>NC_069673.1:14367500-14997500 GCF_027244095.1 Hemicordylus capensis
GTTAATATGTATATGCCACTTTTCAACAATATTTGTTTGTTCGTTTGTTAAATTTGTACACCGCCCCAGACTTTAGTCTCTGGGCCGTTGGATGTTAAAACATGCACAAAAAACTTAAAACAATTTAGAGAATCTAAAAGTCAAAAACAGATTAAAAATTAGAAATTTCAAAAGCTGAAAAAGCTTGGGTGAAGAGGTGGGTTTTCAAGTGCTTTATAAAACTTGTCATTTTTTACATAAATATGTGGTTTACATAGCAAAAAATATAAGGAAATGCCCTTGTTTTCCCGCAGGGTTCACAGTATAAACACATACACGCGACACCAGCAACATCCACTAGAGCAGGGGGTCATGGTTCTCCTATAAATTGTAGCGGGGGATAATGGGAGTTGTAGTTCAGCAACATCTGGAGTTCCACAAGTTGGGAACTCCTGCACTAAAGAGACCCTATGCTGGGCTGAATAGGGGCCGTTGCTCTTCCCTTGCTAAATAGGACATCACTTTCAAAGGGGCCTCTTGACCCAGTTGTGTGGGTCCCAAACTGTGTGGCACAAGGAGGCCTGAAGATGGTTCCCTGTCTGCTTGGGGCTCACAGTCTGAAAAGAAACACAGGAAGAGAGATCCCAGCCACAGCCACTGGAGGGGCCGGATAGGGCCAGTTGCTCTCCCTCTGCTAAACAGAAGAGAGCCCCCACTTCAAAAGGTGCCTCATGGCCCCATCCTTCTGGTGGCAGAGGGGGGCTAGCCCAAACACGTGCATGTTTCCAAACCTGGGGGGTGTCTTAGAGGGAGGAGAAGGTAACCCTAGCTGTCTTGCTTTGTATCTTTTAGCTCCTGAGGCCAGTCTACCGAGGAGAGGGCAAGGCCCCTGGAGGTGAGTGAGTGTCTCCATTGTTGGCTCTTGAGTTGGCAGGCAGCGGGTCTGATTGGCTCTCACTGGTGCGGGAACATTAGTCAGGCAAGGGTGGTGATGGGGCAGGTTCGGGAGTCTGCTTCTCTGCTCTCCATCTCAGTTTACGCTGACTAGAGCTCTTGCACTGCAACCCATCCAGCCATGGATTGTGCCCTTGGGTGGAGGACCCCCCGCCCTCCTTGTTTCCCAGTCCTAGGCAGGCTGCCCAAATGAGAGAGGTGGCTAGGCTGCATTGGGTTTGCCAGGTTTTTGTTTTGGGCAATGCAGACGTACGGAGCTGCCATCTGCTGAGTCAAGCCCTTGATCCATTTATCTCAGTATCGTCTGCTCTGACTGGCAGCGGCTCTCCAGTGCCTCAGCCCTCCTGGAGGAGATGCCGGGGATTGAACCCAGGGCCTTCTGCGTGCAAGGAAGGTGCTCTGCCACTGAGCTGCGGCCCCATCTCAGCATATTTCTTTCCTCTCCCTCCGTTTGCACATTAGTGTTATCACTGATTCAAATATGCAACCAGTGGCTGTGCGCACACTCGTTTTCCTGGTAGGACACCGGTTAATTCCTTCCTGTAACACAGCTATTAAGGCATATGAATCATGCCAGGAAAAAGGGCCACACAGATCTCATTTGTCGGCACAAGCTCCGGCACGGTCAGCAGATTCTCATTGTCAGTCATGTTTTATATCCCACCCTTCTTTCAAGGAGCTCAGGGTGAGCATGCATGGGGTTATCTCCTGCCGTGACCCCTTCCCCATAGTCTATACACATGTACTGCCGCATGAGCCCAGTGGTGCATCCGGCTCAGTATGGTCCGCAGCTCTCCAAGGTTTCAGGCAGGACTCTTTCCCAGCTTTACCTGCTGATGCTGCCAGGGATTGAACCTGGGACTTTCTGCATGCACAGAGCTCTGGGCCTTCTCCAGCCAGGATCCATTCCTGGGCAAGCCACAGCGTCCTCTGAGCCCTTGCCAGTCTGTCTGGACTGCTGTTTATCTGAGAGCAAACAAGCCCTTTCCGAACAGCTAATGGAATAGTCCGGCTCTGTTTACATTGGAATGGCCCTATCTGTTTCCCCAGCTGCATCCAGGAGTGTTTGGGTCTGGTGGCTGAGTGCAGGGAGGTCATGGGGGTCCCCTCTGGTTTGGTGTTTGCCTTTCCCAGGGTGGCATCGAGGAATGCCTGCCAAATGTAAGTGCTGAGATTCCGATCAGATAGTGATGGAGCTCCCCGGGGTTTCAGGTGGTGGTGGTGGGGTGTCTCTCCCTGCCCTACCTGAAGATTCCAGCAGGGACTGAACCTGTGAGCTTCTGCAGGCCAAGCAGATGCTCTGCCACTGAGCTATGGATAGGAACTAGGAAGCTGCCTTCCACTGAGTCAGGCCCTTGGTCCATCTAGTTCAGCATTGTCTACACAGCCTGGCACCTTCTGCATGCAAGCAGGCAGATGCTCTCTTCCCAGGGGAAGATCTTGCTGTGCTCACACATGGAGTCCCTCATTCAAATGCAAACCAGGGCAGACCCTGCTTAGCCAAGGGGACAATTCATGCTTGCTACCACGAGACCAGCTCTCCTCCCAGTATGGGTATTCCCCACAAATCAACCCATATATCTTCTTTCTACGGAATCAGACCCTTGGTCCATCTAGCACAGTGTTGTCTATACGTAACTGGCAGCAGTTCTCCCAATCTTTCAGGCAGGAGTCTTTCCCAGCCCTTCCTGGACATGCCGTCAGGGACTGAACCTCGGACCTTCTATAATGCAAAGCAAAGACTCTGCCACTGAGCTATGCTGCCCGCCACCCCCCCCCCCGCCTTATGGCTCAAAGCACATTGCCTAGGAACATAGGGAGCTGCCTTATAAGAAGTCAGGCCCTTGGTCCATCTAGCTCAGTATTGTCCACACTGACTGGCAGCAGCTCTCCAAGGTTACAGGCAGGAGTCTCTCCCAGCCCTACTGGAGAGGCTGCCAAGGGAGTGAACTTGGAACCTTCTGCAGGCAAGCATACAGATACCCGTCCACTGAGCTATGGTCCCATCTCCTGAAGGGGATATCTTACAGGTCTCACATGTAGTCACCCATCCAAATGCCAAGCAGGGTAGAATCTGCTTAGCAGAGGGGACCATTCACGCTCGCTCTCGCAAGACCGGCTCTCCACCCGAGAGACTATCGCCTAGATTATCACAATAACCCTTACACCCCTGCAATGTTGGCCAGTATTCTTAGCCCCCACTGCAGACATGAGGGGCCGGTGGCTGAGAGCGCAGTGACCCTCCTAAGGCTCGTCAAAGGAGACTTGAGTGGGGAATTAGCAGCACCCTCGACAGTCTGTGTCATCAGCCTTGTCTTGCTAGCAAAAAACAAGCACCGCAAAACAGATGAAATGTTTTGGAGGCAAGCATGAAGCGGAGCCTGTGGAAACTGTGCCCCAGCCTCACTGTTTTCCAACTCCACTGTGGCAGGAGTGGCCGTGTAGGAAGCTGGCTTCAGTGCCTTTCAGCGGCCAACAATAAGCCAGACTGACTCAACGTTTCCGCCGGGCTCCATTTCCTATTGACTCTTGGAAAAGATCCGTGCCATGGCTGTGCAGTGGATGAATCAATAACAAACCACTTCTCAGCGTTTCCGGGTGCGTGGAGCCAACTAGAAGTGTGCAAAAGACTCAAAAAGAAGCATGCAAATCCAGCGCACCCAGCAAATCCAGCTCATGTCCTCGGATTTTGCATCCTATTAGGCTCTTGCGATTCATGGGAAATCAGCAGCAGATCTGAGCAGCTACTGGCGTTTGTATTTTCAAAGGGAGAGCCATTACAGTTTGTGTCTCTAAACAGCCCTCGGTGCAGCTCAGGAGATCTTTTCTGCACCTATAGTGGTCTAATTAAGTCTGCCTAACACCTCCTCCACTTTTCCGTCCCACAGACCCCGAGTGATCGGCCTGCCCTGGCTTAAAAATAACTTCCTAGTTCCCAACCACTGCTCACCTTAAAGTGTCTCCTGTTTCCAGGCAGTGCCTGCAGAAGTGGGTCTCACGGCAAGAAATCCCGGCTCATGAAGACCGTCCAGACCATGAAGAGTCCCAGCGGCAACCCCCAGAGCTGCACCCTGCTGAGACCCCACATTCCGCACTCCAGTTATGGCACATATGTGACGCTGGCTCCCAAGGTGCTGGTCTTCCCCATTTTCGTGCAGGTAAGCCTCTGGAATCCCCAGGGCTGTCTCGTTCTGGCTTTTGGGGTGGGGGCAGAGGAGCAGTCCAGCCAAGACAGAGGGCTGAAAAACCAGCAGGCAGGGCACTAGCCAGCAGGGGGGAGCTGGCCAGAGGTAGTCAAAGGGCTCAGGCACTGAGCTGGAGAGGAGTTGTAGCTGGAGCTAAGAGCTGAAGTTGGGAGCTGTTCCACCTGTACGGGTTTTTGAAGGACCAGCAGGTAGATCCCTGACCAGCAGTGGGAGCTGTCCAGCAGTGTCGGCTGTCAGAGGGTGTCGGAAGAACCCCCACAGGAGGGGCAAAGGAGACCCTCTCAGGCGCTTTCCAGACTAGAGCCAGCAACGGGGTCACGGCACGCCTCTGAAGCATGCTTCCACACTCCCTGTGTCGCGACACCGCAGTCCCGACGAAAGCGCCAGGGTGCCGTTCATATGTCGGATGCCTTGTTTCGGATTTAATCGCCGCGACTTAGTGCTATGACGTCCTTTATCCGGCGTAAAAAGGGTCTCTTTTTTTTCGGGTTGTTAGTTTTCGCGAGCGTGCTCCCCATTCAGGTTTTATGTTTTGAAAGTGATTTGCCTGAACAGAGCATTTTGCCACTTTTGAGCGCCTAGTCTGGAAAGTGCCTCAGAGGAGAAAGAAGCACATACCCCAAACAAACTCCTCCAAACCTGACCAGAGGCCCTTAGAACCGCGAGATAATGAGCAGCCAGAGCCTACTGCCTCTCCTTCTGCATGCCTCTCAGAGGAGCCCTGGGGAGTTTCTGTCCAACCCCTTGGTCCCCCTAGGCACCAAGGAAGCTGCCTTCTACAGAGACAGATCATTGGGCCTTCTAGCTCAGTATTGTCTCCACTGAGTGGCAGCGGCTTTCCAAAGTTTCAGGCAGGAATCTCTCCCCAGTCTCTCCAGACTGAGATGAGCTGCTACCAGCAGGCTTGAGATGAGCTCTTAACTGCCAATACAGTAAATGATCAATACTATTGATTCTCTCAGACGCTTGCTAAAGGCAGAGTCCGAGGGCCTCACTTCATGGCTAACACTTGAAGGAATGGTCTGTGCTTGCCATTGAAAATGACTTCAGAACATAGCAAGCTGCCTTCTACTGAGTCAGATCCTTGGGCTTTCTAGCTCTGTATTGTCTACACTGACTGGCAGCAACTCTCCAAGGTTTCAGGCACGGGTCTCTCCTATTCCTACCTGGAGATGCTGCCAGAATTTGAACCTGGGACCTTCTGCATGAAAAGCAGATGTTCCTCCACTGAGCTACAGAAAGAAAGGCATGTGAAATTGTGGCTGTGTTAACCTTCCCCACACCAATCACAGACTGAGCTGCCCACAGACTCGGGGGCCAGGCGTTGTGGCAAGAAAGAAGGGTACCACCTGTGGGACTCTTCACTTTGTCTGCCATGTACACCCCCCGCCCCGCCCCGGCAAACATTTCCTGTTTCCCACACAGCTAGTAACTGTTGTTGCTTGCTTGGTTTTTCCACCCCGGTTGTGGCTTCACAGAGAATCGCCACTCGGAGAGTAGGCAAGAGCACCCAGTCCCTTTTGCAGCTCCCACATGACGTAGGTGTTTCAAGTGTGCAGGCTCCCTGGCTGGCAGACCCTTGTTATCACTTTGCTGGACTGTGAACTTTCCGTCGGCAAGATCCGCCTTGCTTTCAGGAAGCTTTCAGCCTACACTGCACTCAGCGAGTGAGAAGCTGGCGGGGTTCTTTGTATTACTCAAGTTCCAAGTGTGCCTCTCTCTCCTTTTCAGCCCCTCGACCTCTGCAATCCCGCCCGGACGCTGCTTTTGTCAGAAGAGCTGCTTCTGCACGAGACACGCAACAAACCTACAAAGGTAAGAATCTCAGCAGCTTCCAACCTGGCCCTTTCTTTAGTGCTGGCTTTGAATCAATGCAATCTGATATTTGCGCTCTGAAGTGCCTCGATCAGAGAGAAAACCACACAGGTATGTCCGGTCTTCCGTGCTGTTTATTGGCTGGCTGTGTGTGCCCTAAGCCAGAAGCACTGGAAGGGATCAAAATGGGAACCTTGCCATTGTTCCCTCACACAGACACAAAACCTTTTGTCCTGCTGTGGGGTCCCCTTTCCCTGCAGAAGCCCAAATCCAGGGCGTTCAGAGGCATCGCTGGTCTGCAGAGATTGGATTCTCTTGTGGTCTCCCTTCCAGACCACTGAGAAGTGCTGGTTTGGCCAGGGAAAAGCTTGTGCCAGGAAAGGGCTACCTGCTAAGTGTTGCCACCTTTTTCCTTGACTCCAGCTCCTGTGTCTTCAGCAACAGCCAAATGCAGGAACTTGTGGACTTTATTTTTTACTAGGAACTGGGACCAGGTTGAGGCACCTTTGAGGCCAGGTTGAGGCACCTGTCTCAGGAAGCAGATTCTTGAGGTGCCAGGGAGGTGGCCAGATATCCTTCTGCCCTGCTTAAAAAAAAAAGGGCAGGAGGAAGGGGAGGAGGGTGCACACAAGTAGGGCGGCATTCAGCACCCTGCTTCAGGCACACAGGGGCTTTGAGCTGCCACTGACATAAACGGCACCACGTGCAAAACCTCGGCTTGGCCACAACCAAACGGTCGGAACAGAGTGGCTCAGATGCACTGCTCCCCAGTGTTCTCTCTCATTTTTTTCAATGTGCAGAATGAGTTTTGTTCTGGGCAGTAGTACCAAGGCAGTGTGTGCACACACGTGCATTCAGAGTGGAACCTTCTGGATTCAACCTGAGTGGGTTCTAACATTAACCGAGCAGACATCCAAAAACTTGTGACCGTGCACACGTGTGCGTGCCTTAGAGGGAACACTGCTGCTCCCCTGAGGAATTTGCTTTCCATCCCAGAACTGAGCTCACGGCCCTTTCCCACCAAAATCCACTCCTGGTTTCGCTCCCCCTGCCCCAGCATTCTTAACTTCAGCCTGCTAGGAATTAGACGCCTTTTTGGTTTTGACATTGTCTAAAAAATTTGGAGTCAGAAGACCCGGCAGATCTGCTGAAAACTGGGGAGTCGAACTGAGCCCAAACCCAAAAACTGGTCCAGAGTTTTTTTCAGTGAACTGGAATGGAACCCCAGCTTAACATCTCTTACGCTTGGACTGGAGCCAGACCCTAAGCACAGAAAGTGGTCACCAGTTCAATACAAATGGTTCGGTAATCAGGCACTCAGCTTCCAATTGCACGGTTAATGCTTATGTCCCTGTTTTTTAAACGTTGCATGTATTTTCTTTGTTAAAAGAACCTATGAATAAGTTAAAAAATGAACAGTGTAGGGGGGAAAACGTTTCCCCCCTTTAATAGTTATAATGGTATTCATTTCACGTAATTTCATTGGTAAACAAAAGAGTTTGATATTATTCTGCACATAGCATATCTAAACAGGTTGAAATCCTGTTCAAAGTGTCTGTATTGGTTACCAAACCAGTTCTTAGAAACTGAACCAAAAAGTTAAGAAATACAGATGGATTTTGGACAGGGACTGAATCAAGTTTTCAATGTTTCAACTCTGCTTTCGGGTCTCCATTGCACATTTGCCTCTTCTCCTCCCATGTGAGTTTGGGGAGCCCGACAGTGAATTGTGCAGATTCCTTGTTTGTGGTGTGCTCTGCGGTGTTATTGTGATTTCGTTTTGATGCTTTTGTTATCGCTTACAAGTTATGGAAGCCATTTTGAGAGCTTTGAGAGAGGCAGGGTAGATATAAAGGAAATGAACACCTCAGGGAATAAATAAAATAAAATGGGGGTAGCTAGCTAGCTCCAGAGTGTGTTGAGCTGTGCCAGACCCGGGACTTTCCCTGAACCCTCACACCAGCTTTGAGCACTTCCTGTCTAGACCTGACTCCAGTTCCCGCAGTCACAACCTTCCGAAAACTGGGTCTTGTGTTTCCGGGTCTATGTTGTAGGAGGAATTCCATGTTCTCTTTTCTCTTGGTTCAAGCTCTGGGTGGTGCACTTTCATGGGAACATTAGGAAGTTGTCTTATACTGAGTCAGACCCTTGGTCCGTCTGGCTCAGGATTGTCTACACCAGGGTTTCCCAGCCAGGGGTCCTCCAGACGTTGCTGAACTGCAGCTCTCCCATCACCCCCAGCTACAATTTATTGTGACTGTGGATGATGGGAGTTGTAGTCCAGCAACATCTGGAGTTCCATTGGGTGGGGACCTCTGGTCTGCACTGACTGGCAGGGTCTCTGCAGGGTTCCAGGGAGGAGTCTTTCTCAGCCCTACCTGGAAATGCTGCCGGGGATGGCCAGGCCTTCTGCAAGCAAACAGATGCTCTGCCTTTGGACTACAGCCCCATCCCCAAATAACACAGGGTGCCAGAGGAACAACTGTAGCACTCTGCAGATATATTATGGGGAGGCAATCTTATAAAAAGGGGGTAGCTATTTTGACTAAAAGGATGCTGTACATCCAACAAACCAGTGGCTGCAAACTGGTCCACCTAACTCAGTATTGCCTACAGACTGGCAGCGGTTCTCCAGGGTTTTAGATGGAGGTCTTTCCTAGACCTATTGGAGTTGCTTCCTGGGATTTAATCTGGGACCTTATGCATGCAAAGCAGATGCGCCTCTACCTCTGATCTATACCCCCCTTGCTCTGCAAAAAATCTCTGAAGAAGAGCAGGGCTTCAAAGTGTGTCAGAATTTTAAAGTGTGGCGCTAATATCCAAATTTCTAACATGCTTAGATTCTTGTGGCTGGCAGCTGTATGTCTGGGTTCCTCCCAGCTCTATGGGTCTAATTTCTTTTCCCATCTTGCTCAGGTGACTCTCTTCGTCTACTCGGATTTGTTGCTGTTCACCAAAGAGGACGAGCCGGGCCGGTGCAACGTCCTCCGGAACCCGCTTTACCTGCAGGATGTCAGGCTGCAAGAGGGTGAGTTCCAATGTTTAAGAAGGGAGACCACACACCACAGAGCAGGGGCATCCTGCCCTTCAACCTTTGTGGAGGGTGCATAGAGCCATCAGGACTAGTAGCTGTTGATAGACGACTTCTCCATGAAATGATCTAATCCCCGTGAAAGTCATGTAGGCTAGTGGCTATCGCTACATCTTGTGGCAGTGAGCTCCAGTGAATTATAGGAGTTGAGAGAGAAAGTCCTAATTTATTTCCTACCCCCCCCCTGCTTTTTGAGGAGTGTGAAAACAAAGTAAAGCAGATCAGAAAACAAACTCGGTTATTCAGTGAACCCGGACTTTTACACACAGCAGGTTTTACTGCAAGTTTACTGGGAGACTTTACTGTGAACTCGAAGTTGTTTCAAAAAATCGAAGCAAATAGTGGATTCATCCATCCATCCATCCATCCATCCATCCTGTTAGTTAGTACATTTATATACCACCCAATATTTATTTATTTATTTATTTTTATTTATTTTTACATTTTATATCCCGCTCTTCCTCCAAGGAGCCCCGAGCGGTGTACTACATACTTGAGTTTCTCCTCACAACAACCCTGTGAAGTAGGCTAGGCTGAGAGAGAAGTGACTGACCCAGAGTCACCCAGCAAGTTTCATGGCTGAATGGGGATTTGAACTCAGGTCCTAGTTCAGCACTCTAACCACTACAAGTCCCTGGGTGGTTTACTGGAGGAGATTGCAATACAAAAAACAAGTAAAGATTATTTTTGTGTGTTTTGAACTTGCCTCTTCCTCCTCCTCCAGGTTTTTTATTATTATTAAGGAGGTGGGAGGTCAACAAGTTAAAAAGAGAAGAAGAAGGGGCATACTGACCGCTACAGAGCTGCAATTCTTGAACTGAGCTGAGATTTCACTGGTGGCATGGATTATTTTCTTGCAAGCACAAACCAGAGATTTTTATTTGTGTTGGGATTTTTTAAAACGCCAGTCACCTCCTTCCCTCAAATAATCAGCATTTTTTAGGGGGCCAACAGAAGGCAAGAGAGAGAAAGAGGCTCATCTTATGTTCAAGGCAGGGAAGCAGTTTTGTTCTTGGAAGATGCTTTCAGGGAAAGCTAAATTGCTCTTTTCATTCTTCCCTTGTAGTTTCCTCTGAGAATCTGAAATTTTGCATCCTCTACTTGGCTGAGGTAAGCATTGTTAGAGCACAGTATCTTCTCTCATAATGTTCCAGATGTCTGACCACTGTGGGAATCAAGAAGCTGGACTAGAGAGACCTCTGGTCTGATCCCGCTGGTCTCTTCTTACTTCCTTCAAACAAACCCCTGAAGGGCTGTTGCAGGGAAGAAGGAGAGGCCTTGTTCTCTGTGGCTCCTCATGCCTGAGGACTAGAACCCATGTGTTCAAACTGCAAGGAAGCTGCTTCAGGCTAGACATTAGTAAGAATATCCGAAATTTCAGAGCTGGGAAACCATCTACTTTGTGCCATGGTAGGTGCTCCTTACCAGAGTCTGTATGTATGGCCATCTATCAAGGAGCAGTTCCTGCACTGAGCAGCAGCTGGAAATAGAAAGCCCCTCCCAACTCTGTGATGCTACATTCTTCTGGTAAACGTTCCAGCCATGGGTAGGTATTTCATGAGTGGGTTATTAATCACTCAGGATGAATAAAACAATATACAAACATCAAACAACAAATATTTATATACCGCTTTTCAACAAAAGTTCAGAGGAATGACTGAAGAAATCAACTAGTCAGTTACCATCAATACAATTGCAGCTGCCACAGTCTGAGCCAGACCAGCAGACTCTCCCAGCCCTACCCGGGCACTTTCTAGATTAACCCTTACCACAGTGTCTCTGCGGATCTGCAAAGTGTGCTTCCATATTGCCTGTGTATTGACATTGCAGTCCCTGTGCTGTCAGCAAGGGCGCCGTTCACATTTCCGCTGCCTTGTTTCGGATTGTCTTCGCAGACTGGAAGCAGCTTCTCCCAGGTTGCAGGCAGGAATCTCTCTCCACCCTATCTTGGAGATGCTGCCAGGGAGGGAACTTGGAACCTTCTGTACGCAAGCAGGCAGGTGCTCTTCCATTGAGAAGAGCTGGTCTTGTGGTCGCAAGCGTGACTTGTCCCCTTAGCTAAGCAGGGTCCACCCTGGCTGCATATGAATGGGAGACTTGATGTGTGAGCACTGTCAGAGATTCCCCGCAGGGGATGAAGCAGCTCTGGGAAGAGCAGAAGGTTCAAGTTCCCTCCCTGGCAGCAACTTCAAGATAGGGCTGAGAGAGACTCCTGCCCTCAGCCTTGGAGAAGCTACTGCCAGTGTGTGAAGACAATACTGAGCTAGATGGACCTATGGTCTGACTCAGTATATAGCAGCTTCCTATGTTCCTTTGAGCTACAGCCCCATCCCCGAAGGGGAAAGTCATTCTTGCTACCACAAGATCAACTCTCCTCCCAAGAGAGGAGGAGACAAGAGAGAGGGCATGCCCTCAGCCACCTCTTGTCTGAGAGCGGGAAACTGGATGCTGGACTGGATGGACCTTGAGCCTGATCCAACAGGGCTGTTCTTACGTTCTGTCAGCAGTTGAACCCAGGACCTTCTGCATGCAAAGCAGATGCTTACGCCGGAGCTACAGGCCCTTCTTCACATATCTAGCTGCCTCCACTGAGTCAGACCCTTGGTCTGTCTTGCTCAGCACTGACTGGCAGCAGCTTCTCCAAGGTTGCAGGCAGGAATCTCTCCCAGCTCTATTATATCTATCTATAGTAGACAGCAGGTTTTTAGGCTAGGGATGGGGCCGTAGCTCAGTCGCAGAACACCTGCTTTACATGGTTCGCTGAATCCCTGGACCCTGGCAGCATCTCAGGTAGAGCTGCCTGAAGCCTCAGTCTGCTGCCGAGAGTCAGGGTCAACAGTGCTCAGCTCGGTGAAGCAGACAGTGGTCGCTGAGGGTGAGTGATGTCACTCAGGGTAAGGCAGCTTCATGTGCTCATTTATGAGGAGCGGCTGTAGCTCAGTGGTTGAGCACCCAGCCGGCAGGCAGGAGGTCTTAGGCACAGCCCTCCCTAGTCTCTCCAGTTCAAGAAGCCGGACTGAGAGAGGTGCCTTTCTCTGCCTGAGACGCTGAAGAGCTGCCGCCAGCCAGAATAGACAGTCCCGGGCCAGAGTTGGACCAAAACTATATGACCCGAAATGCCGGCTTCCTGTGTGCGCGTGTAACTCACAAGCATGGTCAGTTTCACCGGCCAGGCGAGTCCCCTTTCTGCAGACCAAACGCCGATGTCTGGGTCTCAATCTGCTTCCCACTAGCGTGTGTTTGTGTGGGGTGCTGGGGAAGCAGAAAAACCAAAAAAAAACCCCAAAGCACGGCTCCCATGTGAAGCATCCATCGGCAGTACGTTTGCACCGCCTTACTCTCAGCCAGGCTTAATCGAATTGATGCAAGCCGTTAATTCCATTAGCTGCGGCGGGGGCCGAGGGATTAGGAGACGGGCGTCTGAATGGCTCTTGATGGAGAGCACTTGGAAATGTCTTTCCGGCTGCCTCCTGGGGGACATTCGGGCAGCCTGCGCAAATGGTGTATTAGCTCCACTCGCCGCACTGCCAGCCCTGCCCCCCCTCGCCTCCCCTCCCCACTCCAGTTGTGCCTTGTTAGTCTCAATCCATTTCCAGCAAATCGCCCTCTTCTGCCTCTCTGAGCTACAAGTGTGGAGAGGTCCAGAGCTCCCTGATCCCGCACTCATTCTCTGCCTGCAAGCGGGCCCTCCTCCGGCACGATCCTCTACGGCAGCCATGTCCCCTCTTCCAGCTTTTGGGCTCTTCCCACACATGTGCATTTCTTCCTCTCAGGACTGTGAGCTGTTCTGTGGGCCCGGTAAGATTTCGTGTCATATCCTTTTTTAAAAAAGTAATCCCGGAGAGTTCAGTCATCCTGCACGCACGCCCCATAACTCCGCTGGGTGCGCAGACAATATCGGAGAGCAAGAAGAGAACACCTTGTGATGCATCTCTAGGACGGTGAAGGAACTGGGGTCAAGGCTCGTGCCAAGGACTTGCGGGGGGGGGGGACTCTGATGCTTGAGGTCTACCCCACCACGAGCGAGCGAGGGAGCCCCCCAAGAGCTTCCCTTTCCCTCTCCTAGCTTTCGCAAGAGAGGTCCTGACCCGAATGCAACTCTCTGTATGTGCTGCTTGCTTGCTTGCCTGCCCAGCAGTGGGGTGACTCTTCAGGGTTTCCCTTTCTGCTGCATCTTGGGATGGGGGCAGGGAGAGAAATGGGGTGGGTGGGGGGAGCTCCCCCAGGCTAGGGTGGCGGCATCCTGGCTTTCCAAATCCGGGTGCCTAATTTGCATATTGTGCCAATGGGCTTGAAAATAATATCTGAGCAGAAGAGTGACTGCACGCTTCTGCAAGGGCTAGAGCTTAGCTTTTGTTGTTGTTGTTGTTGTTGTTTAATGAAAGCTGAAATCCGGGCAAATCCAGGTGGGCTAAGCAATCTGGATGAGAGGCTTAGAATCCAGGTGAAACCCAGAATTCTGGGGGGCATGGCCACTCTACCCCAGGCTGGGTGGGAAGGCTCAAGATCCCAGGGCCTTGCTGGCACTAGACAGACTGTGCCGTGGGTGAAGAAGGTCAGACAGAAAAGGCCCTGCGTCTTCTAAAAAGAAGGAGAAAAGCAAGAGTGAGACTCAGAGTGGGGTAAAGAAGCAAAACCAAAGCAAGGAATGATAAAGCATTCAAGCAGGACGTACTGTGCTTATCAGAACCAAATCACATCCTCCGGGCCAGCACCAGCTGCGTTTACACTTCATAAACCATGCCCTCGTCTTGGCAGGCACCGTAGCAAATAAGGAATGACCAGTTTCAGCGGCAGGTCAGGACAACAGACCTCCAAATGGCATTTACATGGCTCAGGTTAGGGCTGAGGCCAGGGGTGTTCTTTACCAGCTTCCTTGGAGGCTTCGAGGAGAGCCTTAGACCCATCTTTTTAGCCTGGCTTTTAATGATATGTAGTTTTAATTCTGATTTTAATCTGGTTGAAATGTTTTTTTAAAAATTGTTTTATTATGTGTTTATTTTAATGTAAACTGCCCTGAGCCACTTTAGGAAGGGTGGTATATAAATTGGATAGGTAGGCAGGTACAGTAGATGGCAGCAGCTTATCCTGCTTCCTTTCCAAAGAAGGAGTCTGTTCTAAAGCGGTGTGTTTGTGTGTGTGTGGTGGGGTGGATTCTGTTTGGATGCATCTTTCTGTCTGTCCTCTCGTCTGCACCTTGTTTGGTCCTTTGTGGCTGGGAATGGTGGGAGTTGTAGTCCAACAACTTCTGCGGACTCCCGCTCCACCCCCCTCTAGCAGGGGAGCAGGCAGAAGGCAGCCCCTTTGCGTTTCTTTCTAGATGGTTCCAAATCCCCACAGAGCCCTCCGTCTTCTGTCTTCTTTTTCTATGGCTTTGAGGACTTTTTTTTTTGGCTGAAAAGTGGTTCTATACAAAAGGGCTGTCCTCATGATGATTACTAGGCTAGGAGAAGCCTCCTGCCCTATTTTGAGAGCTGTGCCCCCCTCCCATTATTTGATCGTATGTTAGATCAAAGGCAGGGAGCTTGCTTGTCTGTCAAGCCACAGCTGGGTAGAGGGGTTTCCCCCCACTCCTACCTTGTTCCGAAGCTGGGGACGGAATCTGGGTAGGGTACGCTCATCCTAGCCAGCTGGAGCTTGACAGACAAGCAAGCTCCCTGCCCTCCAACCTTGCTTTTAACAGACACTTGATGAAATATCAGGAGGGCGCACACACACACACACACACACACACACACTTAGGGTAGGGAGCTTCTCCTGGGAGTTATTCACACATGGCTTCATGCTGCGGGGTAAATGTTGATCGAAGCCACTTCGAATTACACTTGCAGCATTGCGGGAAGCAGCCTCTCCCCTCTGCTCTCAGGGTTTCTTTGGTGCAGGTTCACATCGCAGCCTCCGTGTTTTCCTTCTAGCCAATGGGGGGAGAGAGAGATTCCTAAAGCCTATATCTGCATTCTAAAGAGGGTTTCCCTCCTATCATGTTAATGACTCTAGTCAGTGCCTCTCCCTATTTGCTCCTGGTGTTTTCAGAAAAAGTTGCTTGAAACCAGCATTTTAAAAACCCAGAAAGACATCGAGATAAGCTAGAATTTGGAAGACAAAGCCCATTTTGTGTGTGGAGTGCTTCCAATGATCTCAGATGGACTTGGGGGTAAGTTTGGCTGGTGTGTGAACACACACTCTCTCTTCTGGAGGAGATTCGGGGTAACAGCCCTGTCTGTAAAGCCTCCTGGAGCATTTCCAGGCGGGCCTTTTAGCTCACTTCTCCTCTGGAATAGAGGGTGTGTGTCCACATATCAGCAGATTTACTCTGAAGTCCCTGTGAGCTATCAGGGAGCACTCCAGACACAATTCGGGTTTTTCATTGCACATTAGAACATAGCCTGATTTATGTCCAGGATTTTAAAAATCCACTTTTTGCATTGGGTTTTTTGGTGCGGATTTGAACTCGCAGTCAAGCCTCACAATAAACCTGTGGTAAAGCCTGCTGTCTGGAAATGATCCTGCCCTCGTCCCAGTCATGAGGATAGTCCTATATTCTTCATAATAATGATCACGCAGGTGGCAGCTGAGTGTTCAGCTCTTTGTGTTAGGAAGGAGCTTCACCAATAATCCTCATGATGAAGTTTGAGGATGTTATCAACATGTCCCTATTTTTGTTGGTGAATTATTCGAAGACATGTAACCAGCATTTGAATGTTGCAGTTGGGAATGGTTGTTTGTGGATCTAGGAGAGGGGTGGGCAGACCTGGCCCTCCAGCCGTTGCTGAACTACAACTCCCGTCTTCCACAGCCATAATAAATTGTGGCTGGGGATCAGTGTCACCTCTAACAAGGATTCCCAGATGATGTTGACTACAACTCTCAGCTGCAATGGCCTTTGGCTAGGGATTATGGGCGCTGTAGTCAGCAACATCTGGGAATCCCTGTTACAGGGAACACTGCTGGGGAGGATGAAAGTCGTAGTCCAAAAACATCTGGAGGGCCAGATTTGCCCAACTCTGATCCAGGAACTGGGTGAGCTTCCCCGTGATGCTGGGCAAAGAGTCCACTGACTCCATTCTTGTCTCTCCTTGTCTGCCAGAAGTTGGAGTGCGTCGTCAGCTTGGAGGCTCACTCCCATGAGCAGAAGAAGCGGGTTTGCTGGTGCTTGTCCGATAACATTGCAAAGCAGCAGCCCACCACACCCACGGCACCTCCGGCGGAGAGCAAGGTAAGGAGGCAGCCGGGCGCTTTCCGGATTAGAACCGACAACAGGGTCACGGCGTATCTGCTCACAATTAATTTTATTCCCATTCTTCCTGCCTTCCGTTACAAGGAGTATCCTCCGCCCTTTGTGGTTGCTCTTCTGGGTGAATGCAGGATTCAAGCTCTGCAGAATTAGGAGACTCTCCTTGACTGTTGGTAACAGAACTCCCCAGATCAGTGCAGCCAGCTGAGTGGGAGGTGCGGCAGGCCACTAAGGTGGGCGTGGCCATGGGGCGTGGCTGCTGGGGTGGGCGTGGGTGTGTGGCCATCAGGGAGAACGCCTGCACTTCTGGATTCATGATTGCACGAGCCAGTTCTGGAGGGCTGGAAACTCTTAAGCGGACCAGTCAAGGGAACATGTCATAGATGGCTGTTCTGGTTGTTGAAGCAGAAACTCACCCGTTTCCTTTTGTTCTCTTGCACGTGGTTGTAATATGCAATCAAAGAAAAGCTGACACTGTGGACGTTAAGCAGCCATCTTTTCTAGACTCACTTGTTTGCACATAGTCGGGGATGGTCAGCTGATGTTCCCTGAGCGAGCACTGATGGATTGAAGATGTCCCTTCAAAGGCTCGTGCTGGCTGATGGCTCCTGCCAGCGAGAGGAACACTCGTCATCCCAGACAGGATGCTAGTGACACCAGCATTCTGCCTTGCATGTGCAGAGAGTTCCAGGGGAGGCAATGTGGCCAGCAAGCAAAGAAGCCAGTCTCAGAGTTGCAGCTGGGTGGAGGAAGGTGCCTTTGCAGGGGGGCGGGCGCTGTTTGGTTTGGAGCAGAACAGACACTGTTTTGCAGAGCGGCACTGGTATTGGAGCACTCCCCTGCGCTTGACATGTATGTCTGTAAGGACGTTAAGAAGAGACCTCTCGGATTCAGACCAGACGTCTGTCTAGTCTAGCATCCTGCTTGCCACAGTGGCCAACCGCATGCCTCTGGCAAGTCCACAAGCAGGGCAGGAAGGCAGCAGTCCTCTCCTCCTCCTGTTGCCCTGCAGTGCCGGCAGGTACTCCGAGGTAGTCTGCTCCTGCACAGGGAGGTTTCATTTAGCCCATCATGGTTGAGGGCCATTGGCAGATCTCTCTTCCATGAGCACAAAAACCAGCCCAAGTCTCCAGGGCTTTCTCAGCCCAAAACAAAACCAAGCCCTGTTCCGCATCCCCGTGGTCCTCTTTCACCTTGGAGAAGTGCAGAACGGCCCCCTCTCCCAGCACCGTCTGGCAACGTTTGTTTATGGAAACTATAGGTGTGTGAGCTGGGAGGAAAGGTCAGCCCTTTCCAACAGGTGGGAGACCTGATCATCAAGGCTGCCCCCGCTTCCTTCCGAAAGGATCTCAGGACCTTCTCTCTGGCTGCCACATCCTGCATCCCAGGTGTTAGGCCATTCTTGGGAACTGGGACGTCTTCCATGTTTGTTTAGCCATGCTCCTTGGACTGCTTACTACCTTTATGGAAACTGCATCTCCTCCTCTTGAGGGTTGCTGCCTGTTCCCACCCCCCCCCCCCCAGCATGGTTCCTGTGGCTTTTAACCATGGCCATCAGGCAGAAATAAAACACATAAAGTGTATCCTGGCATGGAGCCCCAGGGATGGGCAGGGCTTCTCCTGCTGACTTTCTGCCTGTCATGCAGCTGTGCTAGGCACCGATGCCCTGCCCGTTACAGGGTTGCCAGTTGTGACTGAAGCGGTTCCTGGAATCCCATCCCCCAGCCCTGTATTTTTGCCCAGCATTTTTCACCATATAGACTATAGGAAGCTGCCTTCTCCTGAGGCAAACCCTTGGTCCTTCCGGCTCAGTACGGTCCATGGCAGCAGCAGCTCTCCAAAGTTTCAGGCAAGAGTCTTTCCCAGCCCAACCTGCAGATGCTGCCGGGGACTGAACCTGGGACCTTCTGGATGCAGAGCAGTTGCAGGCCCCTCCTGGGGGCTGGCCACCCCACCCTGGCCGAACCCTTCTGGCCTAGAGCCACCGGAGGGGTTTGTTCCCTGCAGGCCTGCCTGCCCCGAAAGGCTTCCTTTTGTTCCCGGGAGGAGGGCGGGAGCTGGCTGTGCTTGCTGCTGTGCAGCCCAAGATCCATTTGGCGTCTGGAGTTATGAGGGTGATTTGAATTGTCTGCTCTCTGGCAAAGGTCCTAACTGGCGCTTAATCCAATGATGATGTGATTTAGGGAGGACAATAAAATCTTATGCGAGCAGCACAGTCCTCTTGCAGTCGAGGAGAGATGCTGGCCGCACAGAAAAGAAGCAGAGCCAGCAGACAGGCAGGCACCCCTCCGTCCACCCCGGCGTGCTCTCCTCCCGTGGGTGACGGCCCCCTTCCCGGAGCAGCCCGTGGCCCCCTCTTGCTATCCTGCTAGGTTGGTGCCTGGCACCAGGCTGGCAAGCGGCATCACCCGCTGCTCTCGGGCCTCTTGGAGAGCCGCTGAAGCCATGCAGTGCCAGGTGGGAGCTCTGGAGATCACGGGGGGTTCACCGTGAAGACCAGGGTCAGATTCTCCGGGGCCTCCTCCTGCTCCTCTGGTCTCTTCCAGGAAGGTGTTGGGCGCTCCTCCGGTGGTGCGTATGCTCTTAGCGATCACGGTCAGGGGAAGCAAGGCAAGGGGGAAGCATGGGCGGCAGCATCCGCACCACTTCACGGAGGGTTTGTTTCTCTTTGGCGCTCTCCAGCCCCTGGACCTGTGCCCGTGCGTGTTTGGATTGTGTTTGCTTGCTGCTGTGAGAGCCTTGTGAATTCTTTTGACTGTTTGCATGCCACCTTGAGCATTTTTGTGGGGTTTTGGGGGGGGGGCAGGGAATGAAAATCATCCCCATTACCATCTTGAATCTGTGGGTGTCTGTGGGTGTTGAATCTCGCCACTGAGGTGGTGAAATGGTGGACTGTCCCTACCTTTCCAGGGCTTGCTTGTCCGTGAAAACGCTTTCCTCATTCGCACGGATGGCTCTGAGTACCAGACTAGGGTGTGGTCGTTCTTTCAGATGAATTCATGCTGAGTACCCTCCTGTATTCTACCAAAGAAAACCACAGGGCTCTGTGGGCGCCAGGAGTCGAAATCGACTTGACGGCACACTTTACCTTTACCAGACTGTGATCTCCTGGATTTCAGGGCAGGCACTCAGGGGCTTGCAAGTGGCTTCTAAACACATCGGAAGAGTCCTGCTGGGTCAACACAGAAACACAGGAAGCTGCCCTCTGCTGAGTTAGACCCTTGGTCCATCTAGCTCAGTACTGTCTACACTGACTGGCAGCAGCTTCTGCAAGGTTGCAGGCGGGAGTCTCTCTCTCAGCCCTATCTTGGGAGACGCTGCCAGGGAGGGAACTTGGAACCTTCTGCTTGCAAGCATGCAGGTGCTCTTCCTAGAGCGGCCCCATCCCCTAATGGGGATATCTTACAGTGCTCACATGTGTAGTTTCCCATTCAAATGCAAACTGCAGTGGACCCTGCTTAGCAAAGGGGGCAATTCATGCTTGCTACCACAAGACCAGCTCTCCTCCCACAATGAGACCAAAAGGTCTATATAATCTTATGGCAGGGTTCTCCAACTTGTTGGTCATTGTGGCAGGGGATTATGGGAGCTGTAGTCCAACAACACCTGGGGATCCAGTGTTCACTGTAACGGGGTTCCCAGTCCCAGATGTTGTAGATGACAACTCCCATCATCCCCAGCCAAAGGCCTTTGTAGCAGGCGATGCTGGGAGTTGTAGTCAACAACATATGCAAATCCCTGTTACAAGGAAAAACTGGACCCAAGTTTGAGAACTCCTGCCTTTTAGCATAGCAGCTGATTGGTGTTGATAGACCTCTCTTCCACGAATCAGTCTTTCAATACTCCCTGGAGCCATCTGGTTGATTGCAGGAGACAGGAGTGCTGGATTAGACGGGCCCACCTTGCTTTGATCGAGCAGGGCGCTCTCGATGTTCTTACAGCCATGACAGTTAGGAATAGAGCCTCTATCTTCAGAGGCAGTCTACCTCTGAGCACCAGATGTGGGGGACAGACAGCAGGGGCTAAAACTTTCATACTGTGCTTGTGGGCTTCCCAGAAACCACCTGCTGTTGAGAACAATTTCCCTGGCTCCTCTGCCTGTCACAGATGGCTACATTTTAAAAAGGCACATAGGTTAAAAAAAATTTTTTTTAAGACTGAATGGTTGAGGGGGGAAATAAATAAATTAGATAAACTGGCTGCCCTTTCAACAGTGCCCCCGTACTTGCCTCTAAGGGTTGCCGCCTCGTGCTTTTTGTAGCCAGAGCATCCCCGCAGGCAGCATGAAGTCATGGTTCCGTGATCAGCCTTGCTGCTTGGAAACACTTGATATTTTGTGTGACTTGGTGTGTGTTCCAAAGGGAAGTCACCAGGTGTCTGTGATGCAGCCCGGCTGCCCGCTCTGGCAGCAGGGTGTTGACATCCCCAGACTCCCGTGGGGAGGAGAAGGCCCCCTTGCTGCTGCCTCTCGTCCCCCCTGTGCCGGCCAGGCGTGTTGGAGCCTGATGCCCGCTGCTTGTTTCCTGAGCGGAAGCCTTATTTACCTTTCAGCCACTCCTAATGATAGGTGAGCCGGTGGGGTAATTGGCACTTGAGCGGGCACCGAACGAGGAGCTAGGAATGGGAAGGGCCGCCATCCGAGCTGAGTGCTGGGTAAACATCGAGAGCAGGCGAAGAATCTTGATTAGCTGCCGGCCTCTGAGAGGATTTGCCCAACCCTAGGAGCCACAGCGCTGATCTGGATATATTGAGAGGTGTGTGTGTGTGTGTGTGTGTGTGCGGAACGGACAGGATGTGCCAGTTCGTTGTGCTTCCTGTCCCCTGATGATGGGGCTGTAGCTCAGTGGCAGAGCAATCTGCTTGGCATGCAGAGTGTCCCCGGTTCACTCCCTGCCGGCATCTCCAGGTAGGGCTGGGGGAGACTCCTGCCTGAAACCTGGAAGAGCTGCTGCCAGTCAGTGCAGGCAATACTGAGCAAGATGGACCAAGGGTCTGACTCTACAGAAGGAAGATTCATATGTTCCTTTATGGGGAGCACCCAAAGCTCAATGTTAGAGCACCAGCATTGCATGCAGAAGGTCCTTGGTCCAACCCCTGGCAGCATCTCTAGGTAGGGTTGGGAAAGACCCTTCTCTGTCTGGAAACTTGAGAGAGCTGCTGCCAGTCAGTGTAGACAATACTGTGCTATATGGACCAGTAGTCTGACTCAGCAGAAGGCAGCTTCCTTTGTTCCTATGAATGCTGCCAGAGAAGATTTCCCCCCCAATATCCCTGACCACGCAAGAAACCCGTTCTTGAACAGCTTATCAATGGCACTTCTCTCCCCAGAAGATTTTTAACATAGACAAGACAGGGAAGGCAAGTGCTGCGGGCAGGATCCATGCTGGCCTTAGAGTCTGGAATTTGTTCACTTGCTTTTTACAGAGCTTCTGCCTGACATTGGTCACAGAGCATTGTTGTCTGGTCTTTGCCTCACGTTTATTCAATTTCCCCCTGCTGTGGACTGAAGGCAATTTTTCCTCCAGAGAGGGACCGGCACTGCAGTGTGTGACCAGATTAATCCATGTCTGTGAAGGGTGTGTTAATTAATGCCCTTGTGATGAGGTGCTTTCCTCCCACTGCCCCCTCCGTGCTGAAATCTGAGTTGTCCTCTGTGCTCCGTTGCCCTCTCTCTTGCATGGAATGGATAGGGATGAAAAGCACACATTGATTCATGGCTGTGATTAAGCCATCAACAGCTTAACTGCCAATTAAAAAGGCCAGAGCTCCTATTCATCAGACTGCTCTTTGGTCGGCTTCCTGCTCCCTCTGCCTGACATTTCCTCTGCTGTGTGCTACAGAAACCAACAAGTTTGGCCCCCTGCTTGGCTCAGCAATTCAAAGCAACATTACTGAGCCCCATGCCCAGTGGAACAACCCACCACTAGATTTTTTGCTCACAGGGCCATCTCTTAAGAAAAGCCCTGCTGGATCAGGCCAAAGGCCCACATCCTGCTTCCCACAGTGATTCCGCAATAATCCCCTGCTAACTGAGAAGATGAGTGTGGTTTTAAAGCTGGGGGAAGAAACTTCAGTAACCTGATAGCTGAGAATGCAGATGATCTGCAAGCTCTAGTAATGAAAGTCAAGGAGCACAGTGGAAAAAAATGGGACTATGACAAAATGTAAAGAAGATTAAACTAATGGCAATGGGTACAGTATACCATCCCCTCAGAACTGAGAATGAAGACACTGGTGGATAGCTTCCGCCTTTTAGGATTGACTGTCAACAGTAAAGGATCCAGCAGTCAAGAAATACACCACAGACTAGCACTTGGTAGGGTTGCAATGAAGACCTTGGAAAGGCTATTTAGATGCCGTGATGTGTCTACACCTACAAAGATTAGAATCGTGATTAGGACCATGGTTTTCCCTGTGACACTCTATGGATGCGAAAACTGGACTTTGAAGAAGCAAGATAGAAAAAGTGTTGATGCTTTTGAACTTTGGTGCTGGAGAAGACTTTTGATTTTGAGGATACCATGGACAGCCAGGAAAACAAACAAATGAGTCATGAACAAATCAATCCAGAATTTTCACTCAAGGCAGAAATGACCAGGCTCAAACTATCATACTTCGGACACATTATGTGATGTGGTAGTCAGCATGACTTGACCCCTTAGCTAAGCAGGGTCCACCCTGGTTGCAGAATGGGAGACTTGATGTGTGATCACTGTCAGATATTCCCCTCAGGGGATGTAGCCGCTCTGGGAAGTTCCCTCCCTGGGAGCATCTCCAAGATAGGGCTTAGAGAGATTCCTGCCTACAACCTTGGAGATGCCGCTGCCAGTCTGTGTGGTCAATACTGAGCTAGATGGACCAATGGTCTGACTCAGTATACGGCAGCTTCCTATGTTCCTATGAAGACCCAGCTCCCTTGAGAAGTCCATAATGCTGGGGAAAGTTGAAGGAAAGAGAAGAAGAGGACGATCAGCAGCAAGGTGGATGGACTTGATTATGACAGCAATGAATGCACCACTGAGAGACCTTGAAGGCCAAGTGGAAGACAGATCATCCTGGGCGCTTTCCAGATTAGACCCTGCAACGGAGTCACCTCGGATCTTGGAAGTGTTGCTTTCACACTTCCTGTGTTGTGATACCATCGTCCCTACGTGGACAGCAGGGTGCTGTTCACATTGCCAATGCGTTGTCTCGAATTTAATTGCTGAGATATAGAGCTAGGATGTCCTGTATCTGGCGTAAGGAAGTTGCTGTTTTTTCGGGTCGTTAGTTTCTGTGAGACTGCGCCCCCTGTTGTTTAGGTTTTCAGTGCTACTTGCCTGAACGGAGGCATTTTGCTGCTGTTGAGCAGCTAGTCTGGAAAGCACCCTGGAGTGAATCTATGTGATCGCTAAGAGTCGACACCGACTTGATGGCACTTAATCAATCAATCAACTGAGCAACTTTTTGAAATGGAGGGTTTCATCTACTGAGCAGGGATAGGCTTTCGAACAGAGGATGATGGTCATCTCTCAGGGATGTTGCCCACCCATAATTCGACTGGGAGACACACACCCCCACACACAATCCCTTCCAACTAACAGTCTACGGCTCTGTGATTCCGACTGTCCCAGTTCAGCCCAGCCCAGCATCCTTCCAGTGGCTGTTGCTGGTCTCCCCTTTATGTTTCTTTTCAGATTGTAGGCGTCTTGCAGACAGGGAACCATCTCTTGCAGCTCACTGTTTAGGAATCGCTCCTGTTAACTAGTTCAAGAGGCACCTTTTAAAGTGGCGATTCTTGTGTTTAGCAGGGGAGAGCAACGGGCCCTATCCGACCCCCGCACACCATCCCTCCAATGGTGGTGGCTGCTGGCGTCTCCTTGGTGTTGTTTTCTTTTTCAACGGCAAGCCCTTTTGGGACATGGAACCGTCTCCTCATTCTTGCTACATAAACCTCTTTGAGCACTTTCGTGTTGGAAAGCAGTATATGCATGGCAACAATAATGGATGGAGAGGGTGATTGGCTTGGTGGCCCCTCAGGCGATGCCTGTGGAGGGAGCTCCAGAAAACGCTGGGATGAGAGGAGGCCAGGATTTGTCTCCTCTGATGAAGGTCACTCCCCACCCACCCCCCTGATTGTCAGGTACAGCAAGCTCCAGGGACTCTGGGTAGAGCCAGGAATAGAACGGCAGGCTCCGAGGATCGCTATCTGGGGAGCAGCTCGTACGTCCTTGGCTTGGCGTTAATAACCGTAGAAGGATTGGGCAGCTGCAATCAGATCCTCTCACCGGAGTCCTGCTGTGAGCGGCCACCTAGGGGGCCAGAGAGCTCCTGTCCTGCCAGTGGCTGCAGGGGGAGGCCGGAGTAGCAAGCTGCAGAGCTCAGTGGCTTCCCAGGGCACGGACTGGGTAGGTGCTTTCTGATGGCTTGTGGCAAGGGATCTGGAAGCGGAGCTCCGAGGAAGGCAGCTTGTTTGGACTGTGCAAGCGGCAAATAGGCACCAGGGCACGCAGGCGTGCTTCTTTGCAGTTAGGAAAGCCCACGCTGGCTGAAGCTATTCCGAGGGATTTCCGTACCCCTCTGTATTTTTAACAACATGAAGGCATTCAGATTCCTGGGCTTGCTTTCCAGAGTCATCTGGAGGTGGAAGCTGGTTCCTGGAGGCTCCCAGCCAGCCCTTAAGGGCAGGCTGCCCTGCTTGCAGCTTGCAGCCTGGGTCTGTGAGCATCTTGCAAAGGCTGTCCCGGCAAAGAGGCACAGGGGCTGGAGAACCAGGGTTGGGAGGGAGGATGCTAGCCCCTTCAGAGACACTCACTCAGGGTCTTTCTCTGCATGTTCATCTTTTTAAAATATCTCCAAAAGAGTACTGTAGAGCTGCAAAAGGTGCAGAAGAGGGTGAGCAAAATGATCAGGGGAGGGGAGCGGCCCTAGGAATGGCATCTCTCTCTCACTCTCTCTCTCTCTCCCCCCTGCATATCTGTCTCCTTCCTTCCTTCCTTCCATAACATTTTGTCTTCCTTCCTCGCCTTCCTATATCTCTGTCTCTCTGTCTCTCTGATCTTCTTTCCTCCCTTCTTTGCTCTGCATATCAGTTACGAGAAGTGGTCTCTCTCTCTCTCTCTCTCTCTCTCTCTCTCTCTCTCTCTCTCTCTCTCTCTCTCTCTCTCTCTCTCTCCTTCCTTCCTTGCATAACCTTTTGTCTTCCTTCCTCTTCCTACATCTGTCTGTCTGTCTGTCTCTCTCTCCCTCTCCCTTCTTTTCTCTAAATACCTCTTTATCTTCTTTCCTTCCATCTCTTTCTCTGTCTTCATTTCTTCCTTTTCTACCTATCTTGCATTCTCTCCCTTTCTTCCTCTTCATGTCTTATCAAGGTCCACAGCTCTCTGCTTACCTCACTCATTGACTGAAGATGGGGAAGGGGCCGTTCTCGCTGACCCCACTCTGGACCCCAAAGCACCTGCTGGCAGACACACATCTGGCATCCTTGGTTATGGGTCTGTACCCCATATGCTGTGGGAACAAGACCACAGAGCAGGCAGTTGCTGGAGGTGCCACAGCCGATATATCTGGAAGTGCTACCTTAGCACAGAACTAGGACCTGTGTCTGCCTCTCTGTCTAATGTGGCGCAGTGTTTTTGTGCTCCAGAAGTGCCTTGCACAAATGTGAGACAAGGGGCACTCAGTGCCCTGCATTTGCTCTGCAGCCAGGCTGAGGATCTGTGGGGCCCTGGCCAGACTCTGTGAGGGGTCTTGCAGGGGTCGGGGATGCTGACTGTGGTGCACCGGAAATCCCCCACGCGGCGTCCCAGGACTCTGGCCAGGCGAGTGCCTTGGCCCCCCCAACAAGCACCTCTCTGGTCCCTGGGATCCGGTCCCAGATTCCTCCTGTGCCCCATAAGTGGCCGTCTCATGGCTGAGGGCTGATAAAGAAGCTTCTGATGCATGACGTCCATCCTGGAAGAATCTCGCCGCATTAGAGCTGATTGCATCTGCTTGTTTAAGTTGGCCGCGCGGTGCTGGCGTCAGGGCTGAATCGAGGAGCAAGCCAGCCTGATTGAATTACGGCCGGTGGGGTGGGGTGGGAGTGGGGGAGGCGAGGACAGGGACCGGCTGCGCCTTGCAAGAGCCACTTACACAAAGGGCTGGAGCTGGGAGATCCCCACCCCCACCCCCAGAAAACAGAGAGGAATAGATGCTTCTGTGGAGGCGGATCAGTCTGTCCACAGCAGCTAGCCCTGTCAGAATAGAGACTCCATCTTCAGGAGCAGCCAGTCTTTGAGTGTCGGGCGCATGGGACAAACAGGGCAACGGTTGTCTTTCCCTTTCTGCTGAGTGGCTATCAGATAACAGAGCAGCAGAGCTGCTGCTGGATCGGACCAAAGGTCCAAGCAGCTCAGCATCTTGCTTCCCACAGATGGCAAATGCAGTGGCCCCCCAGAGGCTCTCGAGAAGCCCACCAGCAGCAAAATGCAACTGGCATTTGGAGAGAGACTGCCCCTGAGTGCTGAGGTTCCCCATAGCCACCATGACAGCCAGGGACAGACTGGTTTGAATCCCCTTTGAGTGGCTCTCGCCACATCTCATGGCAGCGAATCCTAGACATTACTGGGCATCTGCAGGTATGGGGGAGGGCTCTGGTCTGGATTTCAGGACCTCTCATTGAATAAATGTAGGGGCCGGAGCCCTTCCTGGTCTTGGCATCCAGCAGCGCCAGGACATGGACCAGGTGGGTGAACTCCGAGGCCGCCGTTTCACTGTTGCCTGCCTCTAGCCTCTTTGTGAGCTCATATCTTGTCCACGTCAGGCCCTTTGATTGAATTTGTGAGGGATTTAATTTGATTTTTTTTTAAAAAGGCTTTCCATCTTAAAGGAGCCTGTTCATTTCCTGTTAAGCCAATCTGATGTGGGCTGTCGTCAAAAGAAGGCTTCTTATTAAAGGCAGGCCTCAGGCAAAACCATGCTTGTAACGGAGACTGTTATAAACCCTAGAAATTGTTTGTGCACGAGAGCAAGGGCCTCCAGTGGTGCTGCTTTCCCCCTTATACTCATTCGCGGCACAAAATTAACAAGCCACATTAACAAATGCACAAACCAGTGAGCAATACTTCAGAAAGGGAGTGTACTTCAGGAATCCCTAGGGTAGGCAAACTTTGGAACTCCCTGCCTCAGGAGGTAGCTTCCTTCTTGCCAGTGTTCCATTGCTATCAAAAATGTCTTTGTTCCAGCAAGTGTTTAGCTTCTGCTCTCTGTAGCTGTTAGCCCCCTTGGGTGCCTTAATGGTTGAGAGAGGAAAAACAGGATATACATCGTGCTCTGAATCAATAAGCTCAGTGGCTCCCTTTAAAAACTTTTCAGATCATTGTGTGTGCACTGCAGGCTCTACCCATATGTGGATCATGGGGCTAGGAGGAAATGGGCAAGAGCCAGAGCAAAGGATCCTCCTGGCTGGGAACATCAGGGCCATGAGGCCTCTTTGCTAGTTCTTTCTGCAGAACCCCCCTCCAGAAGGAGACGGGTGTATCTTCCTGGTTCTTTGCGTGTCAGGAGTGTAAGAGACAAGGGGACCACAAGACTCACCTCACCTCATAGCAAAGCCACCCCTGGTAAGAAACCACCTCCTCTTATCCTAGAGGGGCTACAAGAAGGACAGGAGAGGGGAGGAGAGCTGGTCTTGTGGTAGCGAGCATGAATGCTTCCCTTTGTTTGTTTATTTATTTATTTATTTGATTTATATACCGCCCTTCCAAAATGGCTCAGGGCGGCTTACAATTAAAACAAGCCACTAAAACAATGAAGAGCTAAAACAAGGTCTGTTAAGCAAGGTCTGCCTTGGTTTGCATTTGGATGGGAGACGACATGTGATGTTCCCCTTCAGGGATGGGGCCATTGCTCAGTTAAGAGCATCTGCAGCATGCTTGCATGCAGAAGCTCCCTGGTCCACTCTGTGGTGGCAGTATTGCCAGGTAGGACCATAGGTCCATCCAGCTCAGTCATGTCTACCCTAGCAGCAGCTTTCCAGGGTTTCAATTTCCCAGGAACCCCCTTCATGCAAAGCCTGTGCTATAGCACTGAAGCCTAGCCCCTTTTCAGGTCCAAGAGGCAGCATCTCCACGTGGACCTGAACCCTGGTACCTGTTTCCTTGTGTTTAGACATGCGTCTCTGTGTAACCCTTCTGTGATCTCCCGTTTCCTCAAATAATGGAGCCCTTTATCCCCATTCCTGGCATGTGGTTGACCCTTTCCCCCCTCTCTCCTTCTCTTTCCCCCCAGATGCTTGAGCCCGAGGTTGAGAATCCAGGGGCGATGCCCTCCCTGGGAGAGGATGGGACCGGCGGCGTTGCCCGCCCCCTGATGGAGAAGGCAGCGGTGAGGTTGTCTGAGGAGGCTATGGCTGAGACTCAGACCCCCCCTCCAGAAGGAGACAAGGGTCTGAGCCCCGCGGAGCACAAGAGTGAGGAGGAAGAGGAAGGGTCTTATAGCAGCTCCACAACCTTCGTGATCCCCAAGCTCCGCCTGGACAGCACCTTCAGCCAGGACACAGTGGAGCTTGACAGCTTGGCAGGCCTGGGCAATGAGGAGGAGGAGGAGGAGGAAGAAGAAGAAGAAGAAGGGGAAGAGGAGGAGGAGGAGGAGGAAGAGGAAGAGGAGGAGGAGTACAGCGACGAGGCCTGCCCTGGCCGAGGCGAGGCGAAGCGCTGCAGCATGGTCGAGTCGTCGGTGTGCGATTCGGGCTGCAGGCTGAGCGTGCAGAACTCGCTGCGCCGTCGGACCCATAGTGAAGGCAGCCTCCTCCAGGACTCCCGGGCTGGGCACAGCTTCACCTCCGACACCACTCTGAACTACACCGAGGGGCAGGAGCCTGGGGCCTCCTGGACGCTGCCGTCCCCCAAGACCCTCAAGAAGCACCTCACCAAGGATGGGGGCTCCCTCCACCAGCTCACGCTGCTCTTCGCTGGGCACCGGAAGGTATGCAGACCAGATCGCCTGCAAGGGGCAGGCACCCGTGGTGGCAGCAGGTGGGCTCGGGAGGTGCCCAAGAATTAGGGGCCAGAAGGGGGGTGGCACAAGCTGTGTGGCTGTTCCAAGCAAGGCGGATTGGTCTCCTTCAAGGCAATTTGAATCAGCGATTTTAATCATGATTTAAATCACCAAGCCGGGTGTGGGGGAGTGCAATTTAAGTCATTGATTTACATCAACATCTTCCCTTCTATGGTTTAATTACTTCTTAAATCAAAGTGCCTAGGAGTTGCTTGATAGGTAGGTAGGTAGAGTCATTAATATTTATAATTTGGCTACTTGACTCTGAGCTGATTGCAGAGAGCAGATGATTCCCAACCCTCAGAAAGGAGTAAAAGGTTGCCCAGATAGATCAGCGGATGGCAGCTGTGGTGACTTGTAAACAAGTGAAGCTGCCTTCTGCCCTTGGCCCGTCTAGCTCAGTGCTGTATACTCTGACAGGCAGCCTCTCTCCACAGACAGGGGCCTTTCCCTCCCCTTCGTGGAGATACTACCAGGGATTGAACCCGGGAGCTTCTGCCTTCAAGCTATGGACGCTCCCGTAAATGAACATATGAATCTTCCTTCTGTGGAGTCAGAGCCTTGGTCTGTCTAGCTCAGCATTGTCTGCACTGACTGGCAGCAGCTCTCCACAGTCTCGGTCTTTCCCACCGCTTCCTAGAGATGCCACCAGCCAGGGATTGAACCTGGCGCTATCTGCACGCAAAGCAGGGGCTCTATTACCACTGATGCTCCTGATGAACATCAGAAGCTGCCTTATCCTGAGTCAGACCATGGTCCACGTAGCCCAGTATTATCTACTCTGACCGGCAGCAGCTCTCAGGCAGAGGTCTTTCCCAATACCTGCTCCCTGGGACACTTTTAAGAGGTGATGCCCATGACTGGAGCTGGGATTTTCTGTATGCAAAATAAGTGTTCTGGGCTACAATCTAAACACACGCTGCCTTACATCGAGTCAGAGTTGTTACATCCGTATTTTACCTTGGCGAAGGACGGGTTCTGAGGCTAAGCCCTGGAAGGCCCAAATTAAACACAGGGGTGGGTTCTTCTCAGCATGAGCGCCCAAGGGATGCTCCCTATGTCCCTCCATACTGTCTCTGGTTCAGGAGATTGCAAAGATACAAAGTAGTTTATACAGTATTTGTTATGGGGCCAGCTTAGGTTGACATGAGCATGTGCAAGCTGCTGGGTTCCACAGAGCTCTTCACCCTTCTCCCGGAGCTCAGTGAGACTTGGAAGTTTGCACACTTGTATGTGAGCGTAAGTTGGGCCCATAAAAGAGGCCGTTATTATTTTGCCTGCTTCGGGTTGAGCACGGTGATTGGTGTGTGTGTACTGAACTCCCTTGGAGAGGAAAACGGTGTCTTATACTCAGCCTTGAAGACCCCTCCCTGCCAGAGCTGTCAGTGCTGCCGGGCCTGCTTCCTCTGTCTCCGCCATGGAGCCAACTACTTCCTTTCATTCCGGATGGAAATGTAATGGCTGCCCCACCTTGCAGGGAGACTACGTGACGGAGGGGGTCTCTGATCCTTAAGCCAGGGATGCAGGCTCTTTCCCCTCTTCACTGTAACCTTTCCTTGACACCTTCAGCCTGGATTTCTGCCTTGAATCCTCCACCCCACCCCCAGTATTCATTTCCTGACACCTGTCTCTGCCCAGTGGATGAGAAATATCTTTTCGTTGATGGTTTTAAGCACAGTGTGGAGACAGTGGATAGAGCGAGTGAGTTCTCATTCTGTCTGTCTCTCTCTCTCTCTCTCTGCCTGTCTCTCTCCTGCCGTACCGCCCTGCCCCCCCCCCCCGAGTACTAGAACTTGGGGTCACCCCATGAAATTGCTTGGCTGTAGATTCAGGAAAAGTTCAGCAACATGAAAAAAGTACCATTTCACACAGCACATAGTTGGCTTGTGGAACTCCCTGCCACAAGGTGAAGGTGGCAACCACCAAATTCGATGTCTTTGAATGGGGATTAGAGAAATTCATGGAGGCGGATAGGTCTGAGCCTCCATGTTCAGAGGCAGAATAACTCTTGAGTACAACAGAGGAGGTTTGTCACCTTTGTGCCCGGCTTCCCAGCGGCCTCTGATCGGCCCCTGTAGGAAACAGGATGCTGTACTGGATGTACCTTCGGTCTAATCCAGCAGGGATTCTTGTGTTCCGATAGCTTCATTGCTAGATTACTGCTGCAGGATGTTTGTGTGTGTGCGTGCGCGCCTGCAAAGCGTGCAACAGGTGGAGATGCAGCAAGGAGAAGCCTTTCTTCATTTGAATATCTGCTGCACAAGAGCTCTGATGGTGGGGTGGGGAATTAAAAAGGAGAGAGGAAAATAAGCACTCGGTTGTAGGAGGGCTTTGTCTGTTTCTGGCCTCCTGCCTCCTCCTCTTTCAGCTCCCAGTGAAGCCCTACAGAAGTCAACAGCCACACCCCTTGCCTTTTATTCCCAAGGAATGCAGAAATACCCGCTTGCCCTGCCAGCCACAGGGGAGCAAAAAGGCAGCCTGAACTTGAGTGTCCAGGAAGCTGGGTGGATGGGAGAGTTGGCAGCATCTCCGCTGCCGAGAGCATCCTGGCTCCATAGTGCTCCAGGGTGGAGAGAGTTCATCAGCTGATCCTCAGCCTCTGGGGAGCTTTTGCTCAGAAGCTCGTAGAGATCGAATCCAGTTAGCTGCAAGAAGCCTGACGTGCAGGCAGGGCCGAGCCTGGCCAGCGGGACTGTGATGACATTTGCTCTCTGAGCAGACCCTCCTCCCCCCGCCGACTGTCCCTGAAGCAGCAGAGACACCAGATTGGAGAACTGGGGCTGGTTTCTTCCCACAGCCCAACTTGACTGCCCGGAACGTGATCTCAGAGGGCATAGCAGCTGGCTGCTCCTTCTGCAGTCTAGTCTGGATTCTGCTGTTCTCGGCGGAGGGTGGGGGGGTGGAACGGGACAGTTTGCCTGAATCCTTTGCCCCACCGACGAGCCCTGCGTGAGGTTCTTCTTTCAGCTCAACTAGCCTTCTCCCAGAGGGTATCCTGTTCCTCCTGAGAATCTAGAATGCCCTCCGAGGATGCATGGAAAACAGAACAACAACAACAAATATTTATATACCACTTTTCAACAGAAGTTTCCAAAGCGGTTTACATAGAGAAATAATAAAGTAATTAATTAAATTAAATGGATCCCTGTCCCTCAAAAGGCTCACAGTCTAAAAAGAAACGTTAAGACAGACACCAGCAACAGTCACTGGAGATAACAACAGCAACAAATATTTATATACCGCTTTTCAACAAAAGTTTCCAAAGCGGTTTGCATAGAGAAATAATAAATGAATAAGCTACTGTGCTGGGGGTGGATAAGGCCAGTTACTCTCCCTCTGTTAAATAAAGAGAATCACCACGTAGAATAGGTGCCTCTTTGCCCAGTTAGATGGGGTTAAACTCACAGTAAAACAGTTTCCCTTTTCTTGAGGAAGTGGTGCTGTTTATGGACATTCTGTTGCTGACCCCTCCCCTTGTTTGTTTGTTTGTTTAGGTTTCTGTACCGCCCTTCCAAAATGGCTCAGGGCAGTTTACAATGGCGCATCCTTAGCGTGTCCGTTTTTGTGTGCCGATTTCAAACCGCAGTTGAAATCCGTTGTAAGCTGCAACGGGGAAATGTAGCTATTTTTCTGCGACGCATATGTGACATTATAGGACTACAACGCAGCAACAAAATCCGAAAGGAGGCATTTGAAATGTGAATGTAGTATCCGCTCCAAATGCAAACCAAAAGGATGGAGTCATAGCTCAGTGGAAGAGCATCTGCTTTGCATGCAGAAGGCCCCACATTCAATCCCTGGCAGCAGCTCCAGGTAGAGCTGAGAGAGGCTCCTGCCTGTAAGCTTGGAGAAGCCGCTGCCAGTCACTGTGGACAATACTGAGCTAGATGGACCCAGGGTCCGACTCAGTCGAAGGCAGCTCCCTATGTTTCTATGCTCCTAAGCTGTTCTGGCCATGGAGATAAAAGTGACAGGAAAGAATTTCCCTGAATAATTCCTGCATGCCAGGTGGCTGCTAAAGGCATAGCAGTACGCTCAGTATAAAAGCTGGCAACCTTCGGGATGCAGGGTGTGCAGGTGGGAGCCACCAGGCCTGTCGAAAACCACAAGGGCCTCTGGCTTGTGGCTACGGCCTCACTGCCTGGCGTATCCCACCCACCTGGCATAGGAAGCTTGAAACAGATCAGTTGCCCTGCCCAGAGTTTTCTCTAGGCCCCGTGAGGTGAGCTTTGGGTGCCCTCCTGTGGCCGTTTTCACATTGGCTTTGGGCATTCCAGATTGGCTGTAAAGTAAGGTAAAGGTTCTGCCATCAAGTCGGTGGCGACCACAGAGCTCTGTGGTTGTCTGTGGTAGAATCCAGGAGGGGTTGACCATTGCCATCTCCCGCGCAGTGTGAGATGATGCCTTTCAGCACCTTCCTAGATCACTGCTTTCCTAGTCTGAGCAGGGGGTTAGACAGACTAGGAGAGCTCCCAGGTCCCTTCCCGCGCTGACATTCTAGGACCCTTTTGCTTGAAAGCACCATATCATTGCTGAGGATGCCTTTAGCTCTTTGCATCAGGAGGCCAACCAAAGGAGCAGCCCACATTTAATTCACTGAGGTCTAGAAACTTGGATTTTAAAAAGTGGGGGCAGGGGAAGGAAGAAAGCTGAGAGTCTGTGCCAGCTTCTACATTTGTGGGATGTGACACACCAACTCAGTCACTTATTAGTCCACTGTGCTCTCTAACAAGGGCCCAGTGAGGCTGATCCACCAGCAAGCTCCCTCCCTCCTCCTAGATCAAGGTATGCAGTTCTGGATTGCGGCGTGGCCTGTGCGTGGAGAGAGAGATAAAAGAACAGTGCCAGTCAGGGGCATAGCTATAACTGAATGGTTGCGGTGGTTGTGGTGGGGTTATACATGTCCCTGGGCCCATGAGGGAGGGGGCGAAAAGACACATGGAGAATATTTTCTTCTTCACTAACTCCATATCGTTCTGGGGTGGAGAGCGGGGAGGCAGGGCCCAACTTCCCATCTTGTTCCAGGGCCTCCTCTGGTGCCAGAGAAGTGCAGCCAGGAAGACAGAACCGTGTCTGTCTTCCTGGCTGGAGATGGGCTTTTGCCCCTCTCGTCCCTCTGACAAGCGCAGGGGTGTGTATTTGTCTGTCTTCTTGCAGCCCGGCTGGGGCCGCTGAGCTACTGTCTGTCATTTGTCTCTGCATGGAAGCCGAGCGGCCCTCCCCCAACAATGGGAGGAAATGTGCTTGGCCCATACAGAATGCACGGGGATGTGTCTGCCCGAGAGGTAGAGCGCCCAGACCAATAAACTCCGGAAGCCTCACCTACTGGGGAAGGAAGCCTCCGAGAGCTTGGAGCTGGGGCTCTTGGCTGGGGAGCTGGTTCCCACGGTCGAGTCTGGGTGCTGGGAGTAAACACACCCAAGTTCCGACTGCACATTTCTCCTTCAGCATTCTCAGCTAGGGATGCTGAGGCTTAGGAATACTCCCCCCCCCCAAGTTAAAAATTATTGATTTTGGCAAGCCAAGGCTTTAAAATTCATCAGCCAAGCTCCTCACAGCCCCCATTTCAGTTCTCTGTTTATACATTTTGACTTGTGCTAATGGCTTCTCTTTCGGCCTCAGTGTTCCCCGCCTGGGAAGTGGGAGCATTTGTGCATCTCTGCTGGCCAGTTGGAGGATTTTGCGTCGGAACTCCTGATCGATAGGCCCTTAGGTGTAGACTTGTACTGGTATTTATTTCCATTTATATCCTGCTCTTCCTCCAGAAAGAATCCCAGAGTGGTGTACATGCTTATGTTTATCCCCATGACAATCTTGTGAGGTAGGTTAGGCTGAGAGAGAAGTGACTGGCCCAGAGTCACCCTGTGAGTTTCACGGCTGAACCTGGGTCTCCCTGGTCGTAGTCCAGCACTCTAACCACTACATCACCCTGGCTCTATGCGCAGGACACATCTCAGTGTATGCTCATGGGGTGCAAGAGTTCATTAACTGGAATTTGGTTCTGCCCGAATTTGAAAGAAATGCAATTCTCTTTGGCTTTATTTCTCCCTTTGCAGCACATGCTGGAACCGGAGTGTGCATGCGACTGGGCAACCAGGGCTGCCCGCAAGAAGATGAACAAGAACCTGTAAGTCTTCGAGTGGTGCTTTATTTTAGTGTTTAGAAATGCAGACTTCCGGCTCTTCTCCCCCCACCCAAAGGAAGCGAGTGCTCAGTGGCTGCTGTTCAGAGCAAGGATGCCCCAGGCCAGCCAGAGAACCGCCTCACAGAAGTTTCCAACTAACTGCAGCACCCATGCAGAAGGGAAGTGGCCATTTCTGCCCCCTCTGCCTTCCCAGGAGCTGCCTGTGGAACCCAAAAATATGTCCCCGAGGGTTGTGGTGCCTGGGTCTGTGGAAGGGGAGGGGTCAAAAATGGCCACTTCCCCGCTGGGCCGGTGCAGTTTCTTGGCAGGTTTTGTTAGGGTGCTCTCTGGCTGCCCTGATGTATCGGCACGTCAGCCAGTGTTTGTGCCAAACTTCTGTTTTTGCCATTTTTTGCAAACAAAGATGAGGGGGGCATCTTTAGAGAAAAGAAAAGACTCGCCATGGAAGTTGGAGGGATTCTGCACCTGCTGGAAGGCAGAAGAACCTCAGAAGAGCCCTGACTACACCACACCAAAAGTGGATCTGGTCTAGATCCTGTTTCTCACAGTGGCCAACCAGATGTCTCTGGGAAGTTCACAAACAGGGGAAGGAAATAGCCCTCCCCCCGTTTTTTTGTTCCCAGCAACCGGTATTTTGTGGTAGCCTGCCTCCGAACTGGCCTTTTCTTTCGGACACAGAGCAGTTAAAAAAAAAAAAAAGATTTCAAAAGCAACATGAGGACAAGGCATCTTGAATTCATGAGGAGGATAGGACCATAAGTAGAAACTGGGATGGCTAAATGGAGCCTCCATCTTCAGCGAGAGTCTATGAGTGAATATCAGCTTCTGGAGAGCAGTGAGGATGCCGGGAGGGTCATTGCCTTCCTGCCCGGCTTCTGGTTGGACACTCTACAAAGCAGGATTCTGGACTACACAGGCATTCTTATTAGTCATTGCTGTTAGGAACAGAACCTCCATGCTCTGCATGTTCAAAAGCACTTCTCCACAGTTCCTATAAGAAAAACAAAAGTTTTGCTCGGAGAGAAGGCAACTCTGTCCATGCTCAAGGGTACCCCGCACAAGGGGTGACAGAGTTTTTGCAAACAAAAAGTGCAGCAGCAGCAGCTCATCATCCTAAAGAAAGCTGGCAAAAGAAACCAGCATTCTCCGCTGTACCATACGGGCAAGAAAGGGCGCAGTTCTGGCTTCAGTCGCGGCCACTGAGCATGCCCAGACTTGCCCAGCTGCGGTTGTGCCTCGTGCTGCTGCGCGGCGGGGCCGCTGGGTGTCGCTCTTCCCACGCGATCCTACTGCGCTATTTAAGCTGCAGAGGGGACTCTAGAAGCTTTGCCCTTTTCTTTCTCCTGCACGTGTGAGTGCGTGCAGGCATTTATCTATCTCCGTTACTCTGGTCGCCTTCCTTTTGAGGGGCGTGTGGTTTTCTTTCTTTCTTGCATCCTTCCCGGTGGCTGCAGCTCCTCAAAAGCAGCTCTTTAAGATGTACCCTGCCACCGTCCGGGGCGTCTCGGAACGGTACCTGGAAAGGTAAAAGGCAGCTAGCTTACTCGCGAGTCAGAGGCAGATCCGTATCTGCTGGGCTGGGGCTGGGAAGGGAGCCTTGTCCATAACCTGCTAGGCAAGGTGTGGGAGGGGGAACTTTTGAAAAAGAGACTTGTGTCTGGAAGCAGGATTGAAGAAGAGAATGTGCCGGGCTGAGAGATGCATGCGGACTAGAAACCATTTTTCTGAATTTGAAGGGGGTGCTGCATTGGGTTTCTGTGGCTGTTTACTGCGGGGCGGGGCGGGGTGGGGAGGCGTTCATCTGTGTTGGGGACTCGCATGATTTCCATGTTGTCCTCTGGTGTGTTTGTGGGCGCTGCTATAGTGTGATCTGTAGCTCCCATCTGCTGTGACGGGGCTCGGATTCGGATTCAAATCTATTTTTAACCCCCACCTTTTATCTGTCTCCCTCCACCCAGATTATTGCAGGAAGATTTTGGGTTTTACAAAATGTGCCTTTGGAGGGTACCACCTATGTCAGGCCAGGTTAGCCAGCCAGAGGCATTTCAGCTTTCTTGGACTACAACTCTCATTATCCCCTCCCGCCATGGCTTTTTTACATAAGCCTTAGTCGATTAACTTTGGTTAATTGTGGCCAATAAGCTGGTAAATTCACTAAATGTGCTTATGAAGACCAAAATCTGCTATATGTTGTAAAAGGCAGCCTCTTAAAGAGGCATCCCCCTTTCTCTCTCACACACACGCAGAGAAGAGAATGCCTGTTCCAAGATCTGCCTGCTAAGGACGCACAGCCCTGCTGGATCAGGCCCAAGGCCCATCCGGCTTCACACAGCGGCTCACCAGATATGTTGCCCTGCAGTGCCAGTCTGTGCCCTCTGCAGTTCTTATAAGCACTTGTATTAAAAATAGGTATCTGCGGACTGATTAATTGGCGGTGCTTCATTACTCTGATTTTTAAATGGTTTTAAACTTAGCCAATCAATAAACATTAGAGCCCCGTTTTTCTCTTTTGAATCAATGTGGTTCTTCTCAGAATCCTGTTTCATTTTGAAACTTCCATGCAGGATCTTGGTTTTTTAATAGAAGGAAGTAAAGCAAGCAGATGGGGCCCTGCCTTCAGACCTTGCAATAAGGCTTGATGTGTTTATGGCCTTTCTCTTAGTGTGTTTGGTTTTTGAAGTGTGACGGCTTTTGTAGGTTGCTCTGTCTTGTTGGCAGAGTAGCAGTTAATTAAGGACGTCTACAGCAAACGGATAGATTCCAGGGTGTTGGGTTTAGAGAGTAACCAGGTGGTGTGTGCTTGAATCCATTCTCAGCTGCGAAGTTGTACAGGTGACTCTGTTGGATGTGCCCAGCCTAACCCACCTCGTAGGGTTATTGTGAGGGAAATGCAAAGAAACAAGGATCACGTATGCCGCCTTGAGTTTGTTGATGGCACACTCATGGTGGAAACGTGGGATCCTGAAGCAACGATGGCTGCAGCTATCAGTACCTTTATCTTGATGTTGGTCTCCTGAAGTTGGTGGGCTTTACTCTTGAGTAGACATCCATAAGATTATCAGCGCACTGTAATGCTAAAGGCATTAACTGCACCTGCATCTTCAAGCCAGGAGAAATAGCAGTTGGGTTTCTTGAAAGTTGCATATCTGCAAGTGACACAGGAGCCCTGAGCAAGGGAAAAGCTGGCAGCCTCTGGGGCAGAGGTTCTCAAACGGTGGTCTGTGAACAGTTGAGAACATCTGCAATTCGACCTGCACTTGTTCTCTCTCTTTATTTTATAGGAGTAATGTGCTTTGGCTTGTAGAACAACCACAAAAAAATAAAATGGTCATCCCCTGAGACGACAAGCAAATTTCATTGGGGGGAGGGGGGGAGTCTGAGCATCTCTGTCCTTAATGTGTGTCAAGAGTGCCTTGGAGCACGTGTAGAAAGCTCTGCTCTGGTTCCCACACCGGCGCTTTCTGTTTGTTTTAGAGAAGGGAATTTGTGTTTAGGTAGCCGATTGGCAGGTCCACCAGCAGAGGGTGCCGCTCCTCCAACAGCAGTGGGAGCAAGCAAACTCTGTGGGCAATCCATTCCATTCCCCTGCACTCCACCCCGCCAGCCCAAACCGTTGCCTGCCAGCAGCAGCTTCCCCACCCAGCTCTATAAATATCTGCCTGTTGCAGTTTTGTCTCGGCCGGCCAGAAATAGGAGCCCTGCCTGAGTCACCCACGTGCAGCCGCAGCCTCTCCCCTTTCTGAGGGGGCGGGCCGCGGCCGGGCAGGGCTGAGTCTGGCGGCGGCTGCTGTGGCTGCAGCAGAGGCGGCCAGGCTGGGAGGGAGCAGGCAGAGGACGGGCTGATCTCCTCCTCCCGCAGCCTGCCAGCCATGCCGTTCTTTCGGGACCCAGCGAAGCCCCAGCCCGTCGAGTTCCACGCGGAGATCTTGCTCGGAGCACCCCCTCGGGGGTCCCACGTCCTGGGTGGCGGGGTCATCGTCAGCCTGCAGCGTCGGCACACCATGAAGGAGTAGGTTGCCTTCGCAGAGTGCCGGGGGTGTGTGTGTTCTTGAGCCTGCCCCTCAGCTGCAAGCGCATGGGTGACGAAAAGGCACTCAGCACATGCTCAGGGGTGCACCCGCCTGGTCGCAGATTTGGCTGGAGCATTTAGGCCTGCAAGAGGCGGAGGGGATGCTACAGTTGGGCACTGCGGTTTGTTCCTGATTCTTGCCCCTGAGCATGTGCAGATCGTTGCCTGCTCAGCAAAAACTGTGCTTGGCCATCCAGGCTTGGGGTCTGTTTATCCTCGATCTCAGGGGGGGTGCGTGTTTCCGGAGGGGGCAGTGGTGGCGATTGCTCTGGGAAGAGCACTCTTCCTGCACTTTTTTATTATTCAGTGTGGAGAACTCCAGACTTGGGGAGCAACAACGGGGCACTAACCCTGTCCGGACTTGTGCTTCCAGGGCCAAGGACATGAAGAACCGGCTGGGGATTTTCCGAAGGCGGAACGAGTCGCCCGGCCGCCACCCTGCAGGCAAGCTGGACAAAGTTCTGAAGACCCTGAAGTGAGTGGCAGGGAGTGCCGGTGGGCTCCTCTTCTTGTGTGTGTGTGGGGGGGGCAGGGAGGGTGTTTTCTCAAACTTCCTTGTCCTCCTGAGTCCACTTATTTCTCCTCTCTGCTTCCCTGCCAACCTGGGCTCAGAATCTCCGTACCCAGGAGATTGTAGCTGCTTTGGCATTGCACGGCTTCTTTTCTCAGACTTTTGTCAAGGAGCTGGCCAGCATTTCCCCATTGCTGGACCTGAATTTGCCTCCTTCTCCAGTTGGTGCTTGCTGCGTCCTCTGTGGATTCCTGGCAGCTTTGGCTATGAAGTGCCCGAGGGCCGTGGCAGGATAGGGCGTTTTGAAAAGCAGGAGTGGGGGCATGGGTTTTTGCTTTGAGGAAGAGGCGGGTTGTTTTGGGGACTGGTTTTAAATCTTGTTCTCTGAAAATCCTCCAAGGACTTTTACACAGCAGGTTTTACTGCGAGTTTATGGGGAGGCTTTACTGCTAACTCAAAGTTGTCCCCCCAAACTGACACACACAATGGATTTTTTAACCCCGGGTATAAATTGGGCTACACTGTAACGCGCAGTGAAAAACCCGAATTGTGTGTGAACTGCTGCCCGATAACTCACAGGGACTTCGAGGTAAATCTGCCCATGTGAACGCACTCCCTCCGTTCCAGAGGAGATGCGAGTTAAAGGGCTTTAAAAGCCTCGTGTGAAAAACTTCCATGCAACAAGTTCCAACTCAAATACCTTTTGGTTCTTCTTACTGTGATCAATACACTTATGTCTGGATTCGGTATGGCCAACAAACGCATATCTGGACATTTGAGATTCAAGAAAAACATTAATACAGGAAATATTCTTCAGTGTGGTTTGGAGCTTTTGTGGGGTGGGAATTTAGGATCCTAGGAATGTGAAATGCTGGCAAATGAGTTGAACGAGCGGTGCTCTTTTTAGAACCTTATGAACCTTTTAAGACTTGCTTCAGTTCTAGATGGGGAGAGTAGCTTTCTTGTTTTGCTGTTTAGAAAAAAGATATGCTAGGTTTTCTATAGTATAACCCATGTTATGCATGTTGTTGAAACAAGAAGGAACTGTTGACCAAACATATTAAGCTTGTTTAATATTTATCAAAACAGGAAGCAAATCAGTTGCAACAAATGTATCTTTAGGCTGCAGTCTTATTCACACTTAGCTGGGAAGAAGGCCAATTGAACTTGGACTTACTTCCAAGTAGACATGCATAGTTTTTTGGTATACTGCACCAACAGAACTCTTAGAGAGAATTTACCTGATCTTTTCTTTCTTTCTGGAAACCCTGTTTTTGCCTTAATGACACAGATGATGTCACATTTTCCAGTCTTGCTGTGTGCCACACTTCTCAGTTAATAAAGTAAAAGAAAGGGGAGTTTCAGTATAACTGTTTGGGAAGAGGGGGGTGTTCACTCACTCCTTCCCTCCAGCAGAATCACACCCCACTCTGCTTGCTTCTCAGGCCGACTCCAGAAGAAGCCTTCAAGTGGGGAGAATCCTTGGAAAAGCTGCTTCAGCATAAATGTAAGTCACCTTTGCATCGCTGAAAATCAAAGTTTTGAAAATAAGCAATTAAAAAACCGCTACTGAATTTCAAATGTGTGTGGCCTGTTGGTGGAAGGCCGAATTAGATGTGACGTAGGAAGCTGCCATCTGCTGAGTCAGGCCTCTGGATGATCAAGCTCAGTATTGTCTGCCCTGACTGGCAGCAGCTTTCCAGGGTTGCAGGCAGGAGTCTCTCCCAGCCCTGCCTAGAAGTGCTGCTAGGGATTGAACCTGGGACCATCTGCCTGCAAAGCAGGGGCTCTACCATATAACTATGCCCCTGCCCCTTTCAATGCGGTGAATAGATGAGGCAGACTTCTACGGAGTCAGGCTCTTGGTCCACATTGCTCAGCACTGTTTGCACTGAGCAGCGGAGTCTCTCTCCAGGTAGCAGACAGAGCAGCGTCTTTCCCAGCCTTACCTAGAGATGCCGCCACGGGTTGAACCTGGGACCTTCTGTCTGCGTGCTAAGCAGAGGCTCTGCCACTGAGCTGCAGCCCCATCCCCATGCCCTGATGCTCCTTCACACACAGGCAGAATACCTGGAGAGTCGCCTGTACAACGGCTTGCCTGAATAGGGCTTTTGCATGGGGTAGGTGCATAGTCCAGTGCGTGGCTTGTGTGGAACTTGCCTTCCATCCCACCTGGTTGGGCCAGCCCTGAAGCCCCCTTCAGAAGGCATCCTGCTAGTTCTGATAGAGACCCTCTCTTGCTCAGAATCCCCTTTCCAACAGTTGCCAGATAGATGCCTACAGAGGTTGCCATCCAGGACGTGAGCTTCCCCTGTCGTATATCCTTGACGCCTCATGTTCAGAGGTAGAGTGCCTCTGGAGCTGGAGGTTCCCTGTCTCCCCACCACCACCGCCAATCCTAAGCACCCAGTTGAGAGGCAATTCTTGTCTTTGCTTTCTTGCATGGGAAGTTTCCCAAAGGAGTGGCAGAGAGGGATTGCTGCGTTCAGGGTACCGAGCCCACCCGCACGGCACTCCAAGGCCACCGTCTCTCCTCCTTCCTTTCCAGATGGCCTGGCAGCCTTCCGCGCCTTCCTACGGACTGAGTTCAGCGAGGAGAACCTGGAGTTCTGGCTGGTATGCGAGGAGTACAAGAAGCTCAAGTCCCAGTCCAAGATGGCCTCCAAAGCCAAGAAGATCTTCGGGGAATACATTGCCATCCAGTCCTGCAAGGAAGTGAGTGGAGCAGTTGCTTGGTTTTTGGGGAGCAGAAGAGGAGAGCGTGAGCATTCTCCTGTGGGCGGGGTGGGGCAGACTTTGGGGGGTGGGGCACGTCAGCAAAGCAGAGTCCCTTCTCTCGCTCCCTCTTTGCAAGACGGAAACAGCAGTTGGGGAAGCAGAAGGCGGCACAAGAATTTTGGCCGATGCAAGAACAGAGAGAGACTGGCTGGATCTCGGAGCCAAGGTCCATCTAATCCAGCATCTCCTGTTCCTCGGTGGCCAACAGGGTGCCTCCTGAGAGGCCTGCAATTGCCCCGCCCCCATTGGCCCTCTCAGCAACTGGTATTCAGGGGTAGACTGTCTCAGAACATGGAGGTTCTACATGCTTCCAGTATGCTTAGTCACCCACAGGGGGTGATTCTCAGCAGGAAAACTGCCCCTGCAGTCCCAGTCCAGATGTCCCTACACTCCCCTACGATTGCTACATTGCCTCGGTGTTCGGAACCGAGGCAGTTGCCTTCTACTGAGTCAGACTGTTGCTCCATTTGCCTCATGTTGTCTGCACTGACTGGCAGCAGCTCTCCCAGGTTTCAGGCTGGAGTCTCTCCCAGCCCTACTTGGAGAGGCTGCCAGGGAGTGAACCTGGGTTCACTTTTCTTTATAGCCTGGCCCCCGAGCTTGACGGAAGCATGGATTCCTGTGGGGACAGGCCAAAAGGTGTCTCTTGCCTGCCGCCCTCTGATCAAACAAGTTTTGCAGCCGTTTGGAGCTTTACTCATGAACACACACCATTGTGGAAGGGGCATGTGCACAGACTTCAACCCTCTGCGGGAAACCCTCTCTGATGGGGGAAGGGTCTTGCCAGGTGTACCCACCACTAGAATTGGGTTGTTGGCTGCTGCACCACCCTAACTTAGCACCCTGCCCACCCACCCTCTTGCGATAGGCCAGTCATCTCCACTGTTTCTCAAGCGGGCGGCACTTGGGCAAAAGTGTGAGACCTTTGGTGTGAGAGCCATTTCCCACTGCGCTGATCTCCACTCCACACCCTGCTTTTCTCTGTGCTGGGAGAGCCCTTTAAGAGAGAGAGTGTGCTCCCTCTTTGGGGAAAGCCCTGGGAAGGGCTACACTTTTGGGGAGCTGCACTTTGGGTTGATGGGGCCACTGCCCCTCCCCTCCCCGGTTCTTACAATGAAGACCACTGATGCAGACCATTTACCACCCTTTCTTCCCTCTCATTTCTTCCCTTTTGTTTACCACCGTTTCTTCCTTGAGGAGAGGAGAGCTGGTTTTGTAGTAGCAAGTTGTCCCCTTAGCTAAGCAGAGTCTGCCCTGGTTGCATATGAATGGGAGACTTGATGTGTGAGCCCTGCGAGAGATTCCCCCTCAGGGGGTGGGGCCGTTCTGGGAAGAGCCTCTAGGTTCCAAGTTCCCTCCCTGGCAGCAACTCCAAGAGAGGGCTGAGAGAGACTCCTGCCTGCAACCTGGGAGAAGCTGCTGCCAGTCGGTGTAGACAATGCTGAGCTAGATAGACCAATGGTCTGACTCAGTATACGGCAGCTTCCTGTGTTCCCTCCCGCCTGGATCGGTGACTGATCATCGGTATCTCTCTGTCTCTTCCCTAGGTCAACCTGGATTCGTACACACGGGAACACACCAAAGAGAACCTGCAGAACATCACCCGGAGCTGCTTCGACCTTGCCCAGAGGCGGATCTACGGCCTGATGGAGAAGGACTCGTACCCTCGCTTCCTGCGCTCAGAGCTGTTCTTGGACCTCAGTAACCAGAAGAAGCCCAGCCCTGTGCTGTAGAAGGACCCGGGCCTGCTTCTCTGGGAGAACTGCTCTTTGAAAAGTGTATGTTTACATATCTATCAACTGCCTTTTGGGGTAGGGGGACAGCTTGTCCACGGAAGCCATATCTGCCCTCCGGAAGGGGAGTGGGAGAACTAAGCCGCCCGGCCCTGTCCCATCCCAGGAACCTGCTTCTTCTCTCCGGTACGACGACATCCCGTGAGCTGGGCTGGCGGTCCCACCAGGTCACTGTGAAATTAAGAGCGGTCTCCCCCCACCCCCGACTTCCGCCTCGGGAGGTAGCGAGAGCAAGAGGGATCCTTTCCTCAGAGGGCACCTGGAATGGGACCAGACGGCTTTTGCGGGCGGGCAGAGGGCTACTGTCACTCCTCCCGAAGAGACGCTAACAACAGGCCTGCATTCTGGGAAGGGAGCAATCAGCATTTCCGTTCCTCTGCTCTCAACAAGAAGAGAGGGAGAACCTTTCCCGTTCCCCCTTCTAATGAACGGTTGTGCAGTCCACTTGCTTCTCTCCGTCTTGCCTCTACGTTGTCCGTTCCTAGGTTTATTTATTGAAATCTTCTGTGCTCAGCAGTCAAGAACTTCTTGACTTCCTTCTGAGCGTATATATATAGATATATTTTTGGGGGGTGTTTATTATTATTATTTTTAATTTAAGTGCAATATATATATATAGAAGATAGATATATATTTGGGTGCATGTCCCGGTTTGGGGTTTCTTTTTCTTTCTTTCTTTCTTTTTTTTTTAGAGGGCTTTCCGGTGGGATGAGTGGGACTTCTGAGTGTGTTCAGCGTCTTTCCTGTCGTCCTTCTTCCTAACTGTGTTTCTCTCCAGCAGCAGGCAGCTGGGAGACTGTAAAGGGGGTATCCCATTGCAGCAGCAAACTTTGTATAGATCCAAGCAGCTGTAAATAACAGGCCCTGTATCTGCACTGTGCATGGCATGTGAGAGAGGATGTGCGTGTGAGTGTGTGCTTGTAAATGTTGGTCCGGAAAAGCCCAATCTGCACCTCTGCCATGGAGTCCTTGCAGCCTTCTGGCTCTAGAGCCAGGTTTACAGATCAGATCCATCTCTGCAGTTAAGAAAAGCATTTTTTTAAATATTTTTTTTTTTTGGATGTCATGGCTATTTAGGATAAATAAAGAGACAATACCATTTCTTCTTAGCTGCCTCTTTCTTCCTGTTCTGCTGCTGTATTTAATTGCCAAGGGCAGTTGATGTCCTTGGATAACCCTACCCTAACCTCAGTGAAGAGCTGTCTGTCTGAGCAAGGCGGCTTCCTCAAGGTCTGTGTTCTTAAGTTTCCCTGAAAATTGAATTTTCAGCTGGAAATTGCTGCACATGCCCTAAAATGAAATGTGGGTTTTCTGGCAACATGGGAAGCTGTGCCATGGGTTGGGAAAGCCGTATTTTTCTCTAGATCTTCTCTGGCAGAGGTTTTATACTGGTATGAGCTGGACCCTCTGTACATGCTTGGGTGCATTCTTTCCCTTAGCATGTGATGTTGTGGTGGTGGGGGGATGTATCCTGGGACAAAATTCGGAAATGCTAGACAAATCAAAACGCTTCTCTTGTCCTCATCCCGAACACTGGAAGCTGCCTTCTACTGGGTCGGAACCGTTGGTTCATCTTGCCTGGTACTGTCCACTCAGGCTGGCAGCAGCTTCTCTACGGCCTTTCTTAGCTTTACAGTCTGAGACCCTTGACTTGGAGGCTGAACCTGGGACCTTCTGCATAGGGAGAATGGCCTTTATCATCTGCTCAACCCATCACTGCATCCAGAACAAATCTAGAGCTCTGGGTGGTGGTGCTTGGAACAGATGCGCTCCGAGGTATTGGGGGCTCAGCTGCTGTTTTCCTTGATGGTGCTGATGCCTTAATCATACTATCTAAATGGAGCCTCCATATGCAAAGGCAGTATAGCTCAAACGGCCTTTGCTTGTGGAATTCCTGCAGGCATCTGACTGGCAACTATGGGAGGGAAGGAGGAAGGGCCATGTAGCTTGCATGCAGAAGGTCCCAGTTTCGATCTCTGGCAGCATCTTGAAGTAGGGCTGAGAAATACCCTTCTCTGCCTGAAACCCTGGAGAGCTGCTGCCAATCAGGGCAGACAATCCTGACCTAGATGGACCCAAGGGTCTTGCTCATAGGAGCTTGGAAACGGAGAGCTTTGTACCTCTCTCCTTATCCAGCCTCCAGTTGGGAGTTCTCGGGAACCACAGATCCCCTTCTGTATGAAGCTAATAAGACGGCAGTTTACAGGGAAGGAAAATACCCGTCTCGCTTACAAGGAAGCCAGGGAGGCCTGCTGTTTTGCTTGAAGTGCAGGTGTTTTTCCAGCATTCCCCCTTAATAAAGGGTAGCCATGTTTTCCACCCATCACAGTTGTTTAATAATGTCATTTCCCCCCTTTCTTTTTCCATAGGCATGTTCTGGAGTTTGGTAGGCTTCTAATTAGCCAGAGTGATGCTTGATTTATATCTGGAGGATAGTGAAGAAAGAGCAAGGAAGGAGAGAGAGAGAGGAAAAAAAAAATCTGTGCCTAGCAGCCTTTAACACCTTAAGTGAGAACTTGCCTTCCAAGTACAATTCACGACCCGGCCTTCTACTAAGTCAGACCCTTGGTCTGTCGAGCTCGATATTCTCTCCACTGACTAGCAACAGCTCTCCAGGGTTTCAGACAAGGGTCTTTCCCCCTGTCCTACCTGGAGATTGGACTTGGTGCCTTCTGCATCCAAAGCAGGTGCTCTTCTACTGAGCTACAGCCTCAGCTATGCAGGTTTTTGCAGAACTCAGCTCTTCTGATTTCAACGGAACTTCCTCCAAGGTAAGCATTGGAGGATTGCAACCTTAAATTCTTAAACTTGGGGTCAGAGCTGAAAGTGGTCCCCCACTCCCACCCCCAGGAAGGACTCTGGATGTCACCCAGAGTGACAACCTTCACATTATCTGTCTCGGTGGCCTGCAGCTGTTCCCTGACATGGGATGAGTTCAGACATCCCAATGAACCATGGTTTACTTGGCCTAACTAGCATCTGTCTATCTGAATCTGGGCCAGTCAACAAACCTGGTTTATTTTGGGCAGTCAAACCATGAACTAAACCCAAGATTTGATGTTGGTTGGTTTGTCCTAACTTGTGCTATGTCTGAAGTAGTAATAATGGTTTACACTTGGTTTGCTTCAGGAGCTCTGCTCTCACATAGGCGTTTCTCATACAGCAGGCTTTTCCGCAAGTTTACTGCGAGTTTGAAGTTGCCCAAAGAAACCCAACACAAAAAGTGGATTTTTAAAACCCTAGATATAAATTGGGCTACACTCTTGACACACAATGAAAAAGCTGAATTGTGTGTGTGACGTGCTCCCCAATAGCTGGCAGGGACTTTGGGGTCAATCTGGCCGATACGTGAACGCTCTCCCTCCATTCTGGAGGAAATGCGAGCTAAAAGCCCTGTGTGAAAAAAGCCACACAGAAAGGCAAGAGCAGATTTTGGGTGATGAGAAAAAAAGGGCAAAATGTAATACAGTATGGCAAAAAAAAAAAAACCAAACAAAAAAGCCCACCCCAAAACCATCTTGTCTACACGCATGGAGAGCTACTAGGGCCTCTTCCTACCTTGGTTGCAATCCTTTAAACTGGAGACAGCATCCTTGAACCCAGGACAGTATATGCATGGCGTACGTGCTGTACAACCGAGCTGTTGGTTCCCCTCCTCACACCTCTGGAAAGGAACAGGAGGAGCTGTCCAGAAATGGCTCTCCTTGTGTGCTAGCTTAGTTTGGACAAAGCACCGTGGAAATTTCATTTCATTTTCCATTTCCTTGATGGCAAATAATTAAGGGTGCGGGAAACGCACTTACTGCTTTTCAGGGGTTGTTGTGTGCACAGCAGTGAGCTTGCTAAGCAACTAGAGCCCCGCTTTGCCCCACCTTCTTCAGAAATATGTATTGGGGGAGCCTGTGCCAGGACAACTGAGGACATGCCCTCCGGAAGGGGACATTTTCTTGGCCCAGGTATGACCAGACCCTTGAAATCTCTCCCTGGACTTAGTTGGAGCCAAGTTGTAGCCTTGCCAATTGCCATCATTTCTTTCTAGCTCACCCGGCTGGTGATCAATACATCGGTTTCCCCTGTGTGGCTTGTCTAGCTTCAAAGGACTGGAAAGAGCACATAAAATATTATTATTATTATTATTATTACATTTATATCCCGCTCTTCCTCCAAGTTGCCCAGAGCGGTGTACTACATACTTGAGTTTCTCTTTCACAACAACCCTGTGAAGTAGGCTAGGCTGAGAGAGAAGTGACTGGCCCAGAGTCACCCAGAAAGTATCATGGCTGAATGGGGATTTGAACTCGTGTCTCCCTGATCCTAGTCCAGCACTCTAACCACTACACCACGCTGGCCAGAACTAGAATATAGCTATGTAAACCGGAGCAGTCACACAGCAGAGGTGCAGATCTGGTCCACGCATCTCACGTGACAAAGGTTTGCAAAACTCTGCATGGCAGGAGGAGAGAGATACCACCCAACACCCCCCCCACACACACTTAAACTTGGGATCCCTCCATGAAATATACTAGCAGTAGGTTCAAGAGAGAGGATTTCTTATAATGCTTGTTCATATGCTCCTCGTCAGGTTAGGAGGAACACCTAGCCAGGGAAGAAAACCCTGCTACTACGAATACTAATACACCACTTTTCAACAAAAGTTCCCAGTGCACTTGACATAGAGAAATAAAAATAGAAATAAATAGATGAAGATGACTCCTTGTCCCCAAAGGGCTCGCAATCCTCCAACATAAGGTAAACACCAGCAACAGCCACTGGAGGGATGCTGTGCTGTGCTGGGGCTGGGTATGGCCAGTTGCTCTCCCCCTGCTCAGTAAAAAGAATTGCCACCCTTAAAAGGGACTTGGGGGTGGATGTGTGAACGCACCCCCTCCATTCCAGAGGAGATCCAAACTAAAAGCCAGGTGTGGACAATTTCCTGGCCCTGCCTTTGGCTTCTCCATTTGCTCTGCATTTCCAAATACAGAAGGTCTTTGCTTCTTGGCAATCTGGCGCAGCTGCCTGGCGTAGAAAGGACAGATGTGTGTGGGGTGTGTGTGGAATATTCCAATCTGTTTTTTCCTGTGCTTAGCACTTGGGAGTCTATTAAAGCCAATACATTCTCTCTGCCAGGTTAAGAGCCAGCCAGGGAATCGGCAGTGCCAGCCAGGGAGGAGGTGCAGAGAGAGAGAGAGCGAGCAGGAGTGCCCCATACAGAGAAAGCAGGATCTGAGCCCCAGAAGAGGAGAGGAGGGCGCTTAGTGGTTTTGCAGTTGCTGACCAATTGCTGGCTGAGTCAAACACAGTGGAAGAAGTCCTCCTCAGTCTTGAACTGCTCTGACACAGTGGTTCGGAGGGTAAGCTATGAGCCCAGAGAAGGTGAAAGTATGACTACAGACAAACTCCTAGGAACATAGGGAGCTGCCTTATACTGAGTCAGACCCTTGGTCCATCTAGCTATACACTGACTGGCAACGACTTCTCCAAGACGGGAGTCTTTCCTAGGCCTGCCTGGAGAAGCTGCCAGGGCTGGACTTGAGACCTTCACCACTGAGCTACAGCCTCCATCCTGCTTCTGCAGGATGCTAAGCAGGGTCCTCTCTGGTTTGCATTTGAGTGGGAGACTACAGGTGTGAGCCCTGTCAGATATTCTCCTTAGGGGGATAAGGCTGCACTGGGAAGAGCATCTGCATACAAAAGGTCCCAGATTCCCTCCCTGGCAGCATCTCCAAGATAGGGCTGAGAGAGACTCCTGCCTGTAACCTGGGAGAAGCCGCTGCCAGTTTGTTTAGACAGTACTGAATTAGATGGACTAATGGTCTGATTCAGTAGAAGGCTGACTCCTATGTAAATGGACAGCATATTGTTTCATTTTAAATGTTTTTTTAATTCAAGTGCTTATAAAAACTTCAGGTGGAAAAGAGGCGGCTAGAAGAAGAGGCATTCCCTCTTGCTTTAGCAAGAAGGGAGAATGCCTCTCCTAAGATCACACCAGCCATCCAGTAGCACTGCATAGTGATCCTTCTGTGTGTGTCCTGTCCCCCACGATTCCTTGTTCAGGAAAACTGCCTTTCAGGGCACTTAGCATATCTGCACCACGTCAGCTGTAGAGAGCTCATGAATGGCGTTCCCTGAAACGCTAGCATTTCATCGCCAAGCCCTGCCCTCTGCCTCTTCAAAGGCGCCCAGTTTCATTCTGCAATATTTATGAATGAGGCTCCAATTTGTCATATCCTTGGAGGACACCCAATAAAGGGCGAGTTGGGTTGCTCTGTGAGGTGGGCAACCCAGTCGGCTTTCAAATCAACACATTACGCACATTTCTCAACAGCACACACACTTCCCAGATCGACTTTAGACTGCGGCGGTCAGAAAAAGTGCAGGGGGAAGGAATCCACTGAGAGCTGGCGAACAGGAAGGAGAAGTGGGAGGTGGGTCGGCTTCCTGCATTTTTCCTTGGTGAGCTGTTTGACCAACCCCTCTGCAGCTGCCCTTCAACACAATATGTCTATCGACCTCTATTTTTAATTTCTTACAAACAGCAGGAAATGATACAAGTGAAACAGGGAGACACCTGATATTGATCAGGCTGCTAAGTCTTAAGAAGCAGAGATAGTGGCACAGGAGAAAAAATGTTTAAAGTTTTCCCAAATTAAGAGGACAAATTAAAGCTGGCTCTTGTAGGTTAATTCGAAAATGTGCTTTCTGGAGCAGTGAATGATTTTACAGGACTGGGCATTGTGGCTCACGGTGTTTCTCTTTCACGTTGAGTAATGGTGTGGGGCAACAACAACTGGGAATCCCTGTTAGAGGATTCTTACCCCACTAGTGTGGGGTACATGTGTCAGTGGTACAAAGCCTTTGAAAAAGCAGGCCAGTGAGCTTTAAAAGTACAGTGTGCCTTCAAGTCGGTGTCAACTCCTGGCGACCGCAGAGCCCTGTGGTTTGTAGGTATAATTAATGCTGGGACTGACAAATCCCAGGTGCCAGGGAGCCATGGCGCTTATAAATTTAACTGTGGTGACTAGACTAGAGCTACTTAATAACATATGTATTTGTCTCAGGCGGCCCTATTTCTGTTCTATGTTCCTGTTCCTGTTCTATGTAAAGGGGATAAAGAAAAGCCCGTTTACCCTTTTCCCCTTCACAGTGCCCACCACTAATGTTGCCCAGTGTCCATTATGTAAGAACAGCCCTGCTGAATCAGGCTGAAGGCCTGCCCAGCATCCTGTTTCCCACAGGGGCCCACCAGATGCCCCTGAGAAGTCCACAGGCATGAGCTGAGGTGTGCCTGCCCTCTCTCCTGCTGTTGCTCCTCCGCAACTGGTACTCAGAGGCATCCTGCCTCTGAGGCTGGAGGTGGCCTGTAGCCACCAGACTAGTAGCCATTGGTAGACCTCTCCTCCGTGAATTTGTCTAAGCCCCTTTTAATAAGAACATTAGGAACACAGGAAGATGCCTTTACCAAGTCAGACCATGGGTCCATCTAGCTCAGCATTGTCTACCCAGACGGGCAACGGCTTCTCCAAGGTTGCAGACAGGAGTCTCTCTCCGCCCTCTCGGAGATGCTGCCAGGGAGGGAACTTGGAACCTGGACGCTCTTCCCAGAACATTGTCTGGCTCCTAAATTTGGGGGCTGGCTTCTAGATCCAAAGAAAATTGGTCAAGGCCTGAATTAATATACCTTGGTGCTTGGCGTCTCCAGAATTATTTCTGTGGGAAACCAACACAAGGGCATCTGGAGCCAGGATGGGGGGTGGGGGGGGGGGAAGGAGGGCTATCCCCCCACCAGATTGATCCTTTCCCATTGAACTGAATGGGGCTGACTCCCAGATAAGTGGGTATAGGATTGCAGCCTTTGCTGCTCCTGTAAAAAGTCCTGTGGGTGCTCATGTATGCACACAGGGCCTTCATCCCCTAGCTGTGTACGTCCCCTGCCCCAAAGCTCAGACTGGTATCTCATTCAAACATGTAGGTAACCCCAGTGATCTCCTAAGATCCCAGCTCTTGTGGAGGAAACTTTGACTATTGATAAAGTGCTGGAAACAAAATTTCTTTCAAGTGAAATTCAAAGCAGGATTTCCAGGTTTCTCCCATGGAGAAAGATCAGAAAACTTCCTTTGCCAGTTTCACAGTAGTAAACCCCGGGATCCACACCCAAAGCTGCCATGTCCTCTGACAAAGGGCCTCTCTTTCTGGACAGATGGGCGGAATATGTGATATCGGGCTTTCTACTTTAGGAAGAACTAAGGGCAAGAAGGGAGAAAGGTTTCCTCCAGATGTGAATCGCTTGCTTAGGATCCAACCCAAGGCCGTAATTAAACATGTGCTCAGTACTCACAGTGGATGGTCCAGCCTCTTCCTCCCCCCCCCCATTCAATTCAAGCATCTCCATATGCTCTTTCAGAGCTGTGGATGATTCAGGATCCCAGCAAGTGGCATCTCGCTGGCGGGAGGGAGGATCCATGCATATTTGCAAGCTGAAGTCACTTTGGGCAGCATGGCCCACTCGCTGGGATTGTTCTGCGATTTGTCTACTCAAAATGCGATCATCCCTGCTTAAGGGGAAAATAAATCAAGGAAAAGGGAGCTCCGCCAAGAAACAGCTTTTTTTTATTATTTAAAAAAAAAAGCAGAATAAGGCTTTTGAGCAAGGAGCCACTCCAATGTTTTTGTATGTTTGACTTCAGAGTTTCCTACCCTGGGAACGCATGACGCTTCTTAACAAGGAGCAACGCTATATAATTTTGCGTGTCTCTGGAAAGAGGAAGACGGAACCCACAAGTGGCTCCAAGGCTGTTGGCAGAGGCTGGGAAGCATTGGCGGGCGGGGGGGGGGGTGTTCATGGTGCCTTGTGATTCTCCTTGCCTGCTGTTGAAAAGTTGGGGGCGGGGGCAGCCTACATATCCTGGTATTGTGGCTACTGGCCCCATTACTACATTAGGGAGGCTGCTGGTTAACAGTCAGTATTGTGGACAGTTTTCCTTCAGGGTCTCAGCAGGGATGCGAAGCCCTTTGCTTTCTCAGCGGAAATAAACAGGCTGTTCTTGCTATTCCAACAGTTGGTTACATACTTGGTTTTATCACCATCATCCCTCCTATCTTCTGTCACAAGGAGTTCCCTCCCTGCTTTGTGGTTGACCATCCAGACTGCTCTTCTGGGCAAATAACCACTTGAGCTTCAAGCTCTGCAGGCTTAGGGAACTAGCCCTGAGTTCTTGTACATAGCTGCCTCCTTATACAGAGTCAGACCCTTGGTCCAGCTAGCTCAGGATTGTCTATACAATCCTGGCAATTGGCAGTGGCTTCTCCAAGGCTGCAGGCAGGAGTCTCTCTCAGCTCCTGGGACCTTTTGCAAGCAAAGCAGATACTCTTATGGCCCCATCCCTTGAAGAACCCATCCAAATTATTGCATCTGATAGATAAGGGGGTGTGGCTATGGGGCATGACAGTTGGGGTGGCCGTGGCTATTGGGTTGAGCGTGACTGCGCGTCTGAATTTGCAACTGCCCCACTGGTTCTGCCCCTGTGGGGTGTTTGGGCACACCAAAGGGGCAGGGTTTGCCACTCAAGGCGGCTTGGCTGCATCCTCTGAGTCCCCGCTGGTGACTCCACTTCTGCACACTTGTGACTCCTCCAGTGCCGATAAGGAGGCAGAATAGTGGCTTTAGTTTATTTTTGTTCTCTGGAAGGGCCTTGTTCGGCAAACAATGTGCCCCTTCATGGGAGACAATGGGCCCATTGAGTTTCCAAGGCTGCATTCACAAGGTTACAGAGAGAGGAGTGAGTGGGAGCTCAATTGGTGAGGCAGTTCAGAAAGAAGCAATCCAAACCGCAGATCTATTCTGGGCCTGGCTGGATGGAAAAGGCCAGGCAGGCCTCAGGGCAGCAACGTGAGCGTGAGCTCTCTCCCCAGGAGCATCCTAGATCAAACCCTGAGTCGTCTTCCATCTCTCCTCCCTCCTAGCGCAGGGATAAACCTGCCAGCCCAGCACTTCTGACATCCCGGTTGCAAGCTAGGTAGGTGACTGTGTCCACACTAGGCAGCCTGGGGAGTGCCACCGTGCCGGCCGGGGTTTGTGACGTCGAGTGCCCAAAGTCCACAAACCACTCGCGGGTCAAAGTTGGAGCCACAGCATCTGTCCCAGGGAAGGACGTAGGTGTGCGTCACACTGTTGTTGAAGTCTATTTTTAGTGTGGATTGCGTGGGCCCGGACCCAGGCGGGCATCTCGGCTCTGGCCATAAACCATCTTGGTGTGGGTTCACAGAATCACGCTAGCGCTGGAATCTACATTAAACCTAGATTCAAATGATAGTTCGAATGAAACAAGCCACAGACCACTAGCACAGGTGAGCTGTCCCTGTCGCCTCCAGGTCGGTGGGTATTCTTCCATGTCCCAGCCTGACCTTGTGTTGCCCTCCAGTACACGCCTGTTTCTCCACTCTGAACTCTGCAGAAAGTCAAACATCTCCTGGGCAGCAGGGGAGGAAGAGAACTGGTTTTGCTTGTGCAGATTGGTTTCCCCCCAGGACTGTTGTTCAGATTGTGTGGTTGAAGAGCTGCCGTGAAGAGGTGGGGGGGGGGAATAAATCAGTAGTTAACCCGGATACTTTAAAACTGGGTTATCAAGAGCATGGGCAAGGAGAGGTCTATGCATGGCTCTCAGCCATGGTGCCTGAGTGATGGAACTCCCCTGTTCAGAAGCAGTGTACCTTTCAGCAACTGGTGAAAGGGGATGAAGCCATCGCTCACTGGTGGGGCCCCTGCTTTGTGTGCAGAAGCTCCCAGGTACAATTCCTGGCAACATCTCCTGGTAGGGCTGGGAGAGACTCCTGCCTGAAACCGTGGAGAAACTGCTGCCAGTCAAAGTAGACAATCCTGAGCTTGTCTCACTCGGGATAAGGCAGCTTCCTCTGTTCCTATGGCAAGGCGATTGCCTTCAAGCCTTTCTGAAGGCCTTTGCCATCCCTAAAATGAAATGGTCTGAACTCATTAAGGTTCTTATAGTCTTACTGGATTTAGCTTTTTGGATTATGGTTTTTAAGAGATTTTGCAGATCACCAGAACCTCAGTCTAGGGACCTTTTGGATATATATACGGTTCCTTAACAAACATGACTGCTCATTTGCTCATTCTCCCAGGCACTGCGAGCATGTAAAACAGAGTATCGAAAGAAGCAACTGCTTTTAAAAACTTGCTGTTAGGGTCATGACAACAGTTGTGATCAGTTTGGTGGCGGGGTGGGGGAAGTTGAATGCATACAGCTTTTTTTGTTTTTAAGCATCACCACTTAGAGATGCACATAACAGACAGTATAGGAGAGCTGGTCTTGTGGTAGCAAGCATGACTTGTCCCCTTAGCTAAGCAGGGTCTGCCCTGGTTGCCTATGAATGGGAGACTAGCTAGAATGTGAGCACTGTAAAAGATTCCCCTTAGGGGATAATGGGGCCGCTCTGGGAAGAGAAGGTTCCCAGTTCCCTCCCTGGCAGCATCTCCAAGACAAGGCTGAGAGAGAGAGACTCCTGCCTGCAACCTTGGAGAAGCCGCTGCCAGTCTGTGAGGACAATCCTGAGCTAGATGGACCAAGGGTCAGTATATGGCAGCTTCCTCTGCTCCTATGATTGATACATAAATAAAATTAAAGCTGCCTTCTCCTGAGTCAGACCTCTGGTCCCTCTAGCTCAGCACTGTCTGCACAGACTGAAAGCAGCTCTCTGGGGTTTCCAAAAGAGTCTTCCCCGGCCCTACCTGGGAATGTCAGAGACTGCACCAGGGACAGAGGTGTAGCGATAACTGAGCGGATGGGTTCAAAGAACCCAGGGGGGGCAGCTCCACCCCTCCCTATTTTCTTCATTATCTCCCTCGCTCTAAGGGGCCACCAGGGAGAAGGACAAACACAGCCCCCCTCTCCCCTAGCTAAGCTCCTGATCAGGGACTTTTTGCATGCCAATCGGAGTTGCAGCCCAGCCCGCTCCAATCTGTTCTCTACTTTGCATGGGGGAAAAAATCTGCATTGTCCTTGTCCTGCTGTCGGGATGTTATCCTGGTCTGAATATCGTTTTGGGTTATAGATGCTGATTCTTCCTGGGGGTTTCAGCGTGAGTGAGTGTGGAGCCCTGGTTGTCTGGAGCAAGGAGGAACGAGCAGCTCCGCTGCTGCGCTTAGGGTGCTAGGGAATAAGAGACCTCCCTTCGCATAAGGGATGGCCGGACGAGGCCTCCAGGGTACAGACCTTCTTGCCCTTCAGTGGAGCGCAGCTGGAGATGGTGATTAAAATGGCTCATTGATCGGGTTGTACAGGAGGGATCCTTGGCCATCTGTGTCTTGTGGGCACTCACCCACCCCGCCACTACACTCTCTCTTCCCCCTGGGGAAACGTGCTTATTTGAGTCCTTCCATGGACATTGATAGATCCCCTGCATGAAGTTTTCCACACCTGGCTTTTAGCCCACGTCTCCTCCGGAATGGTGCAGGTGCATTCACATATTCGGCAGATTTACCCTGACGCACAATTCGTTAGAGTGCCACCCGATTTGCTTTGGGGTTTTTTGGATAGCGTAAAGCCTCGTAGTTGAGCAAAGAGGCACCTTTCCAAGTGGTGATTCTCTTTTATTTAGTAGGGGGAGATCAATTGGCCCTATCCAGCCCCAGCATAGCATCCCTTCAGGGGCTGTTACTGGGGTCTCTACCTTGATTGTGAGTCCTTTTGGGACAGGGGACCATCTTATTTATTATTTCATTTCTCGACGTAAACCACTTTTGTTGAAAAGTGGTGTATACTTATTTGTGATAGTCCTATTTTAAAAGGGTCCCTTCTGCCACAGCCTAGCTTGGGAGACGGTGAAGGATTTCACAATGGTGAATCTCTGGCACTGATTGGCTGAGCTGCTGTACTGTCATGGAAGGGCCCTGGTTGCCATTGGTCAGGCTGCTCTGGTTCTGCAGAAGGACAAGGCAAGCAGGCCTAGCGAAGGAGCCAAGCAAAGGAGGTGGCCAAGGAAAGGAAGCTTGTCTAAAGCAACAAGGGCAGGAGGAGAAGGACGCGGGAAGAAACATCGGAGAGAAAATGGGCTCAGAAGAAAGTCCCAGGACTCTGCCGGGGGCAGGATTTGAACCTGGGTTCCCCCCACTCCCATTAGCTGGACATGCAAATGCTGCACTGTATAGTGCCAGACACTAAATCTAGAAGTGGCCCCCTTGCATGAGCCCCTAAATCTCTCCGATTAGCTGCCACCCCTCTTGATGTAACCTCTGTGTCTGCCTCTGCTCTTTCTCCTCTTAGTTGGAGAAGAAAGCGAGCCCCCTCCCCAAATTGCCAGCTGCCCTCTTGACCCCCACACTGGGTCACTGTGACTTTGCTTTTTCCTGGACGGAAGTGGGGCGGAGGGGGGGAGAGAGTGAGATGGGGAAGAGAGGAGCATCTCTGCAGAACGGAGCTTTCTTGGTGCATTGTTTTGCTTTTACTAGGAAGCAGTGATGGTGCTAGATAGGTCCTTCTGCCCATAAGGCTACGTCCCTTTCGCTCAAGCTGCTTGGAATATTCCTTGCTTTTCTTGGGGGCAGGGCAGGTGCGGGGAGGTCTGCTATGAAAACACCGGGCTGCGAATTGGCTGTGATTGGCAGGCTACGACTAATTGCTTTCCCAGACAATCACCGTGAAGCTAGAAATAGCAAGAGGAAGCGGAGGAGGAATTATATCTGTCTAATGGGTGCTGGGGAGAAGGCTTGACAGCAGCAAGAGACGTTTGAGGCAGACAGACTGCAGCGCCAGGGTTCTGGGGGTTCCTCCAAAGTTGCCTCCACGAGCCCCTTAACCTGAAGGAGAGGTGGGCAGGCTGAGACTCCTGTCTTGAGAGAGGCTTATGAAGTGGTGCATGGTGTGGAGAGAGGGGACAGAGAGAAGTTTTTCTCTCCTAATCCTAGAATCCCGGGTCATCCAAGGAACTTCACTGGTGAACCCTCTGCCACAAGGCGATGTGGCAGTAGCTGCTGGCTTAGCTTTAAAGGGGGATTCAACAAATTGGAGGAGGAGGAGAGGTCTCATAGCCTTGAGGGCTGTATGCAACCCCCAGATCCAGAGGGGGCCGCCTCACTCAGAACAGCAGAGGGCAAAGGCGGGGTGGGTGGTGGGGAAGCCTGCTTGTGGGCATCCTGGAAGCCACTGCAGGGAATGTGACGCTGACTTGAGAGGCTTCTGGTCTGATCCAGGAAGGCCCTCCTTGTTGGGACTGGGACCTCCTTGTTCAGGAATGGCCTACCTTCAAGGACCAAATGCTGCGTCCAGAAAACTAGTGTTTGTTTGCTCAAAAGAAGGGCGGGTTTCTTGCTCATTTGATTGTGTCGGGAAGCTTGAAGATAAACAAGCAATGTCCTGTGAAAATTCAGAGATCGGACTCTCTGACCGCACGGGACTGGCCGTGGCACAGGCTTCTGGAAGTATGATAAGTCATGCAAATTGGATGCAAAAAGGGGCTCATCTGCCCTGGTGAGGTTTAGTGTTTGAAGTGGAGCCTGAGCACAGAAAGGTTTTCATTGTCTTTCCCTTCTCTGCATCCCAGACGCTGCCAGATTAGCATTTCTGTTTGATCAAGCAAAATATTGCAGTCCCACATCCAAACTTTCAGTGGCTTCAGGAAGCTCCCCCTGCCAGACATTTGAGCGGCTAAAAATATCCCAGAGGAAGTGGGCCAGAGATCACTCGAACCTTTGGAAGTCTGGCCATGTGCTCTGCAGGCCCTGAGCTGGGAGGGCGAAGGGGCTCGAACCCACTTCCTCCCTTCCCAGCTGGCTGAAGATGCGCACGGCTGCTGTGGTGGTGATGGCTTCCGTTCCTTTTCCAGAGATGACAGAGTTGAGCAAAATTCTGTTGTAGAATGAGAGTGCGGAGTCTAGTTGTTGCGGCTATTTGAAGAACATGCATGGAGATCACTGTAGAGTTTCAGCTAAATTGGTGAAGTGCATTGAGATAGGAAAGACCTAACCCTATCTATCAGCGACGTAATGAATAGAAAGGAAGAGAGAGAGAAGTTTCCATTTTCTCTCTAGGAGGAAAGAGAGGATTGACTCACTGTAGGAACTATCTGAGTCAAAGCAGGGGCCATAGATTGGAGGCAGGCAGGGACAGGTATGGAGACCCTCACAAACTATCTCTCCTCCCAATGCACACCTAGAGGCCATTAGGCACTGGGACTCTGTGTCTCCAACAAATTCATGCCTTCAAAGCCCAGCTTTTGAATGCTTTCTGGGTACGTGATGCTCTTTGGCAATCCTGAGGTACTGATTCATTGGATTAGTTGTCGCAATTCACGGAAGGAAAGGGGGATTAGACCTGTCTGCAGAGGAGGAGGAGGAAGAAGAGGGAAGGTCTATTGGAGGCTACTGGTCGCGATGGCTAAGAATGGAACCTCCATTTTTAGAGGCAGTAGACTCCGGTTAAGAGTTTCAGGAGAGGGCTGTTGCAGGCTTCTCGAGGGCGTCTGGTTGGCCACTGTAGAACCTGGGAAGCTGAACTAGGTGGGTCTTGAGCAAGGCTGCTCTTGCTTGTTTAAGCTGGATAACTTAAGTATGGAGCCCCCATGCTCAGGGGCAGTCTATCTCAGAATACTGCCTGCGGGGGTGGGGCAGAAATAACAAGGGAGGGCCTGTTGCCTTCCTGCCCTGCTTGCCACTCCTTAGAGGTGTCTGGTTGTGGTCCAGCAACATCCAGGGACCTCCAAGGTTGGGAATCCCCCAAGCAGGGAATACTGGCCTACCACCCCCAATAGTTGGTCTTGGGATAAGACAGTCGGTGTGCAGCCTGTGGGCTTCTTGCCCCTTCTTCTCATCCGATAAGCCAGAATGAATGACGCAGAACAGTCCAGACTGCGGAATCGGTTGCCCAAATAAGGCCGAGGCTGGCGCCTTGGGTTTGCAGGAGGTGCCCAGGCGGCAGAATCTGGCTTTCCGCAGAGGGTCGCCTGCCGGCTGCAGACCCTTTAGTCCTTGAGCACAGAAAGTACTCCTGAGCTGGAACCTGTCCCCTCTTCTGGCCTCCTTATGGAAAAGAGCTTCCCTGAGCCCCAGCTGCTGCCTCCTCCTCCTCCTCCTCCTCCTCCGGCTGGTTCCCGCCATCATCCCGCGACCCCCGAAGCCCTCCTTCCGGGCCTCGAATGTCCTTTGTCGCCGCCAAGCAGCAGCGGCGGTTTCCTTCCCCAGCTGTGCGGGCTCCCCTGCATCAGACTCCGGAGGTGGCAGCCTCTCTCCGCGGTTTGCACAGGCTCATGGACGGATGCTTCCTCTCCCCCGCACACCTGCGCCTTCCCCGCCACCAGACCGCCGGTGTCCCGGGCAGGGCGCCAAGGGCTCCCCAGCAGGGCCCTCCTCGGCATTAGAAAGCAGCTGCCGCAGCAGCCGTAGCCAGCGCTGCCCCTCTGCCGCCCCCCAGCCCCCGGCCAGCTCCCCAGGGCCTCCGCTTGACAGAATGGCCGGAACTCCAGACCTGCCTCGTGTTGGCGAGAAGATGGAGCGCCTGTGTCCATCTGTCTCCGCTGGGGAGGTGTGTGGGGCGGGGGGGGCTTGTTATGCAGCAAACAATGCTCCTCTCTGTCTCGAGGCCTTTTATTCGCACATTTAGGTTGGGGCCCCGTGCCAAATGTCTCCCAGGACACGGATGGCTAGCACACTTTTTTTTATTGGGGGGGGGGCGGGGATTCTTTTGTGAATGGCTGGTGGACGGCAGCCATCTGCTCACCACTGACTCGGAAAGGGGGCTTCTGGGCTTGGGTGGGGGGATAAGCCCTTCTTAAGCCTCCCTTTGTGGCTGAATCCTTGGCTTTATGAGACGCATGTGATGGCGGATTTTCTGTTTATGGCTCCCTTGTTCGGGGCTTGGAGCAGCAGGTTTCTGTGCACAGGAGAATGGGGAGGAGAGCTGGTCTGGCAGCTGGCGGCAAGCATGATTGGTCCCCTTTGCTAAGCAGGGTTTGCCTTGGTTTGCATTTGGATGGGACACTGCATCGGAACGCTGTAAGATATTCCCCTTAGGGGATGGGGCTGTAGTTCGGTGGCAGAGCATCTGCTTGCATGCAGAAGGTCCAGGTTCATCCTGTGGCAGCACCTCCAGGGAGAGCTGGGCCCAACCTGAAGTCTCCGAGAGCCGCTGCCAGTCAGTGTAGACAGTGCTGCGCTAGATGGTTGTCTGACTCAGTAGAAGGCAGCTCCCTATGTTCCTAAAAGCTGCCTATGCAACGCGTATTTATCGCTTTGTTGCTTCAGGTGAAAGATCCAGGTTGTGGCTAACCAGATGCCCCTGAACAAAGGATGCTGCCTTGGTCTCCGGATCGGACCTGTCTTGCTCAGAATCGTCTACTCTGACCAGCAGCGGCTCTCTAGGGTCCTGGGCAGAAAGAGCAGGGACCAAACATGGGGCGTTCATCTGTGTGCAGAAGTTCACGAGCAGGGCATGATGGAAGACGGCCCTCTTGTCCTCGCCCCAGCATCTGGCCCCCAGAGGTAGACCATGTTGTATATGGAAGCTCCATTTGGCTAGCACAACTAAGAACGATTAACTCTTCTCCCCATTCTTCCTCTTTCCCCCCTTCTTCTTTTTAAAACGAAATCATTGCAAAACATTGGGGAAAATATTGGGGGGGAAGCATCTCCAGGAATAGCTTCAGTCGGCGCTGGCAACTCGAAGTGTGCTTGAGGACACTGCCTTGGGTGTTGGCGACGGGTCATCCCTTGGTCAGGAGCAGGGACGCTGCTGGGAGAGGCTCCCACTGCGAAGCCAGAGTTAGAAGCGGTGCCTGGGAATGCCCGACGGATGCCTTCTGACCAGCCACTAATGACAGAGCCGAGCCTGGGAAAGCAACTCGGCAGAGGGACTTGCTGGCACTGCCTCCTCTCCCACAATGCTGATGCCCCTGGAGAGCTGCGGCCTGGATTTAGACTGGCAGCTTCAGATCTGGGCATGGTCTTCAGCCTTTTCGGCGGAGGCAGCAAAAGATTAGAAGCCCGTCTTGGGTGGGATGTGTGTCTCTCACCTTCTCAGTCACTTTCCCAAGCCACAGGGACAGAGGAAGCTGCCTTCTACCGAGTCAGACCCTTGGTCCATCTCGCTCAGCATTGTCTGCACTGACCGGCAGTGGCTTCTCCAAGGTTGCAGGCAGGAGTCTCTCTCCCAGCCCTACCTGGAAATGCTGCCAGGGAGGGAACTTGGAACCTCCTGCAGGAGCTCTTCCCGGAGTGGCCCCATCCCCATCTTGCAGTGCTCACACATTGAGTCTCCCATTCAAATGTAAACCAGGGTGGATCCTGCTTAGCAAAGGGGACAATTCATGCTTGCTAGCAGAATGGTTCTCCATGCCATACACAGGAGGAGAAATTGCCTGCCTGCCCTCTTCAGGCACTAGGGCCAGTATTTCCAGGCAGCGATGAAACGGCCTCTTACACGGAGTCCGGCTATTGGTCTGTCTAGCCCCATACTGTGTACTCAGGCAGGCAGGAGCTCTCAGGCAGGTTGAGGATTGAACCTGGGACCTTCTGAAGGCAAGGACCTTGCTCTCCCAGGTTCACGAACCCACCCTGGATTTGTGCTCTCTGCTTGCATACCTTGCACTGGATTTGCTTGTTTACTCTCCCTCGTATCCACCCACTCTAGTATTTCACCTTCCCTAATTTTTTTGCATAGAAAATAGTTGTGTCTGCTTCCATCGAGAGCTTTGTGGTCGAGAGAAGAGGCCCTTAAAGGGACGGGAGGAAGTGGTTGAGGGCAAAGGAATGCCCGATCCCACTGCTTTAATGGGTTCAAAGTTTTAAAAAACCCTCTTATTTAGGGTGCTCCTGGTCTCTCCCAGTCAGGCTGAAGCCCCCTTTTGCCACGGAAAGAAATAATTTCTGACCACTGTGAGCTCCAGCAAGGGACTTTTCTGTGCAAAGCAAGCCTGCCTGTTTCCATCAGAGCCCGGCTGTTGTTCTGCACAGCGGAGAAGAGTCAGGCCTCTCCGTAGTAGAAGGGACCTGCTCCAGCAGATGCTGGCAGCCTGGCTGAGTTTGCAAAGCCTTCTTTGGGGTCTATTTATAACTGCAGTAGCTTGCTGGAAGGACAGCTCGGGCCTGCCTCGGGTTCCCTCCTGGGGTGTGCGTGTGTTTCCTTCCAGAAGCAAGCTGGCTGGAATGCCACCGGCCTGGAAATCTGGAGCTAGATATTTGACTTGCGGCCATCATCTCTCCGCGTGCTCTTGGGCCAAATAACAAGCCTAGATGTACAGGGCCACAGATTCCTGCAGAGTAGAAAGCCCTCTTGCCTATCCTCCGGTTGCCCCTCTTTATCGGAGACCATGGGGCTTTGCACACAGGGCTTCTGACCCGAATCTCCTTCAGGAGAGGGTGTGTGCGTTCACAGCCAAACATACCTCCAAGGGACGGGATTTTTGGACCCACTCCACACCCAAACCAGGCTTTGCGATGCAAATTCTAGCGTATCTCCACATATGTCCGGGTTTTTAAAATGCTGGTTTTAAGCGACTTTTCCTGAAAACTCTGGAGCAAATGGGAGAGGCACTGATGTGCAATCATTAGCATGATAAGAGAATGCAGAAATGTTCTTCTGGAGGAGATGTGAGTTAGAGGGCTTTAAAAGCCCTGCGTGAAAAGCCTTCAGGGGCATAGTTCCATGGGGCACAGGCCTCCAATGAATGGCTCAGCGCCCCGAGAGACCTCCTGGCCTCACCTCACTCTCTGCTGCTCCCACTTTCATAGGCACTGTATTATAATATTGGAGACTTTAAAAACAGGTGTAGTTCTTCTTGGGTTGTGTGTGTGGGGGGGGGAGTATGATTGAATGGTTCCAGTCAGTGTAGACACTACTGTGCTAGGTGGACCAAGGGTCTGACTCTGTATATAAAGAGCAGCTTCCTAATTCCTAGTCAGGATGCTGCGAGGGAGCGGCTCATGGAGCGGTATCCTCATAGGGATGTCGCAAGGACGTCTCTCTCTCTGACGCTGGAATGTTGGGGACTAGACTCAAAGTGTGTTCTGAGGGCTTGGACGGGGCCCTTGTAGATTCGGTGGGGGGGGGTGTGGACAGAGAGGGTTTCTGCTCTTCAAAAGGCAAAGGACTTTTGAAGCAGCAGCAAAAGGCAGCGAGGTCTGGGGCATCTTGTGCTGCAAGTGTGTGGTTCTGTGTGACGGTTCTAAGTGCAATGGCTACTTTTTAGGATTTTCCAACTGCGTGGTGGTCAGTGGCATCAGAGGGGCAGGAAGGAGAGGCTTGCTAGCTGTGTTGATGCTGTGTTCGATCGGTGATAATTCTTTGTGTAAATGTTGGAAACTTGGTGATTTAGAAGAGTGTTTGATTTTGGAAAAGAGAAGAGAATTGCAGCTGAAACAGTCTTCTCAGGCAGCTACCAAACCGGGCCTTCACTTCAGGACTTTCTATGCATGGGGGTGGGACCCCGCAGAATCTCCCTGATCAAGGAGACAGCTGAGCCCAACGGTCAACCCTTTTCTCTCTCTCAGACTGTAGGATTTTGCCACCTGGTGTCAGGCACAGGTCAATGCAGCTCTTGAAGGTGGCCATCAAAGTAGTCATCGTGGCTTCTGATATTCCTCTTGTTCTTAGTGGAGCTGAAATTCCTCCAAAGTGAAATTGGGCTCCCCTTTCCTGCTCTGCTCTCTCCCTTGTGCTTCTGTTTAGATTGTGAGCCTTTTGGGGCAGGACTTGTATTCTTCTGAGTACATAAGAAGAGCCCTGCTGGATCAGACCCAAGGTCTCTCTAGCCCAGCCTCCTGTCTCCCAATCGATGCTTCTGGGAAGCCCACAAGTGGACGATGAGGGCATATGCCCTCTTTCTTGCTGTTACTCCCCTGTAACTGGGATTCAGGGCATCCCGCTCAGGAGCCTGGAGGTAGCCTATCGCCATCAAGACTAATAGCCAGGGACAAACTTGTCCTCCATGGATTTGTCTAGGCCCTGTTTGGAGCGATCCAAGCTGGTGGCTGCCACCGCCACCTCCCATGGCAGAGAATTCCATAGGTTCTGACCGAACTGTCTTCTCCCACTCCTTGTGAAGCTCCCTATGCCTGCTCCCCTCCTCACCAGGTCCAGGGGTCTGCCCAAACTCTTTGCCTGCTCTGAGGCCTCTGCGCCTGGCCAGGAGCTGCTTTTGCACCGCATGGAAATAAGCCACACACCCCCGGGGCTTCTCGTGCCACGCTCTTTGTGTACAGACCCGTGCCCAGCACTGCTGCCCCATGGCCGGCAGTCGCCTGGCTGAAGGTGACCGCGCTTCACACACTCCCCGCTCTTTGCCGTGCAAAAGCGTGAGCTCATCGGCCGTCTCCGGCAGCCAGCCTGGCTTTTAATGTCATGTGGCTAGGTTTTCATCAGCAAGATTCAGCAAGTTTCGCCAGGAGCTCATTATGAACTTAATTTAGCTGTTTCTGTTTTGAGGTTTAACTTGCTGGTATTCTATTACAACTTGTATGCTTTATTCCAGGGTTTCCTAACCTTGGGCCCCTGGATGATGTCGGACTACAGTCTCCATCATCCCCAGACATGGCTTTTTTGGCAGAGGATGATGGGAGTTGTAGTCCAACAACATCTGGGAGCCAAAGGTTAAGAAACCCTGGTTTATTCTGCTGGGCTTCCGTGTGTGAATGTATTGTACCGGTCTGTGACTGTAATAAAGTATTTTGATTTTGCGTGGTCCTCCAGGGTTTCATAACAGCAGCCCTGCTGGATCAGGCCCAAGGCCCCTGTTTTGCACAACGGCCCACCAGATACCTCGGGGAAGCCCACAGGCAGGAGGTGCGGGCAGGCCCCCTCTCCTGCTGTTGCTCCCCTGCAACTGGGATTTAGAAGCGTCTTGCCTCCAAGGCTGAAGGTGGCCTATAGCCAGCAGGGCGCTTTCCAGACGAGACCCCACAACGGGGTCAGGACGTCTCTCGGAAGTGTGCTCCCACACTTCCTGCATCGTGACACTGCAGTCCCTACTGCGTGGACAGCAGGGTGCCGTTCACATTGCCAATGCTTTGTTTCGAATGTAATCACTGCGATTTAGAGCTAGGACGTCGTATATCCGGCGTAAGGAAGTGGCTGTTTTTTCGGGTTGTTAGTTGCTGCGAGACGGCTCCCCCTGCTGTTTGCACTTGGAATGCGACTTGCGCGAACGGAGGCATTTTGCCGCTGATGAGCAGCTAGTCTGGAAAGCACCCAGGCTAGTAGCCACGGATAGACCTGTCCTCCATGAATTTGCCCAGCCCCTTTTAAAGCCATCCAAGCCAGTGGCCATCCCCACATCCCATGGCAGAGAATTCCATAGCTTAATTATGCGCTGCGTGGAAAAAGCATTTCCTTTCGTTGGTCCTAAACTTCCAGGTCTTCAGTTTCATGGGGTGACCCCTGGTCCTTGTGTTGTGAGAGGCAGGGGTCTCTTCCAGCCCTACCTGGAGGTGCTGCCAGGGATTGAACCCGGGAAGAGTCTGCATGCCAAGCAGAGGCTCCTCGACCACTAAGCTAAGCAATGGCCTCCTCCTCCTTCTCCTCCTCAGGGCAGACAGTCTTGAACGTTCTGCTAATCAATTTGGTTGGATGACCCAAGGTTCTGGTGTGTTATGAGATGGAGGACAACATCTCTCTTTGCTTATGTTCTTTGCAGGGTGCAACCCTATGACCCTCTCACATCTCGCAGGTGGAAGCAGGGACATGCTTGTAGCCCCTGGGTCTGGGGAAATGCCCGGGTTGGGGTGTACAACAATGAAGCAAACATTTTGACCAAGGTGGCCTGTTGGATCACGGGCCACTGGTTTTTGCAGAAAGGAAAACGGAGCACAGATTGGACGAGGCGTGGGGTGGAGTGTGCATAATTGTGGTGATAATCACCTATTTGTGGTGATTGCTTGGGTACAAATTGTGTTAAGAAAAAAACCATGCAAAAATAATAATCCTCAGCAGGGGTAGAAATACCTCATGATTGCTGCTTTCCGTGCAGGAGGTGAGGCTGAGGAAGTGCAATCTTCCCGCTGTGTGAAGAAATGCTAAAAATAGAAAAGGGGATTCTAAAATTAAACTCCGCTCTCTGCATTATCCAGTCTGCTAGTTTAGAACCCTGCCAAATTGTGGGTTTAATTTGCTAATTAAACCAGTCTGCTTCCTGAAGCAGGAGTTGGGATGCTGTTGAGTCATCCTCCAAACTGGGTGGACAGTTGTTGACTTGTGGGGGGAGAATCTGCCCGGCCCCTTAACGGCTGAAGAGGGCACGGGGAAGCAGAGGTTAGCTGGGTGAGTAATTCTGAGTAACCATGGCCTCTCCATAAGCTCCTCCTGTCCATATTTCTCAGGGGTGGTACTTTATTTTCCTTTTCTGCCACAAATTTTCAAAAAATCCCACCTAGCCTGCCCAACCGCCCTACAGCAAAGATTTTTAAAAACAATTTGCATTCTTTGTAGAGTTCTCTTTTTACCACAATATGAATACGACAAATATTTCTAGACCGCTTTTCAACAAAAGTCCCCCAAGCGGTCTACATAGATGTAAGTAAATAAATAAAATGGCTCCCTGTCCCCAACGGGCTCGCGATCTAAAGAGAAACATAAGACAGACCCCAGCAACAGCCACTGCAGGGATGCTGTGCTGGGGACGGATAGGGCCAGTTGCTCTCACCCTGCTCCATAAAGAGAATTGCCACTTTTGAAAGGTGCCTCTTTTGTTCAGTTAGCAGGGGTCTTTCTTCTAACCCATTCCCATTACGGACTCTTCGATTAACCCAGAGACCACATTAGCCAATCCCATAACTTAGCACACGGTTCCCCAACCTTTTAAATCGAGCATGCCCCTTCTGTCAGAAACTTTCATCTTGGATACTAGTGTGTCTGCACACACACATTTAAATGCTGCAGTTATGAGATGGGCTACCCCAGGCATTGGTTCACATCCACACTTACTCATAAGGAGTCTTACTTATAGTAATGGGACAAGTTTTCTTGAGCCAGGGGGACAAGCGACTTCTCCAGTCCCTCCAATGGACCTCATTGCACATACATAAAACGTGCATACGATGTTTTTTGGCTCCTAGGCACACCCTCCCAAAGCTGATACAGTTTCCTTTGGCCGTGCGACATGTCCGACACAGATCTGCATGATCCACACAGGTCTTTGCCTTCCGTGTGCTTTGCTGCTGAGGCAGGAGCAGCCGGCCGGCCCTGTGCGATGGGCAGAGACCATGCCAGCGTGGCACGCAGCCTTTGCAAACAGTTTAACTGGCCCGCATCCCACGGGGAACGGAAATCCCTCCGTCTTGGCTGCGGCTCACCTTGCCAAACATGCCAGCGCTGAATGGAGTGCCTCGTGCAGCCCTTGTGTTCTCCGCTGCCCCCTTCCCTCCCCATTTATCTTCACGGGGCCAGGACAGCAGCAAGGGTCACTGCAGAGAACCGGTGTGGGAAGAGGGTGGTGCGTGGGGAACCTGATTCAGGCAAGTCTTCGTAAGAAAACCGGCAGCTGCAGAGACGAGGAAGGGGCACAGTGATTCCTTTCCAGAGAGCTGAAGGCCGTTTGGAAGAGAGAACATGGCTTGGGCTGGGTTCATGCACCCCACTGTTGCCTCTCTGCTCAAAGGGGGGGGGGCAGGTTTCGGTTTCAAAAACCTGCTTGACCCAATGTGGCAAGAGAAGAAAAGGTGCATGTGTGTATTGGTATATGCACCAGCTGGGGTGGCCAGTACCATTGGGGGAGACGAATGCCCATGGTGATTTTTGATAACGTTTGCACCCCGAGAGATGGGAAAGAGGTGATTGCATTGCAAGGCTTTCAGTTGTCCTGGGTAGCGGACCGGCCGTGGCTAAATGTGCAATGGTGCTTTGAAAGCGTTTAAAAACATACAAAACCACAACGAAATTTTATCTCTTTCCGAGGAATGGACATGAAAATTGGCTGGAATATTCTCCAAAGATTACTCCGTGGAGAGAGCACAGTGGGTTTTTTCCATCGTAACCCTAATTATTTCCTCTGTGCAGAAATGACTGCAATTCTTCTACCCTAATGGTTTGGGGGTAGGGATAAAGAAAGGGCAGTAATGCACAGGAACCTCTAAGCGCAGCAATGTGACGGCCTGTTTTCCCTCTCTGGGGGGTTGATGTCAAAAATCACAGTGAGCTTTTGTCCCTTGAGATGGTACCCATGGCCAGGCCTGGCTCATGGACTAAGGTGTACATCACGGTAATCCACCCTGCCGTATTCACACTTTAGTATGCCACAGCCCTGTGAGGTAGGTTAGGCAAAGAGTGGCAGGGGTCTGCTCCAAGGCCTCTTGCAGCCCAATCCTCTGCATGGTTACCCAAAAGTAAACCTTGGCCTGACCTGGAGTTACCTGTTGCCTCCGGTCCTTCCTTCTGACTGCTTACAGGCCTGACCTTGCTGGGTCATATGGCAATCTGAAGGGCTTTTTTGATGCATCCCAGGTGTCACGCTTTGTCCCCCAAGCCTCCTGGAAACTTGCTTTGCGCTTGCTTGAGCCACCCAAACCTAAGGAGAGCTGGAGGCCAAACTGCTCTAGCATTTTGTTTCATTTTGTTTCATTTTGTCCAGCCGGATGCCTCCGGGAAGCCAAAAAGCAGGACACAAAGGCAGTGGCCTTCTTTTACTGTTTATCCCCCCAGCAACTGGCATTCAGAGGTATACTGCCTCTGAAAGTGGAAGTTCCACCTAACCACAGAGAGGCTTACACTGGTCACAGACTGAAATAAAGCCTGGCTGACAGATAGGCCCATCCCCCCTCCTGTGGATTTGTCCAGTCCCCTTTTGAAAATTGTCCTTGTGGATGCACCTGATGTCTGGTCAGGTTAGCCTGAGCCAGAAATGGAAAGATGGGTGGGTGCTTTTCCTTTTGAGGAGACAGTCAGACTAGATGGCCTTTGGGTTCCCCATGACTCGGCAATTTCAGCGGGAGCGCTCGGTGACATCAGCATTGCATTCGGAGGCCTCACTGCAGCAGGTTATTTTTAGCTTCTTGCAAAGTCACCCTGGCCTATTTCTGAAGAGCCAGCTCCAGGAGTTCTGCATGTCAACAGTGATATCTGGTGGACATGTTGAGACAGCAGCTAGTGTATCCCCGTATGCCACCCTTGCCCGGGAGAACAGAGAGGGCCAAGACCAGCTGGGTGCAACCTTCTTTCTTTTGGAACTGGCGAACAGTTGTCGGGTGGAATAGGGGATTTCTTCTTCCTCCCGGAATATGGAAAGCAACAGCCCACTTTGATTCGACGTGATCAAAAGAACCCAGTGGATGGGATGGCTACCTGTAATCCTGCCCCTTTGGGGAGCTGCAGTTGTAGAAGCTATTTGGATTTCTTTTCCCAATCCCTGCTCCCTGATATTTTTCACAATATCAAGCTGTTGAAATCTGCTTGCTTTCAACAGTCACCTGGAGAGGGACGGTGACCCCCGGGGACTCTGGTGGCCAATCCTAGAGGGCGGATCGCAAGGTTGACGTGGCCCTTGGGACAAGAAGTGAAGACGGACCCCCTGGCTCCATGCAGCCGCCTTCTCTACCCCGCACCCCGGGTCTTTGATTTGGAAGAACTATACGGACATAGTGAAAAACAGAAATCTCGGCATGCCTCTCCTCCCTCTCCTAAGCAAATCAGACCGCGCATTCCCCACACTCTGACCAGGAGCCATCAGCTTGCCACTGAGTCAGGAAGGCGGGAGGTGAGAGTGAAGGGCAGGCTGTTTCCCAGCCAGCGCCCGACCCCCTCTCTCACGGGCCCGGAAACACTTGTCCCTCCTTGTTCAGGAATAGCTATGCTCTTGCTTAGAGGCGAGTCCCAAGGTAAATTCCCAGCTGCTTCATGTCGGCCTGGGGAAGACCTCTGCCTGAAACCTTGGAGAGCTGCTGCCCGTCAGCACAGACTATGCTGAACTAGATTGACCAAGGGTCTGACTCTGGGTGGCAGCAGCTTTATTATAGTTCACACTCGGAAAGGGGAGATTTCAAAGCCCTTTGCCTGTGCATAATAGTGTGAGTGTGTGTGGTACCAGAGGCGCTCTTACCCCTGGACTTCAGGGCCAAAGTCCAGGGCCTCCACACCCCCTGGGGGCCCCCAAATCCTTTTTTGTCCCGTCCTGGGTGGAGTGGTTGCATTAAAAATGTATTTAAAATGTTGGGTAGGGCCTCCAGAAGCCTTTGGGTCCTGGTTCCAAAGTTATCTAGGTGCTCCTCTGTGTGGTACTTTAGGATAAGGGACAGATGGAAAACTTTTTGCAGACAAATATTGTCTCCAATTTCCTCCCCCTCTCCCCCCCCCCACACTTTGCTCACAGATCAGCCAGCAAAGTGAAGTTTGACTGCCATCTTCTGGTTAATGGAATAACTGCAGCAGAGAGGGAAATGGGTGCAACTCTTTTGGGGGTCCCATTCAAAGATCCACAGGGATGGAGGTGACTGATCCCACAGCTGTGAGAAGCCTTGATTCCTAACCTATTTTCCTAGCTTCTCTCCCCGTCCTTGTGAGAAGGGTTTCCAACTGACTGAAGCTATTCCTGGAGGTTTCCTCCCCTTTGATCTCCCTCAACCTCCCCTTGTTCTCTCCCTTGAATTCCGCCCCTCTCTTGAGATATCCCTCCTTTGATACCTTTATACCTCCCTCCCATGATCCCTCAAGGGGATGTTGACCTCCCTTCGACTGCCCACTTGATCCTTCGCTTTGCTCTCCCTTGATCTTTTCACAAGATCAAGCCACCCAAATCTGTAGGCTTGCTTTCAAGAGTCTTTTGGAAACGGAAAGCCAATTTTTGGAGGTCAATCCTGGAAAAATGGCACCCCTACTTGTGAGACCAGCAAGGCGGGAGGCTGAAATAATCCACAGTCTGAGTCTTACTGGGGGAAAGGAGCGTATATAAAGGAGCAATAAACGTTGGGGCACTAATTTGGGACCCGTCGGAAGCTGGGAATATAGTGAACTGATCACATTGGAAACTGGTGTTGCGCACTGTATGGCCCTGTTGCCTTTGTTGGAGTATTGAACCAGGGAGTCGAAGCATTACAATTTATGGTTAAATTTGGGTTCAGTTCATTTATATCTGTATTTTTCAGCTCCCTGACTCAGACCCGAACTTTGAAGAGTGGTCCAATACCCAGTTCAGGCCCTTTTAACCAGTTTAGGTCAATTTCCTTTGGATGGGTTATAAAATATCCCCCTTAGGAGATGAGGCCGTAACTCAGTCGAAGAGCATCTAGGTCCCAGGTGCATTCCATGGCAGCCTCTCCAGGTTGGGCTGGGAGAGAGACTCCTGCCTGCAACCTTGGGGAGCCGCTGCCAGTCAGTGCAGACAATCCTGAGCCAGATGGCCCAGTGGTCTGACTCAGTCTATGGCAACTTCCACTTTCCCTACATAGGACGGGCAGCTCCTTACTCCAACACACCTGTCTGCAAGGCCTGACGGGTTTTGCTTTACTCTCCTCCCTCAGTTCAGACAAGAGACCTCTCCCTCCCTCCTTAACTGCTGCAGAAAGTAGCACTTTCTCTCCATGCCCAGTAGAAGCAAACTGGTGGAGTCCCAAAGTGAGGAAAGGAGAGACGGGCAAGAAAGAGACCCAGGATGCACAGCCCAGCGAAGGACTGGGCCACTGTCCATCCTCCCTGTCCTCTGACAGAAGACAAATTGAGTGCCTGTTTTTCTAGGGACATGACTCCCTCCCCCCCTTTCAGTAGAGGTACAGGGTGTGTGAGTATGTGGACCGTTTGGACCTGGTTGTTGGTGGTGAACTTCCTCGGCATCGACCTTCCACTAGAGGGCCCCCCAACTGCTAATCCAGATTAACCGTTTTCCTCCAGCATTTAAATGGCGCACCTTGGCGCTTGATTGCTGTGACTTAAAAGTGTCTTCTGATAACATGCAAAACATCAAACAGGGAATTTGAATCTGTGTTACTGGGCTGACACACGGCAAATAGACGTGTAAAGGGAGAGCTGTCAGCGAACAAATATGTGCTGAACAACCATGGGGTGGTGGAGATCAAAGCGGGGAGGCTGTCTGGGAACACGGTTGTTTGGAAAAGGCGCTCCTTGAAACGCGCAGTGAGTGAGAGAGGAAATGATGATCCCAAAGCAGAGGCAGGAGCAATAGCCTTGCTGGATCTGACCAAGGGTGCTAGTCCACGGGTGTGTAGCCATCCGGCTGCCTTCTCCACGGTCTCCTCCTCATTAAGTTTTTACGTAGGTTACATAGGAAGCCGCCTTCCACTGAGTCGGACCCTTGCTCCACCTAGCTCAGTATGGGCTACTCTGACTGGCAGTGGCTCTTCAGGGAGGGGTCATTCCCAGCTCTCCCGGAAGATGCAGCTGGGGATTGAGTCTGGGACCGTCTGCATGCCAAGCAGCGGTGCCCCCACAGAGCTGTGGTGCTCCTGTCCTCCTCTAAAACTCCCGTGGCCCACCGTCCTGTGCAAAACTGCGGAAGCAAGAAGGCACAGTTGGGCTCTCTTAACCGTGAAGGCTGAATTGGCTTTTTCAGCTCTAAATTTTAAGGCGTCTGAAATCCTCTCCCCCTGCTTTCCCACACCTTGATATTTCCCCTTCTGCTCCTCCGGTCAGATTCTACACACACACACACACACACACACACACACGTACACGTGTGTGACTTTTGCTCTTCCAACTTGACTACCTTTGTTACCATCCAAAGAGGCACGTACAGGGATGGCGCAGTGTTGAATCCGTAGGAATCCTAGCTCTCGCTTGTCCGTCGTGAGCAGCCATGTGCCCCGGTGCATTGTGGGGCATCTCTGTGCGCCGCCTTCTCTGCTCTTCCTCCACGCGGCTTGTCTGTCTTCCTGCCTGTCATGAGGAATGTACGGCAATTAACCGCTCAGGCATCTGGCTGTTTCCTGGGAGTGTGTGTCTCTCTCTTTCTGTTTGCGTTTTCTTTCATATATTATTCATCACCATTACTTGTTCCCGATATTTGCAAGTCTCTCTGCCTTTTGAGCTGCAGAGAGCAAGGCTGGGCTGGCGAGCCCTGACAGGGCCGGGTGGGACAGCCCTGGACCTTACAAGCTGCACTCTTACTCCAGAGTTTGCACCTACAGAAATGAAGCCCGAGACCTATGCCTTTAGGGTTTCGGATTGTAACTGGAGGGCGCTTTCCTGATTACACGCGACAAGAGCAGTAAAATGCTTTGGCTTGGCAGGATCGTATCGAAAACATATATAAAGGGTCTAGCCGTTTGTTGCCCAAAGCCACCAGCAGGGGGAGCAGTCTTCTCTGGCTTGTGCAAATCTCCTGCAATGGGAAAAGGCAGCTTTTTGGTGTGTGTGTGATGCACATGCAGCGTTGTGCTGTAACGCAGAGATAAAACTCAAAAGAAGGCCTGGGACATCTGAACGGCACCTTGTTGTCAGCACAGGGACTGCGGTGTCACAACACAGGCAGTACGGAAGCACACTTCGCGGACACATGGTGACACTGTTGTAGCGCCGAGGTGGCAGCAGCCATTCATGCTTAAATCAGGGCCGATTAGGCGGACGTAGATGGTTGCCTAGGGCACCTTTTCTGGGGAGGGTTCCTACATGCCTCCTTTCCCCGCTCCAAGCAACCACTGGCACATCTGACTTTCTTGGAGTGCATATTTACTCCCCTCCCTGGAGAAGGGATGGGGGAGGAAGGGTGAGCAAAGTCCGCCTTGCCTTGCCTTGCCCTCTTTCTCATCCTGAACTCTCTCCCATCCCAGCGAATGAGCAGTCTGTGTCGCTCAAGTTGAAGCCAGGACTGTGTCCTTCTCTTGGGGTGGGAGGCAAAGTCGAACCCTGCTTCCAGCACTGTGATTCGAAAAACAAGCAATAAATTGCAGCTGCCTTATTGCAGTATTTGTCTATCGGCCACACGGAATCATGGCTTTTTGTCGCATTTTGCTGCATAAACACTCTGCTGTGCATGCACGTTTTGCTTTGGACCACCCCTGATAAACAGAGCCATGGCAGGTCCGTTGCCTTGGATTTAAGAAACTGTTTAAAGCACCAACCAACGCGAATGTGCTCAAGGGGAAATCTTCAAATTGCAGACCCTCGCCTCTTGCTCAGCAGATCTGTAGGAAGTTGGACCAGTGTCTGGCACTCGGTGCATACTTACGCCATGCCAGATTTCAGACACCTTGAGCAGATGGTCTAGATTATATTATTATTATTTGCATTGTTGGAGTAGCAGAAGAAGGCTCATCCCCTCCGCCTTGATTCTGCAGATGCTTCCAAATCACAGGATTAGGTGAGGTGACAGGAAGTGCAGAAAAGTTAAGGCCACTCTTAATCAAGTGGTCCAAATTGCTGGAAACTTACTCTTTAAAAGAAGGCGGGGTGGAGAGATGCGTGCATCTCAGAAGTACTCAGGATCTCTGTTTTGGACCCCCGGACATATTTTTCTATGGTTTCTGGCATTGGTGAGAAAGGGTAGCCTGTATTTGTTGGTTGTTTCTGTGTAAGGGATGCTGTGAACAACCACATTCGGCGGTGTCCAACTTGAAAGAATTTAATATGGGTTCAATTTGGAATAGAGATTCAAGAACCAGCTTGTCCCAGCCACCCCCCTGCTGATTCGAGTCCCGCTGAAAGCACATTACAGGTATTTTGTGGCATGGTAACTAGGTCAGTTATTTTCATCGCTCATTATTACCTGTGAAAAATGTGTGTGGCAGATAGACTCCAACATACGGCTGTGGCGGTTTCATTTGGGGAGCAGCGTTGCTGGTTTTGACACGTTTTTGAGGATGCCACTAAATGACTCCACTTCCTGAGCAGGTCATCTTTAAAAAGCCCTGCGTCATTGGATGTGCCGTTTGGATCTAATTCCCTGTGTGTGAAAGTCCCCCATGAAAAGTCTTGTGTGATTTTCCCCCCACCTGCGTTTCAAAGGAGACGGGTTTGCTGGAGTGGCCACTACCCAGTTGTTCTGTCCTTGTCCCGCTTTCCGAGTAGAAACTTTGTACTCTGGCCTGGGAGAGAAATTTGGAGTTCCAGCTTTCAAAGAAGTAGTGCCCAAACAAGCCGTGGGGTTTGGGACCGAGTCTGGAGCAGGCAGACAGGGATCCGAGGGGCTGGAGGCAGGCAATGGAGTCTGGTTAGTTGGCAGTTTAGATTCGGTGGAGCTAACAGGAATCTGGAGTGTTTGTGTCCAAGGCAGGTATGCAGTCAAGCTCAAAGGCACAGGTGTTAGTCAGGAGGGAAGCATGGCATGGGAGTTTGTGTGTCTACTTGAAGAGATGACTTGCTCAAGCGAGGATCTAACTCTGAAGCAATAGTTTGTATGTATGCATGTATTTTTATTTACATTTCAATACCGCCCTATCCAAAGGCTCTCGGCCAACCCAGCCCCTCTTGGCTTCCCAGATTACCTGGTTTGAATGAGCTGTAATTCCCTCTCTGGCCATCAACTGGGTGGCGCTGTAGTCCAGCTAAGAGCAGCCAAGAGCTCCTCCTGCTGAAGAGTTGGTGTAAGGTGCGCAGGCCCGGCTGCTGGAGGCCCTGGTTTGAGACCACTCCCCAGGCATCCTAGACCTAGAGAGGTGGCAAATCCGGGGAGGAGGTGCAAGCCATCAAGACTGGGGCTTGTGGAGAATCCCAGCAGTGAAGCTGTAAGCAGGAGTTGAGTATACTAGCCAGACAGTTTCATCAGTTGAATGGTGGAGTTGTCTAGCTCTGGTGAGGCATGGGTACATTTAGACATCAGAACAAGAATATCTCTGTAAAGTCCCAGCACGGACCTTTTCTGTTGAGGAGAGCCCCTTCTCCCTGGCGCTTGCTACAGTCTGAAATGATGCAGCCCCGAAACAGGCCGCCCACCTCCCTGAGGTCTGAGCCATCTTCTCTGCATCATGTATCTTTCTTTGCTTCCCATGCAAATGCAGCATGGCTTTATGCTGCAAAGTCTGAACAGAAGGTGATAAATACAGGTTGATGCTCTGCTTTCCATTGCCTTTGGGAAGGAAAAGAGATCTTCAATGATCAGAAGGGCACTCCCTCGAAATATTGAGTGGTGCTTAGTTAAGGGGGTGATCGGCAGTTTGGGATCTGGAAGGGGAAGTAGGCGTGTGCTCTCCTAAAGATCAAACTGAATTGCTGCAAAAGAACCCTCCTCTCTCCCCTCCCGCCGTGATTTCTCTCAAACAAGGACTTCAAATATTATTTCCTTGTTCCTTACAATTTATTGTAGTGACAGAAATTGTTAATTATTCATCTGGGGAAGGGGTTGGCAGTACCCCCAATATGGGATTGTTTTAACTTGAGCTGGATTTGTTTTGCTGTGCTTCTCCTGTTTGTTTGTTTTTGCTGTGTGAGTAGTTTTCCAAAAACAATCTTCTGTAATGTTATGAAGCCTGGTTTTAAAAGGCAAATCTCCTGGGGAATCGCAACCAACTTGATGGACAGTTTTCAGCAGAGTGGTGCATTTGATTTGGGAAAAAGAGGGAAACTATCCTGCAAATTGGGCAATATTTGGCTGATTTCTCTGTTCGCTTTCAAACAAAAGGCTCTCGAACATAGGAGGCTGCTTATACAGTACTGAATCAGACCCTTGGTCCATCTGGTTCAGCCTTGCCTGCTCTGACTGGCAGCAGCTCTCCAAGGTTTCAGGCAGGAGTCTCTCCCAGCCCTACCTGGAAGTGCTGCCAGGGAGTGTACCTGGGACCTTCTGCATGCAAAGATGAAGATGCTCTTCCGCTGAATTATGGCTCTCTCCCTTATGGAGAATATCTTACAACACTCACATGTCATCTCCCATCCAAATGCAAACCAAGGCAGACCCTGCGTAGCAAAGGAGACAATTCATGCTCCCTACCACAAGTCAATGGAGTAAATGGATTGCTCATTAATTACTCATCCAGCTGCAAGAAACAAGATCTTGGGTTTGACCCAACTGGGTTCGTCTTAGATTCGCCCATGCAAATAAGAGCATTAACATTTGACTAGCAAGAGAAACTTGCTGGATAATGGATCGGGCAACCATACCTCCATCTTCGCCATGAGCCCCACTGCCCGTTGAGATCATCCGGAGAGGTTCGTCTGCAGTTGCCACCGGTTCAATGATTGCTACTCAGGGATGGGCCTTCTCCGTTGCCGCCCCAAGACTCTGGTATGCGCTCCCTGCTGAAAGAAGAGTCTCCCCATTTCTGACCGCTTTTAAGAAAGTCTCTAAAAGACACATTTTTCCACACCAAGCTTTTTAATTAGGTTTGTGGTTTAAAATCGTTTTAAGGGTTTTATTTTTAATCTGTTTTATGTTGTAGTAAACCACCCTGAGACAGAAGTTTGGGGTGGTCTAGGAATTCGAAAAATAAATAAATTAGTTAAATAAAGGTCTTTTTCAGCTCTAGGGAAAATTTGGCACTTAATGTGGATAAGTTGGCACAGAAAAGGAAACCCTGCTCGTCCCAAATTCCCTTTGCCGAGATCTCTCTTTTCTATTACTGGCTTTGAGTCAGTAATAGAAAAGGAACAGAATAAAAGCCAACTGCATTTCTGTGGCCTATTTATAGGGCCAGTGAGGGATGCATTCTGCTGGTCTCAGCAGAAAATGGAGGCTCCTCCCTGTTCCCCTCTGGGATGACCTCTGTGGATGTGTGACGGTAAGATTTTTAGATCAGCCTGGCTGGAGAGGCTCGTGGTGCATTGAGAGCGAGACGGTATGAAGCCTGGTTTCCTCGCTGCATTCCTGCCATTGACTGTAACCCTCTGGTCAAATTGCTTTGGTTTGGTCTCTTGGACACTTGGCCTGAAACTCATGCAAGTGGCAATGAGGAGCTGAAGGGATTTCCGCAGGCATTTAAGTCCAGTCTTTTAGGGAAAGGGCCAGAGAGAGGCCGGATGCCTCATTTCTATCTTCATTCCCCCAAGAGAGCCGGAGCAATGTTGGACTAGCCCAGAAGAGGCCTGCTTCAAATGCCCACTCTGCCATGACGCTTGCTGGGTGACCTTTGACCCTTTGCACTCTGTCTTGGCCTAACCTACCTTACAGGGTTGTTGTGAGGGTGGGATGGGGTGGCTGAGGGAGAAGAGAGAGCCAATGTGGCAGGGAGGGGTTAGAGTGTTGGACTCGGACCAGGGAAACCTGCGTTCACATCCCCATGCAACCATGAAACTCACTGGGTAACTTTGGGCCGGTCACTTCTCCCTTGGCTTAACCTACCTTGCAGGATTGTTGAGAGGATAAACATGGAAGAAGTGCGGGATAGAAATGTAGGTAATAATAAATAAGTAGAGTGTGCCACCCAATCTTTCAGAAGATAGTCCTTTTTTCAGAGAATGTTTTGGATGCCACCATGACTAGAAAGAGCAGACGAACTGGGTGGAGAAAAGAGGGTTCTTGATGGCTACCATCCTTCTAAATAGAACCCCCATGTTCAGGGGCTGTCTACCTCTGGGTGCCAGTTGCTGGGGAGCGCCATGGCTTTCATGCCTGGCTCGTGGGCTTTGTGGAGGCATCTGAGTGGCCACAGTGGGCAGCAAGAGGTTGGACGGGAAGGCCCTCCCGTCTCATCCGTCTGGGCTAATCTGACGCTCTTCTAACTGCTCTCCTTGGTAGTTTGTTTGTTTATTTATTTTTGTATTTTAAATTAAGGTTTTAATTTTTAACATGATTGTAGTCTTTGTGGCAGTTTTTAATAAGCCGAAAACACCCTCCAGGGTTCTGTCTGAGCCGTGAGGGATACAGCTGCGTGGGTGGATGGGATTACATATACCTCTCTGTCCCAGCTCATCCCATTGGGGGTGTGTGTGTGTGTGTGTTGTAATTTGGACCCCTTCCTTAATATGTTCCGACTGCAATTTATTTGCTTTGTCTTGTAAAACTTAGTCGGTGCTGCTGAAAATTGAGCCAGTCCTGATTTAGTGCTGGCCTGACATGAATTCCATCCTTTGGTCACCCAAGAGTGTGACACAAAGACAGAAGCGAATTCCTTGTGCCTCTGTGTTGAACGCCTCGGGTCTCCCTAAGCCTGTTCTCATAAGCAAGCGTTGCCGCCTATATGTCTTTGCCGAGACAAATCTCAACGTATCTAGGTTATATATAATAGATACATACATATCTAAACATTTAAACATTTGCCTGCACAATATGCAAATTGTGGGGGGAATTTTTTTTTTTAATGAAATCTCACAGCCGTCAGAAGCCAAAACAGGTGTCTGAAGGTATGAATACAGGGCTTAATAAATATTTTATCGGCGATAATTTCACAAATGTCATCTTTGAAAACCATGGAAATACTGCCTCAGGAGAACCAAAATATTTAATCTTTTCAGGAATGCTTAAAAGGAAAGTGTCCCAGTGGGATGTTGCCGGGCGGGGCCATGGGAAGATGGAAGGATGGGTTCCATCTCCCCCAGACTGAGGTTGGGAGACTTAAACAGAGCCTCCATTATTAGAGGCAGTCTACCTATAAATAGCCAGCTGTTGATCAACATCGGCCAGGCAAATGAACTAAAATGGAACCTCCATATTGCAAAGCAGTCTACCCCTGAATACCCATTGCCGGGGAGTAACAGCAGGGAGGGCTGTTGCTTTCAAGACCTTGGGTCTGATCTGGGAGGGCTCTTCTTAAACATTTTTGGTGGAAAAAGCAGTGGGGACTTGCTCCCTCCTCAAGACTTGGTGACTGCTCTTCTCTGCTGCTACATAAACTTCCTCCTCCTGTTGGCATTTCTTGGGCAGCAAAGCGTCTGGAGCTCCCAGACTTAGAATTGCAGAATCCTAGAATGTTAGAATCGGAAGGGGACCTTGGAGGTCTCCTAGCTCAACCCCCTTAACTGCAAGCCTCATGACAACAGATGGTTGTCCAGACTTGGTTTGAAAATCTCAGCGAAGGAGAGCCCATCCCAGCTTGAGGCAGACCGTTCCACTGTCGTACAGCCCTTGTACTTCGCAGATTCTAACGTCCAGGCTAAACCCACATCCTTGTAATTTCGCCCATTTATCCGGGTCCTGCCCTCAGGAGAGCAACAGAACGAGTCGCTCTTTCTTCTACGCAACAGCCCTTCAGACATTTGAAGAGGGCTGTTGTGCCTCCTCTTCTCCGGGCAAAACAGACCCAATTCCTGGCGATGGTGGTCACTTTCTTAGAAATATTTTTAAGAAGCGCGATTAGATAAACTAGGCCCGTTCTGTGAGGAACAGTCAAAGGAGCTGTATATGTTAGTCCTGGAGAAGAGATGGGGAGGCAGGATAGCTGTCTTCAAATATCTGAAGGGCCCTCCCATAGGAGGAAGAAGTGGAGCCTTGTTCTGTGTGGCTCCTGAGGATAGGCCTAGCCCCCATGGGTTGAAACAGCAAGGAAGCTGGTTTAGGAATTTCCTGACGGTTTGACAGTGGAACAGCCTGCCTCATGAAGTGGTCGGCCCTCCTTCGTTGGAGGTTGTTTTCAAACAGACTGGGTGGATGTCTCTCTCGGGGATAGCGGTTTCCTGCAGTGAGCAGAGGGTTGGACCTTCAGAGGACCCTCCCAACGCTAAAATCCTAGCTTGCCTTTAGTTCTCAGTAGTGCAGGGAAGGGGCTTCAGCCTTCCGGTGATCCTAGTTGCCCATTCTCAGCGATCAGATGCAGTACCGAAACGGCGGGATATGGCATTGCTGGGTGTTGGGTCCGGGATCCTGTCCTCTTCGGGGACACCGGAGACCCCTTCCTTGACTGTTTAACTCCTATTGAAGGGGGGCAACACCCACAAAGTCTGTCTCTCGATTCCTTCCTGCAGGAAGCGCCCTGGGAAGCCCGTGTGGGATGCTGGCTGCGTTTTGCAGTTTCTTCAACTGACATTTAAAAGAAAACAACACCTCAGCGCAGCGTCTTTGTCCTGAAATGATGAAATCGTTAATTAGGAGGGGGGGATTTCTCCTCCTTTCGGGGGAGCGGGGGTGGAAATTAAAAATGCATACACTGCACAGAGCAGGGCATGTATATTTTATTGTCGCATAATTGGGATGGATGCGGAATTTCTGGGAACGGGTGGCGGGAGTCTTTTCATGTGGCAGAGACATTTAATTCGTGCGCACAACAAGTTTTGTCTCCTCCTGTGAGGGGCCGTTTCTATGCGCTGTATTTGTGATGATCCCACACACTGCTCTTTGGATAAGGAATTCTCTTCCAGCCCGGGCAAGCTGGGGGTTTCTCAGCCTCTTCTCTGGCGTTCCTCAAGGAGAAAACCAGCCATGCCAGACACCAAAGGAGGAGGCATCGTACAGCTATCTTGCTGAAGCTAAGCAGACTTAGGACTGGTCAGTTCCTAGATGGGAGACTGTCTGGGAACTTGTGTGTGAATTCTGAGAGCTGGCGTTGTGTCATGGGTAGTGTGTTGGATGAGGAATGGGGAGACCCGGGTTCAAATCCCCGTTCAGCCATGAAACTCACTGGGTGACTCTGGGACAGCTGCTTCTCTATCGGCCATAACCTGCCTTATTATTAATTTAATAATAATAATAATAATAATAATTCAATTTCTATACTGCCCTTCCAAAAATGGCTCAGGGCAGTTTACACAGAGAAATAACAAATAAGATGGCTCCCTGTCCCCAAAGGGCTCACAATCTAAGCAGAAATGTAAGATAGACACCAGCAACAGTCACTGGGAGTACTGTGCTGGGGGTGGAGAGGGTCAGTTACTCTCCCCCTGCTAAATAAAGAGAATCACCACGGTAAAAGGTGCCTCTTTGCATGCAAAGCAGATGCTCTGCCTCTGAGCTATGACCTCATCCCCGGAGGGGGATATTGCACAGCCCTCTCATGTAGTCTCCCATCCAAATACAAACCAGGGCAGAGCGTGCTTAGCAAAGGGGACAATCCATGCTTCCTACTGCAAGACCAGCTCTCTGCCCTTAAGAACCGTATCTCTGTACACAGATTGTACGAGGGTTGAACATAACATGTGAATCAGGCTGTTTGTTATCAGCTAGAGGTGCCATCTATGATGATATTCCCAAAGATGTCCCCCTTAAGATTCATCTCCTGGCTTGCTTTCAAAAGTCACCAGGAGAGGAGGGTTGCCAACCCCTCTGGATTCTCGGGGACTCTACCTCCATCCCGCTCCCTCTGACAGGAGGGAATGCCTCTTTTGAGATGACATTTATAGGCTGTAGTTTTTCTGTATGCTTTTTGTATTAAAAACCATGTTAAGAACACGCACACCACCTTCATTGGTCAAAATGCTTTTTCATCGGCTAACTGATTTCACCGTTGAATCGTAGCAGCCTTAGCAAGGACGTCAGTCACAGCAGGGCTAGAAAATTCCTGCCACCATTGCAGAATTGGGCACATCTGTGCAACACGAGCATACAGCGTGGTTTTCCTCACCTGGAGCATTTCCAGACAGCCGGCTTTATCACGGGTTTACTGCTAGGCTTTACTGTGAGTTTGAATTGGCCCCCCCCAAACGACGCAAAAAGTGGTTTTTTAAAAACTCCAGACATAAATCGGGCTACACTCTAACATGCAATGAAAAACTTGAACTGTGTCGCTCCCAGATACAGGTAGTTCGCGGGGACTTTGGGGTAAATCTGGCCAATATGTGAATGCACCCCCTCCATTCCGGAGGAGAAGCGAGATAAAAGCCCCATCTGGAAATGCTCCAGATACATCCAGCAATTCTGCCGAGCAATGTCAGTGGTGGACAATTCTTCTAAGGATCACTAGCAGTTTCCTGCGCTGGGCAGGGGGGTTGCTCTAGGAGACCTTCAAGGTCCCTTCCCACTCTTAGCTTCTAGGATTCTGTGGACGTGCTCAGCATAGGTGGCTTCCCAGTGCCAGTTTTCCCTCTGAATTTCTACTTAATTAATCTTGCCTTGTCGTTTAGGGGATCTTCAGGCAAAAAGACATGACAAGGAGTGAGTTATGCAGTCATCTGTCACGCTTTGGAGGCCTGTCAGAGACAGGCCTAAAAGCACAGAGCCCTCCAGCAAGTCAGAGGTAAGTGGTTGCGTCTGCCTCGTGGAAATAGTGAGATCCCGGTGCAATGCTATCCGTCCATGGGGTGGGGGGCAGGATACGCTAGGGCAGAGGGAAGGGGCAAAATCTCCGGTGGTATTTCAGCTGCTGTATTGAACAAAGAGATTTCACCGTTTTAGTTTGGTGCTAGTGTTTTCTAGGCACCGTTGCTCGGGCTGAACTTGTAAACTTCTACTCCGATGGGACATCTGTGCTTTTAACAGCTGTGTGGCAGGCAGGAGTTCTACAGGTGACACTTTCCTCTGCACAGAAGAGCTCCCCTTGTATATGTGCCTGGCAAATCACACCAACTGGTTTGGTATTGCTCAGGGGTTTCCAACAAGGTTACTAGTACCCTTAAGCACCCTAGGGGTACTCAGAGTCCTCCTGCTTCCCTACAATGCACTGACGATACTGTTTGTTTCCCATCTGAGGATGGGAATGTACACACACACACACACACACACACACAAACACACACACTTTCTCTCTCTCTCTCTCTCTCTCTCTGGGGTACCTGAGCTGAAGGTTTGTGACAGAAGGGATACACTTGTTTTAAAAGGTTGGGAACCCTTGGTATAGCTCATGCACTCTGGGACAGCCAACTCCTATTTGCATGAGGAAAGATACCTACCAAAGAGGCGCCAGCTCTGTACCTTTTTATCAGAAGCAAAAATAATCAGCAAGTTCCCCCAAACCCTCCCCCAAATAGTCACAGACTCTGTATAAGTCAGCTTCGTGAGTTTGAATGAATTCGGAACATTTGCACACATTTTTCCGTACACAAGGATTTGGTGTGGCCACAAGAGGGTAGCAGCTTCACTTTGCAGCTCGATGGAACAGGGGAAAATGAAAGCTCACACAGAGGCCACTTTTGGCCAGGCAAGCCATACACAGGGTGGCGCAGAGGCATGCTGGGATACCTCTCTCTTCGAGGTGTCAATTGACTGGGTTACCCTCTCGGGGTTGTTCGAGCTGCATTGCGCAGTGCTTTGGAGGGAAGGAGGCTGCCTCAGCTGTGACCCTGCCTCTCTCTTTCCTCCCTTCCTTCCCGAAAGACTCCTGAACATCAGAGCAGCCCTGCTGGATCAGGCCCAAGAAGGCCCATCTAGTCCAGCATCCTGGTTCCCACAGTGGCCCACCAGATGCCTCTGAGGAGCCCACAGGCAAGAGCTGAGAGCATGCCCTCTCTCCTGCTGCTACTCCCCTGCAACTGGCACTCAGAGGCATCCTGCCTCGGAGACGGGAGGTGGCCTAGAGCCCTCGGACTAGTCCTGCTCTGCCTTCTCACTGGGGCTCTTGGCCTGTTTCCCCCCCTTCCCCGGGTTGATTCGCCACCTGATGGCTGCAAGATTCAGCGGTGGCTGGATGTATGAATGAGTCATGGCAGGAAAGCCAAAATGTCTCCCCTTCTGCTGCTTTTTAGTGGGGGCGCTGAAGAAGTTTCTCCCATCTCCACGCCCAATATTTTTGTAACCATAATCAAGCTATTCAGCTCCTCCAGCTTGCTTTCGAGAGTGACCCGTAGATGGGTGCCAGTCCCTGGAGAGTCCAGGCCAGACACCTGAGGTAGCTAACATCTTTGCTGGGAACCCTCCGGGCCAGACCCCCAGTCCGTCTAGCTCAGGATTGTCTACCCGAACTGGCAGCCCCTCTCCAGGGTCTCGGACAAAGGTTTTTCCCATCACCTGGTGCCTGATTATTTTAAACTGCCAGGGGTTGAACCTGGATGTCCTGAATGCACTGCCGATGCTCTACCACTGAGCTATAGCCCTTTCTCCGTTACCAAGGAGACCTGGCTTTAGGAAGCTGCCTTAATTTGAGTCAGACCACTGGTCTCTCTAGCCCTGGTGAACCACCGGCCTGGTTTTGCAGAGCATCTGCTTGGCATGCAGAAGGCCCAGACTCTGTCCCTGGCAGCATCTCCAGATGGAGAGGAGAGGAGAGCTTTTACTTTATGTTGTATCTGTGTTATTAATATTGTGAAGCACCCCAAGCATTATTGTACTGGAGGGGAGGGGTATACATATTTTAAATCATCATCATCATCATCCCTGTTTTCGTCTGCAAAATGTTGGAGGCTCTGGGTTTGGCTCATCTGCTCGGATAATCTGGACTTGTGTGCTCTGCATGTGCTTTATTCCATTTATGGCATATTTGTCCTCAGAATTGTAGGCCACACCCCTAATTGTGTAGGCCACACCTCCAGGTTGCTTGGCCACACCCCCTGCCCATTCACAGGCCTGTGAATAAGGCAATAAAAATTGTGGGGGTATTTTGGCTTGGCTTGGCTTGGCTTGAGGTTATAAGTGTGGGGATTTTTTTTAAAGTAAGTCTGACCTTTTCCTTACTTTTTTTAAATCTTGGGGGGAAACTTGGCACTAGGGACCAAAAATCTCATAAATACTGTCCTTCAGAGAGAGGCTAAAGGCAGCCAGCAAATTTGATATTATCCCCATGTTGTAAAATACAGGTTGAAAGATGCCAGAATTTTAATACTAAAACACCTGTGATTTGCAAAAAAGAAAGGAGGGAAGGAAATAGCATGTATTATTCCACTCTAATTGCAGCGGGATTAATCTTCGCCCCCTAATACAATGCACTAATAATTGATATTATTACCTCTGATAATATTATTCTCCTGAAATGTTTCCAGTAGCACTGTTCGTTTTTTAAGAGAAATCTAAGAAGGTGAGATCAGAGCACAGCGTAGCTGGTTTCTCAGGGAAATAAAGCTTCGTTTGGGAGTGAAAGGAATTTGTTTTTTAAATTGCGCCATTAGAAAAAGTGGATATTAAGTGTGTAGGGCTCTATTATGTGATAAACCTGACAAAGTGTTCGGAATTTGCTTCCACCTCTTTAAGCTCAGGTCTTCCAGGGGGATCTTTTCTTCTACTATTTAACTGATTATGTGCTACTATTTTAGATAATAAAACAAAACTGTGAAGATCATAATGTAGGAGGTTTTTAAAAAACCCTGCTTTGTGGCAGGAGCGTTCAGTTTTTGAGTCAACAGGATGATGGATTGGCATTATGATTTTTATTGGGATCAACGTTTCAAACAGTAGTGAGGAAGGAAGCACAATTTAAAGAAATATGGCCAAAATTGCCATTGTTTGGGTAAAGCATTGAGTGACTTTTACTACTACTACTACTACATCTATCTGTCTATCTATCTATTTACTGCTTTTCAAAGCAGTTTGCGTGCCAGAAGGAATGAGAAAATGGTTCTCTGTCCGCAAGGGGCCTACAATCTAAAAAGGAAATGCTAGGAAGACCCCAGCAACAGCCTCGGAAGGGATGCTGTGCTGGGTCAAATAGGGATAGCTGTTTCCCCCCTGCTAGAGAGAAGAAAGCCACCAATTTAAAAGCTACTTCTTGGCCCAGTTAGTAGGGATACAGAAACATTACAGTTTTTAATATTGTTTTCAGAACACTCATGAAATATTGAGGCATCTCCTCTCAGTAGGAAAAGCGCCAACTCTTGAGCATCCACCTAATCTGGAAGAGCCCTGCTGGAGAAATGTCAGTTTCTGATTGCCGTTGAAGGTTGCCCACTCGTTAATTTCAAAACATCTGGTCAGTCCGCAGAACCAGTGTGCGTTCTGAGTGATCCAAGGCTTGTTTTTGCTGAGTGGGGTAATGGACCCCCTCCCTCGACAAGGAATAATCCCTTCCCCGGCTCCAAATGCCTGGTTTATTCAACAAACCATGCCTGGGTACCAAGGGAAAGATGTTGAATGGATTGTAAAACAAGCGATGGTGGATTTAGGATGACCCTATTTCTGTTTTGCAGACTTGAGCGTTGGACTTCCTTGGGAAACTCTGTTTGCCCAGGTGAGGTTTTTTGGTCCATTTATGTGAATTCAATTCTTACCCATTTCTTGCTTGAAAGACATGGATTGCATGTGCTTGCCCATGCCTGGGGCTTTTTCAGATGGCGACCACATGCAATTTGGGTTCCTCCCTCTGTACTGGAACCTTGCCCGATTTATGTCCAGGATTAAAAAAAATCCTCTTTTTACATTGGAGTATCTGTTATGCCCCGAACTTGCAGTAAACCCGAGTAAAGCCTGTTGTCCGAAAAGCCTCCTGGAGAGGTGTGGAACTACCCCCCCCAACCTCAGTTTGGCAAATCTTAGTTAAATTCTTTTTTTAAAAGACCTCCTGCATCTAATTTTGCATTAGGTGAAATCTGGCAGGAGCTGGAGCCATCGGAACTCCCTCCCTACCCTGGAGAAATTTGACTCATCTCAGCATGAACAGGCTCCGTGTGAGGCCTGCTTGTGGTACAACACCTGGTCCCTCCTGCTAGAGCTCCATGAAGCTTTAAATAGTGTGCCTGGCTGTGTCCGAGTAATAATAATAATAACAACAATTCAGCAAAATGCCATAACAAAATGTGCAGGGTGGAAGAGAAGGAAAATTTTCCAATTGGACAATAGATTTAGCTCTTGATCTCCTGGCCACCAAAGTGAATAAGGAAAGCACCAAGGTTACATAACTTTTGGAATCGGGAAAACCTACAAATTCACTTGGCGTGAGCAAGTTTTTTCTTCAGATTGGACTGTTGTGGGAATTTATCCCGCAGGTACTTGTGTCCAGAGTTACAACTTTGGTCATTTTGCTGAAGGTAGGTCAAGATTCCTTGCAGCGTAGTTAACTTGTTTTTCATACTCCTCCCAAAATATAGATCATTATAGTCTATATTTAAGAAGAGTAGCTGCCCATGTGGTTTGTCATAAACACTTTTTACTGGCCTGAATTTGGGGAGGCCACATCCGTGTGCTGGAGTACCGTGAGCACCAAGTATAGGGGACCTCAAATTATTAGCTGTAAAAAAAGATATTTATATTGTCAAAAGGCAGTTGCTTCTTTTACCACTGAGAAGGGCACTCTGGCTGTAAGCCAGTTGTAGAAATTGTAGCTGACAAATCTTCTGCCTCTTAATCAGCTAATCAAAGAATGAAATAATGTATTCGTCTGTTTAAACTTTTTAAAATTAACAACTTCCAGCCAGATCCTTTTTTGAGCTACAGAAGGAAGTTATACATGTGTTGATTTACAGAACAACATACGCAAATTACAGCTCAGAGGAATTTACAATCTAAATTTATGTTCATGGGCAAATTGGCATTGCCAGCCATTAAAATATGCCCTCATTGCTTAATAGGTGGAGAAAGAAATTGACCAACGAAAAATCTTCTGACTTCATGCTTGCAGCTTTCGTTGTCACTTAATGCAAACTAATAGCCTGTTAACACACTCCAAAAACTTGTTTTGGTCTCTCTCAGCAGGTTCTTCAAAAGGTAGGAGTGTGTTTATTTTTGGCCACTCCTTTTAATGTGCTAAAAGATTTACAATTTAGATGCGTGCATTAAATCTGGAGAATGAATTGTGGCTTGGGAGGGTGAGAGCAGAATGCTGAACAGCTGAAGCCACAGATCTTCTCTCCAAGAACCTTCCTTTGGGCTGAGTTGGGATCCAGGAAAGATGCAGGCCCCAGATACAGTAGCTCTGAGAGTAAAGGGGTCAGGACTCTGGATAGCTCCAGGGAGGAAGGCAAGAGAGCTAGGCACAAATACACAGAGAGGTGTTTCTCCAGCAGAAGCCTGCCTGCCTGCCTGTTGGTTTTATAGCTGCTGCCCCTGTAGAGGGGGTTGTCCATGCCCCTCCTTTGCGGGGAGACTCCCTTGATCAAAGGGGCTGTGCCTCATTTTCTGGCTCTGGTGGTGGTGAGGGATCCTTTTTTGGACTGGTGAGTCCTTGAGGGACTCTTCCAAGTCATTGGATGAAGGCAGGGCCTGCAAATGGGAGATCACTCCACTAAAATGCTCCTTCATAAACAAGAAAAAGGATGGGGAGGGGGGAAGGATCCTGAACAGCTAACTGAGAAGGGAGGTACCTTCTTGAAAGTGGTGAGTCTCTCATTTAGCAGGGGGAGAGCAACTGGCCCTATCCAGCCCCGGCACAGCATCCCTCCAGGGGCTGTTGCTGGGATCTCGTGGGTGTATGTGCGTGTGTTTTAGGACTGTGAGCCCCTTGAGGACAGGGAACCATCTTCTTATTACTTTTCTTTGAGAACTTTTTTTTTTTGAAAAGCAGTATATAAATAATAGCATTAAGTAAGTAAGGGCCATGTCTTTGGGTTGTGATGAGGTGTTGGCTTAGGTTCCCCCAATATTTCTGGTTTAAGGGATGCACAGGTGTGGGCTCACCCATAGGGTCTTGCCACCCTGTTGTATCCACTATCCTCCTGGTCCTCGATCACCGAGGCCAGATGAACCTCTGTTGCATCTGGACTGTGAGTGTAGAACCAGAATGGCATACTCAGCCCTCAACCAGGCTTCAAAACAATCACCACTCACTTACTCTCCTAGGGTGAGTCAGAAATGCTTCCCAGGCGATCAGGCACAAAAATAGATCTTGATCTCCTTGAAATCTCCCAGAGAGTGCTGAATGGCTTACTCTGGTTGGTCTAAATCAGGGCTGCTCAACTTTGGCCTTCCTGCAGAAGCTGGCCTACAACTCCCATAATTCCTGGCCACTGTGGCTGGGGATTATGGGAGTTGTAGTCCAAAAACAGCTGGGGGGAGGGGCTAAATTGAGCAGGCCTGGTCTAAATCCCTTTTAGCACTACAGGGGGAACAGCTAATTCAAGTGAGATTGTGTGTGTATGTGTGTGTGTCCAGGAGTAGCATATTTTGAATTTGCAGCTGTACCCCAAATCGATTGCCAGATGTAAGACATTCATTGTCTGGACTGTCCTTCCTGGATTGTCCGCAGTAACAAATACTTTAGACTTTTCTCACAGGATGAGCTACAATGGAGGCCTAGTTCTCAGTGAGGTGGTACGCCTGTGCCTGGACTATACCACTTCAAACTGCAGGTGGGAGATCACTCCATTCAATGTTCTTTCCTAAAGAAAGAACCCTGCATATAGATTAGCACCTCAGATCTAAAAGAGGCACGTTTCATTGCCTTCAAAGCAGCCCGCAATTGATTTAATAAGACAGGATATTCAAGGCCATTGTTCCAAAGATCTCGGATACAATCAATATCAATCTTATCAATATATGTATCTGTAAGTTTCTGATAGAGCAAGGTTACAGGCTTAAGTGCATCTAATAGATGTTCCAGTTCTAATAATAAAAATGGATCTCAAAATGCAGCTAATGCAGCAGAAACCTTTATTCCGCATTTATTAGACACCTCAGAGAATGTTTAACAAGGGATGGCTGCAGGCTGCTACGTGTTAGACGTCTTAGAGGTGTAATCTGTATGAGGATACTCTTATGCATATGCTTTGGTCCTGTCCAGTTACCGTTGCTTTGGCTTCAAATTCACAAGGCAGTTAATATGGCATTGCAGTTATCATTGGCTGCTGAGGACGTTCACGTTTTGTTGGGGTATATCCCCAGCATATGGAATCTAGCATTACATCAAGAATTGTGGACTATTTGTGCTTGGGGGTGGGGGGGTGGGGTCGTCAGAAGGAATATAATATAACATTCGAAGGACAAATTAACCCCTGAATTGCAGCTTTGGATCACTGATATGTGTTCCTTGTTAGCATTTGATCTGGATTGTTTTTGTCGGCAAGATAAAGAAGAGGAATCTTCAGATCTGGTCAAACTTTAATGAGTTGTTTATGCTTTGAAACATAAGATATATATCTTTGGAGAAGGTGGTTTTCTTCTTCTTTTTCTCCCCCCCCCCCCGCTTTCTCTCCTGCGTCGTATCTTATTGTGTTTAAGCTATGTTTGAGGGACTTTCCTTTTCCTGTAATATTCACATGTATTATTACTATCCTTTATCATGTCTATGCACGATAGTCTTATTGCAATAAAAGGGAAAAAGACAGGGGTGGGGGTTGAGAGATTAGCACCTCAGAGGGAGGAGCCGCAGCCTAGCCTCTCTTTCCCTGACACCCTAGATTTTTACAGGTGGGGACAATTTTACTTTTGTATCGCAATTCCACCCAACTGCCCATCTGAAGTGGGCATTTGTTGTAAACTGCCCTGAGCCATTTTTGGAGGGGTGGTATATAAATCAAATCAAATCAATCAATCAATCAATCATTGTGGTATAGCCCAGACACATGTTTAACAACACTCCGGCAAGAACTAGGCCTGGAGTGGTAGGTACCTCTAAAGCTAGTGTGAAAAATTATTCTCAGGGATTTTTGGGTGCTGAAATGACATAAACAGGGGTAAGGGTCTTGCTCAGAATTTCTTTCTTTTTAAAAGCCAGTATCCTGTTTTTCTCTTATCTGATCTGAAGCAGCTAACGAATCATACCAACACGCACATGCAATGTTTTAAACCAAAAATCCTCAGCATGGTCCCTGAACTACACTTCCCAGAATTCTTTGAGAGCTGTCCTGACGGTTAAACATTCATTTCTGGTCTGCCTATTCCCTTTGCAGTTAGCCTGTCCGTTGTGCACGTCTGTGGTCCCTGTCTGTGTTACGGCTGTTTTCTTCTGTTTTAAAGCAGAGTAAAAAGTGGAAGTGTTCAGGAGCTAGCAAGGATTCGTTGTGTGGGCGGACAGACCATGAATTTACATAGTGGCACTACAATGTCCTCCCTATTACTTTCTCTTCCTTGTGTAATCATTCATATGGTAGTTTGCCTTTTTCTGTTCTTCTCACAACCACTTCGCGAGGTCTGAAAGCCTAGAGAGCTCTTGAGAACTCAATCGCGAGAGGGCAAAAATCTGTGTTAAAAAGCAGACAAGCTTGGGGTAGAATATTCAGGTCAATTTCCCCCACTCTGATTACTCAGACAGGTAAACAGATAGGGCCATAGCTCAGTGGAAGAGCATCTGCTTTGCACGTAGACAGTCCCGGGTTCACTTCCTGGCAGCATCTCCAGGTAGGGCTAAGAGAGACTCCTGCCTGGAACCTGGGAGAGCGGCTGCCAGTCAGTGCAGACAAGGGTCTGGTGGCAGCAAGCATGACTGGCCACCCTGGTTGCATTTGAATGGGAGACTAGAAGTGTGAGCACTGGAAGATCTTCCCCTCAGGGGATAAGGGGGCCACTCTGGGGAAGAGCAGAAGGGTCCCAGTCCCCTCCCTGGCAGCATCTCCAAGAGAGGGCTGAGAGAGATTCCTGCCTGCCACCTGGGAGAAGCCGCTGCCAGTCTGGGAAGAAAATCCTGAGCTAGATGGACCAATGGTGTGACAGCTTCCCATGTTCCTATCCTGAGCTAGATGGATCAAGGGTAGGACTCAGTAAAAGGCAGCTTCCTATGTTTCTAGCTGACTTGTAGCCTGCTGGATAACTGATGCATCTGGCCTAGTCTGTTCTGCTCCCACTGGCATCAGCAATGCCAGGGTTTCAGGAAGTGATTTTTCCCATCACCTACAACCTGATTTTATTTATTTATTTATTTATTTGACAAGCGATCCCAAGGATTGAGTCTGGGACTCTCTGCATGCAGATGCTCTTTGCCTGAGCTCTGACCTCTCCTCCATATGCAGCTGCCAAATACCAAATTAAAGGCCACCAGCTTGGATGGCTTTAAAAGGGGCTTAGACAGATTCATGAGGACGGGTCTATCAATGGCTACTAGCCTGGTGGCTATAGGCCACTTCCAGCCTCAGAGGCAGGATGCCTCTGAATACCAGTTGCAGGGGAGCAACAGCAGGAGAGAGGGCATGCCCTCAGCCCTTGCCTGTGGGCTTTGAAAGGCCTTGGGCCTGATTCAGCAGGGTTGTTCTTCTGCCCTTACATGTTCTTCTGCCCATCTAGCTTAATATTGTCTAACACTGACTGGCAGCAGCATTTCAGACTGAGGAGAGGCTTGCTCAACCCCTCTGGTTGATGCTGCCAGGGGTGAACCCCGGACCTTCTGCCCAAGGAGCCGGTATTCTGGCACTGATTGACGACAGCGCCATCTCTCCGTTGCTGGATGTGGCACTGTGTGATTCTCAGGCTTTTGCAGTCCTGCTTGTTCTGGGTGAGTTTTGTCAAGTTGGTGCCTTTGAATGAGCACGTGCGTCGCGTGAGGTGGAGTGGAGGGAATACCCCAAAGCTGCATCCCATCCGGACACACTTGGGAGTGAATCCCATTCAACTTCGGGAGATGTACAGACAGGATCAAAAAGTCTTGGCTGTCCTCCGAGCTCTCTTGTGATGGGTGGGTTGGAATGACAAGGGTGTGGAATCAGGTTAGACCTTAGTAAGAAATTCCTAATTGGGAATGGCTGTCGGATGGTGGCAGCGATCTGCCCCAGGCAGAGATGGGTTCTCCTTTGCTGGAGGTTGCTAGAGTCTGGACATCTGGACAGGGCTGCAGGAGCAGTTTTCTGCACTGAATGGGGTGGGGCTAGAATACCTCTTAAGGTCCCTTCCAGCATTCTGTGATTAAACAGTCTAGGATCAGGTTGCAGGACTGCCCTCTTAAGCCCATTGATTTAGACGGTGTGAATTATCTTCTGGAATTTACTGAAGGCCAGAAGTGCCTAGGATCTGCTGGAATCCTACAGACGTTTACATGGGTGTTATGTTAGCAGCACGTGTATATATATATAGGCGCCTGCAGTTCAGGCCCAGGGTTGTCTGAATCGCAGCCGCTCCAGTGGAGCTTGGGGAGGGGTTAACCCCCAGGAAAGCGTGTACTGTAAAGAGTAAACAGACTAGCTGGGCAATATTTATTCCGGATTAGCTACTCCGCAGTAAACCCATTGGGGTTAATTTGGTTGAAATCCACCGGTGGCATTCCAGCAGGGACCCCAAGCGCCTCTCCAGGGCCAAGCCGAGGCTGGTAGCTAACTCCGAATTACCAACTCCGCAGCCAGTTAATCCGGAGGCGAAGGGATCTGTGGGAGTGCAACGAGAGGAGGAGCCGCCGCCGCCGGGCCTCCGAGAGCTGGAGCAGGAGCCTGGCGAAAGTTGGCGGCGGCGCGCCCTGGGCGCAGCGCGCTTTTGTGTGTGCGGTGCGGGCAGGGCTGGGCTCCGGAGCGGAGGCGCTGGGGCCGGCGACGACTCTGCCCCCTCTGCGCGGCCGCTCCGGCAGCGGAGGAGGCGACTGTGCCTGCCCGCCCGCCGCTGTTGCTCGTTCGCCTCTCTCCTCCTCCTCCTGCTCTAGTGATGGCGCTGGCGGCGCTGGCTGCTGCGCGTTCTCCTCCCTGGCGAGGCTGCTCGGCGGCCGGGCGGTGTTGAACGCGGCGGCGGCGGCTGGAGCCTGGTCCGGCCCATGCCCCGGGGGGCGGAGGAGCCCGAGCCGCCCACCCGTGCAGCGGCGAGCGGGGGGGAGGCGGCACCGGCGGCGGCGGAGGGCGCTCTGCATTGTGCACCGCGGCGCGGCGGCGGCGGCAGCAGCAGCAGCAGCGAGGGCGGCAGGCAGGCCCGGGAGGAGCCGGACTCGCCTTCCTGCTCGCCCGCGCCGAGCCCCATGAACGAGCCGGGAGGCTCCGGAGCGGCAGAAGAAGGAGGAGGCAGCGGCGGCGGCGGCAGCAACAGCGGAGGAGGACCCGCCGCCGCTTCGCCTTCCGAGGACGCAGCCCCGGCAGCGCAGGTAACAGCAGGCGAAGGCGCCCGGGCGCACCGCATCGCCGCCCCCGCGTTCCATGCGCCCTGGCCGGGGCGGGGGGAGGAGGAGGAGGAAGAAGAAGGGGGGACCCTGCCTTCACCGCCGCCTCCCTCCAGCACGGATTGGCCCCCAGCGGGGCCCCCGGGCGGGCCGAGTCGGGGGGGGGGGGCTCCTGAATCCGAGCCCCGCCGCCCGGTCCCGGTCCCCCCCCTGCCCCGGCAGGATGGGGCCACACAAAAGCGGCCCTCGGAGAGTCTCTCCACACGGCAGCCACAGCAGCAGCCATGTCAGTTTGGCCAATTCACATTTTGCAAAAAATAAAAATGAAAAATGAAAAAAAAAATTCCCACAAATCTCCCAGCCCTTTCTTCGGGCCATCGCTTTCCGCAAAGAGACCCCCGCTCGGCCTCGGGGCCACCCCCTGAGCAGCCTCCCCGAGCTCCTCTCTGTGCGCCCCCAACCTGCGCTTCGCCCCCAGTTCTCATTTTTTGCCTTTCAGGGCCAAGGTTTCTCTTTCTCAATTTTTTTTTTCTAATTTTTTCTCCAAACGGTAGTTTTTTCCTATTAAAACGACGCCACCTAGAGGAGACTATTTCGTAAATAGGAAAAAAAGAGAGAGAAAGAAATTAAAATTGGAGGAAAAAAAAGAAATCTTTCCTATTTCTTTTTTCCCCCAGAAGCAAAACTTTAAGTCCTGGAGATGTTTGGAGTAGTTTAAAATTATTCTCTCTCGTTTTTTTCCTTTTCTGGGTTTGGAAATCTACCCTTGAAACAGCCCAGTGTGGGGTTCTGGTGACTGCCAGCAAAATTTGTTTTAGAGCAGGAGTCTTTTTAATATGCAAATTGAATTAAACTAGAATTTGAATGGAATCGGGTGTTTTTCTGGGGAAAACCAGATGCTGATCCTCAGTCGTGTTTGGAAAGGAAATTATCTTGGAGAAAAGCAGAACATTTCTAGGGAAATGATCAGGTTTGGAGAAGCTGGAAGAATTCTGCTAAAGCAATTAGGAATTGGATGTATTGCAAATTTGAATTGTCTTAACACCCAGGCAGTAAAACAAACACCAATTATGGCTTTGTTTTTATCTCAATTAAAAGTTTGTCTTAAGGTTCTGGTTTTGTGTTTTCCTCCCCAAAAAAGAATCAAAAGGAAATTTCTGTGGACACACCCCAAAATTTGAGGGGGGGGTTTGGTGTGAGGATTTTATGCAAATCTAATTGGAAGCAACCCTGTTTTAAAGGCTAGCGAGAACTGAAATGTCATTGAGGGTTAAATGTAAGATTTCAGTTATTCCTTTTGTTCTGAAATGCCATATATTTTCTGAACCTTGTTTGCTGCAGGCATCATTGAAGCACAATTCTTGCATTTTGTTTTCAATCTTTTTTTTTTTCAACTAAAGGGGGAAGAAACCCCCCTTTGTAGTGGTCTGCCTACACACAACTCTGAATATTCTGAATGTCATCAATACTTCTGTGCAATACTTTCTGTATAAATGTGCCATTATGTTAATCAAGCATGCAAAATAACAAATAGTTTGGAAAAACTGTAGTTGCAAGGGTGTTGTTTTTTTTAAAGGAGGAATAAAATTACAAAACTGCACTGTTCTCTAATGAACTAAAAAATTCCTCCTTTATTTTCTCCTCCTTCCTGTAACTAAATAAGGAAATTTCTCCCCCCCCTCCTCCCACCAACACTTATTACTTTGCATTTTGCAACATAATCTTGTACGATGGTAGCTTATCCTGGGCAGCCCCCAGGAGCTTGAGGTGGCAAGAAAATTGCCTTTTGAGTTTTGTAGTTGAAAAGGAAATTGAGTTTCTTTTTTTCTGGAGAATTTTCAGCCATGCAAATCTCTGGGAAAAGAAGCACTGCAGCTCCTGCGTCTGAGGAGAGAGTGGAAAAAGAACAGGTCAACACTGAATTTGAAAAAAAAAAAAAATCTTCTGAGTCTCCACTTTAAAATGGGAACAAAATATCAAGATGGCCGACTCCACAGCTGCAATAGTGCATCTGAAAAGGGCATTTCTGTGTTGGGAGCACAGAACTCTTTTCTGCAGCTTCCACCCCCTGAACCAAGAACCTCCATTCTGGCAAATGTTTTAGAAAATTTAAAACTTTTTTTTCCCCAGCCTGAATTTAAAATTAAAAAAACAAAAAAATTCAGAATTTCAAGGGGGGGAAACCCCAAAATCCTGAGGAAAAAGTTGATGATTTGTTAATTTTTGTGTAATTGCTCTCTGATTTGAAATTGAATGCTGAATTGAACAGTCGGGTCATTCAGCTGCAAGCAGGAGGGAGGGGGTGTAATTGAAGAGTCGGCTTCTGACCAATCCTGTCCTTCCCCCCTCCTCCACTTTAGTGTGTGTGTGTGTGTGTGTGTGTGTGTGTGTGTGTGTGTGTGTCATTATAGAAGCTTCCAGAACAACAGTAAAACATGCAGTTTTTTTAAAAAAGCACACACACCAACTGACATTCAGTTTTGTTTTATTTTACTTTTTGCAACAGTTAGAAAAATCCTTCTTCCTGGTGACTCTTCCTGCAGGATAAAAGGAGGCCAAAATAATGTTGCTTAAGAACGTTGATTAACCTCATGCAAGAAATTCAGCTTGCCACATTTGGGCATTGCGCATATTTTGCTGGGTTTCCATTGGACCAAGCAAGCTCTGGTTACTGGTTTATTTATGGTTTCCTACCATGGTGCCTGGATCATCCCTGGCCCTATCGTCAAAACAATTTTAAGATGATATGGGAGCAGTCCTCAAATTTCAGATTTTCTTTCTTTTAAAAAAAATTTAATTTTGTGCTTTGTGACGGGAGACTTTGGTTTTGCTCACCGTTGCATCTTGGAAGGTCTACGGGCGTTTTTTAGTGTTAGGGAAGGAGAGAGATTTATCACCGACCTTGGGATGTTGATCAACCCGGAGCAATTTTATTTTGATTTGGAGTAAAGGATACCCTCAATGTGTTGGTGCGTTGACAAAGAGGCTGAATTACGCTTGTAGAAGATTGTGCAATGGGGAATTTAAGTTTGGAAAATGGCCGGGCACCATTTGTAGCTGGGTCTGTGCACGAAACTACTAGTGGCGTATATGTGTTTGTGGGGGACTGCTTTCTATCAATATTCACCTAGCTCTCCTAACATTTTAACGTCTTAAAAAAGCCGGCTGCTGTGAGGACAGATCGCCAACTGGAGGTCCCCAGGCCAAACCCGGCTCCTCCGGAAATGGTGCCGCCGGGGCCCTTGAAAAAGGGAAGTGATGTTTGGATAGAGAATGGTGGTTTAGCCACCTGACTCACTACTGTCCATTTTAGAGATGGCACTGTTGAGTCCTTGGCCCCTCCCTGGTAAAATGAGTTGCCAACCAGGCCTCTTGCATGCGGTTGGCTTAATTAAAAAATAAATAAATGGGTTGGCTTCTTCCAAAGCACCACTTCAGTTGAAGCTCCCGCCTTGGGGGTGAAGCTGTAATTAATGTTTCATGTTTGAGGCATCCATTGTCACCATGGACTTTAATCTGGCCAGGTGATACGATTAAGAGCTCAACTAAGAGACAGGTTGTCCATGGTTTGAGTCTTACCCATGACATGCTGTTCTCTTTCAACATCAGCCTTATTATTATTTTTATTTAATTTTTATTTAATTTTTTATTTTATTTTATTTTATTTTATTTTATTTTATTTTATTTTATTTTATTTTTATTCCTGTGACAAGCTGTTCTCTCTCTACCTTAGTTTTTAATAATAATATTAATAATATAATATGCTAAGGTAGAGAGAACAGCTTGCCACAGGTGGAATAATAATAATAATAATAATTGTTATTATTATTATTATTATTATTTTATTATTAATATAATGAAGATATTTATCTTTTCTGTCCTCTAAGAAGTGCAGAATGGCCTCCCCTCCCATATAATCTTCACAACAACCCTGTGAGGTAGGTTAGGCAGAGAGAGAGAGTGACCGGTCCAGGGCTGCCCCCATAATTTCTGTGGCTATGTGGGAACTGAGTCCTGGTCTCCCCAGTTCTAGATCAACACTCCAGTACACCACCCTGGCTGTCAATTTGGAGCTAATAGGCTTACCTCACTGGCTTGTTTTTAAGAATTCCTCAGGTGTATATGATTTTATGAGCATTCTGATGTTCCCCATATAATTGCTAATATGATTAGAAATGCTTGACTAACAAGCAGAAGGTAGCCAGTTCAAATCCCCACTGGTACTTTATTGGGCAGCCGCAATATAGGAAGATGCTGAAAAGCATCATCTCATACTGCGCGGGAGGAGGCCATGGGAAACTCCTCCTGTGTTTTACCAAGAAAACTACCGGGCTCTGTGGGCGCCAGGAGTCGAAATTGACTTGACGGCACATTTTAATGGTATTGGCAGTGCTGGCAATCTTAGTAATAGTATCGACAACATTAATAGCTGTATTTAGTGGTGGTGTTTTTATAGCTGTAGCATGGTCCTCCCCCCCCCCCATAGTGAATGAACTTCAGTTTCATTTTTGCATTTTACATCTCATCTCCCGTCCAAGGAGTGCTGCTCGGCCTGTGTTATCCTCACAACAGCCCTGCCAGGTGGGCCAAAGAGAGATAGCTTTTGCACACATGGAATTGACCAAAGCTACCCATTCAGATTCAGTTCAGGTCTTCCATCAGCAATATTCTGTCTGCTGTGTTGGTATTCCTCAAAACAGTGTTTTTGGGAGCCCTGAAGCCAGAGAGATTGACAATATAAAGGCTGGTCTAATCCAGTCTCCTGTTTTCCACAGCGGTTAAAGGATTTCTCCGGGATGCCCATAAGGATGGCATGGGCATTAGCATTTCCCTGCTGTTGCCTGGTATCCTGAGGGAGGCTGCCTCTGAACATGGAGGCTTCATTCCTAACTATTGATTATCAGACCATAGGAAGAGTCCTGCTGCACCGCACCACAGGGTCTGATCTAGCTTCCTGCTTCTCACAATGGGCAACCAAGGAGCCAGCATAGCGTAGTGGCTAGAGTGTCAGACTAGAACCAGGAAGACCTGAGTTCAAATCCTCATTCCGACCATGGAACTCACTGGGTGACTCTGGGCCAGTCATGTATCTCTCGGCCTAACCCACCTCACAGGGTTGTTGTGAGGGTAAGCAAACATAACTATGTACACTGCTCTGAGCTCCTTGGAGGAAAAGCGGGATATAAATGTAAAAATAAATAAAAATAAAATTAAAAAACCAGATGTCTCTGGGTAGGGACACGCCTAGGGAGTTGGTATTCAAAGGTAGAGCGCCTCAGAATGTGGAGGTTCAGTGTAGGTCTCCTGGCTAATCGCTGTTGACAGTCCTCAGAATTGCTGCTGTTCTGCCCTGCTGGATCAGAACAAACACCCTAGTTAGCTGAATACCTCTGGGGAGCCCTGAGGGTGGCATATACTGTATGGTCCCTTCACCCTCCCTTTCATGCTCCTAGGTCCTGTGAGGTAGGCCAGGCTGAGAACATCTGGCCCGAGGTCAGCCACTGTGCTTCATGAGTGATCGGAATTCGAACCCAGGTCTCTGCCGTCCTGTTCTCCGTGCTTTAATCACTACACTCTGGCTGTAAGATATGCAGCCCCACAGTGCCTTGGAGACTCTGCATTCTAAAATTCACTGAGTCGTGCAAATTGCTATTTTTTCCCCCTTGCATGAAAAAGGGTTTAAAACCTTTTGAAAACAAATTTCCAAGGCAGAAATAATTTCAAAATGAGAAGCGGTTTTTGTTTTAGTTTTTGTTTCCAGCATGGAAAGCTCAGGGCCACCTCGTTGACAGGCAACGTACATTTTATGTACAGGCAACATGAGTTTATCATTGCTTGAGTTCAAACGATACTGAATATTTCTTTCCCATTCCTGGAGGACTGGAAAAATCTATTTTTGAAAAAAGGTAGTTTTCCATCGCTTGGCTGTCCTTGCCCCGGGGTTTTCACTGCTTTATAACTGGGCAGATGGAAAGTACCCAAGTGTTGAATTTTGACTTCTTTTCTGGCTCTGTCAGTTGCTGGAGCTTCAACAGGCAGGCAGGCAGGCAGCAACCACGTCTCCGAAATAATTGCTTCTGGCATGTTGGAATTGCAGGTGACGTTCACTACCTGGCTACTAACCTGCACGGCTTAAACAAAATAGCTAGAAACGTGTGCGGAGGGCAGATTGATTGATGGCTATTAGCCTTGGGCACTAGACCTCCATGTTTAGGGGTAGTCTATCTCAGACTGTCAGATGCTGCAGACTAACTGGGGTGGCCAGTGGCCTTCATGTCCCACTTGTGAGCTTCCCAGAAACTTCTGGCTGGCTACAGAATTTTTGACTAAAGGCTCTTTGGTGTGATCTGATGGGACAGTGCTTAAATATTTTAAAGCCTCAGGACTAATGGCCTCTTTGACCCACTGCAGCTGTGCAGACCATCTGAGGAAAGTTCCCAGCCCAGGTGCCCACATAAAGCTATGCAAACGGGCTCCCCAAATACTGACTTCTCCAATTCGTATTTGTCACCCGCAGTTGAAATTTGCTAATTTGGAGGCAGGATTTGGAAATTTCAGGCATCCCCGTTGTGGCACGTGCAAACGTGGGTTCTGCCCATTGTGGAGAGATTCAGAAGAAAGCTTGGACTCCCAGAAATTGAGATACCTCCCTGGCCATTTGCATTGAAGCAACTTGTGGCAAGTCCCTTGCTAGCCTTTCTCACGTTTCCAGTAGAGCCCTGTGGTTGTCTTTGGTAGAATACAGGAGGGATTTACCATTGCTGCCTCCTGCGCAGTATGAGATGATGTCTTTCAGCATTCCTATATCGCTGCTGCCCAATATAAGTGTTCCCCATACATACCAGTGGGGATTTGAACTGGCAACCTCTGGCTTGATAATCAAGTCATTTCCCTGTTGTGCCCTGCAAAATAGGTTGCTGAAACCTATTTTTCAGGTGGAGGCTCAAGGCAGAGTGTGGATGAATTGCCCAGGGCCGTGGAATAAGTCAGTGGCAGAGACGGGATGTGGATTCAGGTTTCTTGGGGCTGCATGTAATGCCCTCTTGTGGAAAGAAACGAATGAACTTCTCCTAAAAAGCAGTGCGAACCTGGCTGTTTTAAGTTGAGCTTGCTGCGTAATTTGCACATGAGATGTTGGTATCCATATCCAGACGTTGTGCTCAATCCAAGTACAATCTGTGTATGCTCATGAAGTTATTCAGACATTATGTTCAACACATGCTTAGTCCGCGCTTTACCTGTATCCTGCATTCGCTGCATCCTGCACCCAAGTTCACGTCAAAATGGACACACATTCGCACAAAGACATGGATGTGTGTATAGACCCCTTTATGCATGGACCCCGGCACAGGGCACAGCACAGACTTGGAAATGTAAATATTAAGCATGGGGACAGAATTGTCTTTATCGTATGCATGTACTCCTTGGAGAGTCCAGATTGGTCAAGTCTACTTTCAGTGGTACTATTCTGTGTAATGTTTGAATAGCGCTCATTGAATAGCGTCAGGGTCAAGGGCCCAGTCTGGAGCAGCCAGAAAGTCCGGGTTTGGCCACCTTAAAGAGGTCCCACCTCCAGTTTAGGTTGGCAGTTGATGATGGTCTTCTTCTCCATCTTGCGTATGGCTGGGATCATTGGCTGGAGCTGTCTGTGCTCTGAGCATCTCTTGGAAACGACTATGGACTAGACTGTTGGTCCATCTAGCTTAGCACGGTGTACACTAGCTGGCAGCAGCGTGCCAGGATTTTAGGCAGGGCTCTTTCCAAGTCTGACTTGGAGATGCTGCCAGGGGGAGCCGTCAGTGCTCCTGAGGATCTCACTCCGTTGAAAAGCACTGTCCAACTAGACAAGAAATTATCAAACTGGATCAGTAAAAATATAACTATGAATCTCAATAAAACTAATACAAAATGGTGATTGAGATACTCTCCATATTAAGTCCAGTAGTTCATTTCAAAATCGTCCATTAAATGGGAGAAGTGTGGATGAGTATTCCCAGGGTTGTGTTCTAGTGATCTTGTGCTGTCGATTGAGTGAGGTATCTGATCCATGCGACATACCCAGTCCTCATCCAGCAACTAGAACCCGTATGTGTATTGCACATGTAATACGGAGAGTATCTCAATAACCATTTTGTATTAGTTTTATTGAGATTTATAGGTATATTTTTACTGATCCAGTTTTATCATTTCTTGCATAGTTGGACAGTGTTTTTAAACCATGACGTTTTTATTTTTATTGTATTAAAATATTCTTATATAATATTTGGATACTTTTTTTTGATGCGCTGACATATTGCTGAATCCAAGCAGGGTTTTGTTTTCTTACTTTTTTTTTTCATTTTAAATTTTTATTGGATTTTACAATAGCTTTTCTATTCAAATTGCATTCTAATTTCTACACATAAGTGAATATTGAATTCCTGCTTACCTGTCTGCGTGGTTCACAGTAACTATACGTAGAAACCATTGCTATAATAATTCAAAATATACATACTCCACAATACTACTTGGTTTTACCCAACCCAACCTGCTATTATTACTATATTTCAAACCCTACTGAAAAGTCCCTATTAGAAAAATTATTCTTTAAGTAAAGCAAAAAATGGTTCCCAGTCTTCTTTAAAACATTGCAAATTTTTGTCTCTTATAAGTGCTGTAAGCTTTGCCATCTTGGCATATTCCAAAAATTTTATCAACCAGTCTTCTTTTGAGGGCATTTTAGTGTCTTTCTGTTTTTGTGTATATACTATCCTGGCCGCCGTGGTTGCATACATTAAAAATGTTGAATTTCTTCTGGAGAACTCTCTTTCAGTTATTCCCGGCAGGAAATATTCTGGCCTCTAAAGAAATGTCACTTTAAAGATTTTCTTCAGCTCATTGTATATCATATCCCAAAGGCCTTTGCCTTCCCACATGACCACCACATATGGGAAAAAGTTCCTTCACATTCTCCACATTTCCAACATTTGTTTGAAACATTTTTATAGATCAACGCTATTTTTTTTGGTGTCAGATACCACCTATACATCACCTTATAATAATTTTATTTTCTACTATAACATGCAGTAAACTTGAAATCAGTTTTCCATAATTTTTCCCAAGCAGCCATATCTATATTATGACCCACATCTTGAGCCCTTTTTATCATACTCGTTTTGACCACTTCATCTCTTGTCTCCTCCAAAAGCAACAACTTCTACATCTTAGAGACTAATCTTGCATCATTTTCACACAGCTCCTTCTCAAAATTCGACATTTGAGCCACAAACCCAACCTTAAGATCCTTTTTATAAATTTCATTTAACTGATGATACTGAAACCAATTACTAACCAAATTGTGTACTTCATTTAATTTTTTTAATTGACAGCCCTTCTCTTGAAAATATAACAAATCCCTGTAAGTACCCCATTCAGATTGCATATTTATCTCCTTACGTGCCAAAGCCTCAATTGCGGATACCCATAGTGGAGTTTTACACGCCAGCCATTTTTTAAATGTTGCCCGTACTCCCATCAGACTCCTTCTTACATAGTGAATGAAGGGTTTTGTTTTCTTTTGACTCTGAATAAGGCCGTGGGCTGTGGGCGCTCCTGATGACCCTAGGAAGCTGTCTTCTGCTGAGTCAGACGATTGGTCCATCTAGAGCAGTCTTGTCTGCTCTGACAGGCAGCTGCTCGAGATCCTTGCAACGTGAACCTTTTTGCAGGCTTTTGCTGGCTTCCTTCATTTGGGTTCCTTCTTCGTGAGACCACATTGGTAGAAGGAAATCTTCTACTGAAGGAGCAGTGGTGTCGGGGTGGGTATTTTTCTGCAGAACATTTCCCATACAGGAAAGCTATTTCCACTGCTTTCTTTTTTTTCTGCAGAACATTATCCGTTTCTAGAACTGCCATGGATGAATGGGAACGTACCAGCGGAAGTGGGCAGTTCCCAGCAGTCTGGCGGGGGGTGATGGGCGTTGTAGTCTAGCCACAGCCAGAGAGCCTCCGGTTGGCTTCCTCCGGTTGAGGGCACTGGGATATTTCCCAGTCTAACATTTCCGGAAGAGCTGCTTTGCTAGTTCCCAGCCGGCGTCCACTTCGGAAGGGCCCTCCCGGCTTCTTTGCACCCCCCTGCCTTCCAGCGCCCACCTGCGGACCTTCCTGCCTTCCTCTTTCTTGGCCACTCCCAGCCTCCCCAGAACATTCCCAGCTCAGGCCTCTGAACCTGCCACTCGAGCAGGCCTTGCGAGGGACAGAGCCTGCTGCTGGCCAGATTCTCGCTCCTCCAGCCTTTACTGCAAGGCTTTACTATGAGTTTGAATTCCCCCCCCCCAAAAAAAACAACGCAAAAAATGGATTTTTAAACCTAATGGCACAGTGGGGAAGTAGCTTGCCTAGGGAGCAAGAGGTTGCCAGTTCGAATCCCTGCTGGTATGTTTCCCAGGCTGTGGGAAACTCCTCTATCGGGCAGCAGCAGTGATCTTGGAAGATGCTGAAAGGCATCATTATCTCACACTGTGTGGGAAGCGGCAATGGTCAACCCCTCCTGTATTCTACCCAAGACAACCACAGGGCTAGTCTGTGGGCGCCAGGAGTCGACACCGACTCAGCGGCACAACTTCACTCACTTTACACTCTTCACATGCCATGAAAAAGCTGGATTGTGTGTGAAGTGCTCCCTGACTTTGGCTTGCAGGGACTTTGGCCGATAGGTGAATGCACACCCGCCATTCCGGAAGAGATAGATGCGAACGAAAAGCCGGGTGTGAAAAACTTCCCGAGCTGTCCCCGCAGAAAGCCCTTAGGAGCCGGGCTTGCGAGGCGGTCAGTGTCGGGCTGGGCCTGGGCGGGCTTGGGTTCAGATCCCTGGGAGGTCATGAAGCTTGCGCGGTGATGGCAGACGGTCACTCTTGCAGCCCAGCCTCCCTCGCAAGGTGGTTGGTGGCCACTTGATCGGATGAAATAGGAGTCCCATCCTCACATAAAACACGAGGGCAGCTGGTCTTGTGGTCGCAGGCATGCATTTGCCGAGCAGGGTCCCATTTGGATGGGAGGCTACGTTGGTGAGAACGGTGAGAGATTCCCTTGGCTTAGGAGGGGATGGGGTTGTAGCTCAGTGGAAGAGCCCCTGCCTGCTTGCCTGCAGAAAGTTCCAGGTTCTCTCCCTGGCAGCATCTCCAAGATGGGGCTGAGAGAGAGATTCCTGCCTGCAACCTTGGAGAAGCCGCTGCCAGTCAGTGTAGACAAGACTGAGCGAGCTGGACCAAGGGTCTGACTCAGTATGTGGCAGCTTCCTTGGTTCCTATGAATCTAGTCCCCAGACTGGAGAGTCAGACGACTCTCCCCCCAAACACAGGAGTTGGCTATCCCTGTTTGAACTGGGCGCGTTGTATTTGGGGTTGGAAAGCAATTCCCAATTCTAATTCTTTTTGTCTGTGTGCGGAATGAGTTTTGTTCTGGGCGGCAGTATCCAGGCAGTGTGAGCGCACCATGTGCATTCAGAGAGGGACCTTCTGGATTAAACCTGAGCGGGATCCAAAATTAACTGAGCGGACATCAAAAAACGTGTGAACACACGCATGCCTTAGAGGGAACACTGTTGGAAAGTGTCCCTCCCCACCAAAGGAAAGCCAGCAGGCCTACTCCGTCCGGTGTGGGGTGGTTCCCTTCCCTTGCGAGCCTGTTTGCGTGAAGCACCTGCTGCCAGCTGCTCTGGAGGCAACTTGGCGTCTTGGGCCTTCCTGTGCTCGCCTTCCCTCTTCTGGCACCACGTAGTCTGGATGATGTAGGTTAATTAAGGAGGAGGAGGCTGGGGTGGGGTGGAGGGGGGGCTGGTCTTTCCTTGGGTAGTTGCTTGCTTTCTTTTTAGCCCGCCCTTTCTGCATTAAACATCACCTTGCGGGGCCTGCCTGCGGGCTTTGATGGCACGGAATGTTCACAAACACTGTGGCTGCTCAGGAGAAGGGTCAGCCACACAATGTCAAGAGAAATCTGTGCCTGAAGCAGAAGATTGGTGTGGCTTAGAAGTCTCTGCCCAAGCTCTAGGGACCAGTGCCCTGTTGGGGTGCAGGGTGGTGAGGATTTGGGAGTATTTATTCAAAAGAACTACCCACATTTGGGCCACAATAATTATCCGTTGTTTTCTTCTGTACCCTGCCTTCTTCCTAATTCAGCCTTCGCTCGCTTTCTGGTGTTACATGTGATAGACAGTTAAATAAATTTTTGATTATGCAAACTAGAGAGTCTGCCGTGACATCAATGGAAATCAGCACTTTAAACAAAAAATTGTGGGTTTTTTTTTCTCTTCTGAAGGTTTGAAACTGTAACCTGAATTTTTGCAACAGTGTATCCATTTGTAGAATGTGAACACAGCAAATTGATTCAAAATATTTTGTTTTTGTATTATTTTGTTTTCCTTCGCTTGTTGTGTGCCACAACATTGCTTGATGGTTGTGAATTTTATTTGGCATGCCAGCAGATTGGTTTTGTCATGTGCCAGCTACCTCTGGAAGTGTTGACTTTGCATTAACCACCATCGATTCTTTCTGGCGTTCTTTTTTGGTTTTTGTTTGGGACGAGGGAATAGTAATTAGTGATCCTTTTTATCATGTTCATTATGCAAGGAATCACTGTTAGGGGACGCGCTGGTCTCCGGTGCTGTCTTTGACAGTAAACTACATCTCCCTGCCTCTTCTGCAAAGCTTGAGGGGGCATGGCTTTATTTTATTTTTAATTTCCTCTCCTGTAATAGTAGGTGTGGAACACAGCTCATTCCAACAAGGCAATTAATTTGCATGAATTTGTTAAGCCCATTCATAGCTGGGGAAGAGTGTACACACACCCCTTTGCCTGGTGTTTTGTAAATCTAGCATGGAGTGACAGCACAACAATGGCGTCAAAGTTCTGGACGCGATCCCCTCCTTCAGAGATGGTTTCTTCTCCCGAATGTGGTGGTGTCTTTTGCAAGGAGGGGAGCTATAGCTCAGTGGTGGAACAGAAGATCCCAGGCTTAATCCTTGGTGTTTCCAGTCTAAAGGGATCTCTGGTAGAAGAGCTGGGAAAGATGTTTGGAAAGTTGCTACCAGTCAGAATGGACAGCACTGGATGAGGTGGACCGAAGATTTGACTAAGGCAACTTAGTTCATATGTTTGGAATTGTTGAGGATGGGGTGAAATGCCCCCAAGCTTGGAGAATCCAGAATCTTGTTGAACTGGATCCAGGACCTTGGGAACAGAGCTGTTCTTGTGGTAGTGAGTGTGAGTTGTCCACTTTGCTAAGCAGGGTCTTTCTTGGTTTGTTATTGGATGGGTAACTGCCTATGCACACTGTAAGATATTCCCTTCGGGGACAGGGCCATAGCTCAGTGGAAGAGCATCTGCATTTCATGAAGAAGGTCCCCGGTTCACTCCCTGGCAGCATCTCCTGGTAGGGCTGGGAGAGATCCCTGTCTGAAACCTTGGGAGAGCTGCTGCCAGACAGTGTAGACAACCTAGAGCTCGATGGACCAAGAGTCTGACTCTGTATAAGACAGCTTCTTATGCTCCTATGTAACGACAAAGAGAGGAGAGCTGGTCTTGTGGTAGCAAGCATGACATGTCCCATGCAGGGTCTGCCCTGGTTGCATTTGAATGGGAGACTAGAAGTGTGAGCACTGTAAGATATTCCCATTAGGGGATGGAGTTGCTCTGGGAAGAGCATCTAGGTCCCAAGTTCCCTCCCTGGCAGCATCTCCAAGATCGGGCTGAGAGAGACTCCTGCCTGCAACCTTGGAGAAGCTGCTGCCAGTCTGTGTAGACAATACTGAGCTAGATAGACCAGTGGTCTGACTCAGCAGATGGCAGCTTCCTATGTTCCTATGACTGTTAGTGTGTTGAACATAACATGTGAATAGGGCGTTACTCAGGATAATGCCCAGGACACTGCTTCTCAAAGCCGTACTGTGGGAGAGGTCCTCTGAAAGCAGATAAATTTTACCTGAATCATTCCCCAAAGCTTTATGTTTTTTTTTTGCTTGGCATTGGGGAGTGTGTCTGGGTCATTGGGAAGTTTGGGGACCTGACTTAGCATTTTTGAACCACCTTTGAAGCAGCTGCATTTCTTTACGCACATTTTATCTTGAGCTTCTTCATCGCATCCCTGGAAGGTCTGAAAAACTCTGAACACCTGGGCATTGCTACCCCCCATTTGCAAACGAAGGGAGGGTGGAGGTTTGGCGTTTTGGCTGCGGTGGGTACTGCTAGGTGGGCCTGGCTGCAGCCCTACACATGCTTACTTGGGAGTAAGCCCAGCTGTGCTTCAGTTTTGGCAAGTTTGTGCTTTGTTTTTAACTTGGCACTGAATTAAGGATTGTAGATGAACTCTCTCACTCTCTCTCTCTCTCTCTCTCTCTCTCTGGGACCCCCAAAGCCTGGGCATAGGATTGTCTCCTGTTGGATTTGTGATGGAAACTATTGGCTTTTCAGAGCATTTATGTCAATATTTGATGGGGCAAATGGACTGGACAGATGAGCAAAAAAGCTAAGAATAACGACGAGGCAGTTGAGTGATTTCTCCCTGAGCCGCTCTGTGCTGGGTTATAATGTCTGCCGTAGAACCTGTGTGCCATTCCCCATGGTGAGATGTGCAAGCTATGCATTATTGTTTGTGCACTGGGATGGATGGATAGATCTTGCCGTGATCTGCAGTGGCTCAGGAAGGTATCTACCTCCAAGTTATTTAACTGTCACAACAACAAAAACCTCCCCCCCCCGCCCCCAGCTGCTGAAACAAAGTAAGTTGGGGAGGAAAACTGGGAGTGGATTTTTTTAAAGGAGTGGGAGCTTATTTTTGACACACAATCTGTTCCTGGTTGCCGCTAAGCGCCCTCTTCTCCGAATCCAGGCCTGAGACGGCGATGGGACCCCTCTGGTGCTGTGTGACTCTGTTGCGAAAGAAACTTCATGCCTGAAGGAAGTTTTTGCTGTAGGATGTAAAAAGTAACCAGGGCATCTTAGAAACACAAAGTAGGTAAGGCTGTCAGTGATGGTTCTAAGGTCAGCCAGTGAGTCATGGTCAAGTGGGGATTTGAATTCGGGGCTTGGATCCAGCTCCGGTTAGACGTGTTCGCTGCTACACTATGCTAAATGAGTTGGTGAGAAACTGAAAACCAGAAGTAGGCATAACCCAAACGAGGTCAGAAGAGCCCTGCTGGATCAGGCCAAAGCCCCATCTAGTCCAGCATCCTCCTTCGCGCAGTGACTAATCAGGTCCCTCAGGAAAGCCTGCAGTTGGGGTGAAGAGGGAAGCCTCCCCCTCTGAGCCTGATGGAAATATACAGCTGTCAGGGTCCTCCATGCATTTGTCCAGGCCCTTTAAAAAACTTTCTAGATTGGTGGCTGCCATCACACCGGGATGCAGCGAATTCCATAAAGAAGTACTTTCTCTGTGTGTGTGTGTGTGTGTGTGTATACACAGAGAGAGAGTGTGTGCATGCAAGCAAAGCATATTTTGCCACCAGGAATCCTCAGATTATTTGGGCAGAAGGCAGTGAAAATTTGTGCACAGAAACGGATGCTTTGGAAGCAGAGTAAAAACAATAAAGTACAATCTCTAGTTCAACACAGAAGGGAAACCAAGGCAGAGGGAGAGACCTGTTTCTTCCATGTTCACTGTATGGGGTGTGGACCCAAGGGGTCAGTGTTCCCTCTAACAGGGATTCCCAGATGTTGATGACTACACCTCCCAGAATCCTCAGCAGCAATGGCTTTTGCTTGGGGATGATGGGAGTTGTAGTCAACAGCATCTGGGAATCCCTGTGTGAGGGACCACTGCAAGGGTTTATGTGAGCGCCTGGTGATTGGTATTAAAGCTGCAGCTGTGGGGTTCGGCTCAAGCCTTGGCAATCCCAAGGGTCCTGAAACAGCAGCCTTCCTGCAGATGTTGGCTACCATTCCCCTCATCCCTAGCTGGGAATGGAGGTTGCTGCCAGTCCACAAGAATTGGAGGGCCAGAGTTGTGCTCTCTTGGACAACCGTAATCTTGAACCGGCTGATCAGAAAGTGACCGAGTATTTTTAAAGCACTGGCCGTATTAGAACCATCACCAGAAGTGATTCAGTCGTTGAGCGGTTTGGCTCTTCTGCTGGTGACAGAGGCAAATGTGTTAGCCATTTATTGTGAAATGATTTCAAGTATCGTAATGAAATATTTGAACTTTGAACGATGTTGGGGGAGGTTTCAGTGAATGTCGGAGGCAGGCTGTGGGCTTTTATCTGGGAGTGCCAGGATCAGCCTTCAGTTCGAAAGTTAAAAAGAAGAAAAAAAAATTTTTTTTTTATTTAAAATATTTATTGGGCAGGGGGGCCTGTTTCTAAAGGCAGTTGTGGTTAAAAAAAAGCTACAGGCCAAGTCTCCAGGAGTTGTCAGCATCTTGACTTCAGAGAAGATGGGTCAGTTCTCATAACACCGGAAGCTGCCTTGTAGCGAATCAAATGGGTAGGCCCTCTAGCTCAGGATTGTCTACACTGACTGGCAGCAGCTTCTCTGAGGTTCCAGGCAGGAGCTTCTCCCAGCCCTCCCTGGAGATGCTGCCAGAGACTGAACCGGGGACCTCCTGCAGGCAAAGCAGAGGCTCTCCCTCTGAGCTGTGGCCCCATCGCCTAAAGAGAAGAGCTCACAGTGTTCACATGTAGTCTCCTGTCCAAAAACCAACCAAGGCACCCCCTGCTTAGTCAAGGGGTCAGTTCATGCTCCCGGCCACAAGCCCAGCTCCCCTCCCCTCCTCTCTGAACTGTCTTCTCCTGCTTCTCTGAACATTCAGTGGCATGGGGGGGGGCTTCCCTCCTCCTCCACTTGCCACTGAAATCCCATGGAAGATTTCCGCACAGAGAGAGAGAGAGAGAGAGAGCAACGCTTGGGCTCCTCTTCGTTTCAACACCTCCCAGGGCTTTGGCCGGCCTGAGGGTTGTTGCAGGAAATGTACCAAGAGGTGCTTTCTCAACCATCGTCCGCTTGGTTCCCTGGTGTGCTGTGCGTGGTGTCTTCCGGGTACTGCAAGCAAATGCGCTTTCGCCATTGGCTTGGCGGTGACTGTGTGTCTCGGTTCATGGGCAGAAGTCTCCCGGATATGGTGGCCAGACGCCCTTCTGGAAAGGATGTGTCAAGGTCTTGGTGGGTTGGTCTCATCGCTGGCTCCCTCTCGGGCAGGATGGTGAGCCTCCATGTTGAGAGGCAGTGTACCTTTGAGCAGCAGGTGCCAGGGCAGACGACGGGAGGAGGCTGTTCCATTCCGACCCTGTTTGGGAGTTTCCAGAGACATCTTGCTGGCCATTCCTGGCAGTCAAAATGCTGGACTTGCCTGTCTTTAGAAGTGCTACCAAATCAATCCCACATCTCTGAGTCAACATAAATCTGCAGGGCATGGGGCCAACCTGGGGGCCCCTCCGGAAGTTGAAGATGTTGAACTACAACTCCCATCATCCCCAGCCACAATAGCTGAAGGCCCTGGGAATACTGCAGGCCTCTGCCCCAAGGTGCTTACAATCTAAACTTCAAGAGAGGAAGGGGAAAGTAGAGAGAGGATGCAGATGTGTGGCTAATGCAACGATTTCATGGATTTTGAAGGGAGGGGGGGTTGAAAGGGCAGAGGGAGGTGGTACCAGGCAGGCACTCTTGGAAAAGAGGTCCAGGAATTGGTTATTTTATATATTTTTTAATGGATTTGAAGTGTGAGATCCTGGTATGTGCATGGGAGAAAGGTCCAGAACCTTCCTGTTTCAAAAAGGTATTTTCTGGTCTGTGGGGCCAGGTGCAGAGTATCTGAGCTAACCGGCATGCCTGCTTCTTTCCCGCGTCTTCCTTTTCACTTTTGCGGCAACATGATGTAGCCTGTGTGGGTGTAAAAGAGATTTTGGTGCTTTCTTTAAAACAACAACAACAACAACAACAAATCATTGTCAAGGTGTCACATCCAGTCAGTCCGGCTGCTTTTGCCATCTTCTTGTTGGGTTATTTTGTTTGCACAAAACCCTCCCTTGGATGTAATGGTAATGGAATGCCACAGTTTGGCCCTTGAACATGAATAGGGGCAAATGGGCAGGATAGTTTGGAAACGGAGCGCTGTGTCTTAATTTCTGTTCCGTTGCTGGACGCGAGATTCTCTGGCCGGTTTTCTGTCCCCCTTTTGCGAGAGCGGCGACATTTTTGGCGTCCGGAGGGTGTCACTTTTGGATTGTCAAAACTGAGCGATGCGTAGGAGATTGTGAAAGAAATTGCGTCGGAGGAAACCCCGCTAACAACACTTTGCCTTCTGCAGAGCACGTTTTCGCGTGCTCTGGCTGCTTTGCCAGCAGGAATTGGAGACCCACGCTGGTGGAATCTCGCTGTGTGCGGGCAGCCGCCCGAACGCAGGCTTGGCGTTGCGCCCCCCGGGGAAGAAGCAGAGGAAGGCTTGCGGGCGTTTGCCAGCACGCTGTGGCAGGATTGAACTCAGCGGAAAGAGGGTTTCCCAGCTTCGGCATCTGTGCAAAAATAGGCCAGCTGTTCGCTTGCGAATGGTGGGCAGCTGACCCAACTAAATGGCACAAAGTTCAGTTCCTAGAAAACTGGGAATTTAAAGAACGACGACGCTGCAATCTCTCGAGCAGCGTTCTTCAGGGTAAGGCCAAAGCTGAAAACTCTGCACGGTCCCCCTGGCAGCACTGTGCCAAGATTACAGCTCTCGCCATGCATGCTGTGCCGTGCCCAGTGCTGGTGGAGCTCCTTTAAGGGAATCGGAGCCCTCTTGAATCCCAGCACCGGGAGGCTGCAGGCCAACTGCTGGCAAGTGTAGCCCTTCCTAGGGATCTCCTCCAAGGGCCCTCCCGGCGGCACGGAGATCAGCACATTTGGCACTGAAGAGCCGTTAGAGTGTTGGACTAGGGCCGGCGGGAAGACCCGAGTTCAAATCCCCATTCAACCACGAAACCACACTGGGTGACTCTGGGCCAGTCGTGTCTCTTTCAGCCTAACCTACCTCACAGGGGGGTTGTGAGGATAAACATAACCATGTACACCACTCTGAGCGCGTTGGAGGAAAAAGTGGGATATAAATGTATGTAATGTATGTTTGTGTGTGTGTGTTTGTGTGCCAGCTCAGGTTAGTACTTCACTCATCGGACAAAGCCAGCTCTACCCCACCCAAGCTCCTTCCACCATAAATCTGTTGCTTTTTTAACTGGCCAGGGCAGGGAGGGGGCATCTCTTGTTCTGGGGTTTTAAAGTTTTTCTGTGGTTTCTGTCTACTGTGAACGGAGACGGGGAGGTTTCTACAGAGGGTTTTGCTTGTTCCACGGCAGAAAGCTTAAGACGATTTGGGAGCTGAGGTCCAAAATCCAAACGGTGCGACGGTGTAGAAAAAAGCCATGCTGCGATCGACAGTTTGCTGCCCTTTAATGGTACCCCAGAATCTGACCCCTGGGGCCCTGCTCTGTCAAATGATAGGGCTGTGATCAGAACAAGGATGCTGTCAGTGTGTTGGCAGCCGTATTTATTTTTGTGGGATATCTGGAGCAAATACGGGGCTGTTTTTCCACTTCTTCTGGACAAAGGATGCCAAAGCCTGCCCTTGTGGTGATCCAGGGCAGGCTATCCCTGAGCACCCTTACTCTGACTCAGCAGGGCTTTCCTCCTTATGGTATCCTAAATTTGATTTTGCTATGGCATGTGTTTGTTTTTTTACCTCCAATATTAAACAAGCTGCATACTATGAACAGCTAAGAATCTAGTCTGGAAATAACCTAATGCACGGGTTCTCAAACTTGAATCCCCAGCTGTTATTGGACTACAGATGCCATCACCCCCTGCTGCGATGGTCTTTGCAGCAGGGGATGATGGGAGTTGTATTATAACAATTTCTGGGGGCCCAATTTTGAGAACCCCTGCCCTCATGAATTCTGCCCTGAGTTATCAGGATTTACACTGATAGCACGTATAAATAATAGCTTTCCAGGAGGTGTGATTTCTTAAAAGTGTACAACTTTTACAAAAGTGTACAAAGGGCGACTTCTTGCTTTCCTGGGTGTGTTTTGGGGTGGTGTTGAAGAGAACTAGTCTTGTGGTAGCGAGCATGGATTGTCCTCTTTGCTAAGCAGGGTCCACCTTGGTTTTTATTTGGATGGGTGACTATATGAGTGCACTGTCCGTTGTAAGATATTCCCCTTAGGGGATGGCGCTATGGCTCAAAGAGCTTTGCATGCAGAAGGTCCCCAGTTCAGTGGGATCTCCAGGTAGGGCTGGGAGAGACTCCTGCCTGAAGCCTGGGAGAGCTGCTGCCAGTCAGTGTAGACGGTCCTGAGCTAGATGGTCCAAGGGTCTGACTCAGTAGAATGCTGCTTCCTCTGAGAATTGTTCCTGGATCCATTTCTCCCTACTTTAGTACTGCTCTAAAGTGTGCCGTCAAGTCGATTTTGACTCCTGGCACCCCCAGAGCCCTGTGGTTTTCGTTTGGTAGAAGGGGTTTCCCATGGCCTCCTCCCACGCAGTCGCACTGCTCTACTTGATGTTAAATTTCTCTGCCTTTCGCTCAGGCCGATAGCCCCTTCCGCTCCCAAATGTCTTCGCCGCTCATATCCATTATTACTCTGGTGGGGGGAAAACTCTTCTATCTCCTGACTAATGCATCAAAAGAGTATCCACCCCATGCAGCCGCGTGGCTGCTGGTCTCGTTGCCCGTTGCGCTTTGAAAAAGGGCCTGGTTTGGTTTTCCCTTTGTCGACAAAGGCGTCTTGATCTTGAAAAGGAACGGGAAACACCATTTGTTGCCCTGTTAATTTTGCTTCTCTGGGGAGAGTGAGCCGGTTCTCTTCCTTTAAATTAAACTTTTATGAAAGAGCAAAGGTATACAGTCACGCCAGAAGGCGAGCTGCAGACTATCACACCCTCCCGAAGAGGATTCATTTGTGTGTGTTAATTGTTTTTTAAAAATTGCTTGTTGGGAGAGGAGAAAAATGGGCGGACAGAGGAATGCATCATAGACACAGTCTTGCAAAGGAGTCCGGAAAACGTCGTAACTAGCCTTCTTTCGCCAGAGGAAAGGATCCACTTTAGTCGAACTTGATTGTCTGGTCACCTGGGAGCAAGGCTTACTCGCCCCAGGCGACCAGCAGAGGGTAATTGACAAGGGTGGTGTCTAGAAGTGTTGGGTGTGTGGACCCTGCTGGATATATGCAGCTGCTGTTATCCCAGGTCAAGCTACTGCTCCACCTAGCCTAGTATTGTCTCCTCTGGCTGGAAGCAGTTCTCCAGAGAGGACTTCCCCATTGAGCGGCAGCCCTCCCCACCCTCACCCCGAGATGCCGGGGATGGAACGTGGAGGTCTTTCTATTGGTCCCCAGCATCTCCAGGTAGGGCCGAGCAAGACCCCTTGTCTGAGGGAGCTGCTGCCAGTCAGTGCAGACAATTTTAAGCTAAATGGACGGATAGTCTGACTCCGGATGACATTCCCAAACCTCCAGCCTCAGCCTCCGTTGTTCTCTCCTCCACATGCGTAGGCACCCAGACCATGGGGAAATAAAATGTAAGAAGCTGGAGAAGAGAACTCCTGTGCTCAGTGCAGTGGCACAGAGGGGAATGAGGCCGTCCTGGTGGGTTCTGGGGTGGTGCTTTTTGTTGGTTTAAAGACCAAGAACTGTGTGTGATCAGCGCAGTCTCCCTGGAGTGAGATGGGCGGTGGTGGAATTGGTGGCATTCTGCGATTACTTCTTTCTATGCCGGAGTGACAGGCCTTCTCCAAAGGGTCCTGCAGTGGGCTGGGTCCCCTCTGACTTGTGGGGCTGATGGGTGGCTTGTCCTCTTTCAGGCTGCCCCTGTGCGGGGGGTGGGATCTTCATGGCTGGGGAGAGTGGCTGAGGGCCTTGATCTTGGCGCCTCGGTCCAGGTGACCCCGCCAGTTAGATGCTCCTCTGATGGGGGCCTGGAGCCGTGAGCTCTGCTCCCTCTTCAGGCACGGAAGGGAGCAAGCGTGTGTGAAACGGAGCCTTTGGGTTGACTGGGCTGGGTGGAAATACCAGCCATGATGATGAACTTTATTTGTTAGCCGCCCCATAACAAATTGTTCTCTGGGCAGTTAACGACAGAGGGTTAAAACATACAGTAAAAATACATAGCACATTAAATCATAACAGACAAAAAAAGGTGAAAAGAAACTACAAAATACAACACAAAGCAGCTTGAAAACTCATTTTAGAATTAGTTAAAATGTCAGATCAGATCTGAAAATCAGAATTTAAAAGGCCTGGGCGGACAAAAAGGTCTTCACCTGGCGCCTAAAAGAGCAAAGTGATGAAGCCAGGCAGACCTCACTGGGGAGGCTGTTCCATAAATGAGGTGCAACCACCAAAAAGGCCCCCTCCCTTTCTGCTGCCCATTTGCTCCATCCTTGTGTGATGGAGCAAGCATCCTCCATCACCCAAGGAGCGGTTGGGAGGGTGGCCGAGGGCGGCAGCAACAGATTGGCCACGGGTTCCTTGCTGCAGCGGTTCCAGGCCAGGCTGGACTCGCTCCCGCCCAGTCTCCTGCGCTCCCTGTCTTGAACTGCGCCTGAATTTGAGGGACTCCGTCCTCGTTGCTGGCACGCTTTGGCAGGCCGTCCAGCTCCCGCTGCTGCAATCAGAGGTCACGTCTTTCCCCAGGTTTTCAAAGAACCACAGATAATCTGTCGGGCATCCTCCTCCTCGGAGCCTTCTTTCTGGCAAGGTCTGCCGCCGCCGGTCCTCTCTGTGTGCGGCTTTTAACGGCCCTCTTCTGTTGGCCTAATGCAGCAGGAGCGGATTTGCCGCTCTCCTCCTCGTGGCTATAATGAATAGAGAGCCGCTCCCGTATTCATTAAGAGCAAGCAAGTCTCCCAAAGGTTAAGTGTTTTTCATTTCAATGAGCTTAAATTAGAGTTGCAGGCAGAGGGGGAGGAAGCCAAAGCCAGGAAATCTTGCGTCGTCGGACGCGGAGGGGTCTGGGGGAGCGGAGGGGGTCCCGAGGTGACGGGGCAAATCAAGACACAGCAGCCTGGCCTCCTCCTTCTCGCTCTGTGGGCTGCAGCGGGCTGCCCAGATCCCCGACGGGTTAATCTTTTGATCGAGTCAAGTCGGCAGGCGCGTCGGCCTTTTCTTTCCCCAGCCTCCCGCTACTGAGCCTGACTGCCTTTTATCCGACTGAGAGACGGAGGGGGAGATTTCCTCCCGGGCCAGGTCCCCTCGCTCTCTTCCGACAGATGTGGGGGATCCAAGCTGGCCACCAAGAGGGTCCATATTCTGCACCCAGAAAAGATCTGCCTCGTCCAGACAAAGTTGTACGCTTGGTCTGCACTGGTTCCTTCCACGTTTGCTCGCCTGTCTGGAAGACTGATAATGCCGCATGATCTTGCCACCTTGCTCCGTTACAGAAAAGCTGGATGGAAATGAAATCCTAAGAACGGCCCCAGTTGAATAAAGTGCTGTTGGCCTTGAATGGGGCCAGTGGGACTCAGATGCTGACCCCATCGTTGTTAGCTAGAGAGAGGCAGGCACTGGTATGCTTTTTATTGCAGGCGTGGCCGCTCTGAGGCAGGGGGTGATGGGAGTTGTAGTCCAGCAGCAGCAGCTGGGGAGCCTTAGGTTCTCTGTTGCCTTTTGGCGCCTCCACTGCCAGTGGCCAGAACAGGTATTGCAGTTTCCAACTTGGCAGCTGAAGCCAACAGGGTTTTCTCTGGCTGTTAAGAAGCTTCTGACTCGTTGCTCGGTTATGGACTTGGCCACATTCAGGTTGCTTGTCTCCAGTGATCTGCTCAGCTCCGGCCCTGACAGGCGAAGGGCCTGAACTCCAGCGCTCATAGGAAGCTCTGCCTTGCACCGAGTCAGGCTTTTGGTCTACCTTGCAGCTGCCTTGGGTTTCAGGCAGAAGGCTTTCCCAGCAGAAAAGCAGAATGATGGTTTTTTGGTGGCGGGGGTGTGTGTCTCTTCCCTCCCCTTTTAGCTGCAGGAAATTATTGCAGAAAGATCCATACGTAGGGTAGTTTCGTGTCGGTTCAAGACATGCCACAGAAGGGCAGTGTCAAAAGAGATGTGACCGAGGGAAATGCTTTGGGAAGAGATCCACAAATGAAAAAGAAATCGGCTCCTGGGACTGGATGTATTTCCACCTGGCGTGCAGAGGGCATTTTTCATGTGACGTGGTCGTGCTCTTAACTAAAATGTGCGGAAACCTTCCAGAAGATCGAGAAGATTTTGCTGAAAGGATCCAGGGGAGGGGGATTTCTAGGGAGCACGATTTGAATAGGTGGATCTCCTGTTTATGGGTCACGATCCTTAGTTGAGACCGTCTCCACTCAACACCTACTTAAAGGATGGCCAGATGGACTACAACTCCCATCATCCCAGGCCACAATGTATGCAAGGTTCTAGTAATAATAAAAAGCATGTCAAATGTGAATATCTTCTAGTTGTTAATCTAATTTCTAAGTATTTCCTCCAGTTCAAATTAGATGCTACTAATTAATAATGGCTTTCCAGCAGGCCTTTTTAATAAGTTGTTTTTGAGGGAGTTTTTAAATGTTCAGTGGCTGCCTCTCTTGCTGGAGCTTGAGTTCTCTGCTGCATTTGTGGTGTTCAGATTTATTTGTGGTGGCTTTAATCCTGCTTGAAAGCATCTCTTATGGTTGGAGGGCAGGATAGGAATTCTTGAAAATGAATAAGTGTTATTTACATAGAATAATAAATAATATGGCTACGATCAGCCCGTTGGTGCTTCGCGTCTTCCGAGGCTTCCAGCTGGGCCCCTGGGATCCTGGCAGTGCCGTGGCCAAGAGAGTGGAGCTTGGAGGTCCTGGGTTCAAATGCTGCTTTGCATCCCAGTGTCCTCCCTCACCCTCGAGCCCTTCCACCTGGAATATGGGGATAAAAATTCCGGCCTACCCTACAGGATTGTTGTGCCATGGCCAGTTCTCTGCATCTTTAGCATTTGTGCTCAAGAGCCATACAGAGAGTAAACTTTAAAGCCGGCTGGTTGGACTTCATCATTCTTGACCTTACTGTATTTACCTGAATACAAGATGATGCTGAATTTAAGACAAGCCCCTTTAAAAACAAGAGGTTAAATACAAGTCATGCCTATATTTACTCAAAAAGGAACAGGACTCTGGATTGAAGATGACCCCCTGATTTCTAACATGAAAGGACTTGGGGTGTGGGGTATGGGGTGGGGGACACCTAGTCTTGGATTCAGGTAAATACACTACTATTGATTCTGCTCATGAGATTTGGGGGTGATGTTAGGAACATTGGGGTGATTTGTTTTGGGCACAAATCGAATAAAAAAAATCAATTTATGCACTTCGCTACCAAGGTGCACCTCCTGGCTACAGCCCTCCTTGAATGGCTCCCAAAGTTTCCAGAGCTGTTGAAGGAACTGTACAGAATCCTGACCTGTAAAGTTTTAGGTGTGGCTCCTTGACTGTTGGGGAGGAAGAAGAGAATGATTTGGTAGATTAGGAGAATTTTTGCCTCCTACGGATTGGGGGTGCATATGAGCCAGCAACCTCCAAAGAGCTGTTTTGCGCCCCCAGAGGTGTGTCCTCTCTGTTCGCCAGTCACTTTGTTTCCAAGAGCGTTTTGGGCTTTGAGGACAGCTGGCAAAAAAGGAGACGGAATGGTTGGGGGCACGCGGCGTGTTTAAACAAAAGGTACTTGGGGCCCCCCCCCCGCCCCGCTTCAAAGGGAGGCGGTAATCCTCCAGAGAACATTGTCTTTATCACTGTGGCAAGTGGGGAGAAGTGTATAGCTGAGCGGTGTTTTGGGGGGAGGAGAGAACTTGCCACAGGTTTCAAGGTTGGCGGGGTGCTCATATCAGTTATGATCGGTGTGTTGGTGTCCCTGCCGCTTTGTAGCATGAGTCTCTGCCTCAAACAGCTTACAGTCTAACAGTGCGTGCCAATTCTGCCAAGTGGGCAAAGAGGCACCTTTTAACATGGTGATTCTCTTGACTGAGCAGGGGGAGAGTAACTGGCCCTATTCGCCCCCAGCACAGCATCCCTCCAGTGACTGTTGCTGGTGTCCGTCTTATGTTTCTTTTTAGATTGTGAGCTGTTTGGGGACAGGGAGCCATCCTTATTTGTTTATTATTTCTCTGAGTAAACTGCCCTGAGCCATTATTGGAAGGGCGGTATAGAAATTGAATGAATGAATGAATGAATGAATTTGCTACCTTCCAGCAAGCAGGTTAGGGAGCTTGTCTAAACTGGAGTGGAATAGCCTTGACCCTCTGGTCTGTCTCCAGCACACTGCTTGCCACCTCCGTTGCCCCTCTCATGGCTCTGATTGCAGGAGTCTCCTTTTTATGCCCGCCATGGCCTTGAGTCCCCGGTTATCCCTCCATTCTTACCGTATATCCCTTTCAGTGAGTTCTGTCTTTCTGGCCCTGAGATGCCCCATCTGCCTAGAACCGCTTTCTGCCGTCCTACCTCCTTTCCTTGCTTCAGATCCTTGCTCAAAAACCCACTTTTTCTGCAGAGCCGTAGGCCTCCTCTTGTTGAATTTTCCGTTTGTAAGTTCCTTGGAGCAGGGGCCTGTTTTCTCCTTTTTATAAAGGGCCAGAGACACGCCACTACATAACAGAGGCGGCTGCTTTATTTTTCAAGATTGCCCATGTGTGGCTTGTGGTGATGGGCAGGCTCGTGGCATTACTTGTGGGCATTTGTAGGGCTGATCGAACAGCCAGAAAGAGGAACTGGCGAGGCGAAGGAGACATCGAGGGGATAAGGGATGCAGGTGTCACCTGCTTAGGTTTTGTGGGTGGATGCTGCTGGAGATTGGGTGAGTTTAGCAACTTCAGAAGCAGGCCATGAAGGTGACAGCTGTCTGCCTCTAGCATTTGACACTCTAAGATAAACTACTCCTAAACATGGAGGTGTTATCTAGCTTTCATAACTAATAGCCATGAGCGGAGACCCTTCTTCTTGACAAATCGTGTGTGTGTGTGTGTGTGTGTGTGTGTGTGTGTGTGTGTGTGTGTGTATATATATATATATATATATATATATATATATATATATATATATATATATATATATATAATGAACTGAGGGCTATTGCAGCATCCTGAAGCGATGACATTCTCAGAGTTGTGTCAAGCGATCACTTTCCTCACCATCGGTTGCTTTGAGCGCTCTACTAGACAAAAAGCAGGATATGCTTTTTAAAAAATAAGCTTAATATAATGTAAGATTTGTTCATTTCCCTCATTAGAGAAACAAGTTCCTCTGCATTTGGCAAATGTTTATCTAGGATATTTTTTCCTCCTTGTTTTTATATTTTCTTCCGTTTTCAAAAAAGGAAAGAAGCCAAAGATTGCCTGCTTTTAAACACAGCCAAATTGTTTCCCAGATGCCTAGGATATGAGGAAAAATTGGAAAACAGCATCTGTTCAATCATGTAATTGTTTTCTTCCCTTATTTTGAAAATAGCACTTGATGTGTTGTTTAAGAAAAAGGCTCAAAATAGGCTGATTTTAAGAGTCAGAATTCATGAGGACAAAAAAAGGACCAGCCATTCATTTTTATGAACTTTTTAGTCAACTGACCCTGTTTTCCCCTTTTTGTTTATAAAACTTGAAAAATTAATTTGTGGGGCGGATGCAAACACTCAGGTCGAATTGAGACTCTGTAATATGGCTCAACCATAACATTCAGCTTTTTGTCTGAACTGCACCTGCACATTTCCTTCGTCTTTTCTCCAATTGTGTACCCCGCTGAATGGAAACTTCTCAGTTTAACCACAGTTTCCTCTTACATCAAACTGGGGTATCAAACCAGGGTTATGTCTGTATTGTACCATTGTAGAACTCTTTCTTATTTCCACTACCATCTGGGTAGGAAAGCGGTGTAAAAATTGCAGCAGTAAAATAAACCAATGTGATATTTTAGTAGGTTGCTTGTTTTAAAATTAGCTGGTCTAAAAATGCATCTTGCCGATTTTCTTTCCCATCTGATGTACACTCGCATTTCATTACCCCGTATAGGATACGGACAGACTCTCTCCTTGTTGATGATGTAAAATGAATTCTGATCCCGCCCCCCCTTTTGATAAACTGGGGAGTTTGTTTATTTTTATACCCGCTTGGGAAATTAATCGCGGGGTATTTATAGCCTTTGTGGTTGGCCGATCGGGAGTTATTTTTTGATGAGGATTTCTAAGATTTCCACATTAAGCCTGGCTTTCTTTTTCCTGTTCTTATTTTTCTAGGCTTAGTTTTTTCCTTTACCCTGTAATTATTGTTCCATCTTGAGATTTGGGGGAAAGGAAAGAAAAAGCCGTGCTTTATGGTTTCTTTTTTCAAGATTGGCTTAGTTATGTCATGTCATGTGTTTATTATGGTGAAGGCCAGTTCAAACATTCCAAGGGACCATGGTTCATGGGGTTGTATGAACGAGTGGGCCTGGGGCTTTCTTCTCCACCTAGGGACCAGCAAACTGCCACAGGCTCCAGGAGATGATCCAGGTTCTCAGCAGGGTGATCCCTGAAGCCTGTATGGATGGCCTGTCATGCCCATCTCGCTACCTGAGCTGTGCAATCTGGTTCTCAAATGTATTAATGTGTACAACTCCGCTCTTAAGTAATATGAGCATTAGACACCCTCAGTCGTCGTTTATGGCATGTTCTGGTTACTTACATCTCTGATTCTATGCATGTGTACTTAGAAGTCAGTTCCACTTGGTCCAGTAGGGCTTGCTTCCAAGTAAGTATCCATAGGATTGCAGCCTTGGAGACTTCAAGTCATCTGGCTTAGCGTCCTTACACATGTAGGGAGAGCACCAGTCAAAGCAATATCTCGGCCCTAAGCCAGACCCATTCTGCTTTGCATGTGCACCCCATAGCCAGTGGTTTCAAAATGGGAAGATTCTGTCTGCCTTTTTCTAAATAATTTTAAATCTTCTTTTAACTCGTCTAGACTTAGATCAATCCACCCTGAATTTATTCTGATGTGTCCTTTTGTCCCATGAGTTCTGCATTTCCTTGAGAGTTTTTGGCTTGCATTTTGCCAAAGGCTTTTTTGAAAATTGAAATGTACAGTCTTTGCTGATTTGCATTTCTTATGAACTTTCGGAGACCTTAAAGAAACCCAAAAGACTAAGGCGAAAGTTCTGTGGCGGAAGCCTTGCTTATTTTTCCTTTGCAGGGCTTGTTTTTCTCTTGGCCAGTTCTAACCCTAGCTATGCTTTGCACCAATTTTATGGAGCAGAGAACAATGTCTATAATTTCCTGGATTCTTTGGTGGGGGTGGAATTTGATGTTAAATTGACTACCTTCCAGTCTTATGGTAACAAGGCTGGTTTGGTGATAAGTTACATATTTTAGTTAATAGTTTAGCAATTCCACTTTTGAGTTCTTTAAAAATTCTCGGGTGAATGCCATCCGGCCCTGAGGGCTTGTTACTTTATAACTTGCCAGATCTCAAGCTTCATCCTCTGTCACTTCTGGTTGTCAACGTTCTTCAGAAGTGCAGCCAGGAAAAAGCAAGGGCTTAGGTGTGAATTTCCCTCCAGTGTGCACAGCCACAATTGCTGGCAAAGTACTCACTTCTCTTCTCTGCAGTTTCTCTGCTATCCCCTTGCACTTTTGCTGCTGAATGACCCTGCTGCACCTCTGGCTGTTTCCATTTTTCAGATGCTCTTAAAGAATACTCGTTACCAAATCTTGCAGCTTGTGAACTTTTTGTACACTCCCAATTCCTCCTTGGTTGCCTTGCTATTAGTTGAGTCCTTGCCCATATCCGGATTCATTTATGCCGTGGCTGAAAACTGGCCTCTGTCTTTTGGGGGGTTTCTTGGGGAGCCAGTTGGAAATGTTTGTCAATCTGTGTTTCACTCCTGCCTGTAACCTTGAGCCTGACATGCTAGAGAGCGGCTACCAGCCAGATGGACCCGTGGCCTGACTCGGGGCGAGGCATTGTGGTCCTGGGCTTTGGGGATGGGGCCGTGCAGGAGGTCCCAGCTTCGCTCCCCGACAGCATCTCCAGCTAAAAGGGTTGAGGAGCAAGTGACGGGACCTTCTGCTGGAAAGCCCATGTGGACCACACGGGTAAATAAATTGCTACGTGTAAAATGCAATTGGCCAAAAGGCAGACAGTGCAACCGAAACGCTTTTAATTGGTGGGTGCCCTGTTCGTAAGATTTCTCTCATGGGCGCCTCAGCTCCCTTTTATTAGGAGTTGTGCAGCCCGCACCTCTCGAATGACCTTCTTGGGTTTTTCCCTATCGATTTTATCGCCAAGGACAGCAGTATCCCATCGATTTGTAGCGTGAAAGCAAACAAGGGGGCTGCTGCCGCTGCCGCCGCCACCGAGTAGGGCTCGCACTCCGCCCTTTTTAACGCCTTGGGGTTGAGTAATATTGGAAAGTGCATCTCTTTTCCCCCCCTTGGCTGGTCCGGGCTTTTAGAAGAGGGTGCCAGATGGATGGAGGGGGCTTTTGTAGGCCACGTCCCCTGTATGCGGGGAGGTTTGTTGTTTCTCCTCAGCGGGTGCTCCGGTTTCCACATTCTAGGGCAGAACCTTCCCTCTCCATCCCTTAGACTGCTAGGTGAATATTTTGTGGTGCAGTAATAGCTGGACCGGCACCTCAACCACGTGCTTCTCCAAGGCTGCATTCTTAAGTCCTTCTCATCCCTTGGCTTCCTACCTCGTGCAACTTTCCACCCCAGTATGTTGTCCTTTTCTGGCCAGCGCAAAACACGTAGAGCCTCTTAGTACAGGTGTCTCTAGTTTTGCATGGAAGGCCTTAAAGATCCGGGCAACCTATCAGTCACAAGAACCCGAAAAAGGTCTTCCCCCCCCCCCCCGCGCTTTTCATTTGCTCATTGTGTAAGCATGACAAATCATTAATTTTTGATTGATTGCTTTGAATTATGGGTGCTCTGACAGCCCTTCTGCAGCTGAACAGCTGTATAACAAATGAACATATTAACACTTGCAGAAAATTGGTGGGCTCCAACTCAAGCAATTACCTCCTTGGCTCTTGCCTTCTGACTTCCCCTGAGCACCACACAGGGGGGAATTTTCAGCCAAAAAGTTATCGAGTCAGAAAAGTTTTTTTTTTTAAAAAAAGAGAGAGATAAAACCCGCGCACGAAAATTCCTGTTGTAATTAAACTTTTTTCTCTCTGCACGTTCCAGCCTCTCGTTTTGCAGCCGCGGAGTCTGCCTGCAAAGTTTCATGTGATGAATTAAAATAATAACTGAAATTGCAATTTCTCTTTTCCTTCCTTTGTTGTCCCTTTTAGATTTTCAGAATTGCACCGATGCACTAAACGTGACCTCCATAACTTTTAAATTAAGAATTTATGCTGGCTAGAAATTTATGAAATATTTCAGCATGAAAGAGAGCCTTTTTCCCCCTCAGGAAAATTGAACAATAAATCACCCAGCTTTCGATTTACTGCCCTAAGGCCGGCCCGAGATAGGATTTTTCCCCTCCTTCGTTCAGAAAAAAATGTAATCGTATAAGACAGCTCAGCTTCTGTGCTCCTGCTCTCTAGAATTTTTAATTTCAGCTGTTTCTGCTTGGATTTATTTCCAATATTCCTGCTTGCCTTTTCAATTTCCTCAGTTATTAAATTTTAATTCAGTGCATTAGCATTTAAATTAAAAAAGGGGTTTATTCTATCGAACCAGCTCTCCCCGCAGCCTGTGAATTGGCTGGTTTCTGCCATTCATAGGGGGGGAAAGTGAAATGCAGCCAATGTCTCCTAATGAACATTTACGCAAATTCTGAAATTAAAAAAAAATATTCAAGGTTTGGAACAATATTGTGCTTTGAGGAGGCCCCCAACCCCCACTTTCCTTAGAGTAAGGGGCACTAGGCCTAGTCACTTAAATGGGATTTGGATGGATTGAAAAGCGGATTTGACAAATTGGTGGAGGAGAAGAGGTGGCTGTGAGTTGGGGTGGCAATTCAGAACCTCCATGGTCCAGAATAGTCTACCTCTCAATTCCGGTTGCTGGGAGTTCGGTGGGCTGTTGCCTTGCTTGTGAGTTGTTGACAGTGGGGAGCGGGATACTGGGTTAGGTGGATGTTTGGTCTGATCCAGTTTGGTCTGGACTCTGCTCAGAAGCTGGGGCAGGGACAGAGCTGAGCAGGTGGGCTTTGATGACAAGGAAGCAGATTTAGGCTAGACATTCGGAAGCATTTCCTGATTGGAAGAGCTGTTTGAGGGTGGAGTAGTCTTCCTCGTGGTGTGTGGGGGCTCTCCTCCCCTGGGCAGAGGTGCTGTCGCAGAGTCCTGCACTGAGGAGAGGGGTGGACTAGAAGACCTCCAGGTGTCCCAGCTCTAAATTTCTGTGGTTCTGTTGTATGGGTCCAAAGAGTAGAGGCAGCCTCTATCAGGGAACCCGGAGTAAGCGCCTAGCTGTCTCCTCCCATCACCTCCTGAATCCGCCTCCTGACCCCACCAGAGTCCGCCCTTGGCTTCGTCCAAGCGGGGTGTTGTTTTGGAATCCAGAGACGGCCCCCTCCTCTCTGAACATCTTTGGGTGCTCATCATGTGGCTTTATATTATTAGCCATTCTGGAATTTTGTTTTGTTTTGAATTGAAGGGGAGGATATTTAACTTTTTTAAATAAATAAGATATGGCGATGTGTTTTCTAGTTTGAAATAAAAACAAAATGTGAGGTTTCGAATCCTACACAAAATACAGACTCCACATGGGCCAATGACTGTTTTTGCTAGGAGAAAGATTATTATTGACATGGTCTGTGATCTTTTGTGCCTAAGAATGTGTGTGTTCACTGTAATATATAAACATCTTTTATATATGGATGGATGGATGGAAGAGGAAGCTATGAAGAAAATTTAATCTTCTTTTTCTCTTTCCCTTCCCTTTCTCCAGGCTGAAGGGAGCAGCAGCATTGGGACGAGAGCGTCTGCTGGCAGGTAAGTGGCTGGATTCCTCACGTCTCCTGGAAGAACTGCAGAACTATTTCTACAAGTTGGTGCTTTGGCCCGGCTGGTTTTAAAGAAATTTAGTGGAAATCTTAAATATTTTCCCCCTCGGAACGTTTATGAGAGAGAAGGAACCGAGTTCCAGACAGAATTGGTCTTTGTGACCACGCTTGTGATTCAGTTGGATTGCTGTGTTGTACTTTTTCCTCTTGCTCTTCTTCCAAGGAAGTGGGGAGGTGTCTCTGGGCATCCCAGGGGATCCATGGCAGGACAGGGTGGTCTTTTGTGCATGGCACCAGTATGCTTCCTCTTCTGTTTCTGGGGTACTCATCTGGGGGGCAGGGTGGATTTTTGGCTGGGTTTTCCAGGGCAAGAGGCAGGGAGCAGCAGTAGACACAACTGAATTGGGGGGCCTCCGCTCTCTGCCACTACTGATTGAGTGTGTGTGTGTGTGTGTGTGTGTGTGTGTGTGTGTGTGTAGAAAGATAAAAGTTCCTCCTTTTTATCTTGACTGAACAAGGACATGTAGAAGACCATGGGTTTGTTTTTACTGGTTGATTCTCCTGTTTCTCTCTGCATGGTTTGCTGGTGTCCTTTAGGGTTGTTTTGTCATTTTTAGAACAACCTTTTTGCAGTTTTGCAACAGCAACCCTATCAGTGTATTGAATTAGTCTTCAGACCGTATCAAGAGACCATACTCAGTTTTAAAATGCACAGGCTCAAATGATGTACACCAAGTGATAAAAGGAAGGTTGGGACTTAGGAAGTGGCTTAGATCTGCCTGTTCTGGATGGAGTTACACTGCCCCCCGCGGCCAGACAGAGCAGGTATATAGTCCGGGCATACTTTTCTGGACTCCCTGGTCTCTCAGGTCAAGGCAGTGGCCAGGAGGGCTTTCTGTCAGCTTCGGCTGATACACCAGCTACGTCCATTTCTGGAGATAAATGGCCTTCAAACAGTGGTGCGTATGATGGCAGCATTCGGACTTGATGAATGAAATGTGTTCAGTGTTGGGCTGCCTTTGTACATAGTCCAGAAACTGTTAGTTGGTACATAATGCAGCAGCCAGGTTGGTCTCTGGGGTTACCCCAAGATAACATATTACACCCATTTTTTAAAAAAAAATTACACTGGCTGCCAATAAGTTTCCGGGTGAAATACAAAGTATTACCTACAAAGCCCTGAACAGCTTGGGTCTGAGGTATTTAAGAGAACACCTTCTTCTTTATGAAGGTGTATCTTGAAATGTATCTTGCATTTCAGGGGGGCCGTACCCACCTTCACTTTAAAAATGAACACAGGTACAATTATTAACACAAACACATGTACCTGTGTACAGACGTCTTCACACTTGTACAGCATGATGTCTGAATCAGGCTTAAGTCAACTCGAGAGGCTGGATAGGAAAAGTTATGATAAAATTCTGGTGCAGATTTCTCTGAACTGTGATGCTGGGACCTAAGCAAACACAATCCTTGGATGTCAGGGTTGTCTCCAATGGTGTTGTGCAGTCCATCACTATTTTGGTTCCATTCTTCAGAACCAATTGGGAAGAAGCTGGAAGGATTTCCGGTGATGTGGAGGTCCAAGGCCTTCTCTGCTGTGGCCACCTGCCTTTGAGGTCTTTTCCCCTCCTGGGGTAACCTGCCTGGCTAGCTCTCTTCCGACCTTTAAGAAGCCTTCCTTTTTCCGAAGGCGTTCAGCCCCCCACTAGCTAGGCCACTGAGACTCTCTAATGGCTCTGACGGTTAACGTTGTGGTTTTGTTAAATGTACCATTTGGGTTTGAACCGTTTTCTTGACCTTCCACTGCAAGCTTCTTTGAGAGTGTCTCCAGCGTAGTCGAACAGGATGCCAATGTGAGAATGATGTCCCAGATAAACTCGACCACAGAGCTACGGCTCCTCCCTCAATACACTCCGACTCTCTTCCTCTGTCGTTCGATTCGAGCGCCTCCTTAAGACTCTTCTACTCACACTGTTCAAGCATCCTCCCGTGACCCTCTTTCACTTTTCCTTTCCTCCTGAACACGTCTGGTTTTTAATTTTAGATCATAAGTCTGTGACGAGGGCCTCATTAATTTTTGTAGAGTGCCACGTGGGTTTAGCGGCTGCATCTCTGTGAGCTCTTGACATGGGGCAGACTCTGAGGGGTCAGGATGCAGGGGCAGAGGGGAGCCGGTTGTCCCTCCCGATGGGCCGGAAGCAGTATGTGGTCTGGAGCGTTCAGGGGGTGAGTTCTAGAGCAGCAGACAGTGATCAGAGCAGGGCTGAGGAAGGTGTGTAATCCAAAACAGCAATGGCGGCGGGGGGTCAAACTGGAATTTGAGTCGTGTCCTCGCACCAGAGACGGGCTCTGAGGCGAGGGCTTTATCGAGGCTGGTAGGCTGGGATTGGTCGTTGGGGTCAGCTGAAGAGGCTCTAGGCAGCCTAGATGGTGCCCTGGGCTTGGTCTGTGAGACAGAGTGGAGGAAGAACGCAGGTGGTAGCATACCAGAGCCTCCATTCGAGGCCACTCCGTCCCTGGTGCCTAACGTTACTTCTAAAAGGTGGGCTGTGCAGAGTCTTGAAACTCACCAAGAGGCACGACAACACCCCTCCTTGAGAAGCTCGTTCCCAGAGCTTTGGAGCAATACCCGACAGGCCTTCATGCCTTTCCCCACCACCGAATTAATCTCCTTCGTCTTGGAGTGGCTCCTTTGGAAACGGCCTGAGTGCCCTTCCCTCCTAGGAGGCTCAGTGCCTAAGCTTTCAGGCTCCAGGACTACAAGGGACCAGCGAATTGCTACCCCTCAGCAGTAATCATTTGGTCATGGAGTAGCAACTATGAGTGCTGAACTGGCTTGAACCATTTTGCCTGGACGCTTTCCAGAATGCACGCTACAACCGTGTTGCTACGTGTCTGCTAAGTGTGCCTCCGTACTGCCTGTGTTTCGACATCACAGTCCCTTGCCTGTCAGCAAGGTGCCGTTCACATCTCCGATGCCGCCTTTTGGGTTTTATCTTTGCGCTTCAATGCTGCAACATTGCATGTGCGTTGCAGGAAAGTAGCTGTATTTCCCCATAATAGCAGGGCTTAGGAGCTTTGGGCAAGCGAGAAAAGACTGTTCCCCCGCTGGTGGCTTTGCGCGGTAAACGGCTTCCACCCTTTATTTACGTTTTCAATATGATCCTGCCAAACGGAAGCATTTTACCGCTGTAGCGCTCACAGTCTTGAGTCAATCTTGAAAGTGCCCAGATGTTTTGGCGGAAGTTTTTATAGTGCCAAGTCAAAATCCACCACCTTATTTGTAGCTGGCAAAACTGTCATATGTGTGTGTGTGATTTTTAGTGAATTTCTGGGCATGGGGAAACTGGCGGAACTGGTGCTTCCTCAGCAGCTGAGGTTTTCTACCCAGAAGACTCCTTGGAACCATGCTGCTTCATCACATGGTGATTTCTGGGTAGAAAAAATGGCAGGTGCCAACCAAGTTCTGTTGATGAATGACTTTGCCATGGCATAACTCGGCATTGATGTGAGAATTCACATTTGTTTGTGCTTTCTTCCACCAAGGGAACGCTTAAAGAGGAGCCAGAAGAGCATGAAGGCGGAAGGGTCGGATTCGGCGGCATCTCAGTCCTCGCCAAGCGAGGAGACGACAATGACGGAGGTGAAGGTGAAGACGGAGCTGCCAGATGACTACATTGAGGAAGTGATCTGGCAGGACGATGCCAAAGATTCGAAGAAGAACATGAAAGGCGGGGTGGGCGAGGTGCCGGCCGAGATCTGCGTGGTGATTGGCGGGGTCCGGAACCAGCAGACGCTTGGTAAGCTAGGTGGGTGGTCGCTTGGCTTCACCTTTTCCTGGGAGAGGGGCCGGGTGGGCGGGGTCTCTGGGAAACTCACAGGGAGGGAGGAGCAGCTGGCCAATGTTTGCTGCAGGGGGCGGGATCTGCTGCTGCAGGGGGCGGGATCTGAGTGCACGTTGCCCAATTACAATGGGCTAGGTGAATGTTGCATCGTCAAAAGATTGTTTAGGATGACTAAGCCAGTGCCAGTGCCGTTTCTTGTGTGTTTGCTCTTCACCAGGGATATATCAGAGGAGTTAAAAGGCACCCTGCTGGATCAGACCAAAGGGTCCTGAAATCCAGCACCTGGCTTCCCACAGTGGCCAAGCCGGCACCTCTGGGAACCTCCTAAGCAAGACATGAAAGTGACTTCTAGCTACTGGTATTCAGAGGTACCTTGCCTCTGACTGTGGAGGTTCCACATCACAACTGCTACTCCTTAATTTGTTGGTTGCCCCATCACAAATTATTCTCTGGGCACCTCACGAAGTGAACTACGTAGCCATCACACTGGACCAGAACCTTAAAATTCCCAGCCCTGGGAAAGAGAATCATGAAACAAAGATAAAAACAGAGTAAAACTTGAAGAGGGCATGCAAAAAAGCAAACTTCATTACCCTATGAATATGTAGAGAGTTTACCTGTGTGATTTGCCATCTCTCTGAACATTTCTTCGCTCTCTGAAGCCAGCGTGGTGTAGTGGTTAGAGTGCCGGACTAGGACCGGGGAGACCCGAGTTCAAATCCCCATTCAGCCATGAGACTTGCTGGGTGACTCTGGGCCAGTCACTTCTCTCTCAGCCTAACCTGCTTCACAGGGTTGTTGTGAGGAGAAAGTTAAGTATGTATTTACACCTCTCTGGGCTCCTTGGAGGAAGAGCGGGATATAAAATGTAAAAATAATAAATAATGGGGAACAGCCTATATTCTGCGACGATATCTATAACAACAGCAACAGCATTGAGAATTAAATTCAGTCATCCCAGGTCCTTGGGAAGGACTCGATGTCTGGATAAAACAAACCAGTCAATAACATCTGTCTGACTGTGTAAATAAATAATAATTTTAAATTCAATTCCTAAGACTTCAGCAAAACATGATTTTTGGAGACAGCAGTTACTGAGTCTCTTTCCTTCCTCCTCTGGTCCGCAGTGACTCTTCTGCAATTTGTCTCGATAAGAGGTTAGCAAGAGAGAAAAGTGTGCTTGCATACGGACCTAGGTGCATCCAAAGTTCTGACTTCTTGTAGGGATTTTCAAGGTCTCTAGCGTGGCTGGAGTTTTCCAGAGCTGCGCGTGAGCTCCCCCTTCTGGCACGACTTTGTAGGTGCACAGCAGGAGATAGCCAGAATCCAACGAATAAAGGAGAGAGTCAAAATTCACAGCCAAAAGCTGTGTTGGGGTGTGCGTGCTCTCCTGTGCTTCACTGGGCCATGCCTCAGAACAGCATGTTGTCTAGAAATTCGAGGTGGAAGGAATAGTATCTCATCCTCTGTGGCAGACTTGTACGTTGCAGGAGAGAGATGAAAGATTAATCGCTCACTTAAGGGAAGCCATATACCCTGTGGCTTGTATCTGAGACCTGCTTTGGGACCTTTCCGTGGGCAGCGCTCCACAGCAGCCATGGTTTCAGGGTTCCACTGTCTCACTTTGAGGGCCAACCCTCAGGTACACATAACCATGTTATGAAATGCAGCAGGCACAAAAGGTTACCCTGAGTCTGACCTTTGGTCCACCTAGCCCAGTGCTGACTCCTCTGACTGGCAGCATCTCTCCAAGGTGTCAAGTGAAGAGAAGCCTTTCCAAGCTCTGCTATATGAAATTTTCAGAATTGCAAACGCCTTGGATGGGACCGGGGCAGGCATGTGCTGGTCCTTCCTGGTCTCCAAAGGCCCTTTGTACCACAGGGCATGGGTTACCCACTCTGCACATCACCCAGTCTTTCCCCCCCAAAGAGCTTTGGCCAGATCTCTCTTGAGCATCTTTCTGGGCACGGTAAGCAAATGAACTTGACTTGACAGGGTCATGGTGGCTGGTACTCTGAAAGTTTCGATCCTTTTTTTTTTTCAAAATCACTGCTGAGGAGTCTAAAAGCGTCTGCAGAAGTTGGGAGAAGTTTGGTTATGTTTGTTGGGGGGAGAGAAAAGAATCAGAATGTCTTCTTCCTCCCCAGCTACCCTCCCCACCCCATCCTGTGATGGTGAGTTCCCCTGGTTAAATAAAGATGGTAATCTCAGTCTGCGGTAGGCTTGGGGGACTTGCTGGCAGGATGCCGTCTGCTTGCCTCTGGTCTAATAAGTCCGTGTGTTTGCTTTGCATTTCAGGCTCTTATGAATGTGGAATATGCGGGAAGAAATATAAGTACTACAACTGTTTCCAGACGCATGTGCGAGCACACAGAGGTACTGGCCACCTCTTTCCCAGCTGGGTGCTGTTGGCAGCTTAAATACTGAATTCCCTCCCCCTCCAGCTGTGTTCATACACTCAGGATTGGGTTAATTGCCTGTGATAGAACTTGTGTTTGCAATCAGAGGTTTCCAGGAGGATTCGAGCCACAGATCCTTGTGGACATGCTTGACTCAGGGCACCGTGTTGGGTTGGGGGCTTTTTTTTTTGTCTTCAAGCATAAAGCAACATTCCGCTTTTGGCCATAGCAGTTACATTGTACATGAGAAGGAAGTTAGAAGTGAAGATTTAAGCATGGCCTGCTCTTTTAGAAATGTACTGATTAGACTTTTTTTTTTAAAAAAAATGCAATTTCTAAAGCTGGACTTTCTCTCTGTGCAGACACAGATGCTACGTCAGGCGAAGGCGCGTCCCAGGGCAGTAAGTATGAGCAATCTTCCTGTCTGCATAACAGGGGAAAGAGCCACAATTTAGCTGTAGAGTCATAAGAGCAGCCCTGCTGGATCAGGCCCAAGGAGGCCCATCTAGTCCTGTTCCCCACAGTGGCCCACCAGATGCCTCTGGGAAGCCCACAGGCGAGAGGTGAGGGCAGGCCCCTCTCTCCTACTGCTGCTGCGGCTGGAGGGGGCTTCGAGCCACCAGACTGATAGACCTCTCCTCCATAAATGCATCAAAACCCCTCTTAAAGCCATCCAGGCGTTGGCTGTTGCCACATCTTATGGCAAGCATCTTTGCTTTGCTTGCAGAAGGTCCCAGGTTCAATCCTTGGCAGCATCTCCAGAGACGGCTGCCTGAAACCTGGAGAAAAATGCTGCCGGTCAGAATTGGTGATACTGGACCAGATGGACCAGTGTTTGACTCAGTAACTGGCATTTTCATAAGTACCAAAGCAGTGGAATGTTGGGCTGATGTCAAGGGTCCCGTGACTGCCAGCCACAGAGAACCACTCCCTGGAAGAAGGCCAGTATAAGGAGAACGGGGGATTCACTTTCACATCCCAACCCGAATCCTTTCCCCTGAACTTTTGGGCTCAGCTCCAGGGATGAGGTGAAATGGTGTACACAATTTTGCACCCTTGGGCATCAAGAATTGTGAATTGATTTGATTTGATTTGATTTGATTTGATTTCTATGCTGCCCTTCCAAAAATGGCTCAGGGCGGTTTACATTAAACCGCCTCTGCCCGGGCCTCTGCAGACTTAGGAGAAAATGTCCAAATCTGTAGGAGTTGGAACGAGATGTCCAGGCGCCTGGGGCCCTTAGGTGCCGACTTCTGATGATGCCTTACACTGTAGTCCCTGCTGATGATTGTACTGTACAGTTCAGGTCAGGCCTGGCTGGACAGATCTAGAAGAGGCTAGGAAGAGGGGAGTTGGAACCAATAACAGACCTGCAAGTGTGAGCCGCTGAGGCTCTGAAGGCCTGCAAGAATGGGACACCTTAGATCAAGGTCTGCCTCTTCCCCCCCCCGGTTTCTCAGCCTCTGTATTCTCCCTCCCCCACCCCACCCCAGACAATTTTAGGTACACGTGTGACATCTGTGGGAAGAAGTACAAATACTACAGCTGTTTCCAAGAGCACAGAGACCTTCATGCTGTGGATGGTGAGTGTTGCCCTTGGCTCCTGGGCGGCAGCAGGATGGAGCTGGACGTTGGCATTGAAGCCCAAAGGGGGAAGCGTGTCCTCCTGCGCATCTGGGGGTGTTCACACATTACACGCAGCATCTTGCCCTATGCACACGTGACGTCCATCGCCTGTACGATTGGGGTACAGCGTACACGCCTAAGGATATCCGCATATTAGGTTCCACCCATGTCCTGTCGGGGGCTTCCTCTCTGCATTTGAGGGGACCTGTACCCAGGTTCCCTTTTGAAAGGAATGCATTTGCAGTCACACACACACAAAGGCACGGATATGTCCGCAGACACTCGGGCGCACTTACAAACATAATATCTGAATATGGGTTTAGGACCTCTTTTTTAGTGGGGAGTGCAAGTTACCAAGAGAAGGCCAGCCTGCCACCACCTTCCCCAGGCTCTGGAATTCACTCCCTGTCAAAATAAGAACTTTTCCATCTCTGGCTGCTTTTTAAAAGACCCACAAGACACACCTGTTTTCTCAGGCTCTTAATTAATCTCAAACTGCTTGTTTTATCTCGTAAAATTGTTTTACTAGTGTTCTCCTGTTTTATATTTTAAATGAAGTACACTGACTAGGGATACACACATCAGGCGGTATATAAATATTATGAATACATACAATAATAAGTAAATAAATAATATATCTGGGGGTGAAGAAGATTAGGATGGGTGCTATTATTTGGTTTTGTGTACTTTTGGGAAAAATACTTTTTTCCACTCCCCCCCCCCTTCCAAAAAAAAAAAAGGCCTCCAAGCAGTTTACATAGAAAAGAGAATAAGATGGTTCCCTGTCCTTCACTCATCACACTGCCTTTCATCCAAAAGCCCCAGGGTGGCTTGCAACCATGATAGGCATCATAAAATATGAAGAACATGAAGGTGCTAAAATGCTCGCTCCCAAGTCCTTGGTTGGCACACTGGGTTGCACTCTGCTGGTAAGAGATCTGGGGGATTTGCAGTCCATCGGCAAAAGTTACGCTCCAGATTGTTGGACACGTGTAATAACGAAAAGACTGCTTAATCAGACTGCTGAAAGTAAGGACGCTTTGGGAGAAAACCAGGAGCGGATTTTTGTGCAGAAAGATCCAGTTCGCACCTCCCTCTGCCTCTGGCTTCTTGCAGCCGGCCAGGGCGGCTTTGGACACGGTCAGCTGCCCGTCGCTCCTCTTCTCTTGCAGACCCCTACGACCAAGCGATCCTAGCGAAGGATGAAGTGAAGGAAGAGGAGCCCGAGCCGTTTCAGAAGATTGGTCCAAGTATGACTTACAGAGTTTGCAACTTAAGTAATTAACCCGCTTTCGACCTATACCGTGTGGGGTTACCTGCTTGACCCTTGCCAAAGATACACGCTGGAGGTTAGCTAGGGACGGGCCACAGATCTCGATGCAGGGGCCAAGAGAGAGAGCATTCGCGGCCTTGTGGGGCTGCCTGGACAGGTGTCCCTCGGCTTTTATTTAAGAAGGCCAGGCTAGTTTCTGAAATCGGTGGGGCCAGAGCTCAGTGGTAGGGTGGCTCTTGTTTTGATGTTGTGCAATGATAATCAAATAATAATGATCACTCTTGCAGTTTGCTTGCATAATGCTTTACACAGAGTAAGAAGTCAGGTCTCTGCCCCAAGGGGCTCACAATCTGCAGTTGACCTGAGGGAGACAGCAGAGGAAGGGAGAGAAATGGAGGGTGGGCAGGGCAGGGTATGCAGCCGAAGAGATGCAGTTATTTCATTTACGCTGCTTTGGCTGCAGCTGCCACACAGGGTGGCATCCAGACACAGCCACTCCTGAGTGCTCCTCTCGAGATGAAGTCGTCCTGTAGGGCCTCCTGAGTCATGAATGCCATTGAGTCACTTGGTCTGGATGCCAGGTGGCAGCTTTAAGAACACCAGGCTTGCGAGGGGGCTAACGGAACTGGGACAGTTTATTGTTTATGAATAGCAGTATCATTCTTCGATAGACAGATACATATTTCGATGCGCTTTCTTCGTGGAAGGTTCCGTTTTCCAGCTAAAAGGAAAACGGGCTCTGGAGAGCTGCTGCCAGTCAGAGTACAGAATGCTGAGCTAAGTTGGCCAATGGTCTGACTCGGTATGAGGCAGCACGCACATAGGTGACAAGGAGGGACTGTCGCTCGGTGGCACTTCACGGGCAAAAGGTCCCGGGTTCCATCACTTTACAAGGTCTCTGATCGCCAGGAAGTGGCTCTGTCCTGCTGCCCCCTGTTGGGTCTCGAGCAGGGCTGGGCAAACGGGGCCCTCCCGATGTGGATGGACTACAACTCCCATTGTCCCCAGCCACAGTGTATTAGGCCTGGGGGTGATGGCGGTTGTAGCTCCACAACATCTGGAGGGCCAGGTGTGCCCAGCCCTGGTACAGAGAGGACCGGCGGGGTCCTTCCTGGAGCCTCCCAGGGCCTTGATTGGCAGCGTGCCTGGGTTTGCCTTCCCCTCCTCACAAGGAAGATGGAGGGTCTGGGGCTGCTTTCCTGGCAGGAGCAGAGGGTCAGCCTGGGCTTGCCGGGCCTGCCGCTGCTTCCGAGGTCCCAAACCTGAAGGCGGGGCCAGGGTCGGGGGGCCAGCGAGGTCTTGCTGGGGCCCCCCTGGGCTGGGCGGCGTCTGTCCCCATCCCTACTGGCAGGCACCCCCTAGCAGGTCCTGCTGCTCCTCTCTGGAGGGGGAGGTCTGATTGGGTCTGCAAACCCAGAGACCCTCTGACCAAGTTCTCCTCTTTTCTCTGCAGAGACTGGCAACTACACCTGTGAGTTTTGTGGCAAGCAGTACAAGTATTATACGCCGTACCAAGAGCACGTGGCCCTTCACGCCCCCATCAGTGAGTGATGCGGCGATGGTGCGCGGGGGCGTTGGGGGTGGTGCGCTTGCTAGAGGAGCTGGGGACCTCCCACATTCAAATGCAAACATTTCTCCACGCTGGCTGCAATTGCGCCATTAGCACCACCCGATTTTTCGCAAACAAACAAATGCAGAAAGACCGACCTCTGCCCCGAGCCGCTTACAGTCAACATTTGAACTGCAGAGGGAGGTGGCAGTGGGATGGAATTTTCTCATTCCTTTTGCACTGTAAACCACTTCGGGAACTTTTGGTGGTGGTTGAAAAGTGGTATGTAAATATTCTAAATAAATAACGGCATGGGAGGAGGAGGACAAAATAAGACGGGGGGAATGTCTCCTGACCATTTCTGTAGGGATTGAGGCTGAAATGGTTTTGATGGCACAGAAGTTAGCATGCAGCTTCCTCTGGGGAAGCAGCTACTGTTCACCGGCCAGTTCCCAGAAGTCTGCCAAGGCAGGAGCTCTTGCCCTTTCTGCCACAGCTTTCGGCAAGCGAGGCGTCCACCTTGCTCTTGGGAATTGTTCTCCAGGCGTGGGAGCCCAGGGGATCTGGGAAGGCTGTGTTGCTGATGCTGATGGTGAACGTTGGAAGAGGGAGCGAGAGCTTACCAAAGGAGCCTGAGAGGCCAGTGGCAGAGCATAGACACGGTGTGCCAGAGGCCCCCAAGTTCAGTCCCTGGCAGCATCTCCAGCAGAATGGATTTCAGAGAACTGGGGATGGGGAAGACCTCTCTCTGCCTGATGTCCCGAAGGGCTGCTGCCCTGATACAGGCTCAGGCCGCTTCATCTGGGAGAAGAGCACGGCTTTGCGGGCAGGAGGGTCCACCTTAGACTCCCAGTGAGAAGAGAATTGCAGGGCTGGAAAAGACCCTTGCTTGGCAGCCACTCCCAGGCCGAGTCAGTCAGGCTTGCCGTGTGGGCAAGTGGCAGCAAGCGCTTTCCCTGCGTGGTGAATCAATCAAGATGGAGTGTATGTTTGGAGGGGGGGATTCCTCTCCTGAGGTGGTGCGTGTCTGTGTTGCTGCAGCAGGCCTCTTGGAAGAGGCATCCCTTCCTCTGTGTCTGTCTGTCTCTGGAAGTGTGCGAGAGAGGAGGAGAAGTGGGGATCCCTCTTTTCTGAGAGGACTAGAAGAGGGACCCCCTCCCTGTGTAAGAGCAAAGAGCCAATCTCTCTTCTCTGAGGGGGCCTCCATCTGCAGCAGTGTCTGTGTTTTGAAGTGTTAGCCGGTTAACTGGGGGTGGCTTTTTAGCCAGTTAATTTATTTTGGTTCCAATATCGATGGGTCTTTCATAGGCACACACTCTAGGAGAAGATAAAACTGGGGTGCAGAGTCTGAATGAGGGAGCGTGTCTCTTTGCTCTGAATTAAGCCGTGGGTGCATCCCCATCAATGTGGAATGGATTTTTGGCCAACACCCATCTCTGAAGTGGTGGGGGGGCCTCCAGTCTAAACTCAGGAGTGGTCAGAATTGGCCCTTTCGGGGGAGCCTGAAGGGGTTGGGTGAAGGAGGCGGTCAGCTCCCCCAGGGAATTGGCAGGAGCCGGACATGTTAGGGAGGGAGGAACGCCCCGGGCAGGCGTGCAAAGGGCATTGCTTTGTCTGTCCCGGCACTAGCTTTAAGTGTTCACATCCAGAGTACTCCCGATCTCCACTCTTCGTGGCGGTGAAGACGCAAGCAAGCCAGTCGGGCAAAAAAACGCCGGCGTCCCTAATCCGCTGCTCTACCCTCCTCCACCGCACTCCCTCCGGTGTTCCCCCGGCGTCCCAGGCACAGATCTTCCGCGCTCCAAATTCTGGATCCCCAGGAAGCAAGGCTACCACAGGTACTAGTTGTGCTTTCTACCCTCCCGTTTTTAAAAAAATGATGAATTGCATTCCTGCCCATGGACCCTTCCGGCCCCCAGACCGGCTTTTACCCCTCCCTTGCGCTTCCCTGCCGTCTGTGTCATCCCCACGAGGGTGGGCGGAGGGAACAACCCCTGGATACCGGCCTGCAAATTAAAAGCTGCAGGAGGCTGGCCAGCGCCTTCCACTCAGACCCTAGCGGGGTCCGTCAGCGTCATTAGAGCTTGTTTTAAAGTAGAGACCCACGAGAGGAGGAGAAACTGGCACATACCCAGTGTCAAAAATCCCAGGTCTGGTTTGCATAGGGAGCATTCCTGAATTGAATGGGGAAGGAGCGTTGTACGTATCTTGTGAGTACTTTCGTTCCATAGACGACAAATTCAGGAGCAGTGAGAAGCACGCCTTGAATTGGGGGGAGTTTATTTTCAGTGGAGCAGAGGCTCAACCAGTGTCTTGCATTAGTTGGATCATTGTGTGTGTGTGTGAAATTGTTGGGATGTCAGGAGAATCATGTGTCTGTGTGTGTCTGTGTCTGTGTGTGTGTGTGTGAGAGAGAGAGAGAACTGGAAGATTCTGGAAATAGCTATAAATGTATTATAGGCACAGTTTTTGACTGTGACGTATTCCAGAAAGGTGGATAGTGCACTGTATCAACTGTTTCATGCGCTCAAGAAGTTAAAAGCCTTTCCAGTCCTCTCCCTCACTTACCAAATCCCCCTAGACTCATACCTGCTCCGTGGAAAGAAGTTAAAGGAGCTGCTTCCTACCGAGTCAGGTCCTTAGTCCACCTCGCTCCATCCTGCCTCCCCTGGCTGGCAGCAGGGCTCACGGGTTCCAGGCACAGGGGTCTCTCCCAGCCCTACTTGGCGAAGCTGCCAGGGAGGGACCCGGGGACCTTCCGCCTGCCAGGCAGAGGCGCCTGTCCCAGCATTCTGGTTTCCTCCCCCACCTCTGCTCCTCTCTGCTAAAGGTGGATTGTTATTGCTAATATCACTGAAATATGTATATGCCACTTTTCAACAAAGAGCAGTTTGCATCGTGAGCAGGAATGAGCAAATGGTTCCTTGTCCCCAAAGGGCTCAGCCTTCTGAAGCCAAGCCCCAAGGAAGCCCCAGCAACGCCCTCTGAGAGGGAGACTCTGCTGGGCTGGTTCAGTTGCCGAAGAGAGCGGAGGCCCCGCTTGAGAAGGCCCCGCTTGGCCCAGCTAGTAGCAGGGCTTGGAAGAGCATGCAAGATCCTGGGAGGACAGCATGCCAGGATCAGTCTTTGCCTCCTTGGGCTTGGGGATATCAGACGCTGGAGGAAGGTGTTCCCCCAAGCGGGGGGTCTTAGGGGTCTTTCCTGTTTGCAGGGGGCCCATGCTGTCTGCCCTCCCTTCTGCCGAATCCGTTCTGGTCCCGTCCTCACCAGGCTCTCTGTCTCTCCCCCACCTTGTGCCTCCCACCCAGCAGAAAGCGCTTTCAGTCGGCGAGTGGAAGGCAAAACGCAGAACAACTTTGAGGAGACCAACAGCAGTTCCCAGAACTCCAGTGGTAAGTGCCGGGGCTCTTTTTGCAGGGTTGGCTTTTCCCAGAGAGGCGGGTAGGAGCCGGAGTGAAAAGAGAGCCCAGCTCCCGGGGCAGAGAGGAGTCCCTGCAGCTGCCACATGGTGGTCTTGCCATTTCCGGGCCACCGCTCTGCCTTGCCTGCCTGCACGGACGCCTTGCATCCTGGTCTGGTCCGGCAGGGCGATAGAACCCCGAGAACGGCCGCTAGGTGGAGCCAGAGGCCTTGGGAGGCGGAACGGAGCCTCTGCGGCCTGCACACCAGCCAGTTTCCCCGGACTTCACCGGAGCTCGATTCCCAGGGGAAGCATGGGCCACAGCCCGCCGTCCCAGAAGTGGGAGGGAAGTGCCCCCTCGCACCCGAAACCCACTTCCCTGCATGTTGGGGAGGAAGTCTCGGGTTAGCCCTCTTCCCCCTGACAGTGCTAGCTTCCCGTGTGCAGGGGAGTTTCTTTGGCGTGGAGGGAGCCTTGGGGTCATTTGCTTCCCCGGCCGCACAGCCTCCGTTGGCGCGACTGCACCGCCAGCATGTGTGGTTTGCATTGATCCTTCTTGAATGTCAATTATTCAGTCGGGGACACAGAACTGCAGCAGTGGGTGGTGCAGCTGGGTGGGGGGGGGGCTTTATGGGAAGCAAGACCCAGTCCCAGTTAGGAGACGCCCCGAGGATTTGGGAGCACGGATGGTCACACACTCGCACCCCACTGCTTCTGTGTCCTAGTGGGGTCTCTCTCTGCCCGTCCCCAGTGCCAGCAGGGGGAGCACGCGCTGGGCGGTCTGTGTGGCAGATGTGCCATCAGAAACCAAAGGTGGGGCTGCCTCTGCCCGGCTGCCCGTTTCCCCCTGCTCCGAGTGGCAAATGGAGGTGGCCCAGGGGTGTCCTTCGCCTCCCCCGAGGAAGCTTTGTGTCGAAACTTGGTGGTTGGAAGAGGGGAAAGGGAGGGTTTCGGTGCCATTTCCATCTTCTGTTGGGGAGAGGGAGAGGCACACGTGTGAGAGTTCTTGACTGTGTGAGCAAGTGGGTTGGCCTGCTGGTCGGAACCATTCGTCAGCGCAGTGCTGAGGCCCTGCTTGGAATCGCGGTGGGGTTCCCGGATGACACCTCCGTGCATAAAGCTCGGTGTGCTTACAAGATGGTTTGCTGAGGGTCCAAGATGCATCGCTCCACCTGCCCTGTGTTGGTGTGGAAAGACCTCGCCAGGCAGGGGAGTCACCTTTTTCTGTTGTTGTTGTTGGGTAGGGCTGAGAGAAGGCCGATTTTTTACAAAGCAGAGCTGGGGTTACAGGCTAGAATTGAAAGGCTTGGTGAGTACCGTGAAGGAAACTTGAGAGTTTGGTGCCTTCTGAAACAAGCATCAGGAAAGGTCCGTATGTCTTGTGGTGGCACCGGACACCCTGGGGAGCTCTGTGTTTGTTTTCTGAAGACCAGTTTCTAGTATGTCCATCTCACTCGAGGAGGGAGCCACAGCAGGGACCAAGACCAGTAGCAGGGTGAAAACTCATTGCTCCGTAGCTCCAACCCAAGAGCTGTAGACTTGTGAATGCGCTCGGGGTCCCTGCTCTCTCTCTGTGCTGGGTCTTTTCTGTGGCCATGTCCCCCCGCAAGGGCTGCTGACATTCCCACCTGGTGTTGGCGCACAGCTCACGGGTCGAGCACATACTTTGCGTGGAGAAGATCCTGGGTGCGAGCCTCGAATCTCGGCAGGCCCAGGAAAGAACCTGGGTCATCTTGTGTTGGTGCTCTAAATGCTCCGTTCAAAACGTTCCAACTGGAAGGGACCTTGGTGGTCTGAGAGTCCAGCCCCGTCCCGCTCAGAGCTCTCTCCCAGGCTGCAGATGTGCCCTTGCAGACATGCACATCCATGGCTGCCCTGCACTCACTCCTTCCCGCACTTGGCTGCCGTGGGGGTTGCTCAAAAGAGAGGAGACGGGAGAAGGGGGGGCAGTTGATTTCAGGGTGGGGTCTCGCCAGTGCGTGAAGGTGGCTTTAGACCTCCACATGACTTACACGAGCCTTAGAAATCGCTGCCGCTGAGAAGCAATTCTTCTTTCCTTCTTTTTTTCCTATTTCCTGCCTGCCTTTTCAAAAGAAAAAGCTCCTGCCTGTTCACCCTGTGAGATTCAGGTCGATCTGAGCAGGCCTTGGGAATGAGGTCTTGGCTCAGGGGCAGAGCGTCTGCTGTGCATGCAGATTCCTGATATCTCCAATTTAAAACGGTCAGATTGCTGGGCTGGGAAATACTTCGCTGAGCCCTCGGAGAGCAGCTGCCAGTCAGAGTACAGCACTTGGCTGTATCTGTGCCCTTCCCAGGCAGGTAGCAGCTGCCGTTCTCCGTCCACCTCCCAGGCACCCCTGCGAGAAACACGGGCAGGTAAACGATGTCTCTGATCTGCTGCCTGCTGAGATGAGCCCCTTTGCCACTGTGGTGGCCGCAAAGAAATGCAGGAGGAGGCGACTCCTCTCACCCCCTTCCACCTGTGCTCCCTCTTCCAGTTTGACTCAGAGTTTGGACTTTCAGACTTTTGGCTGCAGTGTTTATTTACCAGACCGATAATGCTGCTTCCCATCCAATGGTTTCTCTGTGTGGTTTATCAGAAGATTAACACCACAATAAAATCCAGCCTGAAAACCAAGAAGTTCTCCTCCGCTTGCCTTCCATAGCTGCACACATATCCTAAAAGAGGCTCGCGCCCCTATAGAGGTGCTCTGAGCACTCCCCCCCCCCAATTTTGTTTCTCAAGGAGGTGAAGCCAGCCCCGAGTTGTGTTGGATGGCACACAGGGTCTCTCCTCGGTCTCAATGTCTGAATCTCTTTCTCTCTTTGCAGAAACCGCCAGTCCCCTGGTTTCAAATCCTTTCCCGCTTTTGCAAAGTAAGTGTGATGGCTCTTTCTGGCGCTGCCCCTCAGGCTGGATGCTTTTTCCATCCAGCCTCTTTTCAGCCACCCCGACCCCCACCCCGGCTAGCGGAGCTCTCGTGACTTCCCGAATTCTGGCACCTTTGGCCACATTGGAGTTATTTCTCTCAAGAGTGTCTTTCTCTGCCTTTTTGAGAGTGGGAGGTCGGAATCCCGGGGATGTAGGAATCTGCCTTATCCCGAGTCGGAGCATTGATCCATGTTGTTGAGTATTGCCTGCTCTGACTGGTAGCATCGCTTTGGGGACAACAAGGGTCTTTCCCAGCCCTACTTGGAGATGCTGGGGGTTGGACGTGTGTGCAAAGCAGGGGCTCTGCCATGGATCTGCAGCCCCCTCCCCATCATCTGGGTACCTACGGAGTCAGACCAAAGGTCCCTTTAGTCCAGTGCTGACTACTCGGACCGGCAGCAGCTCTCCACTGTCTCAGGCAGAGACTTCCCAGCCTGGCTACCCGAGATCCTTTCAGCTGGAGATGTTTCCGGGGATTGAACCCGGGACCTTCTGGATGCAAAGCCGGGGCTCTGCCGCTGAGCTCGAGGCATCCTGGGCTAAGAGCGCCTTGATTGTACGAAGGCTGTTCATAAGCGATGCACAGTCTCGAGCACAAGTCGCGGCTTCCGTGGGCACTTGTTTGAGAAAACGGCTCTTTTTAAAAAATCTGCCGATTGGAAAACCACAGTGCAGAGAGTTGAATGTTTGGGAAACGGCGGGGGCAAGGACAGGCATGTCTCGAGTTCTCTTAGGCTGAGGAGAAAATGTCTCGTTCGTAGTCAGGGAGACGGGCTTCTTTGCCCCTGAATGGATGGAGGACAAGTTGATTGCCTGGGCCAGAAGTCCTGACACCTGGAAGTGAGCAAATCCACAGAGCAAAAATAATGTAAAGGGTCGATTGCCCCTCAGCCTGGTTTGTGGGAAGGAAATGGTGCGATGCATTCTGGGCGGGAGAACTGCCTTGTAAGCCGCTCCTTCAGTGGCCTTCCTCCTCACCACGTCCAAATGGCATGTCGTACCCCTGTTATTCCTGCCAGCACGTTGCCTACGCAGCAGGTCCCTGCCTTGAGGAGCTTCCGGTCTAGGCCAGCGGTTCGCAACCAGGCTTCCTCCAGATGTGGCTGAACGGCAACGCCTACCATTCCCAGCTCCGGTTTATTTTGGCTGGGGACGCTGGGAGCTGTCATTCAGCCACATCTGGAGGAAGCCTGGTTGGCAACCCCCCGGGGGAAGAAAATCCTCTGAGTCCCAGTTGCAGGGGAGTCACAGCAGGAGAGGGGGCCTGCCCCTTTCAACTCCTGCCTGTGGGCTCCTCAGAGGCATCCGGTGGGCCACTGTGGGAAACGGGATGCTGGACGAGATGGGCCTCCTTGGGCCTGATCCCGCAGCAGGGCTGTTCTGATGTCCTTATGAACCGCTGCTCTAGGCATTGACACTGGTGCAGGGAGGAGGGAGAATCACGGGTGACCACCGGTGGATATTTGCAACTCCCAGTTTGCATGGATGTGGCTTGGTTTCAGTTTGGGGTGAGAAAGGGTCAGGCAAAGGAGGACTCAGAGAAGGGGGAGGTTTTGAGTTGGAGTGAAAGGAACGAAGAGAAGAAGCCTTGTGGGAGGGCCGGGCAGAAGGGGGCAGCAAGGGAGAGTGAGTGGAGGAGCTGGAGCTCTGTGGTGTCCTGGGAATGGACGCTGGCCACTTGACCCTTCAAACCAGCTCCTTTTGCTGCCGTGTATTGCTTTAGTTCTGCGGTTGCTTTAGGATAGGAGCTGATCTCAGTTGAGCCTCACCAGGGCCAGTTTGCACAGCCAAGTTGGCACCTTGAGAATCGGGACGGAGCCAAGTTTCCAAGTTGTTGTGGACTGAAGGGAAGGCCTCCTGCAACTTCCCCTCCGCGCTGAACTCCTCTGCTGACTTGCTCCACTCGCGCTAGCAGTCTGGTTGAGGGTGCGTGCCTAGAAGTGAGGCGAATGGCCTTAGCGAATGCCAGTTGGCAGCTCAGCAGAAGCAGGGCAGATCTGCTCTTTCACGGGCTAGTGGTTTGTGTGGTGCAAAACCACCTTCCCATGGCTTCACATTTTTTATTTCATTTTACTTTGTGCATTTCTGTACTGCCTTTCTTTCGATGCACCAAGATGGGCCATAGTTCAAAATCCTGCCTCGCCAATCCGCCAAGTGTCAGGCAGACGAGAGGGGAGGGAAGAGGCCAGTCGTCCGCTTAGAGCGCCGGTGCCGTTGTGTGGGGCAGTTCTGGGACAGGAGCCCTCCAGCGGGTTGGCCTTGTGCTGCAGGGGACGGAGGAGCAGAGACTCTCTGGACTGAGCAGCCGAGCGGGCATGCCATGTGCGGACACCATGACCAGCCCTCTTGTTCCTCCTCTTTCAGAACCGTACACCTGTGGGGCTTGTGGCATCCAGTTCCAGTTCTACAACAACCTCCTCGAACACATGCAGTCCCACGCAGGTGAGTCCGAGATGCTCTGAAATGCTCCAGCAGCGCTCATGGCGGGGGCGAGGAGGGTTGTCTGTGGGAGCCGTTCCCTGGCCCTCCTCTTCCTGTTGCTCGGCCCCCGCAGTGGCTTCCCTCCCTTGCAGGGTTTCAGGTGCACATTTTGGGTTGGCCTTTGTGTGCAACGTGCCGTCTGTCCCTGCCTTGGCCAGCCAGGGAGTCACTCCAGCTCTTTCAGCGAACGTTACGGGAGTGGGGGCCGGTGGCCGGGAAGATGAGGGGCTGGGCCTCGCTAGCTCCCAAGTCTTTTTCTGGAGGCGTTTCCAGAGGGGGCTGGCTGATCTGGGACAAGAGCACCCATCAGGAGGCTGTGGATGGGAGGCTAAGGCAGGGAACTAGAGCCACAAGCGATGAGGCAGAGGAATTTGCGGCGTGGATTATATACGGCAATATAATTATTCAGTACAATATACGAATCTGATTCCCTCTGGGGGTACTTTGTTCTGGTCTGGTGCTGTGCTCTAATGTCATTTGGGCACTTTACCGTTGCCTCGCACAAAAGAGCAGCTAGGCTGAACTTGGCTTAAGGGATTTGGAGCAAGAAAGGGAAACGTACAAGATGGGCTCACTGCAGCCCCTCACTTGGCTGATAAAAGGAGGTGAGATTCAAAACACATTAATCTTATTAAAGGTTCATGCCATGCCAGTGTAGAATTTCACATTCTAAATCCTCCTCTTACTGTGAAATAGACAAAACACTGGGTCCCCCCCACCCGGTTTCCTGGGTCATACAATTTTTGTGCAAATACAGGAATCGTACATCTGCCAACCCAAAGTCCATTTGAAATGTTCCAAGCCGGGCCTTGGAAAAAGCTATATTTGGGTATGTTGTGTTGGCCTTTTGGGGTGGCGCTTCTGCAGGAAGGATATCATTCCAGACATTTGGCATTGGAAGCCAAAACCTTTCTAGCCTAAGGGGTCAAATCATTAACGATTTAGCTTCAGGTTCATTGTTATTTTATTTCATTTTAATTCTCCAGTTAGGATGCTGGTCATAAGAAGTTGTTCAAAAACGGCTTCAGATAGTCTGAGCTGATCTTGAACTGGTTTGGAAAATATTTCATGCAGAATAGCATTGAGAATCTTTTCTTCTAACAAGCAAACTCTATAAAAGGAATACCACGAGACCTGAAACGAAAGATATTGAGTTGTTCCAAGGGAAATTTACACAGTGGGGCAATTAACACCTATAATTGTCTGTAACCAATCCCTCTCCCTCTTTAAATCTGTTTCTGGGGGCTAGGTTATATCACTTAACCAAAACGAGAAAAAAGTCTACTTTTGGGGGGAAATACCTGCTCATTCTTTTTGCCATAAAATCCCCTTCATCTTTCCCCCACAATCCGCACATGTTGAAGGTGCACTTCAGTGGCACTTGATAGTGTTGGACGTGTCCACAGAAACTGTGGATTAAATATTTCAAGAACATCAGAACAGCCCTGCTGGATCAGGCCAAGGGCCCATCTAGTCTAGCATCCCCCTCCCATTGGCGTTCCCCAGCACCTGGTGTTCAGGGGCATGCCTCCTCTGATCCTGATGGAAGACGTATACAGCTACCAAGGCTAGCCAATAATGTTTTGAAATAATTAAAAGATGCCCTTCTGGATGGTTCTTTAGACCATTGTCAAGCTCACAAGGAGTGTGGCTCTAAATTTAATTTGGATTTATTTTTCGATAGGAACTTCCCCAGCTCTAAGGAACTGTCTTTTGTGTTCCACAGCTGACAATGAGAACAGCATTGCCTCTAACCAACCCAGGTCCCCTCCAACGGTGGTGGAAGAGAAATGGAAGCCACAGCCCCAAAGAAACAATGCCAACAACAGTATGTACCTGTAAGCGTTGTGTGCAAAGGAAGGCACCCCCAGAGTGGGGACAGGCAGCCAGGGGTCCTTGCAAGGGCTTTCCATCAGGAGAAGCCGAGGATTCTTGTTCTCCATCTCTGAGGCTCTCTCCTGTATCTGCGAGGTGCAGGCAAAGGGCTCTTTTCAAGACTCTGTTCGACAGCGTCACACACTCAAGCAGCCCTTTGCCCAGAGTCAGTAAGCAGAGCCAGAAAAGGATTCCAGGGCAGGTCAAGGAGCAACAGTGGAAGCAGCAACATGCAATTGTATCTGGAGTAGGCCTCTGTCAGGAAATCTTAAGTGTTTTGTGGAGGACCTTGGATAGTCCCTCTCAGGAGCTCAGATGGCCTGTGTAATTCTCCCTCTTTGGTTTTATCCTCACAACCACCATTTGAGGTAGGTTAGGTGAGAGAGAATGCCTGGCCTAAAGGTGTCCTATGAGCTGATCAGATAGCTGAACTTGATTTCTTTGGTCTCAGGCCCTCTTAAGGTCCTTGGAGAAGGGTGTGATGGCAGATAAATCTGCGTTGTTTAAGATTTAATAATCTTCTCCTGGGGTTTCTTGCCTCCGTTTCTTGCAGTGCCGGCCAGCGGCTCGATCGTGAACAGCGCCATCCCTGAGAAGGAGCGTCAGAATATCGCGGAGAGGCTGCTGCGGGTGATGTGTGCCGACCTGGGGACGTTGAGTGTGGTGAGCGGCAAGGAGTTTATCAAGCTGGCGCAAACCCTCGTTGACAGCGGTGCCCGCTACGGCGCCTTCTCCGTCACGGAGATCCTCGGCAACTTCAACACACTAGCCCTCAAGCATTTGCCACGCATGTACAACCAGGTGAAAGTGAAAGTCACCTGTGCTCTCGGCAGCAACGCGTGCTTGGGGATTGGTGTGACCTGCCACTCCCAGAGCGTTGGCCCCGACTCCTGCTACATCTTGACAGCGTACCAAGCGGAAGGGAACAGCATCAAGAGTTACGTCCTGGGGATCAAGGGGGTGGACATCCGGGACAACGGGGACTTGGTCCACCACTGGGTGCAGAACGTGCTCTCTGAGTTTGTGATGTCGGAGATCCGGACAGTGTATGTCACGGACTGCAAGGTCAACTCCTCGGCATTCTCCAAGGCTGGGATGTGCTTGCGCTGCTCAGCCTGCGCCTTGAACTCTGTGGTCCAGAGTGTTCTTAACAAGCGGACTCTTCAGGCACGCAACATGCACGAAGTCATTGAGCTGCTGAACGTCTGTGAAGACCTGGCGGGCTCGACGGGCATCTCCAAGGAGACGTTTGGCTCTCTCGAGGAGACGTCGCCTCCGCCCTGCTGGAACTCCGTGACGGACTCCCTCCTGCTCGTCCACGAGCGCTACGAGCAGATCTGCGAGTTCTACAGCAGGGCCAAGAAGATGAACCTCATCCAGAACCTCAACAAGCACCTGCTGAGCAATCTGGCCGCCATTTTGGCCCCAGTGAAGCAGGCCGTCATCGAGCTGAGCAACGAGAGCCGGCCCACCTTGCAGCTGGTGCTGCCCACCTATGTGAAGCTGGAGAAGCTCTTCACCACGAAGGCCAATGACGCGGGGATCGTCAGCAAGCTGTGCCACCTCTTCCTGGAAGCGCTGAAGGAGAACTTCAAAGTCCACTCGGCCCACAAGGTGGCCATGATCCTGGATCCTCAGCAGAAGCTGCGCCCGGTCCCACCCTACCAGCACGAGGAGATCATCGGCAAGGTCTGCGAGTTGATCAACGAGGTGAAGGAGTCTTGGGCCGAGGAGGCAGAGTTTGAACCTTCCACCAAAAAACCACGGACCTCGAGCGAGAGCTCGCCGACTCAGGAAGAAGACCGGTCGGGCAAAAGCGAAGTGTATGACTACTTGCAGGAGCCCCTCTTCCAGGCGCCCCCCGACCTCTTTCAGTACTGGTCCTGCGTCACTCAGAAACATACCAAGTTAGCCAAGTTGGCCTTCTGGCTCCTGGCAGTGCCTGCTGTCGGGGCCAGAAGTGACTGTGTGAATATGTGTGAACAGGCCCTCCTGATCAAGCGGCGGCGGCTGCTAAGTCCCGAGGATATGAACAAGCTCATGTTCTTGAAGTCCAACATGCTTTAGGACTCGGTGTGGGGGTGGGTGGGGAAACCGGAAACCCTCCAAAGCAAACCCTTTTCCCCCCACGCATGCAAAACACTGTTCCAAACTATGAACCCAACTTAAATTCTAAACACTGTGGACCTCATGACCAGACGCCCTGGGAAACAGAAGTGCTTTTTATATAGGTATATAATATATATATATATATATATATATATATTCTATATATGAATATGTGTATATAAAAAGCTACCTTGGAAAGGAATGTTGGGCGCAAGTCACGTCTCTGCTAGGAGCACACTCCTTTCTTTAGATAGTGTGTGTGTGTGTGTGTGTGTGTGTGTGTGGGGACACATTGTCATGTCAAGAGGGCAGGCGAATGGGGTGCACACTCTCTGGTGTCTTTAGGCAGCTGCATTCAAAAGTGACTTGAATGGTTGTAGGTTTGTTATGATTTTCTCTCTCTTGTGTTTCTCCCTCCCACCCCGAACCCTTCTGTTTTGCACCTCACCGCGCCCCCCCGCCCCCCGCCTGGGACAATCAAAACCCTGCTCTCCGCTGGCCCTGATCCACACTGGACTTTGTTCCCAAGAGCAACTGTGCAGCCCGAAGGCCTTTTGGTCTTGGCCTTCGGAAGGGAACATCGCAAGTTCACGAGGCAGCTGTGTTTCAGAAACACCAATCTTTTTCTCTTAGAAATGAGGATGGGAGACTTGAAGGATTTTTTTTTTTTAAAGAACTTTTTCAAAACAGAAATCTTTTTTTTCCTGTCTCCACTCCGGTTTTGTTTTGTGTTTAAGTTTGATAGCTGAACTGTTTCTCCTTTTTTAAAAAAGGAGGCGGTTCTGATGTAGACCAGAGGTAATTTGTTATGGCAAAGAGAATGACTGTAACTTAGCTGGTGTTTTTTGTCCCCCGCTCCCCTCCTGTTTTTCTCCCCAGTATAAACTCTTCTCCCCTCGCCCCCACTAACGCCCTCCCTTTGGGTCTGTGTGCATGGCTGGATTTGCTCACCAAGGGAAAAGTGGCGGGGGGCGTTGTGGGAGGATGTTCGTGGTAAAATAGGACTCTGGTAGCCAAATACTGGTGGAAATGCCGAACTGTAGCTCTGTGAGCAGGCAGACCTTCCTCCCTCCGTGACCTCCAAAAACAGTCACTTGCGATGAAGAACTTCTGCTCTCCTGTTCCACAAGCCTTCCCGATACAGTGTCCGCCTTCAGAGCAATAGGGGCCTTGTCCGCCACGGGAAGAGACGCTTCTGGTTTCACTCCTGGGCTGGGATGGCAGGTAAGAGGAGTGTGCGGCGGGCCTGAGAGCCCGGGCTGTCCGAAGGCACAGGGTGGGTCGGTCCCAGCTCTGGGCACAGAGGTCTGCTTCTGAAGACTGCTGCACTTGTGACGCGCAGAGATAGGCAAGAGCCCCGGGGGCTGTTTGGGCTGGGTGGCGGCGGCGGCGGCATCTTGCCAGGAGGGTGCAGTCGTTCCCAGCGGGATTGGCCACTGGCCTGGTTGATCTTTCTAAGGCTGTGCGGGGCACTGCTGTTCTCGCGTGTGCGTGGGGCGTTTGGTTCCTGTTGTGCCCTCCAGCTCTGTCTGCTCCCTGAGCGGCAACGCCGGCGGAGAACGGGCAGCTACGCAGGAGAGGGCAGAGTTGGGGCTGGTGCAGTCCACTCTGAAAGCTGGCTGGTCCTCAGCCAGGATGGCTACTAGCCACAGGTGCCTTGGCCCGTGAGTGGGGGGAAGAAGAGTTGCCGGGCCTTTTCCGGGCAGATTGCCCCATCGCTGACGGTGTGTGGTCGCTCTAAGCCCAGAGTGCAGAAACGTGCCTTTCTTTGCTGACCGTGCCAGCTAGTTCAGCGTGGCCCAGAGCCACGCCTGGCCTGCCTTGGCAGATAGCTTAGCCCGCCCCCCAGTGAAGCGAGTTGAAAGGGGCTGAAGGGAGCCCCTTGCTTGTAGCCCACCGTCTCTTTGGGCCAAGGAGCGGTTTCCCAAGTTGGAGGGCGTGCAGAAAGCGTGCTCTGCCATTTGGGCGTGGGTGTGTGTGTGCTGCGTGTGCTGTGGCTGATGGCAGCTGTAGGGTTACAACAGCTGGTGAGTCAAGGTTGCCTCTTGCGTAAGGGAAGCTTGTTTACTCTTGGCTAAGCCTCCCGTCCGTGTCTGATGCCCTCTTGCCCATACGGCCGTGGTCTTTGCTCGAGAGCAGCCGTGCGGTCAGTGCACAGAACCTGGTTGTAGGTTCTTGTGGGGGCAAACCCACCACCCCCACCGCCTTCTTGGAGAAATGCTTCCAGTTGCAATTCTTGTATTTCAAAACGAGCTAGAGAGAGAGAGAGCTCCAGTTCCTGGTTAGTTTGGGGCATCTTAGGAAATTCTATCAGAAGGGAGAGAAGAGCTGCAGTTCAGCAACAGCTAGCCAGCCAAGGTTGCCTCCCTCTGGCCAAGTGAGGTACCCTTTAGTGGGTCAGACCGTCGGCAGCAGGGGTGGTTGCTCTTGCCGAAGGAGTGAGACCAGAGGTGACAATTCCTGGGGTGGGGAGGCAGAGTTGTAATCCACAATATGCCATCTTGCCACTTCTTCCCAACCCAGCTCTGTGTCAAATGCAGGCGAGGGCCACTAGAGCCACAAGCTTGTGGGGTGGGGTGGAAATGCAGATGAAGAGGAAAGAGACTGTGGTGCATTTGATCCAGACTCAAGTTTCTAGTTCACATGACTGAAAAGCTAATTTTGAACAGAAGGCTGACCAATAGAAGGCACTTGGAGGACGGATTTGCCCGTGTCCGCCATGCAGAAGCTAAGGAGAGTGTGTTGTGGGGAGACAGAGAGAGTGGTTCCCTTTCTTTCCTGCTATGTGTGTTACAATAACTCTGCTCCTGAGGGGAGGCTGGGGAAGAGAAGAGTCTGTTGGGAAGCAGGGGGACAGAACACAGCAGCCACCCGCGTTCCTGTCTCTTCCCACAGTGATGTGTGTACATTACCTTCGTTGTAGATCAGTGTTCCAGGCAATACCAAGAGATGCTTCAACTGCATCTCCTCTACCTGAGAGTTACAAAAAAAAGAGTCATCTTTACGAGAAGAAGAAAAAAAAAGATTACAGGAAAAAAAAAGTTTAAAAATATACAAAAATATTTTTTAGGCCAGAGTTTTCTACAGGTATTAATGAATATTTTTCTTAATCCTTATAAGTTTTACTGTGTTTAATATTTCTTAATACCGGTAGCATTAATTTATACTTTTGTAGCAACACACTATTTTTATAAAAGCGCCACGACTGGCTTGTCTTCATGATTGGGGGTGGGACGGGGTGGGGGGGGGGAGAGAGAAATGGTGTGAGGGCGCCCAGCCCTCCTGCTGAACCATGTACTGTATTTAAAAAGAAAAAAAGGTTTATCTACTGTCACGCTTGCTGTGTGTTAATAAACAAAAACCAAAAACCCCTCTTGCCCAAAGTCTCCTCTGTATTGTTGGCCTGGAAAGTGAATTTGCTGCAGAAATCAGGTAATTGGTGGGAGGGGAAACAAAAACCCCTGGCCAAAGGAGAATAATGAATAGAAATGAATAAATGGTGGAATTGCACTATGCAATTGAAAAATGAAAAACCAGGATATACAGGTATCCAAACCAAGTCCGAGATGTCTTCCCATGTGAGAATGTGAAGAGTACATACGATGCAAGTGATAAATTCTCGGATCCAAAAGTTTGGATACCTGTATGCCTAATGTTATTGTATGTCTATATGTGTTATAAAGATGCATTTGACTGTTTTTATGTGTGTTGAGAGCTGGTTATTTATTCATTTAGCATTTATTCATTTCTATTCATTATTCTTTGGCCACAGGTTTTTGCTTCCCCCCCTCCTCTCTGTGGACCCCGTGGATCTCCATGGACCCCGATGGATGGATGGATGGATGGATGGATGGATGGATGGATGGATGAATGAATGAATGAATGGGTTATAACCAGTAGTTTGCCCGGAAACTTATTGGTAGCCAGTGTAACTCTTTCAGTATAGGAGTTATATGGTCTCTTTGAGATGACTGACAATTCTGGACCACCTGCAGTTTCCAGAGTATGTATAAAGACAGCCCCACGTGGTGTGCATTGCAGAAGTCTAGCCTTGAGGTTACCAGCAGATGTACCACTGTTTTGAGGTCGCTCATCTCAAGAAATGGCCACAGCTGGTGTATCAGCCGAAGCCGATTAAAAAAAAGGGGGTGTAGCCAGATTGCTCTCCCGAAGGCTCCTGTCCTAAACCTGCTGTAGTCCTGCAGCCCTGCTTGAAAGAAGCTGGAAGTGGGTGCCCTAAACGCTGATGGCCAACAAAGGATTTGCTGAGGAGGAGAGCAGTGCAGCAGCAGCAGCTCAGACGCCCTGAGCGACCCGTCGGGACTTTGCTGGCTTGAAACTCACCTTTGCCCTCCACCTACTGGGTAGCCTTGGACAAGCGGCTCCCTCTTGGTCTCAGCTGCAAGACTGGATGCTCCCTTACCTTACAGGTGTGCTATTCGGACAGGGTGCTTAGGAAAGCGCTATGCAAAAAGGGGCAAAGGATAGTTAACACCACAACAGTATGTCTATGCAGCAACAAGCCCACTGAAGAAAAGAAACCACAGCAGAGTTCAAAAACTTGAGATTATTTATTGCTAGAGCCGTGAGAGAGAAAAACACAAAGATACGAGTTTGAGTGTCCAAAGCAAGGCGAGGTGTCGGAGCCACTTTCAGCAGGCGTGTGGGGCAGCCAGATGGCTGTCCTTGTCCTGAAGGCTCTGGGGCCAATCTGGCCATCTCCACTAGGGCTGAGCGGTAGCCCGCCAGCAGCACGGAGCAGCCTCCTCCACGGGCAGCACAGGGAGTCCTTCACATGTGCCACAGCTTGAAGCTACAGTCAGGCAAAGTGGCACCAGGGTTGCGGGGGTGCTGTGCCACACAACATGTCCAAGCGGGTCCGACTTCTCCCACCCACCTGTCGGACAGGGAAGCTGGTTTTAAGGCAACGGTGACCAAGAACCGGAGAAGGAGGAACCATCTGCACGGCGGAGGGATTGCTTTCTGCCTTGAGACCTTTCCCCGGATCGCCCAGTTCTGGGTCAGCGTACAAGTTAGGGAGTGTTCTCTTCGCAGCAGGGCTGACACGTACACTGGTCAACCCACTGCAAAGCAAACCATTTGCCTTTCTCGGGGCGGAGGCCTCGCCACACCCAGCTTGTCCTGAGTTTAGAGGTAGGTCTACAGCTACCAAAATGGAGCAAGTCTCCAAACAGCGCACCCACGCCTAAGCACAAGGCTGCCCAAAGGGGAGTCAACAGCAGGACAGTGGGACTTGGACCATGCCAAGGCAGGCTGTTCCAGGCTCACCTCCATGAGGAGGAGGTTGCCAGCCCTGGGACCACCGATCAGAGCAAGCTGGCCCGACCTTCCAGGGGCCTGGTCTTGCTCACCCTCGCCACAGGTGCCTTACCCAGGAGGCCTTCCCTCACCCATCAACCGACCCACCCATCCCAGATGCTGCAGGAAGTGGCTGGGGGAGGCAGCAAGGCCCTTTAAAACAGAGCAGATGTTCACAGCACTGACCAAAGGATGGAGGAGGCGGCCAATGCACCGGCTCCAGTCCTAGAATTAAAACCCAGAACATCCGAGTCCCACATTGGTTCTCAATGGCCAACAACCGCTCTTGCTCCCAAGTGACTCTCCCAACACAGAATCGCCCCAGACACACACAGGTTCCCCAGAGACCCTCCCCTCTTCAATCCACCTGACCTAGGCTGCAGGAAAAGCAGAGTGCAAGTGGGCATTTCACAGGGAGCCGGTTCCCATCACCAGTCCAGTGTCTTCTGTTGGCTCCCAAACTTGACACTGTTCTCGCTGTAGAACTGGGAGTACCAACGCCGGTGTCTCTGGATGGCGCCGTCCTCTTTCACCAGCAGGGGCTTGGAGACATACTGCTTGTTGTTCCAGATCATAACGTCCCGTTCGAACTGAGGGAAGAAAGGGGTGAATCCTCAATGGGTCGAAGGGTGGGTCAATGGGTGGGTCAGTGGGTCAAAGGGTGGCTCAATGGGTCAAAGGGTGGCTCAATGGGTCAAAGGGTGGGTCAGTGGGTCAAAGGGTGGGTCAATGAGTGGGTCAATGGGTGGGTCAATGAGTGGGTCAATGGGTGGGTCAGTGGGTCAATGGGTGGGTCAGTGGGTCAATGAGTGGGTCAAAGGGTGGGTCAGTGGGTCAATGGGTGGGTCAGTGGGTCAATGGGTGGGTCAGTGGGTCAAAGGGTGGGTCAATGGGTCAATGGGTGAATGGGTGGGTCAATGGGTGGGTCAATGAGTGGGTCAAAGGGTGGGTCAGTGGGTCAAAGGGTGGGTCAGTGGGTCAAAGGGTGGGTCAAAGAATGGGTCAATTGGTCAAAGGGTGGCTCAATGGGTCAAAGGGTGGGTCAATGAGTGGGTCAATGGGTCAAAGGGTGGGTCAGTGGGTGGGTCAATGGGTGGGTCAGTGGGTCAATGGGTGGGTCAAAGAATGGTTCAATGGGTCAAAGGGTGGGTCAGTGGGTCAATGAGTGGGTCAAAGGGTGGGTCAGTGGGTCAATGGGTGGGTCAAAGGGTGGGTCAATGGGTCAAAGGGTGGGTCAGTGGGTCAATGGGTGGGTCAGTGGGTCAAAGAATGGGTCAAAGGGTGGGTCAGTGGGTCAAAGGGTGGGTCATTGGGTGGGTCAGTGGGTCAGTGGGTCAATGGGTGGGTCAAAGGTTGGGTCAGTGCGTGGGTCAGTGGGTCAAAGGGTGGGTCAATGGGTCAAAGGGTGGGTCAAAGGGTGGCTCAATGGGTCAAAGGGTGGGTCAGTGGGTCAAAGGGTGGGTCAAAGAATGGTTCAATGGGTCAAAGGGTGGCTCAGTGGGTCAAAGAGTTGGTCAATGAGTGGGTCAATGGGTCAAAGGGTGGGACAGTGGGTCAATGGGTGGGTCAGTGGGTCAAAGGGTGGGTCATTGGGTGGGTCAGTGGGTCAAAGGGTGGGTCAGTGGGTCAATGGGTGGGTCAAAGGTTGGGTCAGTGTGTGGGTCAGTGGGTCAAAGGGTGGGTCAATGGGTGGGTCAAAGAATGGGTCAAAGGGTGTGTCAAAGGGTGGGTCAGTGGGTCAAAGGGTGGGTCAATGGGTCAGTGGGTGGGTCAGTGGGTCAAAGTATGGGTCAGTGGGTGGGTCAGTGGGTCAAAGAATGGGTCAAAGGGTGGGTCAGTGGGTCAATGGGTTGGTCAGTGGGTCAAAGGGTGGGTCAGTGGGTCAAAGGGTGGCTCAATGGGTCAAAGGGTGGCTCAAAGGGTGGCTCAATGGGTCAAAGGGTGGGTCAAAGGGTGGGTCAGTGGGTCAATGGGTGGGTCAGTGGGTCAAAGGTTGGGTCAGTGGGTGGGTCAATGGGTGGGTCAGTGGGTCAAAGGTTGGGTCAGTGGGTGGGTCAAAGGTTGGGTCAAAGAATGGTTCAATCGGTCAAAGTGTGGCTCAAAGGGTGGCTCAATGGGTCAAAGGGTGGGTCAATGGGTCAAAGGGTGGGACAATGAGTGGGTCAATGGGTCAAAGGGTGGGTCAGTGGGTGGGTCAGTGGGTCAAAGGGTGGGTCAGTGGGTCGGTCAATGGGTGGGTCAAAGCGTCAAAGGTTGGGTCAGTGGGTGGGTCAGTGGGTCAATGGGTGAATGGGTGGGTCAAAGGGTGGGTCAGTGGGTCAAAGGGTGGGTCAATGGGTGGGTCAAAGGTTGGGTCAGTGGGTCAATGGGTGGGTCAGTGGGTCAAAGGGTGGGTCAGTGGGTCAGTGGGTGGGTCAATGGGTGGGTCAGTGGGTCAAAGGTTGGGTCAGTTGGTGGGTCAAAGGGTGGGTCAATGGGTCAGGTTGGGTCAAAGAATGGTTCAATCGGTCAAAGTGTGGCTCAAAGGGTGGCTCAATGGGTCAAAGGGTGGGTCAATGGGTCAAAGGGTGGGTCAAAGAATGGTTCAATGGGTCAAAGGGTGGCTCAGTGGGTCAAAGAGTTGGTCAATGAGTGGGTCAATGGGTCAAAGGGTGGGACAGTGGGTCAATGGGTGGGACAGTGGGTCAAAGGGTGGGTCAATGGGTTAAAGGTTGGGTCAGTGTGTGGGTCAGTGGGTCAAAGAATGGGTCAAAGTGTGGGTCAGTGGGTCAAAGGGTGGGTCAATGGGTCAGTGGGTGGGTCGGTGGGTCAGTGGGTGGGTCAGTGGGTCAAAGGATGGGTCAGTGGGTGGGTCAGTGGGTCAAAGAATGGGTCAAAGGGTGGGTCAGTGGGTCAATGGGTTGGTCAGTGGGTCAAAGGGTGGGTCAATGGGTCAAAGGGTGGGTCAATGGGTCAATGGGTGGGTCAGTGGGTCAAAGGGTGGGTCAGTGGGTGGGTCAGTGGGTCAAAGGTTGGGTCAGTGGGTGGGTCAAAGGGTGGGTCAATGGGTCAAAGGTTGGGTCAAAGAATGGTTCAATCGGTCAAAGTGTGGCTCAAAGGGTGGGTCAATGGGTCAAAGGGTGCGTCAATGGGTCAAAGGGTGGGACAATGAGTGGGTCAATGGGTCAAAGGGTGGGTCAGTGGGTCAAAGGGTGGGTCAGTGGGTGGGTCAAAGCGGCAAAGGTTGGGTCAATGGGTGGGTCAGTGGGTCAATGGGTGGGTCAGTGGGTCAAAGGGTGGGTCAATGGGTCAATGGGTGAATGGGTGGGTCAAAGGGTGGGTCAATGGGTGGGTCAGTGGGTCAATGAGTGGGTCAAAGGGTGGGTCAGTGGGTCAAAGGGTGGGTCAAAGAATGGGTCATTTGGTCAAAGGGTGGCTCAATGGGTCAAAGGGTGGGTCAATGAGTGGGTCAATGGGTCAAAGGGTGGGTCAGTGGGTGGGTCAATGGGTGGGTCAGTGGGTCAATGGGTGGGTCAAAGAATGGTTCAATGGGTCAAAGGGTGGGTCAGTGGGTCAATGAGTGGGTCAAAGGGTGGGTCAGTGGGTCAATGGGTGGGTCAAAGGGTGGGTCAAAGAATGGGTCAAAGGGTGGCTCAATGGGTCAAAGGGTGGGTCAGTGGGTCAATGGGTGGGTCAGTGGGTCAAAGAATGGGTCAAAGGGTGGCTCAATGGGTCAATGGGTGGGTCAGTGGGTCAAAGGGTGGGTCATTGGGTGGGTCAGTGGGTCAAAGGGTGGGTCAGTGGGTCAATGGGTGGGTCAAAGCTTGGGTCAGTGCGTGGGTCAGTGGGTCAAAGGGTGGGTCAATGGGTCAAAGGGTGGGTCAAAGGGTGGCTCAATGGGTGGCTCAATGGGTCAAAGGGTGGGTCAGTGGGTCAAAGGGTGGGTCAGTGGGTCAAAGGGTGGGTCAGTGGGTCAAAGGGTGGGTCAAAGAATGGTTCAATGGGTCAAAGGGTGGCTCAGTGGGTCAAAGAGTTGGTCAATGAGTGGGTCAATGGGTCAAAGGGTGGGACAGTGGGTCAATGGGTGGGTCAGTGGGTCAAAGGGTGGGTCAGTGTGTGGGTCAGTGGGTCAAAGGGTGGGTCAATGGGTGGGTCAAAGAATGGGTCAAAGGGTGTGTCAAAGGGTGGGTCAGTGGGTCAAAGGGTGGGTCAATGGGTCAGTGGGTGGGTCAGTGGGTCAAAGGATGGGTCAGTGGGTGGGTCAGTGGGTCAAAGAATGGGTCAAAGGGTGGGTCAGTGGGTCAATGGGTTGGTCAGTGGGTCAAAGGGTGGGTCAATGGGTCAAAGGGTGGCTCAATGGGTCAAAGGGTGGCTCAAAGGGTGGCTCAATGGGTCAAAGGGTGGGTCAAAGGGTCAATGGGTGGGTCAGTGGGTCAAAGGTTGGGTCAGTGGGTGGGTCAATGGGTGGGTCAGTGGGTCAAAGGTTGGGTCAGTGGGTGGGTCAAAGGTTGGGTCAAAGAATGGTTCAATCGGTCAAAGTGTGGCTCAAAGGGTGGCTCAATGGGTCAAAGGGTGGGTCAATGGGTCAAAGGGTGGGACAATGAGTGGGTCAATGGGTCAAAGGGTGGGTCAGTGGGTGGGTCAGTGGGTCAAAGGGTGGGTCAGTGGGTGGGTCAATGGGTGGGTCAAAGCGTCAAAGGTTGGGTCAGTGGGTGGGTCAGTGGGTCAATGGGTGAATGGGTGGGTCAAAGGGTGGGTCAGTGGGTCAAAGGGTGGGTCAGTGGGTGGGTCAATGGGTGGGTCAAAGGGTGGGTCAGTGGGTCAAAGGGTGGGTCAATGGGTGGGTCAAAGGTTGGGTCAGTGGGTCAAAGGGTGGGTCAGTGGGTGGGTCAATGGGTGGGTCAGTGGGTCAAAGGTTGGGTCAGTGGGTGGGTCAAAGGGTGGGTCAATGGGTCAGGTTGGGTCAAAGAATGGTTCAATCGGTCAAAGTGTGGCTCAAAGGGTGGCTCAATGGGTCAAAGGGTGGGTCAATGGGTCAAAGGGTGGGTCAATGGGTCAAAGGGTGGGACAATGAGTGGGTCAATGGGTCAAAGGGTGGGTCAGTGGGTCAAAGGGTGGGTCAAAGCGTCAAAGGTTCGGTCAGTGGGTGGGTCAGTGGGTCAATGGGTGGGTCAAAGAATGGCTCAAAGGGTGGGTCAATGGGTCAATGGGTGAATGGGTGGGTCAAAGGGTGGGTCAATGGGTCAAAGGGTGGGTCAGTGGGTCAAAGGTTGGGTCAGTGGGTGGGTCAGAGGGTGGGTCAAAGGGTGCGTCAAAGAATGGTTCAATGGGTCAAAGGGTGGCTCAATGGGTCAAAGGGTGGGTCAGTGGGTCAAAGAATGGGTCAGTGGGTCAAAGAATGGGTCAGTGGGTCAAAGGGTGGGTCAGTGGGTCAAAGCGTGGGTCAGTGGGTCAAAGGTTAGGTCAAAGGGTGGGACAGTGGGTCAAAGGTTGGGTCAATGAGTGGGTCAGTGGGTCAAAGGGTGGGTCAGTGGGTGAGTCAAAGGGTCAAAGGGTGGGTCAGTGGGTGGGTCAGTGGGTCAAAGAATGGGTCAAAGGGTGGGTCAATGGGTCAATAGGGTGGGTCAGTGGGTCAAAGAATGGGTCAAAGGGTGGGTCAAAGGGTGGGTCAGTGGGTCAAAGGGTGGGTCAAAGAATGGTTCAGTGGGTCAATGGGTCAAAGGGTGGGTAAGTGGGTCAATGGGTGGGTCAAAGAATGGTTCAATGGGTCAAAGGGTGGCTCAATGGGTCAAAGGGTGGGTCAATGAGTGGGTCAATGGGTCAATGGGTGGGTCAGTGGGTCAAAGGGTGGGTCAGTGGGTCAAAGGGTGGGTCAATGGGTCAAAGGGTGGGTCAATGAGTGGGTCAAAGGGTGGGTCAGTGGGTCAATGGGTGGGTCAGTGGGTGGGTCTGTGGGTCAAAGGGTGGGTCAGTGGGTGGGTCAGTGGGTCAAAGGTTGGGTCAGTGGGTGGGTCAAAGGGTGGCTCAGTGGGTCAAAGGGTGGGTCAAAGGGTGGCTCAATGGGTCAAAGGGTGGGACAGTGGGTCAAAGGGTGGGTCAATGGGTCAAAGGGTGGGTCAGTGGGTCAAAGGGTGGGTCAGTGGGTGGGTCAAAGGGTGGGTCAGTGGGTCAAAGGGTGAGTCAAAGGGTGGGTCAATGGGTCAAAGGGTGGGTCAGTGGGTCAATGGGTGGGTCAAAGGTTCGGTCAGTGGGTCAAAGGTTCGGTCAGTGGGTGGGTCAGTGGGTGGGTCAAAGAATGGTTCAATGGGTCAAAGGGTGGCTCAATGGGTCAAAGGGTGGGTCAATGAGTGGGTCAATGGGTCAGTGGGTGGGTCAAAGAATGGGTCAAAGGGTGGGTCAATGGGTCAAAGGGTGGGTCAATGAGTGGGTCAAAGGGTGGGTCAGTGGGTCAAAGGGTGGGTCAGTGGGTGGGTCAGTGGGTGGGTCAGTGGGTCAAAGGGTGGGTCAATGGGTGGGTCAGTGGGTCAAAGGTTGGGTCAGTGGGTGGGTCAAAGGGTGGCTCAATGGGTCAAAGGGTGGGTCAGTGGGTGGGTCAAAGGGTGGGTCAGTGGGTCAATGGGTGGGTCAAAGGGTGGGTCAATGGGTGGGTCAGTGGGTCAAAGGGTGGCTCAATGGTTCAAAGGGTGGGTCAATGAGTGGGTCAGTGGGTCAAAGGGTGGGTCAGTGGGTGGGTCAAAGGGTCAAAGGGTGGGTCAGTGGGTCAAAGAATGGGTCAATGGGTGGGTCAGTGGGTCAAAGGGTGGCTCAATGGGTCAAAGGGTGGGTCAAAGAATGGGTCAAAGGGTGGGTCAAAGGGTGGGTCAGTGGGTCAAAGGGTGGGTCAGTGGGTCAAAGGGTGGGTCAATGGGTGGGTCAATGGGTCAAAGGGTGGGTCAGTGGGTCAATGGGTGGGTCAGTGGGTCAAAGAATGGGTCAATGGGTGGGTCAAAGGGTGGCTCAGTGGGTCAATGGGTGGGTCAGTGGGTGGATCAGTGGGTCAATGGGTGGGTCAGTGGGTCAAAGAATGGGTCAATGGGTGGGTCAGTGGGTCAAAGAATGGGTCAAAGGGTGGGTCAATGGGTGGGTCAAAGGGTGGGTCAATGGGTCAAAGGGTGGGTCAAAGGGTGGGTCAATGGGTCAAAGGGTGGGTCAGTGGGTGGGTCAATGGGTGGCTCAAAGGTTGGGTCAATGGGTCAAAGGGTGGGTCAATGGGTGGGTCAGTGGGTCAAAGGTTGAGTCAGTGGGCGGGTCAGTGGGTGGGTCAAAGCATGGTTCAATGGGTCAAAGGGTGGGTCAGTGGGTGGGTCAGTGGGTCAAAGGGTGGGTCAGTGGGTCAAAGGGTGGGTCAAAGGGTCAAAGGTTGGGTTCAGTGGGTGGGTCAGTGGGTCAAAGGGTGGGTCAAAGGGTGGGTCAGTGGGTGGATCAGTGGGTCAATGGGTGGGTCAGTGGGTCAAAGAATGGGTCAAAGGGTCGGTCAATGGGTCAAAGGGTGGGTCAATGAGTGGGTCAATGGGTGGGTCAAAGGGTGGGTCAATGGGTCAGTGGGTGGGTCAGTGGGTCAAAGGGTGGCTCAATGGGTCAAAGGGTGGGTCAAAGAATGGGTCATATGGTGGGTCAAAGGGTGGGTCAGTGGGTCAAAGGGTGGGTCAGTGGGTGGGTCAAAGGTTGTGTCAATGGTTGGAAGGGTGGGTCAATGGGTCAAAAGTTTGAAAGGTTCAGGCTTTTAGATTCAGGGGTTCTCAAACTTGGGCCCACAGATGTTGGTGGACTTCAGCTCCCATAATCCCCAGCCATAATGGCCAAATGCCATTGTGGTTGGGGGTTATGGGAGTTTAAGTCCACCAACTAGGGATGTGCACGGACCGGTCCGGCGGTCTGGCACCGAGGGGGCGTCTACGTGTAAGGGTGGGGGGTAGAACCTACCCCTCCCGCCGCTCTTCGCCCTCCGGCGCTGCAGTTTCAATCAAATTTTTGGGGCGGCAGCATTCCTCGCTGCCGCCCCTGCCCCCGTTGCCGCCTGGAAGTTGCTGTAATAGCAGCATGCATGCACCCGTCGCCACCATGCGCGCGCGCCGCTTACGTCACACATGCACATGTGCACAGTGGTGACAGGCGTGTGTGCGCTGCCACGCGCGCATGCGTGCTGCTATTACAGCGACTTTCAGGCGACGGGGCAGGGGCGGCAGCGAGGAACGCCGCTGCCCCCAAAACTTCGATTGAAACTGCAGCGGCGGAGGGGGAAGAGCGGCGGGAGGGGTAAGTTCTACCCCCCCTTCCCTTAAAGGTAGACCCCCCTTGGTGCTGGACCGGTCCAGACCATGCACATCCCTACCACCAACATCTGGGGCCCCAAGGTTGAAACCCCCTAATATTCCATGTTTGCAAAAGATTCCAAATTTAATTATTTTAATGCTTATATTATTTTAATTGTAAACTGCCCAGAGATGCAAGTTCTGCTGGTCCGGGAAACTGCATGAAGAATTTATCGGCCCTTGACTCCAAAAAGGTTGAGAAACCCTGACCTAGACTGAGGAAGGTACTCTAGCCACTAGTGGGGCCTGCTTTCCTGTTCCTTTTCCTTAGAAGGTGAAGCCCTAGACGGTTCTGATTCCGTGGCTCTGCCCAGGCACACTGACTGATTGACTGACTGATTGATTAAGTGCCGTCAAGTCGGTGTCGACTCGTAACGACCACATAGATCGTTACGACAGGCACATACCCAAGTGTAAGGCACAGAGACCTCGAAGAAGAACTTGCTCTTCCATTAAGAGAGGTTTGGTGGGGTTTCTCTCCCATTGTGACCTCTGGTGCAGGTTCGCACACAGCCTTGAAAATTCCCCACCATATTTGGAGCTTAAGAGTGCAACCCTATGCCTGTTGATTCAGAACCAAGTCCCACTAGGTTCAGTGGGGCATACTCACCCCTCAAAACAACAACAATAAAACCAGGTATAAGGTGGCAGTTTAAGCAGTGGCTGCAGGCATACTCCACTACACTGAGCATTTCTACAGGCCAACCTAAGCAGACGGGCTACGCTCCTTTGCACCATGCACGCCTCGATGTTCTTGCTCACCTGGATGCTCTCTGCCCACAAGATGAACTTGGGGAAGAAGGCCGGGATGTTCCGCTGATAATATATCTGGTGGACCACGTGTTGCAGGAGAGGCTCCACAGGCGTGACTGTGTGGTACATGACTCCGCGGCCCAGGAAAGGATGTTCAAAGAGTAAGAAAACCAGCCCAGGGCCCACCTGGTGCACGAGAGACAGGGAGCACACACACACACAGAGTCAACCAGCATTGCTGTGCCCCACAAGTCAAGAGTGCATTCACTTGATCCATTTCCTAAAACCTCCATAATACTGAATCCTCCGTGTTCAGAGGCCATATGCTTCTGAAAGCTAGACAATAAGGATTGTCAAGGGAGGAAGGTCTCCTGTTGTGCCTAGCTTCTTAGGAACAGAGACGAAGCTGCCTTCTACTGAGTCGGACCCTTGGTCCATCCAGCTCAGTGTTGTCTGCACTGACTGGCAGCTGCTCTCCCGGGTTCCAGGCAGGAGTTTCTCCCAGGAGCAAACCTGGGGTCTTCGGCACACCAAGCTCAGAGGCTCTGCCACTGAGCTGCCCCTTGGGAATATCTTACAGCCACCCATCCAAATGCAAACCAAGGCAGGCCCTGCTTAGTAGAGAGGACTATTCACGCTTGCTGCCACAAAACTAGCTCTCCTCCTTGCATTGGAGGTGCAAAATATGCTTTCACACCATACATAACTAATGGAATTTCCTGTGACATAAGTGTGGTCATGACCACTTAAAGTATAGTTGTGCCGTTGAGTCAGTGTCGACTCCTGGTGCCCACAGAGCCCTGTGGTTTTCTTTGGGTAGAATACAGGAGGGATTGACCATGGCCTCCTCCCGCCCAGTACGAGAGGATGCCTTTCAGCACCTTCCTATCTCGCTGCTGCCCAATAGAGATGTTTCCCATAGTCTGGCTCAGGGTGATGGGACCAAAAACGGAGACTCCCCATTGCTGCCCATATAGGTGTTTCCCATAGTCTGGGGAACATACCAATGGGGATTCGAACCCATGGCCACTTAGAGGACTTGAAAAACAAACCAGGACGTGACTTTTTGTAACCCCTTCTCTGGGCAGACTAGGTTCCCAACCTCGGGGGCCCCCAGCTGTACTCCCAGCATCCCTTGGCAGGGGTTGTAGCTCAACAATGTCTGGGAACCCCCTGGCCCAATGAAAACCTCCCCCGCCCACCCCCCCGCTGCCACCCTCATCCGGGGCACCCTTTTTCGGGGCAGGGAGTCGTCATTACCTGCCTGGCTGAAATGGCCAGGTCCAGCAGGGGAAAGTGCTTGCCAAACAAAGTGGTGCTGTGCTTCACACGCAGGTGGGAACAGTGGGTGTCCGGTTCTGGCTCCGGCTGCCATTCGGCCTGCGAGAGAAAAGGCCCAGAGCAGCTGACACAAGGGCGGGCCCCACGGCCACCAAGGCGTCCTCGGGACTCCCGGGAAGGCGGCCGGCTTACCTGCCAGTGGTGCTTGAAGAACTCCCAGAACTTGGAGTTGGTGTATCGCAGGTCCATGCCGCTCAGGAAGGTCGGGCCGTGGAGGAAGGAGAGATGGGCCGTGTCTGCGGCATTCTCTGGAATCTCCTGGGAGGGAAAGGAGGGAGGAGCTGGGCGCCAGGGGCACTCCGGAAGCTGCCTTCACTAGGGCCCGGCTTCGGGGGCCAGCACAGGGCCAAACCCAGGGGCCCCCGCATGCAAGGCTCCAGGCCCTCCCCACAAGGAGAGGGGAAGCCACGGGGGTTCCCAGGGGGCTGGGAGGAGCAGGGGGCAAAAGACAACCCCAGCGCCACCCACACCATCTGCTCGGAAAGGAGGTCTGGGGAGGGACATTCCGGGCAACGATGGCACTCACTCAATGCACTCCCAGCTCAAGTGCCAAGCACCCTCTCCCGCCAGCCGCTGCCTGGAATTTGGCACACCCCGTCCCCAGTGCCACTCCCACCCACAGCCAAAATACACAGCTCCCTTCCCTTTCTTCTGTGGCGTCACTCCCCATCCAAGTTTGGTATTCTAAGCTTCTTGGGGCCAAGGCCAGTTTTGGCCAACTCCACTCTGCAAGAGCACCACGGACGCCAGGTGGGGTGGGGACTACCGCTCCCATCAGCCACAGCCACGACAACATGCGGATGGGGTGATGGGAGGTGTAGTCCAGCAACAGCTAGAACTATGGCCCATGTGCACCCCCCCATCACACCTCAATGTGCGCACTGACAAAGTGCTCCGTGATGCCCCGGAAGACCCACTCGCAGGACACCACCTCCTGCTGCTCCGGAACTTGCCACGTGGGGTCGACACCATCGCAGTGGTACCAGACAACAATCATGCCTCCCACTTCACAGGACGGCCAGACCTTGATTTTTGCAAACTCGGGCACTGGAGGAGGAAGGGGAGGAGGTCAGAGCCGCAGGCGGCACATGCGGAGGCGGCACAGGCCCTGCACGGAAGGGTCCCTTCACGCAAGCCAGCTGGCTGCTTCCAACGATTTGAGAGCACGAAATAGGCACCCTTGCAATAACCAGGGCTTCGCGTTTGAGGAGTTGGGGGCGGGGGGAGGAGAGCTAGCCCAGCAGGAGCAAGCAGGAACTGTCCCCTTTGCCAGGCAGCTTTGTCCTGGCTTGCATTTGGATGATGGGTGCACGCATCCAAATGTGCACACAGTCTGCTGTAAGATCGTCCCCTTAGGGGATGGGCCGTACCTGCAGCTTTAGAGAGCCGCTGCCAGTCTGTGTAGGCACTACTGAGCTAGACGGACCAAGGGTCTGACTCAGTAGGAAGCCGGGGTGGGGGAGGGTTGTAAGGTTTTTTAACTTAATAGGCTGAAAAGGTGCCCCTACTTGGTCAGGAAGCACACTTTTTAAAATCCTTGTGTAAATACAAATGCTTCTAAAGACTGCACCCCGTAATCTAAAAGCAAGGCTGATGTATTTGTGCTTGGCTATTTTAGTCCCTTGTCTATAGAAGAGTGTCCTGTGATATACCAGTTCATTGGCTGAACTGGTACATCAGTTCATGGTTCACTGGCTGGACTGGTATATCACTTCTACACCTCCATATAATAATATCTATACAAGAAAGAGGGTGTTTTTTTAATTGCCTGCATCTAGTGCTGTCCTAAAAGAATTATCTACCCTTCTCAAACAGAAGGGAATGTCTTTTTTTTTTTTTTTAATGGGAAAAGATGCCCAAATACAGACACACACCATTTAAAGACAAAGAAAGGGTGCTCCGATATAAATCCATCAAATAAAGTTACTCTGAAAAAATTGCATAAGAGCTACACACACCGTTACAGCTCTCCCGTGGAGAAGTTACAGGTGTCGATGCTAACTCTTGCTAAGGAGAACAACAGAATCATTCACCTTTTTCAGAATACGGGATTCTGGTGCACTTGCCGTCCGTGCCGCGGAACTGCCAGCCATGGAAAGGACATTCGATACAGTTGCCCACCACGCGGCCCCCGACTGCCAGGTTGGCCCCAAGGTGTGGGCAGTAAGCGTCGACCACGTGGACCTTCCCGTCCCGATCTCGGAACACCGCAAACTGCTCGCCTGCAGGGCAAAGAGAGGGACACGCGTCGGACCAACATCACTGACCAATGGACTGGGAACCTGAAAAAACACTGGACGGAATTGGCAGCTGTCTCTCCAAGCCATTTATTTGACTTTTGGGTAAAATCCGGTAGCACTCGGCTGGTGCAGAAGGCGCTCCCATGCATAATGGGTCACACTCACGACAGTTAAGCACAAGGAAGGCCAGGCTTGTGGGCAGACTGAAAGGAAGAACTTCCTGACTGGCTGGAAGAGGTTGCAAACCCAATTTCGGTTGGGCCTGGGCGCTGTCCAGACTAGACCCTGCAACGGGGTCAGGACGGATCTCGGAAGGGGGCTTCCACACTTCCTGCGTCGCGACGCCGCAGTCCCTCCCACTGACAGCAGGGGGCTGTCCACATGGCCCGTGCCTTGTTTCGAATTTAATCGCGGCGATATAGTGCTAGGACGTCGTATATCCAGCGCAAAGAAGCTGCTGTTTTTTCGGGTTGTTCGTTTCGGCGAGCTGCACCCCCTGCTGCTGACGTCTCGAATGCGATTTGCCTGAGCGGAAGCATGTGGCTGCTGTTGAGCGGCGAACCTGGAAAGCGCCCTGGCCAAGCCGCTCTGCGGCACTAAAGGTTTGGCCCGGGGGCACACATGACGACGGGCAAAGATGTTTCGGAATGGCAGGTTGGCAGCAGCCTTCCCAAGAGTTCCTAGCCACAAGGGGGCACCCGAGTAACAACCAGAAGCCAGCCACAAGCTCCTGCATGGAAGGGCCATTAGACTTGAGAACCCTGCAGCTTCCACAGCTCAGTCAGGGCCCTCCCCGATTTCCAAGCGATCTCCCTGTGAGGGCCTGGCAGCAGTTAAAAGGCGCAAGCTACCACCTCTCCATGTTCAGATGCCTCTTTGAGTTGCGTCTTCCATGCCTATCCCCCCACAAAAAGACAATTGTGGTCCAGATGTGAAACTTAGCCGGACGACCTGAACTGGCCCACCACCAGCAAGCCATTCAGGCCTCAATGGAGTGGTGAGCCAGGCAAGTGGGACCAGAGTGTTCCCCGCCTTTCACTCCCCCAAACAGAAGAAAAACCCGTGAGAACAACAGTCGAGGAAACCAGGCTCCAGCCAGTCATTCTCTGTTCAACAAGCCCTTTACGTGTGAGAGGAATAAACACCCCCCCCATGGGTGCTACAACCAAACAGGCTTGACTCCTCTCACTAAGTACATAGGAAGCTGCCTTCTACTGAGTCAGACCCTTGGTCCATCTAGCTCAATATTGCCGACGCTGACTGGCAGCAGCTCTCCAAAGCTGCAGGCAGGAGTCTCTCCCAGCCCAATCCGGAGATGCCATCAGGGACTGAACCAGGGACCTTCTGCATGCAAACAGATGCTCTTCTTAGGGGTGCAGAGGAAGCATATGGGAATTTGGGCAAACATCCCTTTGGTTTCAAATCAAAAGAACCTTGTTGGATTAGATTGAAAGTCCACCTTGTCCAGCATCCCCTTCCTATGGTAGCCAACCAGATGCTTCTGGGAAGACCACTAGATGGACAGGAAGGTAGCAGCTCTTTTCTGCTGTTGGCCACCTTCCAACAGGTATTCAGTGGTAGACTGCCTCTAAACATGCAGGTTCCACATAACCAACTTGGCCAATAGCCAGCAACAGGCCTCTCCTCTGAATACACCCCAAACCATGTAAGCTAGTGGCCATCACCACAGGAGAGGAGAGTTGGTCTGGTGGTAGCAAGCATGATGTGTCCCCTCAGCTAAGCAGGATCCACCCTGGTTGCATTTGAATGGGAGACCAGAAGTGCGAGCACTGGAAGAGATTCTCCTTAGTAGGGGATGGAGCCGCTCTGGGAAGAGCAGAAGAAGGTCCCCAGTTCCCTCCCTGGCAGCATCTCCAAGATGGGGCTGAGAGAGATTCCTGCCTGCAACCTTGGAGAAGCCACTGCCAGTCTGTGAAGGCAATACTGAGCTAGACAGACCAAGGGTCTGACTCAGTATAGGGCAGCTTCCTATGCTCCTATCTGGCAGCAGTGGGGAGTCTCAGTTTTTGGTCCCCAAATGTCATTGGACTACAGCGCCCATCACCCTGAGCCAGACTATGGGAAACACCTAAATCAGGCAGCAGCGATATAGGAAGGTGCTGAAAGGCATCACCATCTCATACTGAGCGGGAGGAGGCCATGGCCAACCCCTCCTATATTCTACCAAAGACAACCACAGGGCTAGTCTGTGGGCGCCAGGAGCTGAAATCGACTTGACGGCACACTTTACCTTACTAAACCAAACAAACGACGTAACAAGAGCAACTAGGGATGTAGACGCTTTGGAAGGTAATCAGGTGAAGCAAAGTCTGAGGTTTACCAGCTTTTCAAAACGGTAGCCCTAGTTATCTGGGTGTGCTCCGTAACTAGCAACCAAAAATGTAACACTAAAGGGCGGTGGGGGGAGGGGGGGAGGGACTTAAGGAGAAGATCCAAAGGCAAGCAAAGCAGGGTTGTAGCCAGACATGCCACTTGGAAAGGTGCCCACTTCAAACAAGAGGGAGGCTGTTGCAAAACTGAAGCGAGAAAGAGTGCGCCCTGCCACATGGAGTCTTGTGTCCATGGAGAACAGGATGACATGCAACTTTAGGGCTTGGCAGCCTGAAGCCCTGGGGTGTCACACGGAGGAGGCCTCCTCTCCCACTCTCTCGTTTTGTCCCTGGCAGAGCAGGTCAGCTTGACATGTTCAGGCCCCACTGGAAAGGTCTGAGACCGAGAGATTGATTTTTCCTGCGGGTTATTTGCTGCAGCCTGCTTTGCATGCAAGGATGTGGCCAGTTCATGGCCCCAGGCTGCAAGGGCGCACAGCTCAACGAGCAGCATCCTTCGCCTCTTCCAGGCTCAGCTGCACCTTGGCCTTAAAAGTGACCACCATCTCCTCCTGCTTCTAGCGACTCAGTTGGAGCCATTCTCTCCGGGCAAGTAGGAAGAAACTTGAAAGCAGTGCTGTGCTTACGTCACTGCTTCACAGGAACCGGTATGTGCCTTGCTTTAGAAGTCAATTCAAAAAGAGACATGCAAGTTTCTAGCCCTTAGGTTTAGCCAGGACAGACTTGGACATTCATTTCTCGGGAGCGAGGGGAGTCGCTGAATAAAGTTCAGGGATGAACTTCATGCCCCACAGATTCTTGGCCCACCCCATGAGTAGCACAAAGGCCCAATGGAGTCTTCTGTCGAGTGTGACTTGCCCGATTTTCTCCCTCCCACAGGCTGTATTCAGTGGCCATGTGTGTTATTCTAGTTGCCTGCGGATACCAATCCAGTGAGTATCTACAGCACAGCTAGCCTGTCTGACCTACTGTCCTCACCTGGCAAGTTTCCACCCACCATCCTGAAAACAGGCTTAATTATCCACAAGGAATGGTGGGGGTGGAATCACATCCTTGGGTGCTATTCATGAATTCATATCAATGAGTGTCTGGTGCCCGTTTGGGTCCACAGCTGCCCCACCTGGGCTGCACTCCATCACTGCAGCAACGGCGACTCACAGCTGCCCAGGACCCCACAAGGGCCAAGACAGAGCCGGTTCCCTTAAACGCTCCCCAGAAATTCTTTGCTCCGGAATCCACAAATGTTGGCTTAGCTGCCCAGCCAGCCATGATTTGTGGTCGCCACCAATCCCCCTCCGATCCTTTTCTGGCACGCTGGCAGAGGACTTAGGAGAGAAGCAGGTGTCCTGCCGGCCAGCTGGCAAGCAGATCTGTCGAGGCTTGCTTTTGCTAAACACAAGGCTCCCATGGCAAGCCTTCTCCGGAGATCATGCAATGTGGAAACAGGGCTCCAAGAAATGTGGAAGCCACCGCACTCATGAAGCAGGGAAACCAGAAAAAGGAACGCCGTTGGCCACCAGCAGTCTCAAGAATGCCACGCATTTATGACGTGCAAACACACGGCTGGGTTTACAAGAGGGGAAAAGGAGAAGGAGCCAACCGGAGAGCCATCCACTCTCTTCACTAGGGCTCAGAAGGGCACCTAGGTAATTCTGGAGCCTGGACCTAAAGGCCTTTGGAGGCCTCCCCCCACTGAAAGTGAAGCATCGTCCCCCTAGACACACACACACACCCCGTGAGAAACACAGCCTTTGAAACACGTGGGGGTCTATTGAGGCAAATCTGCAGGAGCAGAAACATTTCAACACGCAACTTGACATATTCCCACCCCACATTCTTCTTTCCCCGCTCCCCACCCGGTCTCTACAGCACAGGTCTTAATCACACTCGGCCGCCCAGCACAGATGCAGACCAGCAGCAACTACACCACCCGGGACTGTCTAAAGAGGCTTTGGGGGGCCCCAGGGTGTGTGGAGGCCCTGGACTTCGTCCCTGAAGTCCAGGGGTAAGAGCGCCACTACTAGGTGCTGCCTGGACCCTAAGCCGTCTTCCCACTTCAAGTTGCCACCACCCAGCCCAAGCACAGTTCCTTGTGGGGAGAAGAGGAGACACCGTAGCTGTACACCTCCCTTTCTCCACCAGTGCACTGATTTATTGGCAGCTAACCAGCGGATACATTCCAGCTCCTACTCACGATTCCTAGGTGTGCTTCATTTTCTAAGAAGATCTGGGACCTGATCAATCAGGAGGACCCACCTGACTGCTCCTACTCCACCCTGACCTCAAGGGCTCAAAGCGCTCCACGGATATTCCAAGTTCTAGAAATGGAGCATTAAAGAGCTGGGAGCCCATGGTTGAAACTGCAGAATAATTCAGAGCCGAAAAGCAACCTTCTGTTCTCTCAAGCTTGGCTCACTGCCCGCCATGTCAGGACGCTGGCCTGCCTCCCAGGGCTGTCGTAAGGCAGGATCAAGAGATGTGAGCAAAGGGCCTTGAAAACTGGCCAGAATGCATGCCGGGTTTGCAACAGGAAAAACAAGTCAGAGGAAACCCTCTCTGGGGTTCTCTCTTCCTCCAAACTCTTCCTCTTCAAAAACCCACCTTTCCCACATGACCTTCAGTTGAAAAAACTCTCAGCTGTAAGCATATGGAAAGGCATTTGCTGGCACTCTTCCTTCACGACACCCATCTCCTGCCACTGCTGACTGTTTTAGACTGTAATCTCTTTGCAGGCAGGGACTCATCTCGTGGCACTGGGCACAGTTTTGACAAATCAGCCCACTTCTGCCTCCTTCAAATGTTCGCCACACATCCGCCATCTTGAACTGGGGTGGGTGAGCTCATCACAAACGACACCCTCGAGGTGTCCCTATGTGTCACGGCAACTGCACCAAATTTGGTCCAAGTCGGTCTGGGCAAAGTTGATCAGGGACAGACACAGAGATCTGGGTGATCCCACAAGCTTACCTTCCCTAGAGAAAGTAGGCTAAAAACCTTGATATGGGAAAAGAGAGTCGTTCTGATTATGGGATAGATCATGGGTGTGAATGATCTGAACAGTTCTTTAAGAGAGAGGTGCTCCAGCTTGGTCCCCAGGTGGTGCTTGACTACAACTCCCATCATCCCCAGCCCTGGGATGATGGGAGTTACTGTCCAATAGTATCTGGGGACCCACGGTTCAGGACCCCTGCCTTAAGCTAATAAGAGCCCTCAGACCAAAGCTGCATCTCCTCCAGCATCTTCCCCATTTCTCAGGGACCAGAAGACGGCAAGGCTGCGATTAAGGCAGCAACGCGAGGCTCTCTCTCTCCCCGCATCCTGGGAGCGCCCAAGGTCTACCATTCGGAGGAGAGCGGGCACAAGCTCCTCTGCCCCATCAAGCCTCACTCCCTTCGCCGAAAAATTGTTGGGCTGGCCAATAATGAAGCTACTGATAATCAATGATCTTATGGCATGATCCTCCTCCCAAGACAGGTTCTGCAGAAGGCAGCAACACCCCTTCCAGGCCCGTTCCCCCCGCCCAGTGGTGCCGGGAAGCTCCTGGCCGAAGGAGGAAGCTGGGCAGGGATCTCAGGGCTCCCGCCTCCATCCTGCCCGCCCCGAGGAAGCCCAGCCGAGTGGTGCAGAAGGAGAAGGCAAGCCCCAGCAAACGGTGGGACGCGCTGCCTCCCTCTGGCAGGCCTGGCCTGTCCCCAACCAGCTTTTCTTGCTCGGCCACTCAGGGCAAGGAACTGGAGGAAGGGTCACCAGACCTGCAAAGAGCAACCTCCTCCGGGAGCGGCAGCCCTGCCCATTCGTGCACGGGAGGGAGAGCGAGGAGGAAGCAGGACACCACCAGGCGCAGAGGCCGCCGGCAGGAGGAAGCGGAGACAGGGAGGAAAACCCACCTTTGGCTGGTCTGTGCTTCGCCAGCTTGCAATGTGGATGCCAAACCCGATATGCAGCACTGCATCTGAGAAGAACCCGGCTGGATGAGACCCAAAGCCCATCTATTATTATTATTATTATTAAAACTTGTATACCGCCCTTCCAAAAGGCTCAGGGCAGTTCGCTTTAAAACATCTAGCCCAGCATCTGACTCCCCACGGGAGTTAATCCGGTATCTCCATGAAGCCCACAGGCAGGGCACGAAGACCGCTGGGGCTGCTGGCACAGACCCCTCACCAAGAGAAGAATTCACCACCTCTACATCCCTGCCAGTGACTCTGGTAAGCCAGGAGAGGCAAGAGTCCAAGCACCCATACCAGAGAGAATCCTGTCCACGGCCTCAGCCGGCTCAAAAGGATCCCAGATGACATCCCAAGAAGCCTCCGACACCTCATCGGATCCTGCGCAAGGATCCGTACCTCTGTCTCATTTAGCGGCGCACTGCTCCTGAATGTGGAGGCTCCACCTAGGCATCCTAGCACATGACTGTGGGCGGACTCTTCTCCTCCATGAGGATGTCCCACCCCTTTCGCAGGGGTCCAAGGCAGTGGTTGCCACCACCCCATCCTGTGGTGGGATTTCTCTTTGGCATCTTAACCCACATGAAGCATCCGTACACGGTACACAAGAGGATCGCACACACTTACAGTGAGATTTACACGTACTATTTTTTGGGGGGGAGGCACATATATATGCAAACACCACACACAAAAAACCAGATGCTCTTTGGAGACGCTTTGCATCCCGGTGGCTCTGTTCCGGGGCAGGCAGCCTTGGGCCCCTCAGCTGTTGAGGTCCCCTCACCCCCACCCACAATCCATTCGAGTCGAACTACAAACCCCATCGTCCCCAGCCACAACCGCTGAAGTGCCAAAGGCTGCCTCCTCCTGTGACTGGCACACCACAGGCTAGGGGGCCGGGGTCTCCCCGGTGCTCCTTTTCAGACAGACGGTGGCTTTGGGATGGGGCTGCTGCAGCTCAGGGGCAGAGCATCGGCTTGGCACGCAGAAGGTCCCCGGTCCAAGCCCTGGCAGCATCTCCAGGCAGGACCAGGAAAGGCCCTGCCTGGAACCGGGGAGAGCTGCTGCGGGTCAGGGGAGACGACAGCACCGAGCTAGATGGGCCCAGGGTCTGACTCGGTGTGAGGCAACTTCCTAGGTTCCCATGAAACAACAACAACAACAAATATTTATATGCCACTTTTCAACAAAAGCAGTTTCCAAATCGGTTTACATCGAGAAATAAATGCATGAGTGAGATGGCTTCCTCGCCCTGCCCGAATTGCTCAGCAGCAGGAACCGTCCGGATGTTCTTCTGCAGGAAGAAGCGAGACCCAAATCATGGCTCCAGCTCAACAGAGCCTTGAAACCAGTTGCAGCCATCACGGCCCCCCCATCACAAAGGAGCCTGGGGGAGCGAATCATGGCTCTTCAGAGCCCCTTGGAGGGCTGGACGCTGGCGGAGCCAGACCGGTCTGAAACTGGCTTCGATCAGCTGCAGTGTGAACGAACCTTTCCTCAGAAGCAGCCAGAAGACAGCTGCGACAGCAAAGCGGCTTGCCCTTGTTGTGACGACACAGCAGAGCTACTCCCAGCAGCTTCTCTTTACAGGAATAACTCACTCTCAAAGGGAAACTATTCAATAAAAGTTTTCAAAGGGCTAGCTTAATAGCGTGGCAAATTAGTGTAAACGCTTTTGGGGGGGGGGAAGAGACGCTCTAGGGACAATAGCCGGCCTTGTTTGACCCTCTAACGCGTCTCCAAGGCCCCTGCTGCAAGAAAAGATGCTCAGCGCTGCTGTGTAGACAAACCAGTTTGCAAACTTTAACTACAGAAGGCTGGAAGAAAGAAAAATCTGGTCTGACCCCTGGAGAGAAGGCAGGACAGCCAGAGAGCGGAAGGAAAGGAAGTGAGCGAGAGCCAGCCAGAGAACCAGCGCTACGCGGATATCAAATCCAGCTTCAGAAGTGGCGCCTACTTATTTTTGTTTCTGCACTCCAGGCAGTACACAAAAGAGTTCGACAGACAACTGTCTCTGTGTTAAAGGAACTGCAGCTCCGCATGGGGAATAGGTGTGGCGTGAGTGGTGGGAGACCTGGGTTCAAATCCTCACTTGGCCATGATGCTTCCTGGGATGAGGCTGCCTTGTCCAGAGTCAGACCCTTGGTCCCTCTAGCTCAGAACTGCCTGCACCGACTGGCAGCAGCTCCCCACCCCAAGGTTTCAGGTAGAGAAAAGTCTCTCTCAGGCCTACCTGGAGAAGTGGACAGAGACGGAATCTCTGCATGCAAAGCTGATCCTGCACCACTGAGCTATGAACACCTCCCCGCTGGGTAGAGTGGGCTGCTCACTTTCCCTGCCTAATCCACCTCACAGGGCTGTCGGAAGGATACAAAGCAGTGAAAGTCCTGTGTGTGCCACTCTGAACTTACTGGGGGAAAGATAAGAAAAATCCCCCAGACTGCATTTGTTCTTGGTTCTGCAGCATTTCAGATTTTTAATTTGGTAGACATATTGAGTCCAAAATGAGTATTTTAAAGATAAGAAAAAAATAAAGTGATGAAATGCATAGTCAGAAGATGCAGGAATAGTCCCTGCTTGAATGGTGGTAGCTTTTTTTTTTTTTTTAAAGCAGCTCAGACATATCCACAAAGAGGTTTACTAGGAGATATTAGACATAACGAAACAGAACCTCCATGCTCAGAAACAGTCAACCTCCATGTACCAGGGACAAGCAATGCAGGGGTTGGGGGGCTGGTGCCCTACTTGGGGGCTTCCCAGTCACATCTGTGGGAAACCAGGCTGTGGGAAACCAGGAGGCTGGGCCAGATAGACCAGGACTCGGGCGCCTTCATTCTCCCTCAATCAGAGAATGCTCCGCTTTTTACAAAGCTAGAGCATTGCCGCCGGAGATGCAGACCAGAAGCGTGCAAAAAGAAAAACCTAGAGACATGCAGTTCAAGGTTATACTGCAACCACAGTTACAGGGAAGGTTTTTAGACTGGCACCCAACCACCCGCGCATCATCTTTTCGCTTCAGGGCAGCAGATGAGAGAAGCCGATGCGATGCCGTCTCTCCACGCCTTTAAGCAAGCCATTGCCTGTCTAGCTTCTCCCTCATATTGCCACAAGTCATCTGAAGACACCCATTAAACACAAAAGCTGCAGATTCCGGGGAGGACTCATAGCTGGGGTCGCTAACCTGAGGCTCGCCAGCTGTTCTTGGACTACAACCCAAGCCACAACCACAGCTGGATAGCCTCAGGTTGGCTGTCCCTGTGTATTGCACTCCATAACCTTTAGCACAGCACGGCACAACCTTGATCCGCCAACTGCTGTTGGACTACAACTCCCATCATCCCCAGCCACAGTGGCAGGGAATGATGGGATCTGTAGTCCAACAGCAGCTGGTGGGCTGAGGGTGTGCTGCACTGCTTTAGGTGCACACCACATTAAGAACCCAGCTTTTCAAAACAACACATTTTACTGTATTTACCCAAACCCAAGACTAGGTTTTTTCCAAGTTCTTCAATGTTAGAAAGTGGGGGATCAGCTTAAAATTCAAGGTCCTCTTCCTTTTGGGCAAATAGTATAATCTATTTTTAAAGGGGTCTGTCTTAAATTCGATTCGACGGAAAATGCAACCTTTGGATAGGACCTTAACACAATCAAAGTAAATGTAAAATCCCATAGGCCAGGTTCTGCTGCTCACACCTTGTTTCCATTACATCTGATGTCATCAGTAATTGGAGAGGGAGGAATCTGGAGTCCTGAGTTCGAATGGGAACAGAGATTCAGCTCTTGGCAGCCACTCTCTCAAGATCTCCGGTTACCAAGAGGCCAACAATCCCGGTGACAGTTACAAGGGCATTTAGATCTGCTACGCCAGCCGGGGTTCTCCAACTTGGGTCCCCAGATGTTGTGGGACTACAACTCCCATCATGCCCAGCCACCACTGGCCATTGCAGTAGGGGGTGATGGGATCTGTGGTCCCACAACATCTGGGGACCCATGTTGGATAATCCCTGTGTTACGGGATTGCCACACCCCAGTAAGGCATCTGTTAACAGCTTGTTCTCCCAGGAGCCCCAAGGGTTTAGACAAGAATCGTGCTCCGTTAGAATTCATCGGTTTTATCTATGGGACTTGCTCAGTTTCAATCCTGGAGGAGGCAGAAGGACGTCCCAGGCATGGAGGGGCAGAAGCCAACACTTCATTTCAAAGCCCCGGCATCCCAGCGGAAACTGACATCCCTTTCTTTTGCTCTACCCCCTGCAACTCTGGTTTCGGTTCTTCCTCTAACTCAGTGGTCGCTTCTTTTTCTGCAACCTCGTTCGTGTAGCAACAGTGCAGCGTCATGGAGAGGAAAGGGCTCTTTCGCCAGATCATCACCCCCAGCAGGCATCCTATTTCCCAACTAATCAAAATGCTCCGGTTTCGGAGTCATTTAGTTCGGGTCATGATCCATTTTAACGGGACTCCTTTGGCCAGAAAAATAAACTGTGTGCGTGTTTGTATCTCAAGTGGGGTCTGCTTATTTCTCCCTGGACCAGTGGGCAAAGAGACTCGGAGGGCCCCACAGAACTCTCCTTTGCTGAGGCAGTGGCCATGACCCAGCCGAGGAAAGGGCGAGATTAACTTTCCGCTTGCTGGAGCCAGAAAGGCTGCAATTTTCCTGCAGCAGGTCAAGAGACTACAGCAGGAGTAGGAAGGCCTGGCGGGGGGGGGGGGGGGAGTGGTCCTGCATCTTGAGGCTGGGCGTGTGAACCAGATGCTGACAAGTGCCTGCATTGTAACAAGCACAGATCTACATCCAAGTTGCAGGCGCGCACACGCGCACACACACACACACACTCTCCTAAAGAGCCTGTTGCCTCTGACCAAGTCAAATCTCCCATCAGCGTCAATCTCCTGCAGGTCACCCAGAAATCTGCCACAAGACCCACGGATTAGATCATTCAGACTAGTAGTTTGACAACACCCAAGACAACTTTTGATCTGTCGCTATAGCCTCTTTCTGGGCTGCATCAGTTCCATCAAGGTCCACATCCTCTTTCCCGCAGCCGAACCAGCTGCCTCCCGGAATCCCCAAAGCAGGGCATGAAGCCAATAGCCCTCTTCGGCTTACCCACTCAGATATACTGCTTTTGAACACGGAGGGTCCACACACCTATCCTGACTAATAAGCAGCAATGGGCCTGTCCTTCCCCCACACCGCGTAACCCCCTTTTCAAGTTATCTAAGCACAGACTACAGCCCGCGCGCTCCGGAGCCCGCTCGCTCGCTGACTCACCCAGCGCGGCCACGTTGCGCACCTCCCCGCGACGCAGCTGGGCCGAGTCCAGGAGGCGGAACCAGCCGTTGGGGTAGACGGGCGGCAGCGCGCCCAGACGCCGGCTCTTGCGCACCCGCTCGGCGCTCTGCGCGCGGCTCCAGCCGGACTCGGGCAGGTAGCCCGCAGCCTCCGGGGCTCGGAAGAGGCGCAGCGGCCGCCGCAGCACCAGCGCCAACGCCAGCACCGCCGCGGCGGCCCCGACGGCCGAGAGCGGCAGCAGCAGCCCCGGCGGCCAGCGGGCGGCCAGCGAGGCCCCCCCCAGCAGCAGCAGCAGCAGCGCCGCCGGCCCCAGCTTCATGGCGATGCTGCCTCCTGCTCCGAGGCCCGCGGGCGGCGGCGGCGGCGGCTGCTGCTCTTATAGCCGCGCGCGCCTGCCCGCCACCGGGGGCGGAGACCGGGCCGGACCCCGCCGGGCTGCCCGCTCGATGCCTTCCCCGGTCCTCGCCAGCCCGCCTTCCCGGCCAGCCCCCAGCGGCGCTGAGGAGGCCCTGCTGGAGGAGCGCCGCCTGCCACTCCTCGTGGCGCGGAGGGAGGAGGGGCCGCGCTGTGGAACTCCCCGCCCCGGGAGAGCAGTTGCTTGGCGCCGGGAAGGGCGGGGAGGAACTTTGGTCCCCCAGCTGTCGTCGGACTTATGGCTAGGGTTGATGAGGGTTGCAGTCCAACCGCCGGGACTTAAGGTTGGGGACTCGTGGGTTGCGAGTGCCACCGGCTTGTTGTTATCATCATCATTAGGAACAACCCTGGTTAGGAGCGCATTGAGCTCTGCGGTTTGGAAAAACGGAGTATCACATTTCCACTCCTACTAGACAGCTCATCAACCCCAAAGTTCTCAAAAGAGCTTACACAGAAAAATACGTCCTAAAAAGATGGTGCCCCTGTCGCGAAAGGGAACATGATCTAAAAGAAAGGAAGATACCAGCAACAGCCACTGGGGGGATGTTGTGCCAGGGCTGGATGGGGCCAGTTGCTCTCCCCCTGCTAAATAGAAGACGATCACCACTTTGAAAGGACGCTTTTTGCTCAGTTGGCAGGGCAGGGATTGACTTCGCTTTGAGAGGAAGGGAATCCTGCCTTTAGGAGGGAAGCGGCCGAGGGAGGCTGAAATCTCCCTGCAACGCCTCTACCTGCAAGGTAACTTCAGCACTTAACTGGAAAGGGACATGGAGAAACCATCTGAGAAAATTCTCCCCACATTTCTCCTTAGGGGGACCTGAAAACCCTGATATTCAGAGAGAATTTCCATTTTGGAGATTCAGCCAGAATTCAGCTGAAGTGCAAGGAAAAGCAAAACAAACAGTACAGAAATACACCAAGCAAGCAAGCAAGCAAGCAAGCAAATAAATAAATAAGCAAGCGTGCTTCTGAGGATATGCAGAGTGCCCCATCCCTCTCTCCTCCATTGTCATAATAACCTCAGCCCCCAAACCTATTTGTGACGCTCCCCAAGATCCAGCCAAGAAGGGCAAGCAGGGGTTCTGTGCCTGCTGCCCTGACTGTGGCCTCCTCCCTTGTCGCCGTAACCTCAGATCTGGAATCTACACGCAATCCAGGCCAGGATTCAGCCCAAGCAACAGAAAAGGCGAGAGTGCTTCTGAGCCTCTGCAGAGTGCCCTTGATCCCCGTCTCCGTCCTGAGCACATGCCGAGGGCACCACCCCCATCCCCTTCTTCTTGCCCTCTAAGAACATCAGCCCTGCAAGCAAGCTCTCTGCAAAGAGCCCCAGCGTTTGGCCTTTTTCTGCGCCTGCCCAGCAACCCCATGCCTAGCAGTTGTGCAGGCCTGAGCCCAAGAGAGAGCCTGAGCGTCCATGGGCCACCCCTGCCCTCTAAGCTCCACCACTCCTCTCCACCTCCAGCGGAGCGGAGCTTCCTCTTCCAAGAGAGGCAGGAGAACAAGCCACCAAGTGAGCTGTCACAGCAGCACCACGCCTGGCCTGCTCAGGCCCAGGCTGGCAGCCTTTGATCCAAAGAGCACACCCCACAGCAGACCCGGGAGGGAAGCCCTCCCTGCTGCATGACATTTCTCCAAGCCATGACCACACGCTGTGGGTCTCTATATAGCCCGTGGGTGCGTTGGGGGTGTAACGGGAGCTCGGCCTTGCCAGGGGGCTTTGCCCCTGAATCTGCTTGGGATGTTAGTGTCGCATCTCTGGAATCGGTGACAGCACAACCAAGGGCACCTCTAAGCATGTGCAGAGTTCCTCCCCTTCACCGCTGAGGAACCACAAACTGTGCTCACACACACACACACCCCTACCTGAGGTGGGGGGGGCAGGCCGCCCAGATGAGCCCCGGGACCTCTCTTTAGAAAAGAAGGGTAATAACAATAGAAACATCTAAGCGAGCCGCTGGCTCTGCTTTTTGGAGTCGCCTCATTAAGATTCTGCAGGCTAATTGCTGCCAGGGTGGAGCGCCACCTTTTTCTCAATGCACAATTGAGAAAATCCCAATTTCCTGGGAACTGTTTGTGTGCTCAAGCTTTGCCCACACACACGAGTTTTACAGGGCAGGGCCCTATAAGAATTCCAACTAGAGTTATGCAGGGAGTGATACTTTGTAAAGGGAGCTGCATTAGGGGATCCCTCGTTTTCTGGTAGCCAAACACCCCGTTCAAGAGGCTTGTGGCAGGACACTGCAACACACAGCCACACAAGTCTCCCCCCAGAGGCCATGCGGGGAGAAGCACACGAGCAAGCAGGAGGAAACAACGGCACAGCAGACCCTCCTGCTAGTGTGGGGCTCCAGTTTTCAGTGAACCCACTGCAAGGGGATTCCCCACTGCAGAAAACAACGGTTCTGAAAACAGCCATGGTCCCCAGCGGCACCACCACATCCCTGAAATATATATTTGTTTCACACTGCCCCTCTTTCCAAGATGGCACCTGCTGTTAAGGTCTGGAGAGAACTCAGAATCATGCTAGTGAAGACGTTGGTTCATTTTGATGGGTCCAAATCAAGGGGTGGCCAGATTGACGGTTAGGGGTGTTTCTTTTCTAATGGCCCAACGTGGCAACCTATGCACACAACTATCCTCTTTCCTTCCTTGCTTTCCTTCTGACCTGCAGAAGAGTTCTGTTTGACTCAAAGGCTTACTTCTAGCATTGCAAAAGCCATTTTAAACAGGAGTTTTAATATCTTGGCTCACTCAGTGCTCTTCACTGGATCAGCCTGAGGACAGACCAGTTCAGGCAGGCAGGATGGACAGGTTCCAGGGGGTAGGAATGCCAGGAGGACTGTGGGTGTTTTCCTGGGATCTAAAGTACAGGGAAAAGGTGGAGCCATGTATCACCAACTAGTTACAGCAGAAACCAAAGCTTTTGTTTTTACACATTATTACACACACAATTACACATTATTGTCAATAAACAATACCATCATGATGATGCTGATACGGAAAAATAGATTTGGTTGTCCTCAGCACATTGATAACACCCTGCACCAAATCACCTGATGATCTCTCCCAGGGGTTTAGCGTAGATGTTAAAAAGCATTGCAGACAGTATGGAGCCCTTGGGGATGGAATCCACATTTTGGAGAACTACAGTCTCCAAGCCACACCATCTGGAATCTGCCTGAGAGGTAGGAGCGGAACCACCTAGATTGCACTAGGTACAATGAGAGGCCCATAAAACTAGGGTGGCCAACCTTCCCTTATTAGCAAGGACATCCTTTATTGCAGCCAAAAACTGTCTGTCCCTTATGGGATGCAATTTGCACCTTATTTCCAACTAATGGGAGAACCTACAGCCCAGATCAAACCAGTTATTTTCACTAACAACAAAACAAAGGTAATGATCATGGTCAGTATTCAAAGAAGAATATAATTCAAAGAAATTGCTTTTTCAATATGGTGGATGAGGTTCTCATTCAGTACATGCTGCTGATTCACCTAACACTAGGGTTGCCAACATTTCATAGCCAGAATGAGGGTCACAAGTTTGGGGGGCGGGGGGCGGGGAGGTGTATGCCGTGGTAATCAAGAGTCTGAGTATCACTGACGTCTGTGTAATTGAATTCTATGCTCTTGAATAATGCCAGCATTGTTATTATTGAGAACATATTCAAGTGATACCACTTTTCAACCAAAACCTTCTCAAAATAAGAAGCGACTCGCTCTGCTACCCAAATGAGGGACGGATGCTGCCCCTAGAGGGACCAACGTTTCATCCCTGAGATGAGGGACGTCCCGCGTAATGAGGGACAGTTGGCAACCTTTCCTACCACTACACCTACTATTTCCGGTTCTCCCTCGGTGCTTTTCGAGGAGCCCACCGCTGTACACATTTCAACTCCTTTCACTTCTCCCTCCCTGCCAGAGTCCTCTGTGGTCCAGGTTCTGCTGGGCTGCAAGTACAGTCCCGCACCGGGGACATTAACAAAAACATGAATGGCCATCAAGGATCGGCTAACTCACTGACGGTTCTCCAAGTATCAGGATCGTGAAATCTCTCACAAGCGATGAATGATAGGGCTTGTGTGTGGGTCTGGCTAACAACACTTCCTCTTCCTCGAAAACAAAACCGCACCACACCCAGTTGGGCCAAACATCATGGTTGAATCAATCAGCAGAGCAGAAGCCACAGAAGTCATTAACTAGTTGAAGTGGAAAGTGGTTAAAACGCACACAGCACTGAAACGCAGGCTCCTGACTGATCGCCACGGCAGACCCCCTCCTCTTGTGTCCCTTATCCAGGCAACGGCATGTTGGCAACCCTAACCCTCAAACACAGCTGTCAGCTTGACTTCTGAGACGTGAGCGCATATACCACCATTCACACCAACAGACGCACACATCTCCATGCCCAAGCAATGTAATGTCTGAACAGGGCTAAAATGCAGCCCAAATCTGAGACCGGCTCTCCAGTGTCTTCTGGCATCGAGGAGAGCCTCACACCCTGAAGGTCAGCCAGGAAGGGTCCAGCCCCCAAACCCAAGTGAGAGCCCAGCTTGGAGGTGTCCTTCCATTTTCTGCTGGAAGGAGCACCCGCCTGTTTAGCAGCACTGGAGAGGCAGCCAAGGGGGCATGGTGGACCCCACCCAAGCAGCTTTGCAGGGGAGGGTTTGAAGAGCTGATGCAAACCCCTCCCATTTTGGATTAGGAGGGATGCCAATCTGGCTGGACTCATGCTGCGGGGGGGGGGTACGGGGTGGTGGTGGCCCTGTCTGTAGTCTAGACTTAGCACATGAGATGCTGGTTGGCCCGGACCAAATTCAGCCAGGGCAGGGGATGGAGAGGAGGAAGCAGCAGCAGCAGCGGTGTGGGGTGTTTCTGGGCCATTGCTCTCAGAACCAAAAGGGCTGCAAGCAAGACCTCCTTCAGGCTCAGGGAGACTGCCAGGCTGAATGGTCGTTTGCAGGTTCCCACTCTTCTCTTCTCTTAGGGTCTCACACACACACACACACACACACACACACACACACACACACACACACACGCCTCTGGTTGGGCCAAGCCCCTTTCCAGCCTGACCCTTCTGGCAATTAACACTGCAGGGGGGAGGGCTTCTTGTGAGCTTTGCGAGGAGGGTGAGGAGAGGCACCCCTTTGAAAGTGGGCCAGCAGGGTCAGCCCCGTCCCCAAGAGCTGCTGCAAGATGCGTCCAGGGCAGCAGGGCTCCATCCTGCTGCCCTGCTGGTGCCCAAATCACCCGCTCAAATCAACCTCACCTCGTGGAAGGACCTCCACTTATGGGTGATAGTTCCACCCCTGCAAAGAGCTCAGGGCAGCACACACAGCTTTAGAGCCACGCAACAACCCTGTGGAGCTGGCTAGTCCAAAAGACGGACCCTGAGGCCTGGGGGAAACGGCCGCCGCTTCTCAAAACGGGCCTGCCTGCAAGGGTGGCCCGGCCCCTCCGGCTGATCCCGATCTGGGCAACGTAACAAAGCAGCTCTCGGGTTAAAATGGATTCCGTTTCATAACTTGTTAACATCCTCAAAGCCATAACGAGGGAATGACAAACAGCTGCTTCTTTATTTTTGCATCCCCCCCCCCTTTTTTGGCTGCAGTTGCAAGGCCTTTTCTCAGGCCTGTGGAATTCTCCCGGGTTGTTGAGCTCATCTGGTTCTGCTACAGAACCTCCTGCGATTCTTTCTTTCTTCACATTTGGAGAATGTGGGACACTGAACCGTTGCCGTGGCGACCTGCACTTTTTTTGACGTCAGCAGGGCAAATTTGCATTGATGGATTTGGGAGGGGGCGGAGGGACGGAAATAATCCCCGTTCTGGTTCTTTTGTTTCGGAGGAGGAGCGTGGGGTGTGTGTGTGGGGGGGGGGCTTTGTCAAAATTTGGAAAGCAGCAAAGCAGAAAAGGTATTTATAACCACCCACCCACCAGCCACTTTGTGGCATTTGTCACGTCAGTTGAGAAGACCTTCCTTTCGTCACTTCATCTAGCCAGCCTTTTAATTTACGGCTGGTGATGAAAGCTGCCAAGAGGAACGCTCTGGAATGACAGCTTGCTAGCACAGGAATTTGCAGAGAGAGAGAAGAAGGTCGCAGGGGGGAGCAGCTAGGAACCTAGGAACCTAGGAAGCTGCCCTAGACTGAGCAGACCCCATCTGGCTCCATCCCCTGAAGGGAATATCTGACAGTGCTCCCATGTGGTCTCCCATGCACATGCAACCAGGGTGGACCCTACTTAGCTAAGGGGAAAGGTCATGCTTGCTACCACAAGACCAGCTCTCCTCTCTAATTTGCCTTCCCTCAAAAAAAACAAGAAAGAAAGAAAGAAAGAAAGAAAGAAAGAAAGAAAGAAAGAAAGAAAAGAAAAAGAAAAAGAAAAAGAAAAAGAAAAAGAAAAAGAAAAAGAAAAAGAAAAAGCCATTTTCTTCTGCCACTGTTGACGTCCAATATTTTTCAGAACTCTCAACTCTTCATAGAATATTTCAGATTTGTATTTGGCATCCTATGATTTCCTGCCTTGGCAACAATATTACAGCAAAGGCTGTCAGATTCTAAATGCTGCCATTCCTCTGCATGAGGGGGGTGGTCCCGGGCCTATCAATCTGGCAACCCAATGAGGCCCTGGCAGACAAGGTGGTGGTTGCGGTGGTGGTTTGCAAGCTCGGGGGACCCCCTGGGAGTGCAGAAACATACCTGCTTGTGAATTAAGAGACAAGGGAAAGGGCCCAAATGAGCTGGAGGAGGACTGAGCAGCATGCTTATTGGTCCCCAAGACTCATGGTATATGGAAGGAAGGAAGGAAGGAAGGAAGGAAGGAAGGAAGGAAGGAAGGAAGGAAGGAATTGGCCTGCTAGAGCCCCAACAGTTTATAGCAGGCAGGCTTGTTCAATTTAGGCCCCTCTCCAGCTGTTTTTGGACTACAACTCCCATAATCCCCAGTCACAGTGTCCAATAGCCAGGGATTGTGGGAGTTGTAGGCCAACAACTGCAGGAGGGCTGAAGTGGAGCAGACCTGGTTTATAGCATCTTGGACTCCTTGGGTTGGGGGAGTATGTGCCATGAGGTTAAAAGACTCCCTTCCTCCTGCACTATGCTGGAATATTTTTTGGAGGGTAGGAAAGGGGCCATCTCCCTCCCCACCACTTTTCAGGCACTCCCCCACCCTGCCCTCGTGATACAGCAACAAAGCCATCCATCAGTCTTCATTTCTGTCAATGACCAGGAACAACAATAACAACACATAAGCAATCAGTATAACAATCCCACCCACCAAACCAACCCACAGATCTCCACAACCATACAAAATACAGCCGTTTGTGAACAATAACCTAAAACCTCCTAGAGCTCAAAATCAGCTATAAACAAAACACGTCCAGTCTTACTGGCCACTGCGCAAAACCTAGTCACTTTAAAGTACTGTGGCCTGGGGGGGAAAAGGACAAGATAGCAATGGTGTAATTAACAGATTTTGCACTTCTTGATGAAATTTACAATTTAAAAGCAACAAAGCACAATAGCATCTACCCAGCCTCAAACTTCAGGCCTCTAGCAGGGGAAAGGGTGGGAAAGAGGGTTTTTCTCCCACCGCCGGGCCCCCACCTCCTGAAATCTCCTCTCCTTGTGAGTCCTGGAATAGCACTCCAAGCCTATTCCTGCACGATCTTTGGAGCCCTGAACATTCTGTTGGGGGCTCAGGATACAAGGCAACTTGCTACTGCTGGTTCCCACCAGCTGCAACATGCCAAATATCAAATTCTACCGGATACTAAGCCACAAATCAGTCACATCTCAATAAATCAGCTTATATCAGAGTCACAAATAAATGGCTCGAAATCAATATCAAAACAATCCAAATCAGGAATCAACTACCAAAATCAGACATCAAAACAAACAACTGAAATAAACCCTCAAACGCTAAAATCAAAGATCGACACAAACATTCAGATATCAAATACTGAAATCATATTCCAACATTAACCATGCAAGTTAAATACCAAGTAGCGAAATCAAGTATCAAGACCAGATATCGAAATCAGATCTCTTCAAAATACAGACAACAACAATGCTGAGGATATTCGGCAAATATTCAGGCATTCCGATAATTCCTGGGGAAATGGTTTGCATCAGAACTGACAGGAGATAATTGCTTCAGCTTTAATTGGAAGATGTGTCAAAGTCTGCCTACATTAAGGCAAAAGAGATGCAACTTGTAAAGGAGAGGATGGTTCGGCCTGGAAAGAACCTACAACTGTGGGACACAGAACTCTCCAAGTTGCCATGTCTCCAAATCCTAGATTTGTGTCAGGGACCTGTAGTGAACGAAAGGCACTTTGCACACACTCAGAAACACCTCCTGCATCTGCATCACTGCTTCTTATAATCCAGGAGCGGCCCTGGAAATAGGTTCTGGGGCTCAGCTCTGTGGGCCCTTTCACGTTCCAGGGTGAGCCCGAATGGGGCCTTCTGTGCCACAAACATAACACAGCCATTTTTTAAAAGCCCAGCTGCGGATTCCTCTTAAGAGCCACAGATCAATATGAAATTAAATGGGCTTCAGCAAGATAATGCACAGCGTGGTGATCTTAGACGGTCTGTTCTGCCGTTCATCTCTTTCACTTTTCAAACAAACAGAGGCTGGATGGCCACCCCCCAAGGATGCCAGAAGACATTCCTGCAGTGAGCAGAGGATCGACTAGAAAAGCTCTCGGGTCCCTCTCCACTCTAACATTATGTGGCTCACAAGGGGGCAGGTCCAGGCGAAGCATCAGGAGGGATGTTCTGATTGTGAAAGCTGCTTGACAGTGGTGGGTTCTCCTTTGCTGGAGGTGTTCATCCGTCAGGAATGGACCAAAACACCTCCAAAGCCCCTCACCCCTCCAGAGTTCTGAGGTTCTAGCATAGTTTGGCTCCCTGCTCTTCTGTCAAATGGCAGACCTAGACAAGCAAAGCCAGTTCAGGACAGGCAAGAACGGCCAGCAAAAGATCGACTCGGCACACACAGCCAGGGCTGCGGGTGACCTGGGGTCTCAGTGATGAGATGAATAGGAGTTGGGTGAGTGTGTGTGCTTGGCCTGGAGAAACATAGGAAGCTGCCTTTTACCAAATCAGACTCTTGGTCCATCTAACTCAGTATTGTCTTCACAGACTGGCAGCGGCTTCTCCAAGGTTGCAGGCAGGAGTCTCTCTCAGCATCTCCTATCTTGGAGATGCCGCCAGGGAACTTGGAAACTTCTCTTCCCGGAGTGACCCTATCCCCATCTAACAGTGCTCACACATGTTTCCCATTCAAATGCAAACCAGGGCAGAGCCTGCTTAGCAAAGGAGACCATTCATGCTTGCTACCAAAAGACCAGCTCTCCGTGAACCAGGGCTGAAAGAACAGCAGGCGGAAGGTCCTGCTTCGCGGACCAGGCCAGGCTCCCGATATTGATACCAGACCTGGCCAGTCCCGAGATCTCAAACGGCCTGCCATTTGCAGAAGCTGGTACTGTACATTCCCTCCTTCCGGGCTGAGCTGAAGAGGGCTTTGAGTCACTTGGCTAAGTCCTGATTACAGGCTGGGCTTCGCTGCCCACAGGGAACACATAACACATTTCTTTTATCCCGCTTTTTGCTTTTGGTCACACAGGTCTGGCAGGTTGTTTGAAATCACGTGAAAACCTGCAAGGCCTATTTTGCAAGAGGTGAGCATGGTAGGTTTGGTTAATCTCTGTGCTACAAACCTCAGCTCCTCTTTCAAGCTGCCTTCAGTTCTCTGTGAAAACAAATTTTTAAATCACTGCTGACTGGGAGAACCGAACTAGTTGGCCTGAAAATATCCATACACATTGAGGACTAGAACATTTCCCTGCTCCATGGATGAATTTCCTTTCTATAAACAAAGAGTATTGGCTGTTCAGATTTTTTGTTAATGTTATGTTTCCGTAGTTAAGAAAACTAGAACTTTAACTCAGGATCCTGAAAAAGAACATGCATGTAATCTTGCTTCTGTTTATTTTATTTATGTATTTATTATGTAATTTTGCTTGTGTTGTGTTTACAACTTCTTCTATTTTTATTGTACTTCACCTTGTGTGCCTTTTAACAATTTGTAGGTTTTATGGAGAAATGTATAATCAATACATCAGTTTGTAGTCTGATTGGCTAAAGCAGGGGTGCTCCCCCCCTCCGGTCCTCCAGCTGTTATAGACATAGGAAGCTGCCATATACTGAGTCAGACCACTGGTCTATCTAGCTCAGTATTGTCTTCACAGACTGGCAGCAGCTTCTCCGAGGTTGCAGGCAGGAGTCTCTCTCAGCCCTCTCTTGGAGATGCTGCCAGGGAGGGGACTTGGAACCTAGATGCTCTTCCCAGAGAGGCTCCATCCCCTAAAGGGGAATATCTTGCAGTGCTCACACTTCTAGCCTCCCATTCATAGGCAACCAGGGTGGACCCTGTTTAGCTAAGAAGACGCTTGCTACCACAAGACCAGCTCTCCTATTCTTATTCTTGCTGGAGTAAATTCTGTCTGGGGGCGAGTGATGGGAGCTACAGCTGGAGAGCCTGGGGGGTGGCCACCCCAAGGGACACCGCCTGTGGCTCTCAAGCAAGGCCCCTTGAGATCATTGGGGTTTTCTCCCTCCGTGCAGGATCATGGCAGCCTTCAGAGCTACCATTCCCACTTGCTCTTCTTCTTCTCCTCCTCAGAGGAGCCTGCCTCCCCTCGGTTCAGTTGGCAGGTCTCTCTGACTGCACTGCTAGAGACACCGTCTCCAGAAGGCATGGCGTCCAGATCCAGCCATGCATGCCCACCCCCACCCCTCTCTCTCCCTCTTCACCCTGCCCCAAAGATTCCCCTGCGCTGGTCCAGAGGGACATTTCCTCTCCAATTCTCTGCTTTCCTCCCCCCTCCCCCTCCTATCCTGGTGCAATCCCTCTCCCCCACCCTGTCTTGCTGTCCATCCACCCCTCCCTCCCTCCCTCCCTCCCTCGCTAGCCTTCTCCTCTGGCTTCCCTGGTCCACTCTCTGTCCATCCACCCACCCATTCACTCTCTGCTTCTCCATCCATCTCTCCATCTCCTCTTTCTCCATCTCTCCCCCTTCTTTCCTCCTCCTCCTCCTCCTCTCTGGATCCATCTCTCCTTTTGGGCTGTGGGGGGGGGGGCACTCCCAATCCAGCGGCGGTTGCTGCATCTCCCCCCCTCCCCGCAATCACCTGCCAGCATCGCTGCTGGGTGGGCTGGGGAAGGCTGAGAGCTGGGGAGGCGTCCTCGGAGGAGGGAGGAAGGGCAGCAAGCAAGGAAACAGGCGCTTGATTTAATCTGCTTTTGGAGGGGGGGCGGACTCTCTCCTCCTGGGGAGGGAGGGAGGGAGGGAGGAAGGGGGCTTCACAAGGGGCAGCTGGGGGCCGTTGCTCTCCCCACCAAGGGTGACCTGGGGTCTTTCTGCAGCTCTGACACCCCCTCCCCATCACCTCCCTGGAATTCCAGCGAGGGGATTTGTCTGGAGCTGGGGTTGGGTTTCGCCCGCCACTCCCTCGCCCACCCCCCACTCCAGGGCCCTTTTCTCCCCCCCCCCAACCACCAGCTCAGCCGCCGCCCCCGCCCGGAGACGAAGCGCTGCCGCATTGGCAGGCAGGCTGGCGGTGCGCGCACGCGGGGGCTGCTGAGGCGGGCTGGCTGGCTGGCTCGCGCCTCTCTCTGTCTTGCAGGGCGCTCCTGCCGCCGCCACTGAAGCCCGCCGGGGGACTTCAGCACCGAGGACAGCGCCGCGGCCGGCCCCGGCGTGGGCAATGGGCGGCTGGGGCTGGGGCTGGGGCTGGGGCTGCCGCTGCTGCCGCTGAGCGGGCGAGTCCATGAGCGCCATGCGGCTGCTGCTGCTCGGGGTGCTGGTCTCCTTCTCCTTCGCCCGCGCCGGCTGCGAGCCCAAGATCGTCAACATCGGCGCGGTGCTGAGCACCAAGAAGCATGAGCAGGTCTTCCGCGAGGCCATCAACCAGGCCAACAAGCGCCACGGCACCTGGAAGATCCAGCTCAACGCCACCTCGGTCACGCACAAGCCCAACGCCATCCAGATGGCCCTCTCCGTCTGCGAGGACCTCATCTCCAGCCAGGTACCCCCCCCCCCCCGCCGCCCCCTGGCGCCTCCAGACCGCCCGCAGCCTGCCTTCCACCTTCCCATGATCCAGCCATCTCTCCCTCCATTTTCCCAGCCTGCCTTCCACCTTCCCACTCGGCCATCTCCCCTCCGCCCCAACAGCTCTCCCTCCTGCCTGCCTGCCAGCCAGATCTCTTCCCTCCCTTTCTCCATCCCCGCATCCACCACCTCTCCAAACCCTTCTTCTCTATCCCTCCCTCCCTCCGTCTATGCGCGGATCCATCTCTCCCTCCCTCCCTCCCTCCTTCTCTTGGCTTCTTCGACGGAGCTGGCTCTGGCCACCCCGGGGTGGGTCCCCTCCTCCGTCTGTGCCTGTCTGTCCGCTCGCCGGGTCCACACCAGCGCTCGCCGACCAGTCTCCCCAACCCAACCCCAGCCCCTCCTGGTCCATCATCCAGCCAGGCATCCCTCGGCACCGGGCCAGTAGCCAGGCGGGGAACCCCGGCCAGCCACCACCAGCACCGTCTCCCCACAGGTCAACTCTACCCCATTGCTCGTCAGTGTCAGCCGGCGAAGAAGCCCGACGAAGAGCTGGGCTTGGAGAAGCAAGAGAGGGTAGCAGACACCCCCTCACCTCCCTCCCTCCCTCCCGCCATTGCTGCCGGACGCGTGTCTGTTGACCGTGCGCCCCCTTTCATGCACGTGTGCATGGACGTTTTCTGCGTCCTTCGTGCCTGACCCGTGTCTACATGCGTATTCCCACTCAAGGGTGGGTGGGTGGGGGGTCCTCCTGTGGTTACTGCGCCTCAGCGGAGCGCAGAGGTGATTTAGCCAATTCTGGACACGCGTCCAGCCCTCCTCTGTCCACACTCCATTAAGGGCAGGGTGGGGTGTCGGGTTTGGCTTCCGCTCCCTCCGGCTCCGCGCCTGCTTGTTTATGCTTGTCGGAGGAACCAACACGCCAGCGGCAAGAACGCAGAAACAGCGGGCGGGCAGCATAGCGCTTAATCCGAATTAACAGGACGCCGCGCGCGCCACTGTGTGTGTGGACGCGCCATTGGGAAAGGCACCGCAAGCACGTCCCGGAAAGGAAAAGGAGCGCGCAGCTCGGTCTGGGCAAGAAGCGGGACGCAGCCAGCCGCAGGACCAGGAGCGATGGCTCCGGAGCGAAATGTGGGTCTTGCTGACTGCGCCCTCTCCGCTCTGCCTTCCCAAGCCCGGGGCTGGCTGGGCAGGCAAGAAATGGCCGGCCAGGACCCTGAACGAGACCCACAATTTGTGTGACACAAAGGCGCGTCGGCGCGTCCTGGAGATCTCCGGCGGAGCCGGGCTTGGCGCGCTTTGCTTTCCCTCGCCGCGTCCACGTTGCCGCAGGATGGAATATCCACTCGCTCGCCGCGCACACATCCTAGCGCGCTCACACGCGGAGGGGCCCTCAGAGGAGGCACAGGCAACGCGCACGATCCCTCTCCACCCCCCCCCCCACGTGTTGCAAAAACCTACCAGAGAGATGGGGGGCGAAAATCATCCACCCACAGATCACACCATAGCGCGGATGGGGGGAGGGCTACAAAGCACCACCTCGGCATCCGCGCCATACCCGCCGTCCCTGCCATGCCATTCAAAATGTTAGCAGTTTTGCTTCTCACACCATAGGGGCTAGGAACTTGACGCCGGCTTAGACCTTAGTGAATCTTTGCTTCTAGCTCAAAGTGTGGCCACGAATCTTTCACCGCCATCCAACCAACCCTATCCCTAGAAACAGGGGTTCTCACCCTTGGTTCCCCAGATGTTGCCAGATTACAGCGCCCAGGTTGGCGTCTTCTTTGGCCAAGGCAGCCAGGAATGACGGGAGACTTGTAGTCGAGGAACAACTGGGGACCCCAAGCTGAGAACCCCGGCCTTGAAACATAAGAACAGAACCACACCTCTGGAAGGGCCAACCCAGATATCTCAAGTGCAGCATCCTACGTCCTCCAATGGTCAGCTAGCCACCGGGCCACAAGAAAAGGCATCAAGGGGATGCCTGTCGGGCCAGCCCTGGACCAAACAATGCCCTGGGGAGATGCTTCTTGGGCGCCCCTCTCCCTTTTTCTATGGCTGAACACCAGAATGTATCGTGTATTAGCGGCTGCTTTCACAGCTTTGGGGCACAGCCCACATGCACGATTTCCCCCTCTTGCATACAACAATCACTTTGCCCGTAGAATCACAGAGAGAAGGGACCTTGGAGGTCTTGGCCCAACCCCCTGCTTGGCAAGAAACCACTAAACCATCCCTGACAAGGGGGCTGTTTGTAGAAATCTGTATAAATCCAAGCCACATCGAAAACGGAGAAAAGCAAAACCGTTTCCCCAAATCTTATAGAAGCTTTTTAAAATTTACGAACAACAGATGCCCACTGCCTACCAGTCCCGAGGCTCATTGCTCAGCGGGGCTTGTCTGCCCAGAAATCCGGCCCTGGATGGCCAACCTGTGTTATTTCCCCCACATGACATGGTGGTGGGTTGGGGGGGGCGCAGATGGTGCTGCCTCTGAACACACAATTTCTCCTGAGGTGTCATGACTAACCATAGAGCGGGAGAGAATGATACCGCAGATGGAGTGAAGAATCTGGAAGGGGCGTGGGTAGAGAAGACAGTGTTCTGTGCTATTAAATTGGGCCAAGAGAAGATCAGATGGCGGAAGAACCAAAAATAGGATTTTGGGGGGGGGGGCTAATTACTCATTGACGGTGGCATTGCTTCTATTGTTGGGGTTCCTGAATTGCACCTCTGTCTGTTCTACAGACAGTTGCATGCTGCAGAGAATGGTCTAAGGACACACGATACAGCCACCTTGTTGAAGGCCCATGAATGCCACCTTTGAGCATGGGGCTATAGCTCTGTGGTGGAGCATCTGCTTTGCATGCAGAAGGTTCCAGGTTCATTCCTTGGCAGCATCACTGCCTAGAGGCTTTGGAGGAGGTGGAGTATAAGAAAAATTCAATCAATCAATCAATCAATCAATCAATCACTCTCCAGGTAGGGCTGGGAAACTCTGAGAACTGCTGCCAGTCAGTGCAGACCAGACTGAGCTAGATGGACCAAGGCTCTGACTCAGTATGTGGCAGCTTCATACATTCAAGGGTGATTCCAAACCTCATTGAGGAGCCCTGCTGAAAGATTCGTCGCCACATTCTGTGCCAGGAAATGCTGCATTCTGCCTCACCAGGAACATAAGGGACTGGGGCGAGAGCTGCGAATTCTGCACAACATCCCCAATGCAAACAAGAAGCAGGTTGTGCCGTGGTGCTGTTGAAATCAATAGGGCATGTCAACCACAACCCATTCCAGCCCCATTGATTTCAGCAGGGAACGGGGAGACTAACATTCTCTGGACTGAGGCTAAATTATTTCCCAGGGTTACCCTCTGGCATGAGGGAAGAGGGCGTGTACACTGTATATCTGTGCATTTTCACTTCTGCCCCCACCTCTCTGTCTTGCCCAGCATCTCGACAGGCCATTTCATCTGAAATAGTCCTTGGAGGGAAATTACACTTGCGTATTAAATGTGCGGTTAAATAAATCACATTATCTAGCGTGCCTGTTCAGCAGAGGTTTCTGTTGACCCTGCAAATGCACCAGAGAGATTAACGTGCATTGACAAGGACAAGAGGCGTTCGGGAAGGCCAATTCCTTTGCAAGGCAGGGGGGTGGGCACACGCTGTCAGGATCTCCTGGTATCCCTCTGGGTGGATCTACAGCAGATCAGCAAGGGGCTTTGACTCCCAATCGCTCGGCAACGGCAGTGCCAAAAAGGCCACAGGCCTCGCAGGGCCTGGCCTCTTGTCCGGGGGCAGGTTGCCTCTCTATGAGCCTCAGTATTCCCCAGCTGAAAAGTGGGCCTTATGCTTAAAAGTGAAGACACACAGCTTGATGCTGCCAATGAAAAACATAAACTCCTCTGCCACGGCTGGTCTTGTGCTAAGCACTTATATACGAATACGACAAATGTCCATATGCGGCTTTTCAGCCAAAGTCCCCAAAGCGGTTTACATACAGAAGTGAATTAATTAACTGAACCTGTCCAAAACCTGTCCCCCAAAGGCCGGTGACTTAATGTGGGCCCCCTCTCTCCGACAGGTCTATGCCATCCTAGTCAGCCATCCACCGGCCCCCAACGACCACCTGACTCCGACGCCCGTGTCATACACCGCTGGATTCTATAGGATTCCTGTCATTGGGTTGACAACACGCTTGTCCATCTATTCAGACAAGGTAAGTCACTGACAGTGGTGATGGTTTGCATATCAAGGGCCACGGCCCTTTATAGAACCCAAAATATATGACAGGGTCTCAGCCCCAGGGAGCTTACAGAGTACAATGGAAGGAAGTGAAGAAAGGAAATGGAGATGAGAGAATAATAAGGGGCATTATTGTTTAGTATGCTAACTGTGCAAAGAGGCACCTTATTCTGAAGTGCTGACTCTCTTCTGTTTAGCAGGGGGAGGGCACGTGTTCCTATCCACCCCAGCCTAGCATCCTTCCCAGTGGCTGTGGCTGCCTCGCGTTTCTTTTTAGATGGTGGATTCCCTTTGGGAGACAGGGAACTGACTTATTTATTCTTCTACATAAACCACTTTGAGCATGTTGAAAAGTGGTGTATAAATAGTAGCAGCGCTGGCAAGGGCGATCAAATGGCCGTAGACAATTCCATGGAGGAGAGGGGCTACGGCTACTAGCCTGGCTAGTTGTCAGGGCCTTGGGCCTGATCCCGCAGGGCTGTTCTTGGGTTCTTAAAGCCAAAGCATGAAAAGAATCCGCAGGCAGCATCAGGGAGTAAGGGTGCCCCGTAAGAGTTCCCTCGAGCTCCTTGGAGGAAGGGTGTGATCAAAAATGAAATGAAGAGGGAAGCCCCAAGGGGTCCCGCTCCCGGCTCATGCTATCCCACCTGCTCTTCTCCTCCAGAGTATCCACTTGTCCTTCCTGCGCACTGTCCCTCCTTACTCTCACCAGTCCAATGTGTGGTTTGAAATGATGCGTTTCTACAAATGGAACCACATCATCCTCATCGTCAGCGATGACCACGAGGGCCGGGCTGCCCAAAAGAAGCTGGAGACCCTCTTGGAAGAGAAAGAATCCAAGGTCAGTATCCAACCCACCGCGCCGTGCAAAAATGTTGATACGGCGAAATCTCTTAAAGTCTCTTCAGGCTTGTTGTATGTACGTAGATTTCTGTATGTAAAACACCTTCTTTCTTCCCATTGTTAACATGACTAACATTATGCTTTAAGCATCAACAGTGTCTCTTGAGTAGTACCTGACAAAAGTTTGTACTCTTACTCATTTCACTTGCTTTGCCATGGTCGAAAATCTCCTACATTTAAAAAAAAAAACCAAACAAACCAAAAAAGCAGCAACAACAACTGTGAAATGAAGGGAAAAATAACCTGGAGCACTGCAAAAGCCCATCCCTCCGCACCAAAGAAGGGCAACCCAAACAGGTGGCTAAAAGCCCTGCTCTCAGGAGTGACCGATCAGAACTTGGATCAGGGGCTTCCCTAGTCCTGACCCATGGCGAGCACAACCCAAGACTACCCTACTCTAGCCTCAAGTGGGTTAGACTAGAAGGCCTCCTCCAAGGTCCCATGCATCCCTAACATCCTAGGATTGAACAGCTGTATTAAACTCCAAGTATCAGCGTAGCACTGTTCATGTAGGGAGCCCACTGGTTTTTCCTGGCTTGGCTTAGTGATCATACTTCTGGCTGGGTCTTCGCAAGAGCAACAGCCAGATTCTGGCCTCAGATATCAAATATCTTTCAAATATCTGCATTCCCCATTTCCCTTACATATTCCCTTCTCTCTCTCTCTCTCTCTCTCTCTCTCTCTCTCTCTCTCTCCCTCCCTCCCTCTGCCTCCCCAGTTCTGCCCAGGCCACCTCTTGGAGCTCTCCCACTGAAGTGCCTCCTGACCTCCAGTCCCAATCTATTTGGGACGTGTATCTCCTGCACTCCCGACACCCTGCTTTCCAACATTTATTTGATCCAAGTTGAGAACCAGAAAGAGCACATCCCCATGACAAAGCCTAAAAGAGCCATGGTTTTATTAGTGCAATGGCATTTTGTTACACTGGTCAGCAAAGGGGCTTTGCACCACTGCAGGGAGACATGATAGAGGTCTATAAAATCATGCATGGTGTGGAGAAAGTGGAGAGAAAGAGCTTCTTTTCCCTCTCACACCACACTAGAACCAGGGGCCACTCCGTGAAATTGATGGCCAGGAGGTCTAGGACCAACAAAGGGAAGTACTTTTTCACACAACTCGTGATCCACTTGTGGAACTCTCTGCCACAGGATGTGGTGACAGCCAACAACCTGGATGGCTTTAAGAGGGGTTTGGATGACTTCATGGAGGAGAGGTCTATCAACGGCTATAGTCGGAGGGCTGTGGGCCACCTCCAGCCTCCAAGGCAGGATGCCTCTGAGTACCAGTTGCAGGGGAGTAATGGCAGGAGAGAGGGCACACCCTCAACTCCTGCCTTTGGCTTCCAGCAGCATCTGGTGGGCCACTGTGTGAAACAGGAGGCTGGACTAGATGGGCCTTGGGCCTGATCCAGCAGGGCTGTTCTTATGTTCTTAGGCAAGGGCAAATGACTGCATGGGTGTGGAGAAAGATGAGAAAGGAGCCTCTCTCTCACTCTCACAATATTAGATGTCAGGGACAAAACTGCTAGGCAGCAGTAGATCAGGACAGAGCAACGAAAGGGTGTCTCCATGCAGGGCATAATTAAGTGATGGAGTTCACTATGTAGGAACCACCTCCAGGTTCAGACACAAATACTAATTACTGGGGAGAAACAGTGGGCGTATGGGAGAGGGCTATTGCCTTCATCGCAGCCGGCTTCAGGACATCTTGGGCATGGTCTGAGGGCCCAGGGCCATCTTTTCTGCTCTTCTTATAGATATGCGATACCCACTTTCGACTAAGCTCTCCAACCTACTATTCCGAAGTTAGGTCTTGTTTCTATTCACACACCGCCAACATGGTTTCCCAGACATATTGGGTAGGAAGAGAGTCCGTTTACACATGCAAAAGAATCCCGTGATGATGGACAGCTCCCCCTCCCTGCAGATGTGTGGGGAGGGGTTTCAGATTGCAGATTCAGACTGCAGATGAGTGGGGAGGGTTTTTTCCATTTCTGGATGCTTCTCTATGAGGAAAGCAAGCCCTCCCTGGAGGCATAAAGCAAAAGGCAAGCCCTCCCTGCATGTACCAGGCAAAATGTTAGTTTTCTATGTTTAGGGAGACTTAAATGGGGAGCATCCAAGCAAGAGACCTGCCATCCTCCATTTAACTCCGGGAGCCTTCCCAGATGGGGTTTTTAGCTCACATCTCCACCGGAATGGAGGGTGTGTGTTCACATATAGGCCAGATTTACTCCGAAGTCTGTGTAACATCTCAGAGTGCACTCCACACACGATTCAGGTTCCCCCCCCGAGTATTGGACCCTAGTCCAATTTATGTCCAGGGTTTTAAAAAATCCACTTTTTGCGTTGGAGTATCCCATCTGCCCTAATCTCCTTGGGAAAGCTCCTAACACAAAACCTCCTACAAACTTTATTAGGAGGTCAGAGCAGGAAGGCAGCAATAAAGGGCCAGCCTGCCTCTCTTTAGGAGCTGCTCTGCATTCACAGCCAGGGCAGAGGTGAATCCCCTGCAGCCCGACCAAAAAAACACCTTAAATGGGAAGTGCACTATTGGCAACTGAACAGGATTGGCTCAAAAAGCTCTGCCACAGAAATAAATATTTATGTTTCTCATATTTATACACCATCCCATATAAAAGGAGGTTTACAAATTAAAATATAACAATCAAAACCTTAAATCATATAAAACAAAGTAAAACAAAGTAAAATTGCCATTAATAAAACTTTAAAATATTATAAACTAAAAGCCAGATGCAATAGGTGCATTTTCAAGAAATGCTTAATAGCAGCCTGGGATGGGGAGGTTCTGATTTCATTTGTGAGTGTATTCCAGAGTCCTGGGGCAACCCTAGAGAAGGTCCAACTTTGGGTTGCCACCAAATGAGCCAGTGGTAACCAGTGCCCCCTCCCACAGAAATTCCCAGATGTTGTTGACTACAACTCCCATAATCCCCAAGCAAAAGCCATTGCAGCTGGGGATTCTGGGAGTTGTAGTCCACAACATCTGGGAATCCCTGTTAGAAGGAACACTGGTGGTGACTACAACCAGACCTCTCCCGATGGTCTTAATATTTGAATCAATAACTATCAATCATCATCATCATCAAGAAGAAGAAAGATTATCTGCAGCCCAAGAGCTGGCTGTTTTTCACCAATCAAGTAATGGGTTTCAGTTTTCCTTGCTCAATAATCATGATTCAATCCTAATCATAATATAACGGATTTTACACAGCACTTTCGCAGAGCTCAAAGCATTTCACATCCTCAGAACAATCCTATAAGGCAGGCCGGTAATGTTATTTCTGCTTCTTCTGTCTGACCCAGAAGGAGAAGGGGGCCGAGTACGAACGAGAGAGAGAGAGAGAGAGAGAGAGAGAGAGAGAGAGAGAGAGAGAGAGAATATGCCTATTGCCCCTCTGTGAGTTCATGGCCAACCTGACACTGGCTCATGGCTCAGGCTCTTAACTGCCACTCGACAACAGCTCTAAAACCTTACAGCATATAGCTACAGCAGCAGCAGCGTGTTGGCTGAGCTGTGTTGTGTCCTTGAGTTTCTCTGATTATTTCAGTCGCTGCAAAACATCACTATGCAACAGGCAAGCATTCTTTGAGTCAGGATCAAGACCCGGGAGGGGGGGGCGGCTTTCTTTTTAAAGAACTCAACCACATTGGAGAGGCAATCTGTGGTGGATACAAGCCGAGGTCCACAGACACTGGGACGTACGTTTGTTTTGTAACAAATGAAAAATCAAAACAAATGGACCCCGTTCATTCCAACGATCCCTATGTTTAGCAACATCAGGCCAGAAAGCAACAAGGGATGTGGTTTGCCACTATGGGACATGGGACCAGATGGCCCTTTGGTCTGACCCAGCAGGGCTCCTCTGAGGTTTGGATGGATCTGTCACACACCTCTTTCTACAAAGTTCTCCCAGCCTACTATTAACAAGCCCCCCACCCCCCAAGCACACAGTCAAGACACTTTTCCAGACACATCTGGTAGGACAAAAAAGCAGCTGATCTACACTTGTGAAAGGCTCATGTGATACACAGCTGTCCTTGGAGAGAGCACCATCCAGACTGCAGAAGGCGGGGGGGGGGAAGGACATCCGAATGCTCCCTACAAAAAAAGAAAGCCCCCCTGTATCGACACAGAAAACTAGACAGCAGGCAAAAGGTGCGCCTAAAAAAAACCCCTCCCTAAGTTCTGCAATGTCCCCAGGGGCGCGGGGTTCAGCATTAGGGTTGCCACAGTTGCTGACCTTCTAAAGCTCTTCTGCCCGGCTACGACAGGAATCTCTCCCCCTCTCCGCCAGTCATGGGTTTTGCGTGCTCCAGTGTTATAAAGCCCCCTTTTCATGAACAGTGAAGAGGAGGAGTTGGATATTGGGTTGCTTTACTACACGTCATTTTTTTCAACTGTTTATAATATTCTTCTGTGTCTACATATTTTTTCTGTGCACATTATTCATCAGAGTAAAAAAAGGAACTATGAAAACCTCGAACAACTATCCTATGACAACAAGCGAGGACCCAAGGTATATTTGCATGGACAATGCACGCCGCCCACGAACCTAACTAGCAAAATGATGAAATAGCCACAGGCACCAAAAAAATAAAATAAAAAATAAAAATAATAATAATAATAAAAAAACAATTTTAAAAAATCAAAATATATATCTATATATATATATGTGTGTGTGTACAAGCAAGCGAGCAAATTCCATGTTTTTGGTAGCACGTTCTTTTATGTTGAGATAAGTTTGGTTTGACCTTGAGAATGGAAACGTAGCAAGCTGACCCTGGAAATGTTTCATTTGGAGACATGCATGTGAAGCAATAATTAACTTGCAAGTTTTTTTTCTTTCTTTCTTGGACAATTGAACCAATCCCTTCCTGCTGTCCTTTTCCTTCCCCTCCCTTCCCGCCCTGAAAGGAAACGGTTCCTTGGTGTGAAACGCTCACTTTGATTCCCCCCTCCCCAGAGGTGAACCTTGTGAATTTTTCCCCATTTTTTTTTAATTTTTTCAGTTCCCGTGTTCTTTTCCTTTCTTTTTCTTTTTCTGAAAAACAACACTCGTTTGAGTTTTCAATTGCATTGCAAATATAAATAAGTCTATATACGATACCTGCCTTTTTTTCTCTTTCCCGTACAAATGCACGCCTCGCCTCTCCTTTGGGTCTTGAGTGACTTCGGTTTGCATGCACAGTGCAAAATATATATATTTTTTTAAAAAACAAAAGGATTTAGAGGAAAAAAATAACAAAAGCAAGGGGGCAAAAAAAAAAAAAAAAAAAAAACCCTAAGAGAAAATGAAAAGAAAGAAAAAAAGAGAAACGAAAAGCAAAAACCCCTCCCTGGCTACCCTTCCTTTCCATACTTAGCAGTGCTTTGAAAGAGTTTAAGGAGCTCTCTTTCCTAGATCGCATGGTTCTCGCCTGAAGCCGCTCAGCTACCCCACTAACCCACTTTGCTCACACACATTGCAGGCTGAGAAAGTGCTGCAGTTTGAGCCTGGAACAAAAAACGTGACTTCGCTGCTGTTGGAGGCAAAGGAACTGGAGGCCCGCGTCATCATCCTCTCTGCCAGGTAAGCCCCCAGTCCTGTGTCCGAGGCCCTGGTGAGTCGGCCCAATGTTCCCCCTTTCATATTTGCAGGTCCAAAGCACGGCTTGCAGCAGCAAGGTCAGCAGCAGATGGTCCCACACAACTACCCCAAGTACTCCAGTGGTCCCCTTTTTTCATTCCCGTTTGCTCTTGTTTCCTCCTTACGTTTCTTTGTTTATCCTGCCTTTTTTGTTTGCTTCTGAAGAGGGGTGTGCATTGGTTCCAGCACTTGGCAGGCCCGTTCAGTAATTTTGCCAGGGGTCCAGTTTTTTGTCGAATAAACTAAGGTATAGGAAAGTTGCCCTGCGCTGAGTCAGAACCTTGGTCCATCTCGCTCAGAGTGCTCTGCACTGACACTGGTAGAAGCTCTCGAGGGCTTCAGAGAGAGAAAGGGATAGGAACATCGGATGCTGCCATGATACGCTGAGTCAGACCCTGGGTCCATCTAGCTCAGTATTGTCTACCCAGACTGGCAGTGGCTTCTCCCAGATTGCAGGCAGGAATCTCTCTCAGCCCTCTCTTGGAGATGCTGCCAGGGAGGGAACTGGGAACCTTCTGCTCTTCCCAGAGTGGCTCCATCCCCTGAGGGGAATCTCTTCCAGTGCTCACACATCAAGTCTCCCATTCATCTACAACCAGGGTGGACCCTGCTTAGCTAAGGGGACAAGCCATGCTTGCTACCACAAGACCAGTTCTCCTCCAAAGATATGAAGTAGGAACATAGAAAGCGGCCTTATACTGAGTCAGACCATTGGTCTATCTAGCTCAGTATTGTCTTCACAGACTGGCATCGGCGTCTCCCAGGTTGCAGGCAGGAGTCTCTCTCAGCCCTCTCTTGGAGATGCTGCCAGGGAGGGAACTGGGAACCTTCTGCTCTTCCCAGAGTGGCTCCATCCCCTGAGGGGAATCTCTTCCAGTGCTCACACTTCTAGCCTCCCTTTCAGATGCAACCAGGGCAGACCCTGCTTAGCTAGGGGGACAAGTCATGCTTGCTACCACAAGACTGACTCTCCTCTCCAAAGTAGGTTTTCAAACCCTGCTTGTAGCTTTTATTGTGGGTTTACTGTGAAGCTTTACTGCAAGTTCAGTTGCCCCCAAAAACTGATGCAAAAAGTCGATTTTTAAAAAAGATATAGATTAGGCTACACTCTAACATGCAATGAAAAACCTCAATTGTGTGTGAAGTGCTCCTTGATAGCGCACAGGGATTTTAGGGTAAATTTGGCTGATATGTGAACGCAGCACACCCTCCATTCTGGAGGAGATGCGAACTGAAAGCCAGGTGTGAAAAAAAGAGATGCTTTCAATCCAAGCATTGAACTTGAGTCCTTCTACAGGCAAAGCAAGGGCTCTCCTTCTGAGCGACAGCCATTTCCCAAAGAGCCCTCCCCCTCAGTCAGATTCAGGTGCAATTATCTTGAGCCACAAAGGGGTTAATTCCCCCCCTCCATTTGTCCCACCTTATCTTTCTGCCCTTATTTCCCATTACAAGCTCCCTGTGACCCTCTCCTGTGCTGCCAGCCTCAGCTGCTGCTCTACAAGCTCCCTCGCTGCCCCTTATGCTTGGAACTGCCTCCCAGAAAGCCTGCATGATGCATCTCTCTCTCTCTCTCTCCCTTCAAACCCCTCTCCAAACGAACATTTTCCAAAGTGCTTTCAGCTTCACTGCTTCATCCTGATCTCGAGCTGTAACCAAGTTGAAGCGTGTACTTGCATCTGCTCAAGCTCACTCTCTCCCTCCCTCCCTCCCTCTTTCCCTGTCCAGCTTAGGAGTGTAAGCTCCTTGAGGACAGAGATCTACTTTTTTGCTTGTGCAGAGTATGTAGAGCTCCCTGTACATTGGCATTAATGATTAAGCGGGCTTTTCTTTCCTTTTTGCAAGCTTATTTCATTGCTGGTTTCTATCTCAGTGGTTTTCTACTGGAGGCCTTCCATGCTGAATCCCTGCCCTCGTGAAAAGAACCTGAGCCAGACAAGTGGATGTGTGTGACCTTATGGATAAAACACGTGCATGACCTGCCACTGAGCCGCTTGCAAAATCAACCCGCATGAGTTCTTGATTTGCACACGGAAGCTTTTCCTCATGAGCGGAGGGCACCCTTTCCTCCTCCCTTGCTTGCTGCTGTCACTCTGGGGTCTCCATCAACCTAAGCATCAACCTCTCTGTCTACCGTAAGGGTCCCATTCACCCAGTCTGACCAATGCCTTGTGTCAGGGCTCAGTCAGATCACAGGTACAAGCAGCAGGTACCAGCCAGGTTCTAGGTTTTAATTTCTAGGTATGTGATCTAGGTATGTGATTTCCTTGTTTTAATATTGTAAAACTGCTTTGGGTGCCTTTGTCAAGGCAAAAAGGCGGAATAAAAATGTGATAGATAGATAGATAGATAGATAGATAGATAGATAGATAGATAGATAGATAGATAGATAGATAGAACAGGCAGCATCACAGGCGGCAGAGGCAGGTATATAGTCGGGTCAGGCAGACAGCCAGATTCCTAAAGGTGGGTGAGGCAAGGCAAAGGGGTCTGGTATGACTACTCATTGTAACCAGGGGCCCCTATTGGCTCCCCATATCACCTGGGCTGGTTGGGAGGAGAACCTGCAATACCCTCTCTGGCCATCATCTGGGTGGCGCTGCAGAGCAGCAAGGAACAAGCCAATAAGTCATTGCCTCTCCCTGAGAGCTGCCCCACTTGAAGAGGGAGTTAAGCCAGCTTGACTTAGCTGCTGCAGACCCTGGTCTGAGACATACACGTTTCTCCTTACACCTCTTCCCAAAGGACTCTAGCCCAGTGTGTCTCTGGGGCAAAGACCCAGAGGAGGACAAGAGACATCCTTCGAGCGTACTCTTTTGTTCTTTTCCAGTGAGGATGATGCTACAACAGTGTACACAGCAGCAGCTAAAGAAAACATGACCGGCCCAGGCTATGTGTGGCTGGTGGGGGAGAGAGAGATCTCGGGCAATGCCTTGCGCCACGCCCCAGAAGGTACGTGACCCCCTGGCAAACTGTTATTGTTCACCCACAGTTGCTCTGTGGGTTAAACTTCCGATTGATGTATTCTAGACGGCTTGTGACCGGGTTACCTGAGAGAGCGCCTTGCCCCATATGTCCCAACCCAAACCTTAAGCCCGTCTTCGGAGGCCCTCCTCCCAGTGCCCCAGCCAAGTGAGGTGAGGCGGGTGGGCTACCAGGGAGAAGGCCTTTTCGGTGGTTTATGGAATAGCCTCCCCAGTGAGGTTCGCCTGACTTCATCACTTTGTTCTTTTGGATGCCTGGTAAAGGCCTTTTGTTCACCCAGGCCTTTTAAATTCTGATTTTCAGATTTGATTTTTAACTAATTTTAAAATAAGTTTTTAAACTGCTTTGTATTGTATTTTGTATTTTCTTTTCACCTTTTTTTTGCGGGGGGGACTATTATGATTGATTTATTCATTCATTCATTCATTCAATTTTTATACCGCCCTTCCAAAATGGCTCAGGGCAGTTTACAATTAAAACAGAAACCATTAAAACCAATAACAATTAAAACAGAAATATAAATATAAACATCAATTAACAATTACATCATAAAAAGCAAGTAAACAATCAGAGCAATTAAAACCCTGAAAACCAGGTTACAGCATTAAAACAATTAAAACTAATTAAGAACCATGGAAGGTACAAGCCTGTTATGTATTTTAATTGTATGTTTTAAACCTCTGTGGTGAGCCACCCGGAGAACAATTTGTTATGGGGTGGCTAACAAATGTAGTTTATTATTATTACTGTGATTAAAATTATGTATTCTGCTTCTACCCCCTTTTACTTGCTATTTTGCAGTGCACCATTTTACACACTTGGGTATCAGCTCTGCCCTCGTGGGCTCTCTAGGCTGATGGGGGATTTATTTGCATGCATGAGGCCCAGTGACGCTGCAGACAAATGAAACTGGACCATTCCTGGTGCCAGAGAGAGTGGGAACATTTTATCTGAAAAGGCCAAATATACCCCAGTTAAATCAATAAAATGGTTACAGAGAGAGGTTTTTCTCCTCCTCTTATCTCACGAGAAATCAGGCTCACCTTAGGGAAAGGAAGTTACTAGGCCATCCGTTTAAGACAGGCCAATGGAAGCTGCATTTTCATACAATGTGTCATTAACTTGTGGAATTCACTGCCACAAGATATGGTGATGGGTTAGATAAACTCATGAAGGACAGGCCAGTTAATGGTTCTGAAGCCATGACCACTAAATGAAAGAAAGTGCAAGGAGACCTTTCTAAGTCTGCAGGGTGGGATCGGTCCCGAAGAGCTGCTTTGATGGCAGAGGGTGGGCAGACGGCATCTGGCCACCTTCCTGGCACCCCAGTCAATTGCCTCCCGAGGTGACCGCCTCACCTTGCCTCATGAAAGGGCCACCCTTGCCTTCATTGCAGGCTTGAGACTGCCTGTGCAGTTGAAAGAAACAAAGTGTTGGGTGAGGAAGACCAGGAATGTCTTCTTAGGTGATGTCCTCCTTGTTCCAGGCCTGATTGGTTTGCAGCTCATGAATGGGAAGAATGAGTCTGCTCACATCAGGGATGCGGTGGCTGTGGTGGCTCAGGCGGTGCACGATTTGTTCGAGAAGGAGAACATTACTGATCCGCCCAGGGGCTGCGTGGGAAACACCAACATCTGGAAGACTGGGCCTTTGTTCAAGAGGTAACTCATTTTCGCCCTCACAGAACCTGGGTCACTCTACAGAGGCTAGCCAGAAAGGGACTCTGCTGGCCTGCCATTGGCTGTGCTGCTCTGATGTCAGAGCAGTGCAGCCAATGGCAGGCAGTTCCCCCTTGCTGGTTAGAGAGAGACTGAGTGTGGGGAGGAGGTGAAGGAGGTAGTTGCGAGAGGAAAGCAAACTGGGAAAGAGAATGGGTAGAAGGCAGGAGCAGAAGGCCGAGAGCGGCAGGCACAAGGAAAACACAAACTAATTTTAAAACTAGTCCAGATCTTTGACCATAGCCCTTCAGCAATCAGAACAACTGCAAAATCTTCACCAAGATCACTCATGTTCTGAGGCCTGAATTATTGATTTATTACATTTTACAGGAGCTTGGGGCTCCTGTGAGTTAGCTTAGGTTGAGAGAATCACGGGCTCAACGTTACTAGGGAGCTTTGTGGCCAAATGAGAATTCGAACTCAGGACTTCCCTGTCCTAACCCAGCACTCCAGCCATGTACCATGCTGGCTTCTTAACTTGGGAAAGCCACAGCTATGATGAGAGGACATCTCAAAGGTGTACACAATACATGACGACTGGGCTATGCAAGTTCAGCATCTCATGGTCTGCACAATTAATTCTGCCTCCATTAGTAATGGGATGGGACAAGGAACTAACCAATAACTGAAGCCTCAGCCTCTTCCATCCCACTCCTGAGAATTCTCCAGAATAGCTTAATTCCACGGTCATAAGGTCAAGAAACTTGTATAAAGTGATGAGGATCTTGAGCCACTGAATCTGGAAGTAGGGCTCAGGTGCCACTGTAGCTGCTTGCAAGTGGAAGGGGCTTGCTGGGCTGATCTGAGTTGCACTGCAGTGCCACCACTGTAAATGGCCAGGAGTGGTATTGCAGCTTCCAGCCCTGAAGAGATCAGGTGACACCAAGAGCCAATAGGATCCCAATCTTTCCCTCTAAAGCGGCTGTCTTTTGCCTGGTTGCTCAGTCTGTGCTGCTTGTCATTCAGGAACGGATCATGAGACTGATCTGTTTCTTTTTTTGCCTGCGCATCTGCCTGCCTTTTTACTCGCCTCCTGGATCACCTGCACAATCACCTGTGATCCACCTGCTTGGCTCTAGGCCTCCCTTCTTGACAGCTTGCTTTAAACAAACAAGCAAACACTGAATTTTGCAACTACAAATCTGGAGGGCTGACACGTGGTGATCGGTGCCAGCATTTAAACGAGGGAACTTCTCTCTAGGGTGCTGATGCAGACCAAATATGCAGACGGCGTGACTGGCAGGGTGGAGTTCAATGAGGACGGGGACAGGAAGTATGCCAACTACAGTGTCATGAATCTGCAGAACAACAAACTGGTGCAAGTTGGAGTCTACAATGGTAGCCACGTACGTATGTCCCCAGCAGAGGTGAAGGACATACCAAAGCTTATTTGCACATCTCTGGCTGCTAAGACATGAGCATCACTGAGAATGTTACCCTGAGAATTCTTGAAGGGGGAGTGCCACCTATACCCTGTTCCCCCCTACCTATTTGCACACACAGGCCTATTTTGCATCATCTATTCTGCTGCAGCCAGCCTTGGGCTGAACACAGAGCGCTACTGCCTTGTTCCAAGTCAGACCCCTGGCCCCTCTCGTTCAGTATTGCCTGAATGGACTGGCAGTGTCTCTCGGGTGGAGAAGAGTCTTTCCCAGATGTAGCTGGAGATGCTGCCAGAGAATGAACCTGGGGTCTTCTGCGTGCAAAGCAGATGCTCTACCACTGAGCTAGAAAAAGGGACGGGACCCTGGATTCCTGTCCCCTGATCACCCTGCCTCACCTCTCCTGGTTTTTTCAGTCTCCATCACACAATTTCAAGTCTGCCTTGCCTTCAGGGCTAGAAACGTGTTTGATTTCGAAAACCCAAAGCTGGATTTGGTGGTGCCCCACGTGAGTTTTTGTCGTGGCACAGTGCAAAAACAGAATAGAAAGATAAGCATCCCACGGATACAGGATGACAGGAGGGGAAAGAACAAGTGTGGGCTGTTGGGTAGTCACAACAGTGAGCTGTTGCAGGGTCCCAACCCGGGTCAACCACGAGTAGATTTATAACACACAGACACCCAATCTCTGTGCTTCCACAGTTCCTGCCCAATGACCGCAAGATCATCTGGCCTGGAGGAGAAACAGAGACGCCACAGGGCTACGAAATGTCGACCAAACTAAAGGTAATGCCCACAGGCAGGAGGCACTGTTTATCAAAGTGGGGGGTTCTTTCAGTTTACCACCTTTAGAGCGGGGAGGAACACCAGAAACCCACTCTAGGACAACACAGTAGTAAAGAATCAACCTCATAACTGCAGGGTGCAAAATGCACAGCCTGGCCCACCCTCCTTTATCTTCCTTCCTTCCTCCTCAGAACCCCTCCTGTATTCATTTCCCAGAGAGTTCTATCACAAGCAACAGAATGAGATCTTTTTCTGCCTGGAATCTATCCCCAAACGGGTTCAAAGCCTCTGACCTACTGAGCCACTTTCTAAAAACTCAGTGTCTGAGCTGGAGCAAAAAGACTAAAAAAGACTAGTGAAGTGGAACAGACCCCAAATGCTTAACAAGACCACTCAGAAATCAAGACAGTCTGACCAGTTGGAGCATATTCTTTTTCTCACGAATGCCTACACAGTAAGCTGCCACAGATCCACCTGAAATTGGCGGAATGGCCTCTGGGTCAAAAGATGTGCTTCTCACATGAGCTAGATTCAAAGTACCTTTTCTGAGAGAGGCAACTCAACAGGCTTTTTGGCCCCTCTTTCCACAGATAGTCACAATTCACCAGGAGCCGTTTGTCTACGTCAAGCCGACCTTGGCAGATGGGAAATGCAAACCCCTCCTCAACAGCACAGGGGGGTTGGTGCAGCAGGTCCTTTGCACTGGTCCAAACGAAACCATGCCAGGTATGTCTTCGCGTGGTGAACCCCTCACCATGAATATTTGCTGAGCCATGGAAAATGTCGCCAGATTGACCCTGTTCTGCCACTCAAAAGTTGCATGGGGAGTGTTGAATTCAAAATTCCATCAAGGTCTGGATTCCCATTTTGAATGGGATGGCATTTTTGTTTATTCACTTGATAGATCTGATAGTCACCCCTTCAGCCTGAGCTCCCAGGGCCATGAGCTATCAAGGAACGAGACGGCACAGTAGAAGCAAACAGACCACAAAACCCTCATAAAATCATCAAAGTAGCAACTCTCACCAGACCATGAATCCAGCAGAACTGTCAAATAAAAAATTAAACCCAGCTACTCAACCCGCAGGAAAACCTGGGCAAAGAAAAAAGAATTAACTTAACCACTAGAGTGCTTTACCGTAATACCGTCCCAAATCAACGGTCTGATATCAAATAAGACAGAGAGACAGGGCTAGATTTCTCCAGATAGAGACGGGGCCTTTGTGGTGGTGTGGTACCAGAGTGTGGTTTCTAGGGATACCTGTCAGGCTGCTTAATGGTTTCGCTTGCACCATATGGGGGGAAAACCAGCTTTAGTGGCCTTTGGGCAACTGCTAATTCGATTATCGACAGAATAATCTTCTATTTACTATTCCCTCTGTTACGCTGCTTTCGGGGTTTGTGTTTTTTTAAAGGGAGGGAAGAAGGATCATTTGTCATTTTGACTTTTAAAATTAGTCTTAATCATTTTGCCTGGTATTGTTCTATGTTTCACCCTAATTTCTGCCTGCCACTTTTCCTGTTCTCTGGAAAGAAAAGCAGGATTATCGCTCAAAGTAAATAAACACCTGAATGGAGAATCACTGGGTGTCCAACATAGTCGTAAGCTTTGGGCAGTATAAAAACATGTTAAATAGAATAATAAATAAACAAATAAACACAGATAAGATACTACAGGAATATTTGACAGCTGACACTTGCAAAGGGGAATTCTGAGGGGGGATTTCAGGGAGCAAATGAGTTTAACTCTAGCAAGCGTGAACCACCCTTTAGACCAGGGGTGGGCAAACCTCCAGCTGACGTTGAACTACAAATAAATAAATAAAACTACAACTCCCATCATGCCCACCCCTGCTTTAGACCACAATGGAAGTGTGTGGATGCAGGAGGAGTGTTCTCCTGCCCAAGACCAGGCTGACTGATTGATTAAAAAGGGCATACTTTCAAAAGGTCTATGTCTGTATCCAAGCGGCAGCCTTCCGGGTTCAGAGTCTGAACCCAGAAGGGTACTGCTTGGATACAGAGGCACGCCGGTTGAGAGCACAGGCGGAGTTCCCTCGCCCGTACTGGCATCATGCAAAGTAAATATGATCAAAAAGGGTTCTTCTATAACTTCCAAACAAACTTACAAAGGAAGTAGCTTAATCACTAAGTTTGCTCAGATCAAACCCTTAGAACCGTCAATAAGGAAAGTCATAAACCGCTGAATCAGATTGAGAAGCCTTTACGTCGTTTGAGAAATGTGCGTGCATTTGGGCACGTAGGATACCCAGGTAACCACAAACAAGGCTGTTTGTGTATCCTGTGCATGCACATGCGTACACACACACACACACACACACACACACACACACACACTTATGCATCAAGGCAGTTCAAACCGAGTTCTATAACCTCCTTATTGAAGGAAGTGGTGAAAACAGGGTGGAGAGTAAATGCGTAGAAATATGAAATACAAACTTACCCAGTCCGTACTGCTGCTCACTGGCATGAAGCAGACCCATTCTCTTGCTGACACTGATGTGAAGAGTGGAGGACACAGGCATGTGCTTGATTCCAAATCTCATGTTGCAGTGTGGCTTCCAGTAATAGATGCACAGGAGTGAACTTGAGGCATGCTCCTCTTTAAGACCACAAATCCTATGATTCAATGCCACTTTGGTCAAAAGTGCAGGCACGGCCTTCACAGGAAACCCAGAGATTACAAATCCCATAATCCAGTGCCAGTTTGTGGTGTCCCCCCCCCCCTCCGCTCAGATTTTCATTGCCTCCAAAATTCATTTCCCAACAGGCTCAGATACCCTCTTTTGTTCAGATCTTGGGTATGGAACGTGGGATGCTTTGGTGTGGGGTTTGACCCCCATCAGTTAGCAGTCTCTGTGCTGGATTCCAGTTTCGAGATATGGCTAGCGGTGGGGGGGTGGTGGTCTGCATTTCTGCTTCTCTTCCATAAACCTCCTTGGCCGCTCCTCTTTGCCACGTAGGGCGCCCCAGCGTCATGCTGTGCTGCTACGGCTTCTGCATCGACTTACTGATCAAGCTGGCCAAGACCATGAATTTCACCTACGAAGTTCACCTTGTGGGCGATGGGAAATTCGGCACCCAAGAGCGGGTAAGTGGGGGCAGCCGGACTCTTGCTTTCCCTCCATTTGGTAGACGTAAGCGCAGCCAAAGCACAGCAGAGATTGGCAATTCTGACAACGCTGTGGGTGAAACAGTGGGTTTTCTGAGTCCCTTCCAGGAAAGTAGGGGCCGGGAGTGCTAGGGCGACTCTGGCACTGGTGGCCAGAATGGAAGTGTGCTCTCCCCGTCCCAGAGGTCAGAAGCCTGGGAGGCTGAGGTGCCGGAAGCAGAGGCAGCAAAGGTGTCAGAACTGGATTGATGCCAGCATTTATGCCCCCGGCCCTGAGCAATCCAGAGCAAACGTTCTCCATGCCTGCCCATCACCCTCTGTGCTCAGAGAAGGCCCTGGGGCTTGCCGAAAGAGTTCCAAATAGCTCGCGAAGCCGGGCTCAGGCCTCGAGTTCAAGTCGCCAGCAGGAGGGGGTATGTGTGAAAGGGGCCGCGTCGTCACGAGAGTTTAGCCTGGAGCAAGATGGTCGTGTGACGCTGCCCGCAGCGGGTTCCAACGAGGCTCCCGCTCCTCACGCTCCGGCCTGGGTTGTGCTTGCAGGTGAACAACAGCAACAAGAAGGAGTGGAACGGGATGATGGGGGAGCTGCTGAGCGGCCAGGCGGACATGATCGTGGCCCCGCTGACCATCAACAACGAGCGGGCGCAGTACATTGAGTTCTCCAAGCCTTTCAAGTACCAGGGACTCACCATTTTAGTCAAAAAGGTAAGGCACTCTTGGCAAGGTGTAGGGTCGTCGTAGGCCCCCAAGAATGGGTCGAGCAGCCGCCGAGAGAGAGTCCTGGCATCCCTGGTTGGGACGGCTCCCCCTGCACTGGGGGGGCCGGGGCTAAGGACTGGTGACTGGCCGCCCCAGATGCCGATCCAAAGATGGGTGCTGAGGGAGAGGCCATTGCAAGACTCAAGACCTGACTTTAGCCCCGCTTTAGGGGTGTTGGTCGTTGTGGTGAAGAAAAGGCTTGGTTTGAGTCCCAGCTCACGCACCAGTCTTGAACAGAACCTCCATGGTGAGGGGTACTGTATCTCCAAATCCTACTGCGCTGGGGCACAATGGCCGATGCAGGCTCTCGCCTTCCCACCCCTTGTGAGTCTGAAGTGGCAGCTGGCTGCCCACTGCTGGAAACATGATGCAGAACGAGGCGGGCCTCGGGCCTGATCCAGCGGGACTCCTCATGCCGCAGGGTTCTCTGGCGTTCCGGCTGGTCTCTCTTGTTGGTATCGGCACAAGACCTGGAAGGGAATTTCACAGACAGTCATTCGCATGGATTTGGGAGGAATCTTAGGAAGCTACCCCCGAGGGCAGAGGTGGGCAAACCGGGCTCTCCTGCGGCTGTTGGACTACAACTCCCATCAACACATTGTGGCTGGGGGTGATGGTAGTTGTAGTCCAACAACGGCAGAGGGCCACCTCTGCCCACCTCTGCCCTAGGGAGTGCAGAGAGCCGCTCAGATTTTCACTCCCTCCAAAATTCATTTCCCAACAGGCTCAGATACCCTCTTTTGTTCAGATCCCAGGTCAGATTTAGGCCGGGCGAGGCTTCTCGTCCCCCACCCCCACCCCCCCGTCATTCCCTTCTCTGCTGCTGTGTTCCAGGAAATCCCCCGCAGCACCCTGGACTCGTTCATGCAGCCCTTCCAGAGTACTCTGTGGCTCCTGGTGGGGCTTTCGGTGCATGTGGTGGCCGTGATGTTATATCTCCTCGACCGGTTCAGGTAACCGCCCCTGACAGCACGGGAGGGGGCTGCTCATGTGGGAAGGGGCTGCAGGGGGAGACGCTCGCTGGGGCCTTTCATGGACCACCAGAGGGGGCCCTAGAGTTCTGGGTCTGAGATGGGGAACCCAGAAGGCATTCCCCCCTCCCCCCCACCCCACCGCTATTCCCACACACTGTCGGCCAGACGCTCCTCCTGCATCGCTGGACTGAAGTGAGCAGATGTGGGCAAAGGCTGTGAGGTTTGGTGGGTCCCCTGAGAGGCTGGATGTGCACCAGGGAAGCCAGAGATCAGAGAGAGCAAGGAAAGAGAGGCGAGCTGGTCTGGTGGCCGCAAGCAGGACTTGTCCCCTTAGCTAAGCAGGGTCCACCCTGGTTTGCATTTGAATGGGAGACCAGAAGCGTGAACACTGGGAGACATTCCCCCCTCAGGGGATGGAGCCGCTGCTCTGGGAAGAGCACCCAGGTTCCAAGTTCCCTCCTCCCTGGCAGCAGCATCTCCAAGACAGGGCTGGGAGAGACTCCTGCCTGCACCCTCGGAGAAGCCGCTGCCAGTCCGTGTGTAGACCGTACTGACCTAGATGGAAGCTTCCTAGGAAAGAAGGCTGGGAAAGAGCAGAAGTTGGAAAATGGACAGTTTGGGGTCTGGGAGATGAAGAGAGAACCTGGGGTTGGTGATTTGGCTTTGAGGAAGCAACCTTAGCTTCCCCCACACATCCCACAAGCTGTGGATTGTCAGTCATGGTGCCCTTCCTCACACAGCTGTTGCCAAGACAGCAACTTAAAGAGTTGAGGAGTTTGTCACATTAGAAGTGCGCCATGCATCCGAATGTGCACAAATGCAATAAATGTTCGGCACCAAAGAGAAACCATGTTCCGGATCAAGCGCTGACTCTTGCAGCCTGCATAGATTATGCAGATGTGCAGATATTTGCTTGCTTTGTGTCATTCTTTCTGCTTCTGCTGCTCACAAGCAGTGCTCTAATTATAGGAGAGCAACGGACAGGTTTCACGAATCCACAAGTTCTGTCCCTTGCCTCCAATTCTAGCTAAAACATGTCTCACAGAGCAGCAAAGGAAGCCATCACAATAGGTGAGGGGGCCAGGCCCCTTCTGATCCATCCCCCCCCCCCGCCCTCCTGTATCCTGGTAATTCAGGCATCGGCCCTTGGTGAGAGAAAGTTGCCATGCAAAGTTCTGAAGCCTCATTCTTTACAGCCTATGATTCAGCCTGCCTCTAATAACGTCTGAAATCTGGCATGCTTTCAAACCAGTCTTCACAGCCACGAGGACTAAAAACTTGTTTCCTGTTTTGCAAGCTCAGACGCTGCATACCGTGCTTGCACAAAATGTGCCAGCAGACGGTAACAACTCAGGCAGCTAAGGAGGAGAACTGTGGGCTGATGGGGGCTGGTTGCTTTTTTGCAGCCCGTTTGGCCGGTTCAAAGTGAACAGCGAGGAGGAGGAGGAGGACGCTCTGACTCTTTCTTCTGCGATGTGGTTTTCCTGGGGAGTCCTCCTGAACTCTGGCATTGGAGAAGGTGAGCTTCAAACAGGTCTGGGGGAAGTAGGAAAGATTGGGTTGCTGCCTTCTGTGCTTGCCAGCCATGACTAGAGCTATTCCTGGAGATTTTTCTCCCCAAAATTTTCCTCATTCAGATCCCCAGGCTGATTCTTGGAAACTCCAGGCCAATCCTGGGGGCGGGGTGGCGGGGGTGGCGGCTAGCCTACCACCTTCCCTCCTGCCTTCAAAACTCGGTGCATCTATCATTTTAACATAAGAATATGAGAACAGCCCTGCTGGATCAGGCCCAAGGAGGCCTCTCTAGTCCAGCATCCTGTTCCCCACAGTGGCCCACCAGATGTCTCCGAGAAGCCCACAGGCGAGAGGTGAGGGCATGCCCTCTCTCCTGCTGCTATTGCTCCCCTGCCACTGGGATTTAGAAGCGTCTTGCCTCCGAGGCTGGAGGTGGCCTATACCCAGCAGACGTGTAGCGATGGGTAGACTTGTCCTCCATGAATTTGTCCAAGCCCCTTTTAAAGCCGTCCCAGCTAGTGGCCATCACCACTAGCCACATCCCCATGGCAAAGAATTCCATAGAATAATTATGCGCTGTGTGAAAAAATACTTCCTTTTGTTGGTCCTAAATTTCCTGGCCTTCAGTTTCATGGGATGACCCCTGGTTCTGGTGTTGTGAGAGAGGGAGAGACATTTCTCTCTGTCCAGTCTCTCTAAAGGTAAAGTTGTGCCATCCAGTCGGTGTCGACTCCTGGCGACCGCAGAGCCCTGTGGTTGTCTTTGGTAGAATACAGGAGGGTTTTACCATTGCCCTCTCCCGCGCAGCATGAGATGATGCCTTTCAGCATCTTCCTATATTGCTGCTGCCTGATATAGTCTGGGAAACAGACCAGCGGGGATTCGAACCAGCAACCTCTTACTTCCCCACTGCGCCATTAGGTGGCCTCCTACTCTCTCTACTCCATGCATAATTTTATACACCTCAGTCATATCTCCCCATAGATGCCTTTTTTCTGAACTAAGACACCCCAGCCTCTTCTTGGCATTTTCCAGAAAACAGGATTTGCAACGGTTAATGTGTTGCAAAGTGCACCGGAATGAGGCAGTGGTTTGGAATCACGAGTGCTCAAGTGGTTTTCTATGCAATGTGACAGGGTTTTGGTCATCCGTATTGCCCATCACTGCTGCGGATTTTCCAGCCGGGGGTGTCCATATTCCACTGAGGTTGCATTCACTGCCCCCTCCTCCTCCCTCCATTTCCAGCCAATAGGGTTGCAGAGGGGGCAGAGAACCACTGATGCGACAAACTTAAGAAAAAAATTATTGGTGCCTTTGTGCAAAGGTGCAACAACATTCTTTGTGCAAGCAGAAGCACCAAAATGAAATGGAGCAGAAATATATTTTTTAAAAGAAAAAAGAAAAAAATGGCTTTATATATCAACAGATCCTTGATCTGCCAAATAAGCCAGCAAATCCTCAGCATGAATGTGTACAGAAAAATCTTACCAAAAATATGAGCAAATGTGATAGAAATCAAAAGCCGAAAGCAGAGGAAAAACGAGTTGCACCATTGCGGGTTGTACCCTTGTACAAGAACTCACGTGGAGAAATGGGAGGGGGGGTCATTTTACATGAATGGCAACATTATTTCAGGAATGGGCAGAAAGGGGCCGTAAAAACCAGCAAATCCAAGTGAATCATCCAGAGACCACACCATGCTGCAACACATCAAACATGGGGCACGCCTCCCTACAACAGAAAAACACAGCTACTTTCCTGCAATGGTCTTGCAACGTTATAGGACCATAACGCATCAATAAAACCCGAATCAAGGCATCGGAAATATGGACGGTACCCTGGTTGACAGCACAGTGACTGTGATGTCGAAACATGGGAAATGCAGAGGGGCGCTTCGCAGACACGTTGCGAAACAGTTGCAGCGTGTAATTTGGAAAACGCCTTGCCCCTTTTCCAGTTCTACAATTGCACACAGTACTCCAGATGTGGGCGCACCATAGATTTGTATAAGGGCATTATGATATTAGCAGTTTTATTTTCAATGATTCCTGGATTTCGAAAAAACTGCACCCTGACGTTGGATCAAATGATCCTCAAGGTGGCTTACATCACGCACACATCTCACCCTGTGGCAGAGGGCAGAGACTAACATGTGGTTCCCTTCCATTTTGCAGTCCCTGAACCATGCAAGCAGAATGTTCCTTTTTTAAACAAAACAAAAACACACACCATATTTATCACAATTTTCCCATCCAAATTCTGGCCTTCCACATTCCCTGACCTTGTGTGCAAAGTGGCACCTTCATGACCTTCTGTCTTTTGCTTTTCGAGCTTAGTCCAGGCCGCTGAAGGGACACAGTTGGGCGCAGTGTTTATGCAGGACTCCAGTGGGTTCTTGACTCTGTTCCCCTTTCCCTGCCAGGTGCTCCCAGGAGTTTCTCAGCTCGAATCCTAGGCATGGTGTGGGCTGGATTTGCCATGATCATCGTTGCCTCCTACACTGCCAACCTGGCTGCCTTCCTGGTGTTGGACAGGCCTGAGGAGCGCATCACGGGCATCAATGACCCCAGGGTAAGAGGATCACCGCTCAGGGGTTCAGCAGGCCCAGGAACGGCTTTTCGGGGGGGAAAGGAACATCTGCCATTTTGCTGGTGGGGGAGAGGAGGAATGGGTATTCTTGGAGCAACCCATGACATCATCCGGGAGTCCCAGGACTTTGCTCTGGAACCTGTCAGTAACAGCTCTCAGCCTCTCAGAGCTGACCCATAGGCAGGCAGCTGACCTCAGTCTGGAGGGGAAGAGATCTTGAGGAGAGGAGGAGCTGGGCTCGTGGTAGCAAGCAGGACTTGTCCCCTTAGCTAAGCAGGGTCGGCCCTGGTTGCATGTGGATGGGAGACCAGAAGTGTGAGCACTGGAAGAGATTCCCCTCAGGGAATGGAGCCGCTCTGGGAAGAGCAGAAGGCTCAAGTTCCCTCCCTGGCAGCAACTTCAAGACAGGACTAAGAGAGATTCCTGTCTGCAACCTTGGAGAAGCTGCTGCCAGTCTGTGAAGATAATTCTGAGCTAGATAGACCGATGGTCTGACTCAGTACATAGCAGCTTCCTAAGTTCCTAGTGCCTACCTAAGTTCCTAAGTTGAGGTGCAAAGAACATTATTCCGAGACAGGAGAAGGTATTTCTGGGCTCTCCTTGAAAGCACTGGGTATTATAAGTATTATAATTATAATTATTATAATAACTGAGTATTATAACGCCTAACAAAGAGTTATAATACTCAACACATGTTGGGCTGGGCAGTGCACGATCTTCTCTGCACCTCCAAATCTCCTCCACTTTGGGACCTGGACTTAGTGCCTTCCTTTCCCCCCTCACATTAAGGCACAAACCTCCCCACAATCATACCTTCCTTGCAGCTCCCTCACCCAACTGCCATTCCCAAGATGGCTCAGAGAAGTCATGACAACTGGGGAGAATCTAAGTTTGTAGTGTGGATAGGCCCTGCTGATGCATTTAAAAAGCAATAATATGAAATATTAAGTGGCAAAATCCAGTTGTTTTCTTCTGCCTGTGTGCAACAGACTGCATAACAGGCCAGGTAATAATACATTAAAAATGAAGGAAAACGGATGATAAGTTTGTTCACACGACCGTTAATGGGGTACCCCACTGAGCTCCCATCGCACAGATGATCAATCGCCCCTCCTGCTACCTAGGTTTTTGCTAGAAGCACACACTACCTGCAGCTATGAAGGAGGCTTGTCCTTAACAGCTGCATGAACAGCCCTAGTAAACTGAAAGATGTGCACGCGTACCCAGCTAAGGTTGGTGTCCGTTTGGGCAACCAAGTTCTGAGTTCCAACCCTGCCAGATACCTAAACCAGATAACTGTGCCAAAATACCGGAGAGCTTTTGACACAGGCCAACAGTCCAACAAACAACAGTCCTTGAAGGGAGATATCAAAAAATCCCTTACAAAGAACATACTGTTCTCTGCAAATCAGGAGATATTGAATCAAGGGCTCGTGTGCTCCTTTATTGTCAGTTTTACCAAGATATACGGCATAAACATATAACCCCTTTTATTAGCTGTCATCCAGGTTGTACAGATTCTTGTGATCCTGATTATCTTTTAACTGACCGGAATGACTTGAGATCTTATAATGTGGCTAAGTTCTGTTTAATAGCCAGTAAAATCCGCCAGGAGTTCATTAAGAACCATTGTTAACTGATATTTATGCATAACTATGTGCTTAACAGCTGTATCATAATAATCCTGCAGGTTATGTAGGGTTGTTGTTTTTTTTGTTGGGCTTCTGTTTGTAAACGGTGCTGGTCTGTGACTGTAATAAAGGAACTGCATTGAATTACCTAACTAAGATAGATAGATAGATAGATATCTTTATTTCGGTCATTGACCAGCAATAATAAACAGACAACAACTACCAACAGTAATCAGATGGTGAGTTCTTTACGATTTTTACAAACCACATAACGGAACTTGGCCACATTCCAAGACCCTGAGTCTTTAAAATCTGACAACAAATAATCGAAATAAAACTCATTGGTGTGGCCAGGAAATGCCATTAAAAAAGAAGAAATAAAATTAATTTGAATATCCCTGTAAAATGTACAATAGAGTAATGCATGTGCAGTTGTTTCTATATCTCCCAAACCACAAGGACATAACCACAAGGACATAAGCCGGCTGAGTATGGTAGCTTCTTAAACTTCCCCTCTAAAACTGCAGTAGGAAGTGCATTTAACCGAGCAAGGCTCTTCTAAATTTTGCTGCTGTTAGTTGATTAGGTATTCAGCAGGTTTTACATTTGAAAACTGATTACTTATATAAATCCCTCTAGGCAGCTTGGCTGACTCTTCTTGCATTTCCATATCAAATACATGCTGTTTAATGACCCGTATTGCTTGGTCATACCCCATCCTAATAAGCTCCTCCTGGGAAAGGCCGTAAGATTGTAGCTTCTGTCTTAATGTCACCTTCCATCTGGAAGCCTAACTATCTATAAGGGTCAGGGGAGCAAAGCCCACGTGGGAAAATAACAACTTCAACCAAAATACAAACATACTTAGCCAGAGTCTTATTTCTAATCAAAAAACCCCTGCCTTGTGTCTGAGAGCTGTATTGGAAACCTAGCATGGCACTTGAAATATTGCTCTTAAAAATGTGGTTTGGACTACTTCCAGGGGGGTTAAATTCTCATAGGGGCCGAGCTGGGCACCATATAAGAGCTGCGGGCAAACCTTAGCTGCAAAAAGCTTTATGTCAGCCGGAATGAAGAGAGCTCCCCTACCTAACTAAGGAGAAACCCCTTTTTGCCTCCTCCCACCCCGGCCCAAGTCCATTTCAATACTAGTCTCTGCATTTCACGTCCAGTTTTATCCACGTCGTCTTTATTTCTGTTTCCCAGCTGCGCAATCCCTCTGATAAGTTCATCTATGCCACAGTGAAGCAGAGTTCTGTGGACATTTATTTCCGGCGGCAGGTAGAGCTGAGCACCATGTACCGGCACATGGAGAAACACAATTATGAGAGCGCTGCTGAAGCCATCCAGGCTGTCCGAGACAAGTAAGTGTGTGGGCCTGAAGCTGGCAGCTTGGGAACGCAAATGACTAAGTGGTAACTTGCCAGAGGATGCCACTAACGTTTGGATAAGCCAGCTGACTGGAACATGCTGTCAAGGTTTCCACCCCAAACTCTGAACAATAGTGAAGATCACTGCTCTAGCAGCTTAGGTTCTGCAAAGGCTTGTCCTAGCAGCTCAGGTTCTGCTGGGCTTCTTGCAAGACAGCTCTCTTCCTTTGCAAGTTCATGATAAACCAATCTGCATTAATCTTGCAAGCTCAGCGCTTGAAAAGTTGACCTTGATCGCTTGTGCTGTCTTCCCTCTCCCCCACAGCAAGCTCCACGCGTTCATCTGGGACTCGGCGGTGCTGGAGTTTGAAGCCTCACAGAAGTGTGACCTGGTGACCACGGGGGAGCTGTTCTTCCGCTCCGGCTTTGGCATCGGGATGCGCAAAGATAGCCCCTGGAAGCAGAACGTCTCCCTGGCCATCCTCAAGTCTGTACCCCTGCCCCGTGGGAGGCTGAATGCTCTGTAGACTGCATGAACTGGACAGGGCGGGTGGGGGAAAGCATATTTCTAGCTTGTGTTGGGGGATCAACTGAGAGAGGAACCTAAGAGAAGCTCACAGAACCTCAGGAAATCCCTGGATGCAAGGGAGAGTTCAGGCCAGTAATTCTCAAACCAGCAGCTGCGCCCCCCTCCTCCGAATGGATGAGAGCTCCCAGGTCACAGTTCCCATCCAGATCTCCCCCCAAGTTATTGTTAGGTGCAGAGGGAGAAACTCCAGAGATAACAGCAACAGGCAGGATAAGTTGGAGAATTGTGCCCTGTATATTTCCCCCTCTGCGGCTAATAGGAGTTGCAGGGGAGCGGGCATTTAAGTTAGGGAATCGTACAGGGGCACGATTCCTCCCCCTTTCCCTCGGCTTCAACCCTGATAAACACTTCCCCCGTGCTTCTTGGGCTGCTCTTTGAAAAAGGGAGAAGACACCAGGAGTCTCGATTCTAGAATTCCCACGTGGTGCCCAGTTCAGCCACTCAATTTTACCTTTTCTAGTTTAAAGAGCAAAGCATGCCATGGGTTTTAAATCTGAAAATCAGTGCCGCTTGGCTATCAGAAGTTTGGGGGAACCAACACAGGCGACACGGCCGGGAAACATCAGCAAAGACAGTGCCCCCCCCACCTCCCAGGCCTAACCACTAGCAGCTCCTGCCCCTCTTGGGAAACCAACCCCGTGACTCCTCTTGTGCTCTCTCTCTCTCCTTCTGCCTCCAGCCACCATGAGAACGGCTTCATGGAAGAGCTTGACAAGACTTGGGTGAGGTATCAGGAGTGCGATTCCCGTAGCAATGCCCCAGCAACGCTCACCTTTGAGAACATGGCAGGTTTGTTCTTTCCCACCTGCCTTCTGATCTGCTGCCCTCCCCTCAGGCTAGGGACGGTTCACTTTAGTCCAACAGGAAGGCTGGACAGCGACTTGTCCGATGGACAGGCTAGTTTTTGTTTTAAACGTTCCCCAAAAGGTAGCACGGCCGTCTCAGGAATCTGGCACTGGCCAATAGGCACTTGCTTCAGCCAGCTTTTCCCTGGTTCAGACTGAACCCTGCTTGAAACTTGCAGGAAGTTTTTCAGAGCTCGTCCCAGGGCACAAAAGGGTACGTTTGTACTGAATGCTGGGTGGGCATTGTCAGATTGCTTCTGCTGCACTTAAAATGTTCTGTTGTTACCTTTAGTGTACACCAAGGGGGAGAAGGAGGGGGCTTTTCTCGGGGCGCCATTCTCCTCGCTGTTAACTTTCCTGCTTCTTTCAGGTGTATTCATGCTGGTGGCTGGAGGTATTGTGGCCGGGATATTTTTAATATTCATAGAAATAGCTTACAAAAGGCATAAAGACGCCCGGAGGAAGCAGATGCAACTGGCGTTTGCGGCCGTGAATGTGTGGCGGAAAAACCTGCAGGTAGGACAGACCGTTTTTAGAGCAAAACCTCCAACACAGGTGCGGTTTTTCTGTTTGCCATCACTTCACCCAACCAGTGACTACAGTGCTATGTGGGGATAGCACAGGGCCAGGCTCCCCGCAGCCCCTCCCCCAAGCCCCCCCCTCCCCACAGCTCCCTGCAGGCGTGCCTCTGAGGGGTGAGCCGGAGTTCCCCGCCGCCCTGCTTGGAGTTTGCACGCAGCAGGGCCCAACCCAATGTGCTTCTTTCCTGGGAGGTGAGTTCTGCACCATTTGAATCCAGAGCCCCGGCGGGAAACATCCTGATTGGCCAGATCCTCTCTCTCCCCCCTGCCACCTCCAACCCGTCCTCCTGGTCAGCTGCTGCTCTTCCAGATGTGGGCTCCTGCTGTGGGGTTTTTTTGTTTTGTTTTGTTTTGTTTTGTTTTGTTTTCAGGCCCATTTGAGCTTTTAGTCCTCTGGAAAGCGGCTGCAACCTAAGGCAGGCCTTAGGCTACCCAGCCTTGCTCCTGCTTGGCTCTTGGTTAAGTGGCAAAATAAATAAAATAAGATGATTATTATTATAAAGCAACCTCCCGCTCAGAGAGACCCAGCTGAAGTTTTCCTAAGAGATTCCAGAGCGGGGTCCCAGGCGCCTATTTAGTCCTAAGCCTATGGCACCACCTGCTGTTGGAAGAAGGGATTGCAAGCGGAACAGAATAGAAGAGGTGGGTAGTTTCCCTTGCACACACACCACTCCGAATCTAGCCTGGGTGTGCGGTTGCAGACTTAAGGCCCTAACCCTGGCTCCGGCTGCATATAATTCCGACACCCTCCTATGCTCGTCCTTTGGGATTCTTAGCTCCCAGGGTTGCACAGCCCAGCTAAAGCCATGTAAGAAGCCACCTTTTCTGTGACTTGCACAGGGCTTAATATGAAGTCAGAGGTCACCAAAGCTCCGCCCCAGATTGGTTTTCAGTGCCAAGTTTCAGCTACAAAGCTTGTAACATTTTAAAAAGAAACACGGGGCACCTCTGAGCATGTGCAGAGTGCCTCTTTTTTTAAAAAAAATTTCTGCTTGGCATCCACAGTCTTGCCACAGCACTGGGGATGACAGTTTAGGAATTCTGGGCCAGTAGGCGCAACTTCAAGGCGAATTTGTCTAGTTGGTCATCTTCTTAAAAACAAAACGAAACAAGAAATTGCTGGGACAAGGAGTATTGCTTCAGAGCACAAACTGTGGTGTACAGGGAGACAACATTCTCTGTGCAGAGGATGCAAAGCTAGCTGACAAAATAACTTGGCTCCCAAAGTGGATGATAACATTTTGAAATAAATGTTTTAAAAAGGGAAGAAATAACTTCTCCCAAGGCCAGGTGATTTTGAAGAAGGATTGGGCCATTGACACAGAGGGTGAGGGAGAAAGACGAGCTGTTAGGAAGACCCAGTGTGATGTTCGGACAAGCTGTTCCTCCCTCCCTCCCTCCCCCCCACCCCTCTTTCTCCCCCCTCCCCAAGACAGCAGCACAGAAGGGGTTAAGTCTGCAAGGAATGACAGCACATTAGTCACTGCCATTTTTCACTTGCCAACTTTCTAGAAAAAATCCTGCCCTGGGTCACTGCGGGTGGGTGGGGAACGAATCTTTGGGGCTGACAGCCAAGCATGCACCCCTGTGGCTTATAATAAAGAAATAAACAGAGAAATACGCTCAACAGAGATCCGTTTGACAATGTAAGACTTTTCCGCAGGAGGATCCCTCAGACCACTAGTATCTGGTACATTGCTAGAAGGTAGGCAAGTGGGAAGATTTATTTGTTCAAGGAAAAAAAAATTAAATAAATAACAAATAACGGGGCTTTTTTATTTTCTGGGGTTTTGTTTCCTGGGGGAAATCACAGTTCTGCCATGGCTATTTTCGACGATGCCATGGAAAGGCACCAAAAGAAAAAAAAAAAAAAAAACCCATCCCATTTCATTCTCTGGCTATCTTTTTCTTTTCTTCTGTGCATGCGCGCAAAGAAAAACTTGGAGAAAAACTGAAAAGGAGGAGGAAATGTATCCACCGCGCATGCTCTGTGCACCAGTAGGATACATTTTTTATCACCCCTACCATGGGTTGGTACAGACAGACCTGGTTACACCCTCTCCACAGACAAAAGGGTTCGGGGGGAGGAAGTGGGGGCGGGGGGAGAGAATCATTTCCTTGCAATTGGCTGGGTCCTCCTGTCCCCCCCACCCCTTCTAAAAAAAAAAATGAAGTCCCCATGTGCTGACCAGGTGTGACTGCTTACCACCAACAGCTCTCTTTTCCTGAGTTATTTTTCTTTAAATTCTTGACATCCCTAATACCGTCCGAAGCCTTAATGCTTTGCTTCTTTCCCTTTCTTTTCCTTGTTTAAGCTTTCCTTTCTGTTTTCCTTTTGGTTGTTTTTGGTTTGTTGTTTTCCTTTCATTTCGTTTTTTTTCCGTTTCCTTTGACAAAACAGTTCAGGCTTTGCGCCAAGAGTCATTGAAATTTTCGGAGTACCTTTTTTTTAACATACAATGACCTTCTCTTTCAATGCAGTCCTCTCTCTCTCTTGTGGCCGTAGGATTCACCTTCAGAAAAGGCCCCGAGCATTTTTATTTAGTGGTAGGTGAACGTGTCTCAGCTCTCTCTCTAGTCAGACCAGCATTGATAGGAAGGGGTAGGGAGCAATGATTCGTCTGCCTAGGGATCCCAGAGGCCATCGGTTTCCACCCATGGGATCATCCGTGGGTCTCATGGGAAGCCAACCTAACTCCCGAGGCCTCTGAGCTGTAAATCCAGCAGAAGTCCAGTTCTTTGCTGCCCCCCATTCCTGGCCCTCAAGGGGTTTAAGCCATTCTAATTTAGACCTAGTGATGTGCTGACTCTGCAATAACAGAGCAAAGGTTCAGGGCCATATGGGGCTGACAACTGTAAGAACTTCTTGGTTGTTGTCTTGACCACCGCTTAAGGAAAAAAAAAAACCACCACCACCACCACCAAAAAACCAACCAACCAAAGCAAACTAAAACCAGAAACCAGACCAAATGAAGCATCGTGACGTGGGGCAGTGTTCATCTAGGTGTAGAGGTCCAAACCACCCACTGGAGATCTAATCGCTTATATACATATTCATTTTAGGATAGAAAAAGTGGTAGAGCAGAACCAGAATCTAAAAAGAAAGCCACATTTAGGTCCATCACTTCTACCCTGGCCTCCAGCTTCAAGAGACGTAGGTCATCCAAAGATACGGTAAGAGGAAGAAGAACGATTATGCCCTCTTTCTTTCTTTCTCTCTTTCTCTCTCTCTCTCTTTCTCTCTCTCTCTCTCCTGCCATCCCATCAACTTCCACACACCCATCTCGAAGCTGCCAGTGTGACCTCCCATAGCCTCATGTCCGTCAAGAGTGGGTCAGTCAGTGAGTGAGTCAGTCCGTTTCCCTGTCCCTCGGAAAGTTTCAAAGCCCTGGAGGGCAGGAAGGTTGCTTTGTAGTGTCCTGTGAAGAGTTTGGAGATCACTGCAGTGAGTGGCTCGTTTTTTGGTTCTGGTTTGTTCTTTTGTTGTTTTGTTCTTTTTTGGATCAGGTGATTCGATTCCATTTGGAAAGGTGGCTTAAATTTCCTCACCTCGCTGGTGTCCAATTTTCCCTTCTTTTTTTTCAAGGAAATTTTTTTTTTGACAGAAACTGATTTTTACCTGTTGTTTTTTTTTTTTAAAGTGTTCCTGTACCTGTTTGTCATTGTATGCCTAAAGCGGTCCTCGACACCCCCATCCCTGACCCCCACTTCCCCCACCCCAATTCCGCCCCAGTTTAATTCAGGCACCGTCTCACCTCACTCTGGACCATGTGTCTATCACATTCTTTACCTGTGATTTTTGTTTGTGATTATAAAAACAAAACAAAAAGCAAAAAACAAAAGCAAAAAGAGAGAGAGAGAGGGAACTCCCAGAATTCAGCCAACTGTGTGCAAAAGACAACTGTCTCTGCCTAGGGCAGGGTAGGGAGAGAGACAAATCGCGGTTTGGAGAGAAAAAATTTTGGAGAGCATTTTGAAAAAATATATCTAAAATGAAGCCAAACCCAGGGTGGGGGAAAACCCAAAGGCAGCTGGCCTGATTCGCTATTCGGTTTCGGTGCGAAGCGTCTCCCGCAAGACAGCATCGAAACTTCTGCTTGCTCTAAGCTTCTTGCTTCCAAATGGCCCCCTCCTGTGGAGGGGAGGGGGGGTTGCACGCACAACTCAACTGAGGCCTGAGCACCCCCCTGCCTGCATGAGCCCTGGCTGGATGCCACTTTGCACGCTGAAATGTCTGGAGAGCAGGAAACGCCGTTTCTGTTTTGCGTTACACGCAGCACAAGGATACCGCTTCCTGCTGTGAGCTTTGGAGGGTGGGGGGGGGATCAGAGTTTGGTTTTTTGGGTGTTTTTTTTTTTAAGCTTTTTAATTTCCTTTCTACGGAGTTCTCTCTCTCAGTCGTCTAGCTCTGGATCAGGGTTGCTCAGGCAGGTGTCAGAGAGACAAGCGCATGGGTGGCAAGCACCAAAATGCGTGTCCTGCTGCCAGTGTGAGCAATGCAGAAGAAGGGCTCTGCTGTGGAATATGATAAGAAAAGCCGGCCTCTGAGCATATGCAGAGAGCTCTGGTGTGAGCCTGCGGTGCAGGCCAGGGAAAGGGACTCGGCTCAGCTGAGCTGTGGGACATGACAATATGAAGAGGGGAAGTGCTTCTGAGCATAGGCAAAGTGCATCTCTGATGAGAGTAAGCAGTCAGCAGACACAAGTCTGGGACCAGGGAAAGGGTTTGCCTGGTACAGAGAATATGATTTTCAGGCAGTTTCTCATTTTAGAAATTAAGTATGGGTGTGGGAAAGGGGGAATAGCACCCCCAGAGACCAGTGAAATAGATGCTCTGCATCTCAGCCTGTGCCCTGGGTGCCTCCTGCCCACTAGTGACTCTGCTTGGCATCTCCGCTCATCAGAGAAAGGAGATGCCATTGGATGCAGAAGCAGAACTCCCGGGGTAATGGAAACCACCCCATTGTTCCTTTGCTGGGCCTGGGCGCAGAGAAGGGGTCAGGCAGATTGTTCCACAATCACCCTTGAATTTGCACCCTGTGAGGACTCAACGGCTTCCTGCAGAGGACAAGATCAATTCCCTCCTGGCAGAAGTACTTTTGCTTTCGGGTGTGGTTTGACTCACTTGCTTGAGCTACCTACCTACCTAGGGGTTTGCTGGGAGGTTGGTTCTGCCTTTGAGTGGGAAGTCAGAGCAGGCAGCCAAGGGCTTTTACCTACGCCAAGATTCATAGGGCATATCTTATTTATTTATTTAACTAACTAACTAACTAACTAACTAACTAACTAACTAACATATTTTTATCCCGCCCAAAACTTACATCTCTGGGCAGTTTACAACAAAAAACCAACAACAGAAAAGTTAAAACATTCATTAAAACAAATAAATGAAATGAATATAAAACCAATGAATATCTACATGACAGACTTAAAACTATTTGGTTCCTTGCTGTGGCTTCCTCTAGAGCAGGGGGATTCCCGACCTGTGGCACTCCAGATGTTGCCAGACTACAGCTCCCATCACTCCCAGTTTATTGTGGCTGAGGATGATGGGAGTTGTAGTCCAGCAACATCTGGAATGTCACAGGTGGGGAACCCCCGCTCTAGAGAATCCTAACAAACGTGGGGTATGTGAAATGGCCTAGCTCTGTCTTCCCACAGAACTACAATTCCCATGGTTCTCTGGGCAGATTTTAAAAACTGACTAATAAATAGAGTTAAGTCTGATATGTCTTGGTAGGAGGAACAAAGATAGGGCCCGAGCCTTGAGGATGGTTGTTCAGAATTCTGTATTTATTCCCTCCTTTCAAGTTCTGGGGGCGATACCTGCCTCGCCCACCCCTTGGTCTAAGAACCTTTCTCCTTCCCTTATTCTGTCCTCCACCGTGCCTAAGAGAGATGGCAACAGCTTGCAGCTCCTGCGCCCCATAAGCAAGGAACTTAAGTACCCTGCACCTAGAGTCTGCATCCTGTAAGAATTGTGCCAATTAAGTACATTTCATAATTGGCTCTGCTAGTCATGTAGAGATGGGCTGCAGGAGCTGTGCAGGACGCCTGACCAACATGGCCTCCAAAATGGCCTCCATTTTACCCAAGCTCTTTCAAATATACCTAATCAACCATAAGGACTAGAACCTTTTTTTTTTAGAGAGAGAGAGCGAGAAGGCTGAGGTTATCAGGAAGTTGGATTGTGCACTCATTATGCCATCCTGCACTTTTTCTATGCTCCCCTGGCTTTGTCCACATCGCCTTTGTCGAAGCCAGACAGCTCCAGTGCTTATTTTTTTAAAAACACAACAAACTAATGACAGCTCCATTCCATTTCAACCCCATTTGTCGAAACACGAGGCTATGCAAAGACATAAAATCCAGCATGTCCATAGCTAGGTACACTCATTTCTCCTCAATGAAACAAACACATTGCAGCATCCTTGTCAGCTATGGAAATAAGTGAAGCCATGAGGTCCGGCAGCATGAGCCGACCTCAGGTTTCCGAAAAACCGACCGTGCTCTGCAACCCTTGAGAGCTCAAAGGGGCACCACGCTTTGTGGCCAAGCAACTGGTTGGCATCCAAACTGCCACCATTTCCAGGATTCCCCAATGTACACGCTAGAGAGACCCCTGCAGATGGCCGCTCAACATCAAATTTGGTACACCCGGCCAAAAGATACTTAGCAAGAGCTGGTGCACACACTGAAATGTTGGGCTGGCCTAATCCTCCCAGAGAAGTAGCCATATCCCCACATTTTGAAGCCCTAGTCTTTATGGGTGACCCCACAGAATACTCTGGAAGCTCCTCGAATCGTGACCGATACGATACCAAAGATCCAAACTCACCTTTTCTTAATCCCCACAAAGGCTCCAAACAGGAAAATCGTTCTCGTTCGCTCTTTCCCCCCAGTCGGTACAATTCAAAGGACCTTTAAAAGAACAGAAGTTAGTTTGATTGATTGAATGACTTGGTATCCTGCTTTTTAAATGAAACCACGAGGAAGCAGATAACAAAACTATACTTCTATCCTGCTCTGTTCCTTAGCTCACTTTGTTAGGAATTTATCTACCTTGCCAATCCTCGTTCAAACATAAACTACCTGAGATGGCAAACTTCTTATTTATTTTTTTAAGTGGTAGGAGTTTGAAAAACAAACAAAAAATGTTATCCCTTTTTCTTTTTTGGAGTTTGAAAAACAAACAAACAATGTTATAACTTTCCCCTTTTTTTTCTGGGTTTACATTACTAGTGTAAATATAGCGGCAGAAAGTGAATCAGAAGTTTCTGGTTAAAATTTTACCTCAGAGTCAGACATTTTACCCATGTCCGAAATCAGCCTCAAATATTCCTCAAATTTCCTCCAAAATCAGCTTCAAATATTCTTCAAATTTCCTCACAGACTCAACTGTTAAAATGACACACACGTACACCCCAGCCTCACCTATTGATTATACTTCTGTCTAGGAATTTCCTTTTGGGATTTTCTTGGCTGTTTATAGGACTTTATTTATTTATCCATCTATTTATTTATTTATTACAGGATAATTGGTATCCTGGCTTTCCCCTTGTACATGTGCACAAGGCAGCTAATGCTTTATTTATGTTTTATTTTGAAATCTAAATTTTAAAAAATTTAATGTGTTTTTATCTATTATGATTTTTAAAAAATCTTTTTGTGGATTCTAAATGTTTATATTTTGTATGGTGTTTTTAATTTTGTCCACCGCCTTGAGATTTAATATTAGGCAGTATATAAATTCAACAAATAAATAGATAATAAATAATAATGCAATTAATATAGGGTGTTTGGTTTTGAGGTTTGTATCTTAAGAAATTGGGGTGTGCTGCCTTCGGCTTTTTTCTTATTTTTATTTTGCAAATGGAAAGGCAGGATACCAATTACATGAATAAATTAAATAATAATGTCATCCTTATTCTTACGAGCCAAGGGAGTCTATGTCCCACTGAAGTCTGTGGGGTTTCCTCCCCAAGTAAACACACCCAGACGACAGCAAAGAGACTGTCGTCCCCTAAAATGGCGGTTGGGGATGGGGAGAAACCAGCTGTTTGGCAGAAACCCTGAAATTTCCCTCAGAAGTTTAGGTGTTGTGCAAACTGATTTCCACAAAGAAAAGGGAGACAAATAAACAAAAGCAAAAACAAGAAAGAGCCGTCCTCGGGACTAGCATCACCTTGTCACCTCAGACTGAGCAAAAAGGGATCATGTTGATCCTTTCAGCAGCCATTGTGGGAGGCATTTGTCATTCAACGTCATTATCTGCTCTCCACCCCGAAATTTCTCTGTCAGAAACAGGGGTTTCGCTGGTGGGGAATGTCCCCCCCTCAGAAGTGCCCCGTTGACATGTCTGGCCTCAGGGATGGTTTTCTGAGGAGATTTAACCAAAGTCTGCCCTTGCAGTGGCATCCTTCTTGGTTTATTCACCTCAGGATGAAAAGCTGGGTGCATTCTTTACACACGCCTGCTAGAAAAGAAAGAGGCGGAAGTCAAAACTGGGCAGCCAGAGGGAGTTTGTCGTGACCGAGCCCCCTTGGAAATTTATGGGACTTGAGTCAGTCAGGACTAATTTGTCTTGGTGGTTCCAGTGGGGCCAAGTCATGACTAACCAGTTGGCATCTTGGCCACTGGGAGGAAAAATCCAGGAGGCATATTTGCAGCGGCCTCAACCTCACAGTCACGCATGGGTCATTTTAATATTCATTTTATCACCCTTTAAAAGAAAAAAACACACACCAACAGGACACTAAGCATTCGGTTTCTGCTTCCCATAAGTACGTTTTCCTGTCAAAATTAGGCGCCAAAATATTCCTTGGAAGGAAACACCTTCCCCACAGATGCAAGTCTTAAGGTGGCCGGCTCCGCTTCTTAACTTCCTCCTAAATTTGCAGTGAAATCCTGGGCATGTTTATTCAGGAGTAAGTCTTGCTGTATTCCTCGAGGCTTGCTCCCTAGTAAGTGTGTGCAGGATTGTGGCCTTAACGAGCTTGTGAACCAGCTGTCATGGCTCCCACCCCACCCCCAGCACAACACTCAGATTTTGTAGCTTGCAGAAGGGGCTGAATTTCCCCCTCCTAAAATTCCACCTGTCCCCACCTTATACAATTACAGCATTCTTCACTCTTTCCAACATTTGCTCGATAAAAAACCGGCAGGCTTATTTTACATGATGCAGGAGAGAGGTTGTTTGGAGGCTGCAGTCTTAAAGAATTGCATATCTGCCTGCAAATCGCATGGAAAGCCATGGAGCTTACTCTGGTGTAAGCATGGTTAGGAGAACCTTGTAAATGGATCTGTTGCCTTGGCCAGCTCAGTTCATGCAAGAGTTTGGGAAAGGTACATTTCTCAGCCTAGAAATCAGTATTTTTTTTTTTAACATATTCTGTCACAATGAGCTGAATATGTATCCCCCCCCCCGAACCTGTCATACAAAAAAAGCTTCAAAATACTATACTTTTCACAGCAAATGCATTAGGTGCTTTTCCGAAGCAGAGGGCAGAAAGAAAAGCTGATATTCCACTAGCCCAACTGATATAATTGGTAGCATGCTCTATGAGAATAACTTTGCAAACTCTACAGAGACAACAGATAGAGAGAACTTTTCCTCCATTGCAAGACTGGAACATAGGATCAGCCAGTGAAGGTGGTTTGCAGGCGGTTCAGGGCAGGGGCCAAAGAAAACACAGTTTTCACGTGAGACAGAAGGAGCTTGCGGAACCCATCGCTACAAGATGTGGCGAGAGCCAGTGACTTGGGCAGCTTTAGCCATGGGATTCAACAGATTCACAGCAGATAGGCCGTGATAGCTACGTGGTTGAAAGACAGTCCAGGTACCAAGTGTTGAGGACCTATAAGTGTGGGGAAAGGTACAGCCCATGCCTTGCTCATGGGCTTCTCAGAGCCATTTAGCTCTCCACTGTTGGGAACAGGACGCTGGACTAGATGGACATGGCCGTTCTGATGTTCTTACCACTTAAATGCAAAGTCAGCACAGACCAATAGGTGCCCCCAAGAAAACAGGCACCGTCCCTACAAAACAGGCACTGTGGCAGAGATGGTGCTGCCATCTTGGGGCTCAGAGCCCGGTCAGGCCAGCTAAAGTGGGGAGGGTCATCATCGTTTTCAACTCCTGCCTGCATGAAATGGACTTGTTTGTGGGCGGGGAGGAAGTGACACTGTTTGAGGCGGCCTCTGAGCCTTCTCCGGGGCCGACGCTGCAGGTTTCTGGGGCGGGCAGGACGGCTTTGGGGCACAGCGGCGGACGAGGGTAGATGCTCTTTTGCCAAACGCAATTTTGCCTTGAACTCTGGAACTGCAGCCAATGCCTCTGTAATAGACAATCCCTTTGATGCGCCTGCTCCCTACAGACAGCCCCGCGATGTCACCACGCCCAGAATCCGTGAGCTGCAGATAGCCCTGTAGAGAATCCCCGGCTTCAGGAGCTGCTCAGCACAGGGTGGGCTCTTGTTCTGAATGTTCATTCGCTTTTGTCCTGTATCCCAAGTCCTGTATGATGGGGGTTTTGCCATGTCCAGGGAGCGTGAGGCAGGGACCGCAAAGAGAAGGGCAGGGGAGAAGGGCAGGGGGCCTGGAGGTCAGCAGGTGGGGAAGAAGAGTCGGATTTGAACATTCCTTTCGGGTGTGCAAAGAGACATAGAGGGTAGAGTCAAGTGGGCCGAATCCGGCCACCACGGGCCACTGGTTTCGGTGGCCACTGGAGCAGCATCCAAGGAGGGGGTTGGCTCTCCAGCGCAGTCGTGTGGAAAAGGGCCACCAGATGGTGTCATATAGCCCTCCCTGTCCTCCGGGGAATCCCTTAGAGATGATGCATTTCTCTGCTGTCCCAGCAGGCAGATCGGGAAGGGGCAAGCCAAAGGGGGCTAAACAAAATGCAGAACAAAAAACCCGGCCCACACCACGGGCAAAGCTCAGCAACAACCTTCTGCTCTGCCCCACGGCGAGAACCAGCAAGGAGGCTGAAAACCAAATCTGGCCTTGGCTTGAGCAGACATTGACTTCTGGCCAAGGATTTTCTGTGCACTTGGGACACCTCGCATGCCGCTGGTCTTTGGCAACACAAAGACGAGCAAAGGCCGACGGGAGATCAAGAATCTTGTAGTTCTGCCCCGCGGAGATTTTCAAAAGTCTGACCTGTAACCGTAGGGCACCCACACACAACAGCCTCATCTGTATTCTTGGCTGCAGGCCATCGGTAACGGGCAGAGCAAAGGTTGTTTGCAATGCGGAGTGCAACTGGTTTGGGCATCTCCTTTAAAAATTAACCCCAACTCTCTTGGGTTTCCAACGCCTAGGGAAAGGAGCAGGGTGGATGCAGTGTCACTCCCACAAGGAGTTTCTTGGCAGATAGAGAAGGATGGCGACAAAATCGGGCTTTGCTTCTGCGATGCCACAGCTAGAGCAAACTGATTGGCCTTCCTCCAGGGCTGGCACCGACCCCGTTCCGGCAGGGACAGCAGAGACCCAATCGCAGGCCTTGTCTCTAACACATGACATATGTCAGCATTTTCACCTAACAACTGTCTTTTCAGTTTTATCACAAACCGAACAAACTTGAGTCGTGCATTTCTTTACTCACCTGCCGCTAAATCCAAATTCTAGGTCGCTGGAACCAGGAGTGGGGGGGAATGCCGCACACTCCAAGGGGAAGGAGGCTACAGGGCCGTGGGGGAGGGACCTCCTGTGCCGAGCCCCGCTAGAACTTCCGGAAATAAGCGGCCCCTCTGTAGGCTGGCCTAAGCCACTTCCGGGGGCCTGTCCGTCTTGTGGTTCCACCTGGGCCAGAGACAAAGACGCCCAGCTGCCATGTTCTGCAGGAAGCGCTCTCACCAGGGGTGAGCGGCAGAGATTCCCGGCCCTGGCGGCAGGGCCGTCCGCCGAAGCTCTGATTGCCTCTCCGGTCTGCGGCCTTTGCATCATCCCTGAGCGATCTCCCATAGGGGCATGCGTCTCGACTGAGTGAGCCGGGTGGCCAGGCCAAGCCCTGCCTAACGCCTCCGCCTTCTTTGTCTGTCTGTTTGTCTCTTGCAGCAGTATCATCCCACTGACATCACTGGGCAGCTCAACCTCTCCGACCCCTCGGTCAGCACCGTGGTGTGACATCTGGGTGCCATCACCACCGGGCCGACTCCAAAGGGACAAACCAATGGAGACTCTGATGGGTCCTTCCTAGAGACACAGAGCGTCCATCCGCCCGCAGCGTCTACATTGCTTTCTCGCCCCCGTTGTCCTTGCTTTCCTGCCCCTGGAATCCTGCTCTTCCTAGGCCAGGTGACATCCTGGGGCATCGGGGTGAACCTATAGAACACGAGGCCTTGGAGCAGCCAGACCCCTTAGAGTGGGCAGCCTCCACATGCTGATCTTGGCAACGTCAACAGAGAAGGCGACTCCAAGTGGCACGTCGGCCGTGCGAGGGTGGACCGCACACTCCTATCCAGCGGACTTGGGTTCCTTTGCCGTGAGGAGAGAGTCTGTATCATATATGCATGTGCGGACCTTCATACGTCTACTTTCTCCCACATTTTCTACACCACGTAAGAGGACTGGAGGGGCGTTCATGCTCATGGGTCATTGTACATAGCAAAGAAAATGTCCATCTCTGCCTCAACCATCCGTCATCCAGAGAGGAAGCTTTAATAGCGATAGGACACATGATGCTCTCTCTGGCTGTAGTTGGCATGATCTTGCCCATATAACGTTTATTGACACCCTTGTCCCTTCCCTGGGGAAATTCTGCTTCCCTGCCTGTTTTCCAATTTTTTCTGAAAGGACTGTTCTGCTGCCCACCCCACCCAGTTTGGGAGCACATATTCAGAAGAGCAGGGAACGTAAAAAACCTAAGGTGAATGGAGATCGTCTCCATTTCCTCTGGCTGAATTCTGGCTGAAGATTCTGGGACATAACTTGGCCACACAGCTTGTACATCCTGCACGGTCTGGGAAAATGTATCTCCTAGATCCCTGCTCTGGAAAAGTTTGGTTTGTCCATAATTATGGCTGCAGTAGGGTTTCTTACTCATTGGCTTAACTGACTCAGGGTGGCTTAGAAGATCTGATTTAGTCATCACACTATGCAGCCTAGCATGATGGGATATTTATTTATGACCGTTATATATAAGCTGACTTTCCAAACACGTTGTCCAAGACAGCCTCCAAAATAGTCACAAAGACAGCACTCAAGGCTGAGGTTTTAGGCTTAAGGAAGGTTTTAAACACAGTGACCTGCATCCAGAGCAAAGCTTTTCTCAGTTTTTGCTTTTCTCTGACGCATGGTTCTATCAGTTGGGGGGGTTGAGAAGGCAATTAGCTCCAGCTGCCAAGATGATTACCGCCCCACTCAGCAGCGTCCCTCACCGTCCTGTCAGCTGCCCCATCTCCTGGCTACCTTTGGAAGTGCAAAAGCGACAAAGAGAGGTTTCTCTAGGGTTTGAGAAGCCTCAAGAAGGCACTTTGCGGCTTTGAGTCGCAAGCTGAATTGCCTTGGTGCTTCCACACCTGGGTGCTTTGCGCTGGCTTCAGTCCACGCGAGCACCCCTTTCACCCCCTCCTGTCCATGTTGCAAACGTAACAAAAGTGCACCTACCGATAAAAAAAAGTGGGACGGCAATGCTACCAGCAGTCCACCCATGCAGTCACAGAGCAGCTGTACTCCTGTTCTAAAAAGAGAGATTTTTCTGCTTTAATAAGCTGACAAGTGCAGGGAAAATACCAGTAGAGGTAACGGATGGAGGGCGACCTGGTGTGAAGAGCAGGTGAACCGGCTGTGGCAGTTCTAGACTAAACATCCCATTTTAGAAGCATCCATGATGGCTCTGAGCTCTGTGCACTCCACACACAAACCCTTTTTGGCTCTAGGCTTGACTGCAAAAAATGGGCTGGAACCAGGACTGTGCAATCCCCCCCCCGGCGCGCCTGCTTCCTGGCTCTGAAGAGACTGAGCAATGGACCAGGAACTCCACAGTTCAGGCTCTCTCCTCTGCCATGAAGTGACATGGGGTGGCCTCAGACAAAGAGCTCCCTTTCAGCCTCAGCTTCCCAGCCGCAAGATGCGAACAATAATACTCGCCTTAGCTGACAGGGTGGCTGGAAGGATCAAGAAGATACTATAAGTAAAGTGCTTTTTAGCCAAAGATGCCACCATCTGCATGCAAAGCTTGTCCCTGAGCTTTGGCCCTTCTGTGTCCCAGCGGCAAGATATCTATCTTGATCTTTGCTATTGTAAACCCTTCCAAACTTGGGGAATTACATCCGTGAGCCCTGCAATATTTAAACTCAGCCATCTGGTCGGCAGCACCTGCCCAGGTGATTAAACACCATACAGGTGCGGTTCCCAAAAGAAAAGTGATCCGATGAACCCCTCTCTTCTGGAAAGGGTAGAAGAAATGACCCCACAGCCGTAGCATTTTCCACCTTGGAAAAAACCCGTTAACCCAAACCTTACAGCCTTCGGGGTCAGGGTGTGTTGGTCCGCGTCTTTGTCTGACTACTGTGGTTGGCAGGCATCACAGGTAAGCACCACACTTGTGGTGGAAAACATCTAATCCCAGTTAATGCAGAGGCAAAATCAAAACAAAAAAGATGCAGGGGTTTGCTCTTGTGTCCAGGGTAATCCTAGTGTGTTAGGTTTGCTGCAAATCTCAGGTTCAATGCCTCGCACCGCTACACGCGCTCACACACAGGGAGATCTCTGGGTTGGCTAGCCCTGCTCTCTCCATCTTCCTTCTTTGCAAGATGGCAATAAAATCAAGGCTGATCCCAGCACCTCACACCCATCCGTTGCCACATTCTGCAGCAACCAAAGCTTCCCAACAGCCAATGAGGGCAGCCCCCCACGAAACACATGGCTATAGTCCAGCAACAGAATGGAAATCACCTTCCCTGCTTTTCAGTCTAGTGCAAGCCTTTTTTTTTTATTGTTCCACTCCTCCCCTGGTGATGCATTGTAGAGCAATGCTAGCCTGGGTTGCCCACTGAAGCGCACTGGGCATGGGTTAGCTGAACACACCCCAAACCCGCTTTTGTACACACAAAAGGAACGGCAACCAGGTAGCTTTTTTGCTCCTGCCCTTTTGGCCCATCCCGACATCTGGATTCTAATTCAGGCTCACAGTTCTGAGAGTCGGATCAGGGAGGGGAGGGGAGGAACTGTTGTTCTTGATGCATTAATCAGGACTTATTTTTTTAATAACCTGTGCAGTCTTGTATACACACCCAGAATCACACTGGGTTCTTCTGTAAATAGATGGGCGTGTGTAAGACATTTTTAACTGGGCATCAGTATCCAATTGTTATGAATAATAATCATGTTTATTTATAAACCATGCTATGGGTTTCTGTATGTTTCTGCAACACAGCTCAGGATATTCTCCCAGGAATACATAGGGATGATAGAGATGTCTGTGTGTGTCCATTAGGAGTGTGCAAGAGACGTTTAGTGTTATTCAATTTGCTTTCATCATTCTCGGCCAAACATCATTCAGTTTCTCAGAGATCTTTCTCAGCTTTGTCCTCAACATTGGCCCTCTCTGGATTCTGTGAGCACGCCAGAGTCCTCATGTCAGTGTTCAGAAGACAGTGCTTCAGGTAAGAACAAGAGCAGCCCTGCTGGATCCGGCCCAAGGAGGCCCATCTAGTCCAGCATCCTGTTTCCCACAGTGGCCCCTCAGATGCCTCGGGGAAGCCCACAGGCACAAGGTGAGGGCATGCCCGCTCCCCTGCAACTAGTTCTATAGAGGCGTCTTTCCTCTGAGGCTGGAGGTGGCCTATAACCAGCAACCTAGTAGCCACTGAGAGGCGGCCCCTCCATGAATTTGTCTAAGCCCCTTGTACGCCACCCACGCTTAGATTTATCATGCACTATGTGAAAAAGTACTTCCTTTTGCTAGTCCTAAACTTCCCAACCTTCAGTTTCATGGGATGGCCACGGGTTCTAGTGCTGTATGTGAGGGAGAGAAATTCCTCTCTCTGTCCACCCTCTCCACTCCACCCTACTTCTATACACCTCAATCTTGTCTCCTCGAGGTAAAATCGCCTCTTTTCCAAAGTAAAGAGCCCCAGCTGCTGTAGCCTCGCCTCCCAAGGAAGGCGCTCGGGGCCCCTGACCATCCTGGGTCCTGTCCCTGCCCTAGCCTAGCAAAAAGCAAAATAGTTTTTTTAAAAAATGGCAGGCCAGACCAGGAAATGTGCACAGGATCCGTGCTGCTGCCTGTATACAGGGGCCCAGCATCATCTGAGACGCCTTTAGCGCAGAAGGATCCTGGTGGAGGGCTGAGTACACACACACACACAGGGTTGCCCAGGACGTGTAGGCCAAGCGGGCGCCACATGAGGAGGACGAGGAGCCCCTTAGAGCTGGGCCGGGCACAGTCCCGCAAAGGCGGCGTTCCTTTCCCGGCTCCTGCGCCCGCGCAGGGCCCCTATGGCGAGCGCTGCTTTGCCCAGGGCCGCCTGTTCCTTCCCTCCGGCTGCTGCCTGCAAGGCGGTGGCTGCTGGCAGGCAGGGCCGCCCGGCAAGGAGGAGGAGGAAGCCGAAGCCCCCCACTTACAGCAAGCGCCGCGGGCGCAGCAGAGTCCGGCGGGCCGGCTGGAGCAGCAGGCCAGGAGGAGCAGCCGCGGGCGCCGCCGGCTAAGCTGGACGGGGACTCCGGAGCCAGGAGGGCTGTGGGCTGGGCTGGTGCCACGCACCACCCAGCAGGGCAGGCTGCTGCTGCTGCCGCCGCACCCGGGTAGGTGGGTGGGCGCGCGCCTGCCTGCCAAGGCGTCTTCTGAGAGACTCCGGATCCTCGTGGAGGGCCGGCACTCAAGTCTAGATGAGGCGCAGCTGGGGCCGGGCAGGGAGGGCGCAGCCGGCGGCGGCGGCGGCTCCTTCCCCGGCGCGCAGCGCAGCTCTCTAACCCGAACCCTCCTTCCCCGCGGGAGCAGCTGCAGAGGTGCCGCTCAGATCTAGATGTCAAGGCGGCGGCACAAGCAGCAGCGTCTGCCCGAGCGCCTTTCTGGGTTGCCTCGAAGCAGCAGCAGCAGCAGCAGCAGCCTCTCTTTCCAAGCCATGTGCTGATGCCCCAAACAGGCGGGGTCTTCGCTGCAGGGGTCTCCGGGGCTCCCCAGCCAGAAGCCGGGTCGTCGCCGGGGACCAGCCTGCAGCCCAGCCAGAGACTCGCCAGAAGGAAACGAATATGTGGGTCCCAGCTGGCTCACCCGTCAATGCACGACTTTGCCCCTTCTGCGCCCCCCCCCCTCCCCGCCCCACTGTTGTTTCTATGGCACAGATAGGCCTGTGGCTGGAAGGCACCGCAAGAGATCGGCAGCACAGAGGGCGACCTCGATGGGCGACTGAGAGAAAACAGGCAGCCTTCCGGCCGGGTGGGAGAGTTCAGCTCTGCGGAATTGTGTTGTAGTTGAGGTGTATGTCCTGACTTGAAGGGCCTGCCTACCCTTGGCTGGCTGCAGACTTGAGGCCCATTCGCACGTTCCGTCCACCAACGCTTGTACGACGAGTGTCCGGGGTGCCCAGATACAGACCTGCCCCCAGATGCAATCCTGCACCTGTTATGCTGACCGCAGGATGGCGTTCTGCATTCTCACCTTCTGGCCCTCGGCTGTCACTTTAGCTCCCAGCTAGGGCAGCCCTAACCGCTCTCTATAAAAGCAGGAAGCGTGGCCCGCTCCGCAGGGCCCTCGTGGAGCAAATGCGACCGAGACTGAAGAGCCCTTTGCAAAAAGGAAAGGCGGCCGCACTGGGCAGGCCCAGCGGGGCGGGCTACCGTGGCCTCCTGCGCTCTGCACGCCTGGCCAGGGTCCCCGGGCGGATGGAAGACACCGCCATGATCTTCGTGCGGGCCACGGCGAGCGAGCCGATAAGGACGCAGAGGCAGACGCTGGCCAGGAAGGTGGACGGGCCGACCAGCAGGAAAAAGGCATAGTCCTGGGCTTGCAGCCAGGGCTCCTGGCAGTGAACGAAGGACTCGTTGCCAATGTCAACTATGGGGTAGTTGGAGAGATACGCCGGAAGCCTGCAAGAGACCAGCTGCACCTCTGGAAAAGAGAAAGAGGGTGGGGAGGTTGGAGAAAGAGAGAGAGAGAGAGAGAGAGAAAGACAGTGATCCCAGTCTCTGTGGCAGCTGAAATCTGTTTGAGTGCCCTGACTTCCATCCCTCCCCCCCCCAATAAACATGATGGGAATCCTGCCAGGAAGTTGTCTCTCTCTGACTAATGTCTGCTTTCCGAGAGGGGTGCAGTTTGGAGGAAAATGTGGGATCCCCTCACGCTGCACTCCTAATCTAATCCCTGCACCCCGCCACTGTTTTTACAAGAATAAATGGATACAGGAAGTTTGGATTATGTCACATGCAGTTTGACAAGATGCAAATATCACAACCCCCCCCCCCCGGTCCATTTTTTATCCTTCAATTTGTCTTCCGGTCAAAGACACCCCAGGTTATTTCGATACCTGGCAGAATACCCAAATGCCCTCCAAGTGACAATGAAAGCCCTGGCAGCAACTCCAGATAGGGCTGGGAAAGACCCCTGCCTGAAACCCTGGAGAGCCGCTGACCGTCAGTGCAGGCAATATTGAGCTAGCTGGACCAAGGATCTGACTCAGTAGGTGCTCTGTGCAGATTATGAGATGAATCTTATGGCTCGGTGGCAGAACATCTGCTTGGCAGGCAGAAGGTCCCAGGTTCAGTCCTGGCAGCATCTCCAGGTAGGGCTGGGAAAGGCTCCTGCCTAAAAGCTTGGACAGCTGCTGCCAATCAGGGTAGGCAATACTGAGCTAGATGGACCAAGGGTCTGGCTCAGTATATGGCAGCTTCCTCTGTTCCTAGGATTCCTTGGGAGCTCTGGCATGGTTCCATAGCCTCACATGAAACAAATGGGCACTATGAATCTGCATTTTCCATCTGTAACAAACTCACTAGACGCCCTGGTCTCCAGTGATCTCTTTTCAGGCCAGAACTTTGGACATCTAAGCCAGAGGCAGAGAGAGAGTTTGTTCTCAAAGGAGTGGAAGGTCCTACAACAGAATCACTGACCATGCCCTCCTCCTCCTCCTCTCTTCCATCTCACTATTGTATCTGGTCAAACTAGTTCAGGTTTTAAAAACACGACGTAAACTGTAAACAGAGATGGGATTACTGTGAATGCCACAGCATGTAGACGCGCAGTAAAATAAAAATGTGAAGTTCTTTCACAGGCAACCATGAGATCGGAACTCCCCCCCCCCCTGCAGACTTGTGTTCGGACGGTGCGTGGGAAGCAACTTTGTTCCCACAAAAGCACCCTGAGTTTAGAGCCTCGTATTCCTAAGGGCTGTTCACACAATCGACTTGAGGGTGGGAGGCCTCTCCAAACTGGGGAGCTCTGCGCACTCCCAATTTCTGACCATGTTTCAGTTAAAAACGAGGTCAGAGGCAGGGAGCTTGGTGGAAAGCAAAGCCCCAGCTGGTAGGATGGTTTTCCTCCCTACCTAAGCTGGGGATGGAATCTGGGTAGGGTGAGCTTGTCCTACCCAGCTGGGGCTCAGCTCACGATCTAGTGCCCTGCCCTAGACCTTGTTTTTAACTGACACATGCCTGAAAATCGAGAGCAAGAGAGCGCCAGACTCCCAGATTAGGGCTGGAGGCTTCTCCTACCATAATGTCCATCATGCAAAGTTCCCCTGCTAACTGGGCAAAGAGGCACCTTTTTTCAAAGTGGCGATTCTCTTTGTTGAGCAGGGGGAGAGCAACTGGCCCTCTCCATCCCCAGCACAGCATCCCTCCAGGGGCTGTTGCTGGAGTCTGTCTGTTTATTTACATCTCTCTAAACCACTTTGGGGACTTTGGTTGAAAAGCGGTATATGAATATTGGCTGTATTCTTATTCGAAGTGCCCTCTAGAAATGTTGACTGCGGGGTAACACAGGGGTTCTCAACCTCGGGTCCCTAGACGCTGCTGGACTGCAACCCCACCCCCACCCCCCAGCTGGGCATGATGGGAGTTGTAGTCCAGCAACATCGGAGAAGCAAGGTTGAGAACCCCGGGGTGGATGCATTTGGGCTCTGGGTAGGTCAGCAGCGGCAGGCAGGCTTTCTGCCCACTTCCCTGGGTCTCGCTCACCTGGGACTTTGTCTGTGTGGTCGGCCAGCCACTGGGAGAGAGGCTGGATGGCGCAGGAGCACATCCAGGGGTTCCCATCCAGCTTGAGGTAGTGCAAAGAGGGCAGGCTCTGGAAGAGGCCGGCTGAGAGGGCGACCAAGCCATTGCTGTGGATGGACAGGACTCGGAGGTGAGGCAGAGCCTCCAGGAGCTCCGGCTCCAGCTGCAGCAGCCGGTTGTGCCCCAGGTTGAGCGTCGTCAGGCCCGGCACGGGGAAGAAGGTCTCCGGCTGCAGGATGCTCAGGTAGTTCCCACTCAGGTCCAGCTCCCGGAGCTCGCCCAGGCCCAACAGCGCCTGGCACTGGAGACTGACGAGGGCGTTGCCGCGGAGGCTCAGCTGGTGCAGCCCGCGCTGGGCCACAAAGGTGCGGTTCCGGAGGGCCGTGATGCGGTTGTAGTCCAGCAGGATGGCGGTGGCGTTAGCGGGCAGGTCGTCGGGCACAAAACGCAGCTGGTGCTCCACGCAGTCCACCTTCCCGGAGGAGCAGCTGCAAACACTGGGGCAGGTGGAAGAGAGCAAGGGTGGCAAGAGGAGGCCAAGGAGGGTGGCCACCACGAGCCTTCTGCAGCCCGGAATGCCAGAGCCCTGGGCTGGCCAGAGGAAGATCCGGCTCCTCCTGCCCCCAGCCATGAAGAGCACTCACCAGAGAAGCCTCCTTCCTGAGCTGAACGGCACTACCAGCCTTGCTGCTCAGACCACTTGCTTCTCGCCCAGGGGATGCCCAGGGCAGCTCCCTGGTCAAGACTCAGAGGCGCCCCTTCTCAGTCACTCGGACTCCCGCAACAAAGTTCTGCACAACCGTTCCCTCGGCTGCTCTGCCGTGCTTCTCCAGCTTGCAGTTAATTCCGGGCGGAGCTGCAGCTCTTCCTTAGCAAATATTTCAACAGAAGAGCCTTGCCTGCCAAGGGGCAAAGCCACAACTTCCTCCTCGGCCCAGTCTGTCTCCGGTGACGGAGCAGCGCCAGGCTGCCCTGGCATAAGCAGGCCCTCGGCTTCACCTGGGGTCAGCCCTCTGCCTGCCGCCCTGGAGTGCCAGGGAAGCTCACCCAGCTGGCCTCGTGGTGCATTTTCTCCTGTCTTTCCTCCAGGAGGTCTGAGCACAATCTGGGCAGGCTAGGCTGAGGTGCAGAGATGCCACCCAGCCCAAGACAACAAGAATGTACTTCACCCAGTGTCTCATTTTTATTATTTAACATATTTCTAAACCACTTGTGTCTCTGGGTGGTTGACCATTAAAAAGTAGAGATTAACTCGCAGAACCCACGACCACAAGGCGTGACGATGACCACTTCACTGAGATTGTTTTTCAAAGAGCGGAGTTAGGCTGATTCATGGAGAACCAAGTCCTTGGAGAAGAGCCGTAATACATGAAATGGAACCTCTCTGCTCAGAGGAAGTCTGCATCTGAATTCTTGATGCTAGGGACAAACAAGGAGAGGGCTGCCATGCCCCGCTAGTGAGCTTTGCAGAGGTAGCTGGCTGGCTGCTGTTGGGAAACCATCTGGAGGACTAGAAGCATGGAATGTGAGAGTTGGAAAGGACCTGGGAGGTTTCCTCATCCAACCCTCTGCTCAGTGCAGGCATGTGGACAAGTTCTGCTCTACAGCACATTTCTGATGTCTACACCAAGGATCAGCCACCAAGAGTCCCAAGGGCAATTCTGTCTCCCTGGGCTGCTGCCTGCCCAGCCCTTCAGATGCCAGCCTAGAGGCGAAAGGGTGTTGCAGAGGGTAAGAGGGGTTGTGGGTGGTTGGCAAGCCGCCTTGGAGTTGTGGCCTACCCCGTTCCACCTGCCTTTCTCAGTGTCGAAGGAAAGGGGGGAAAGTGGAAGCAATCGTTGCTCTTGGTGGCTGCTTGCAGGAGAAGGCGCAAAGAAAACAGAAAAGCACAGACGAAGAAGCCAGCCTTGGCAAAATTCCAGGGAACAGCGCCCTCACCAAAGCTTTTATTGGCTTTCCCCCGGTGTTGAAACATCATGGGTATTTGGCGTCATATATGATTTTGGACGAATTTCCTCGATCCCTTTCGTCCTCCGCGGTGAGGTTGAGGGAATGCGACACTTTGAAGTGGACCATCGTGATGAGAGCGAGCTCTTCGGGGTCCAGGTTGCTCAAGCTGGCCTCTGGGCAGTGAGGGAGAGAAAGAGAAGGCGTCGGCTTGCAGGCTGCACACCGGCTGAGTTTCTGAAACCCAGGAAAGGGGCAGTCGGGCCCTGAGGTCTGTGGTACGGTCCCGAGATGCTGTGGCACACAATCTGGTGCAAGGGGGCCCTTCCTACCAGGGCAAAGGGGTGGTGTTCCACTGGTGCAGCAAGGCAAGGGGTGTCAGGTGGGCAGAGAGGATCGGAGCTCAGCCAGCCAGCACAGGAGCTCTAGAGTCTTGCCAGGTCTGTTTGCTCCCCAGTGGCTCAGGTTTAGCAAAGCACCTCTCAGTGTGCAAAGGAGCCATGGTCTTGCAAAGAGCTCTCTTTTGACCAGGCAGCTCAGTTCTTGCACGGTTCTCCTTAATTCATTTGCAGAGGGGCTGCCAAGCGGTTTGCTGGGATCTCTGAAGTCCAACTCTCGGGAAAAGCTTCATCTCGGGACACCAAAGAGGTTGCAAGGAGGATAACCGCCAAAGCCAGTGGTTATCCCAGGAAAACCAGATGCAGAGAGGGCACAGTGAATGCAGGGAGCCCACCCACCACATGTCCCCAGCCCAACTCACACAGACAGGGAGGAGAGTTGCTCACCGGAGCAGGCAGGAAGGCAGAGCGAGCAATTCCTCCAAGTGGTCATGCTCTGGCAGTCGTCCACACACCTCTGCACCGGGATGCCACAGACTGCAGCAAGACACAACAAATGGTTGCGTGGCTCAGGCCTCAAGAAACACTCGCTCCTCCGCTTCTGGCCGAAGCCCTCTTCCCTTCAGCAGGACGTTTTTCACGCAGGGCTTTTGGCTCGCATCTCCTCCGGAATGGAGGGTGTGCATTTACACATCGACTAGATTTACCCTGAAGTCTCTGCACGCTACTGGGGACTACTTCACACATGATTTGGGTTTTTCATTGCACATTAGCGTGCAGCCTGATTTATATCCAGGGTTAAATGATCCACTTTTTGCATCATTGGGGGGTGGGGGCAACTTTGAACTTGCAGTAAACTCACAGTAAGGCCTGCTGTGTGAAAAATGCCCTGGCAGAGACATTGGGCAGGTCCACAGGGCAGGTCTAAATTGGTCTGGGCCATCCCCTCACAACCACCCAGGGAACCCTGGGAATTGTGAAGGAGCTGGGGATTGCTCAGAGCATTTCCAGTCCCCTCATTGAACTAGAGTTCCCAGCATTCTTTGCAGAGAGCCAGTTACACATTTATAGTCCATGTGGACCTGACCAAACTGTCTCAAGCAAGGTGGTGGAGATGACATCTGGCCCGCTTTTTGGACAAGTTTTTGGGTGGGCTTTGGATATTCCAGTCCAACACCTTTGAGCCGCCCAACAACTTTGTGCAGGTGGCAAACCTTTCCTGCACTGAGCCGGGGGGCTGAAGACCTCCAAGGCCCTTTCCAACTCTCACTTGCTATAATTCTACGCCCTGAGGAAATGGCGAGATCAGCACGGACAACAGCCCAGCCCAGACGAGGGAGGTTTTTGCCAAGTGGAGAAAGACATGTTTACTTGAGTGCATTCCAGGTTGTGAAGAAGGCACAATGTCCCCATCAGAGCCAAATCTTAATCACAAGAGTGTGTTGAGAAGCTGGGGGCTGCCCCACAATGCCGTTCTCCTAGAGCACAGCTCAATCTGGGAAGAAGAGCCCTTTTTTTCTATGGTTGCGGAGGGTACACAGCCAGGCCTCAGGCATACAGGGCTGGGAAAAGAGCGCCTGGATCAGAAAGCATTGTTCCCATAGAGATGTGCGTTCCCTGCTGCCTCTCGCTTTAGAAATGTCTACGCACAGTCGAGCGTCACGCACCAGACACAGCAGATTCAGCTGAAGTCATTTCGGTTAATAATAAACTGCTCATTGAAGCCATGTTTTGTACTCGGAATCAGTTCGCTAAGAAGCCAACCCACATCCTTCCCACCAGCATGTATCAGTATTCCCCCCCCCATTACCCCCCCCCCCCCGCTCTCCAACCTCTCCCTGACTCTGTGCGGGAGAAAATTCCCATTGGAGAAAGCGACTGTTAAGCTGTACAGCGCCTAGCACAATAAAAGACACGTCATTAGTAACAGCAGGCTAATCTCCTAACAGCACCTTCAAGAGGAAAAGAAAAAACAACAAGAAGAGGTGAAACAAAACAAACAAAAGAACAGGAAGGTGATTCAGGGCTTCAAGGGAGGGAGGGAGGGAGAAGTCCTTCACTTCCAGGGCTAGGAAGCGTGCAGGGTCAAAGTCACTGCACTTTTAAGGAAAGCTCGGAATCTGTGAAGGTGGGCATATCCCATTGCATCGGGCAAACAAGCAGGCCCCCCCACCCCACCCAGCCCCCGCTGCAAGCAGGCGCTGCAGAACAGCAGGCAGGAACCAGTTTGGGCAGGATTCCCCACCATGGTGGCTTTTGGGAACTTTCCATGCGCAGTGTTTTGCTTGAAAGGGTGGTGGGAAGAACTTCTGCGCAGGTCTGGCCCAGGACGGCTAGGAGTCTTTCTGTATGCAAAGCAATCACCTGTAGCAGGGGTTATCAAATTTGGACCCCCAGATGTGGCTGGACTACAACTCCCATCATCCACCACAAAGGCCACTGTGTCAGTGGATGATGGGAGTTGTAGTCCAACAACATCTGGAGACCCAAGTATGAGCACCCATGGCCTCGGGTGCTAAAAGGGCTTGGCTCCCCCCTGGTTCTCTTTAGGCGTAGGCAGGACAGGATCTACTGAGCCACTGGTCAGGGTCTCTAACTCTAACGGATGATCGTAAAGCCTAACGGATGCCTCCTCCGGGCCGGCCAGCATCCGGTGGGCACTTCGCTTCTTCCTGTCTCCCTCTCACCTTTCTTGGCGGTCGTCTGAAACTTGCCGCTGCAGTCACAGGCTGGCCGTGGCGGGGGGGTCCAGACCTTCTGGCAGTGTGGGCTGCGGAAGCCCTCCGCACAGACTGCAAGGAAGCGGGGAAGGCGGCGGGTCACAGGCAGACCCCAGCATCCAGCCCAGCGGCGGGAGCGAAGAGCACCCGAGGGGATGCCTGCAGGCGGCTCGGTGGCAAGCACCCACCGACACACACTTACTGGTCCACGGGTAGAATGTCGAACCTGGCTGGGAGATGATCTCCTCCACAGTGCTGATCAAGTAGAAGCCAGTCTCCGTCTGGAGGACGGCCGCACAGACCTGGCGCTCCATCAGGCACTCTCGCTTGGCCGCTTCCAGGCTCTCCGCAGAGGGATACATCAGGGAGGGCTCTTTGGCCACCCCACGGCCGGGCTTCTTGTCAAACCACTCTGTGCCTGGGAAGGGAGGCCAGGGGCAAGGTGAGGTCCCGTGCGTGGATGGTGGGCCCGATAAAAAGGCCCACCCACCGTGGCCAAGCCAGTGCCATGCGCCCAGCCAGTGTTGAGGGCTGCGAGCGTCTGAAGTCGGCACTCCGGGCTGTAGGGGTGATGGGAGTTGTTGTAGCCCGCCCCCCCCCCCCCCGCAACAGCTCTGAGGACCCTCAGGTTGGCCAGCCTGCCTTAGGGGAAGGGGCTGCTGCCGGGGTTCCTCTGGGGTCTGGCCACGAATCTCACCGGCGCTGCATTTGCACAGGAAAGGTTTCTTCTCGTTGCATTTGGCATCGCGGAGGAGCCCAGAGGCCACGTCCAGCCACACGCAGTCCTTCAGGCCGCCATCGGCCATGTCGTCTCGCAAGAACCTTTCACGCCGCGAGAGGAGGAAAAGGGGGTCGTTGGTGCACTGGGGCAAGGGAGGAGGGCCCTAATGTCCCCAGAGATGGCGGGAGACCCCTTGGTGGAGCAAGCAGGACGGCTGGGACACCACAGGCCTTTTCAGTGGAAAATCAGAGTTGCTTCAGGAAATAGACTTGGGGTGCAACGTGTCAGCAGGGGACCCTCCTCACAAAAGAGGACCACCCATTCTGTCTTCCCTACAGACCTTCCTTTTCATACTGAGCGCCAAACCGCCGGCCAGTCATTCTAAGAGGCTGTGCCGGGCTGTGCCAATGGGCTGCGAGAGAGACATAACTGAAGACTCCTGCCGGCCCAGAAGACCCACCCACCCAGGAGGGTGTCTGCGGCATCTCTGCTTCTCCTGGTTTCCTACACAGAAGCTGGAGATTCCTGATGTGCTGTTGCTGCTGCTGCTGCAGCCCTGACTCTAGTATCTAGTGCAATAGGCTTGGTGGGAAGAGGCAGCAGAGTCGGTCACAGACTGGCCGTTTGGCCCAAGCCAGTGCTTTGGGGTAAAAAGTTGGGGTCGGGGGAGGCAGTTTTCTGGGAGGAAAAGCCCTGGGGAGGCCTGCATGGGTGCTCACTCTGCCATCTGCTGGCTGAGGGGCTCCTGCGTCGTCCACTGGAAGACAGACTCCAGCTTCAGGTCATTCAAGCCTGTCCAGAAAGAGTCTCGGAAATTTGAGTGAACCCAGTCCTGGAAGGAAAAACAACGGGATGGATGGATGGATGGACGGACGGACAGACATAAGAAGCTGCCTTATACCGAGTCAGACTAGGTCAGTCTTGCCTACACAGACTGGCAGCACAGCTCTCCTGGGCTTCAGGCAAGGGTCTCTCCCAGCCCTCCCTGGAGATGCTGCCAGGGACTGAGCCGGGGACCTTCTGCATGCCAAGCAGACTCTCTTCCTCTGAGCTGTGGCCCCATCCCCAGTTAGGGGGTGGCTCAGTTCCCCCTGGATCTCGGCTTCCCCCCGCTTTCCACACAGCTCCAGCAGGGCTGACCCCGGACCCCACTCAGGTTACCACCACCCCACGGCCCACTCCCAAGGGACCCCAGTCACCAGCTCTCCCTGGGCACCAAGCTCTTCCATCTGGAGAGGCACCGCCAGCCAAGGCCCTACCTTCTCCTGGGGTGAGGTCAGGTACAGCAGCTCCGTCTTCCTGAACCTTCGGCAAGCTTGCCGGGCCTCATGCCACCCGCTGGCCACGGAAGGGTCCCAGAAGTAGCAGCTGCCGTTCCAGTGTCTCCACCCAGGCGTCCACGGACAGGAATTCCAGGGCACTGAGGAAAGGGCAGAGAGGAAAGCAGGCATGTGTGTTGGTTCTGAAATGAATGCCCTGTGGAATGCATGGGGATTTCAGGGTGGCAGGAAAGTTTCCATCCAGCCCGGGGCACAGGAAGCAAAATTCCTGCAAGATCATCTAGGAGAACCCAGCTCACCCCGAACCTCCAAAGTCCAGCTGCGGGCAGGTGGATCTGGGGCCTGGACGAATGCCAGCAGCTCTCTTCCCAAAACCTTGCCGCTTCTGACGTTCTCTGCACAGAGGCGGAGCTGTTGGGTGTGGGCCTCGCCACTGATGGAGCAGTCTGGGCCCAGCGCCTGCTGCAGCGGAACCCAGGCAGATTCTCCCCTTCCAGACAAAGCCTGGCAAAGCACCTACCCGGAGTCCCTTTGCACACCCAAGGCTTGAGTTCGGAGCACGGAGTGGTGGTCAGAATCTGCTCCCCCTGGGGTCGGATCCCAAGGCAGTGACCTGTGATAAGCTGCACATCAGCTAACCTAGGAAGGGAAGGAGGGTCACGTGTGGTGCGAGCCGGTGAGGGGGCCGTTATCAGTAGGCTGGTTCTCACAGCAATCCCCATCTGGGCAGAGGGAGCTGCCAGGCAGGGCAGGAGAGCTGGGCGCCCACAGCCATGTGAACTCAGAAGGCAAGGGAGGAGGGGACCATGTGGGAGGCCGGAGCTGGCTTGGATGAGTGTCTTCTACCCACATCCCACCCCCAGCCTTTTACCAAGGGTGGGCGAAAAGCTGTCCTACCCAGCTCCCCACCTGATACCTTGCTTTCTGAGTTCACCCCGCCCTCCTGCCCTGGCTGGCAGTTTCTCCTGGCCCGACTGGGATTGAGGGGAAAAGCCTAGTCTATTCTTCCAGGGAATGCTACAGCCCCTGAGCAGGTGCCTGGGTTTGCTCACTGCACACAATAATCCAGATCTAGGTTTAATGTGGGTGACCAACATCAGCACGGTTGTGTGAACCCACGCCAAGGAAGTTTATGGCCTAGCACCTGCCTTGGTGTGGGTTCACACAACCATGCTGATGTTGGGCACCCACATTAAACCTAGATCCGGATTACTACGGGCACCAGGCCACGGTGTCCCTCCCCATAACCCACCCCCTCATTGGCAAGAGCTGGTTTTTTTCTGAAAATGCTCGGGAGGGATTCCGACTGGCCAAACATCCATCCAGTCAGGCAGCTGGCTCGCCATCGATCGGGCTTATTTGTCAGGAAGGCCACCAGCTCAGTGGGGGAGCCCCTGCTTTGCACACCGAAGGTCCCAAGCTCAGTCCCTGGCAGCGTCTCCAGGCAAAGGCTCAGGTCGCAGGTGGCCATCGCCAGTTGAAAGAGAGGATCAGCTTGCCGGGCCAGGCAAGAGCCTCTGCCTGCGGCCTTGCAATGCCTCTGCACGTCAGATTAAACAAGGGGGAGGTTCTTCCAGGTGGGGTCCACAGGCCATTTCCTGCCCAGAGACTCTGCTCTGTCTCTCTTTGGGATGCTGACGCAGCACTTGCCCGGCCTCCCTTGAAGGCACGTACCAGGGAGAGGAGAGATCGGCCGCCTGGCCCCCTTCCCACATCCAGGTCCCGTCTTTGTCTGCGTCGTTCAGCCCTGTCCAGCTGTCTTGCTGCACCATGGCCCCTATCCAGCCCTGTGGGGGAGAAAGGAGCTCACTTAGTTCGAGGTTTTGCTCACAAGACAAACTCCCACATGTGCCCCTATTCCAATGTGGGGATTGTGACTGAAAGCAGCTGAGAAGGCCCGACCCACTACATCTGGGCCGTGGGTATCCACTACAGGCCTCCAGCAGGAGGGTGGACACCTCAAATGCCCCAGTGGGCCAGAACCACCCATGGTGGGGAGTGCGGGGGCCGAGATCAATTTTCAGCACATGAATAGTTACGCTAAAATTAATTGTTAAAACTATTAACAACAGTGAGTGGGCAGAGGGTTGGAGTCGGGGGGAAGGTTGGTGAGGGGAAAGAGGGATGGTGTGGATGGGCTCTGGCCCAGGGGCAGGGGGGCGTCTGGTGATCTCAAGCAGCCAACCGCACGGAGCCGCTGCTTCGCGTCAGCAGGACTGGCTGAGAACTCTTCGTGGCTCCTGCGGTTGCTGCAGGGTAGTCCTTCCTGGCGCTTTCCAGATCACACCCTACAGCAGGGTCACTACGGATCTGCCAAGTGTGCCCCCACACCTCCTGTGTTGTGTCCCTGAGCCGTCAGCAAGGTGCTGATCACAGTTCCGATGCCTTCTTTGGGGTTCTATCTTTGCCTTATAGTGCTACAACGTTGTAGGTGCGTTGCAAAAAAGTAGCTGTATTCCCCCTCCCCCTCGCATAAGAAGACGTGCGATGGATTTCCAGCGGAGACATGGCAGTGAGGAAGGAATCGCAGCCCGTGCCCTCCCCCCGGCCCCACCGCCCCACGCCTCCGTGCCTTTTCCTCGGCGCTGCTGAGGGTCAGCAAGCCTATGTCGTGGCCGTATGCTTGGCAGGCTGCTCTTGCCTCTCGCCAGTCCTTGAGGCTCTGCTCCTCCACATAATAGCAGTGGCCCTCCCAGAACCACCAGCCGGGATGGCGGGGGCACCTTGAGTTCACCAGACCTGCAAACCAAGACAAAAACCCAAACTGCAGGTCGACAGAGAAGGGCCCTCCAACCCCCCGTTCCCTGTGCTTTCCCTCACACCAGTCTCAAAAGCAGAAATGTGGCCAGTGTGTGCTGAATCCAGCCCTCCAAAGCAACTTCCAGGGGCCCCCCACAGGCCCTGCTCAGTTTTAATCAGAGTGCAGCAGGACATTTTGCACAGCTGCCCAGTTTAATACCACGGTTGCTGCGTGGCTTCCTTCCTTGTGTGCCTTCTGGGAAGGTGGAGAATGGACCGCAGCTCAGGGGCCTGCTTGGCATGCAGAAGGGCCCCGGGGGCAAGCTTCAAGCCCAGGCCGCTTCTCCAAGGAGGGCTGGGAAAGACCCCTGAGCCTGGAACCTGGAGGAAGCCGCTACCCGTCAGGACAGACAGGGCTGAGCTAGATGGATCAGTGGCCAGATAAGGCAGTCGGGATGATGAGGCCAGTGCGAGAGCATCTGCTTTGCATCCGGAAGGCCCCCAGAGGTAGCATCTCCAGGTGGGGCTGAGACGAGAGGCTCCTTCCTGACCTCCTGGAGAGCGGCGCCTGCTCCCAGACAGAGTGGCCAAGACTGGCGAGAGGTGGACCCGTGCGTGGGACGACTCGGGAGGGTTCTCGGCCCCTCTCCCCACCCAAGATGCTCCTGGCGATTCCACAGGGACCCCAAGAGCCGGCCCCAGGCTGCTGCAAGGCCAGGTCCTCACCGTGAAGGCAGGAAGGGCTGAACCGGCGGACGCAGCTCAGGTGGCCGTCACACTGGCCCGTCCAGGGGTTGAAGGTGCGCGTGGTGAAGCAGGGAGAGCGGCGCTTCTGGCATCTCTCGCCGTAGAAGCCAGGCGAGCAAGCTGGAGGGGGACAGGAGGGGAGTGAGCTCAGACTGGGAGGTGTCGTTATTCATTTAACCTATTTTTATACCCCCCCAGCCCAAACCAATGTCTCGGGGTGGCTGATGAGTTATCCACAGGAATCCAGGGAGACACGCACACTAAAAAGGCACACTAAAATTGTCTGTGGGGTGTTTGTGGCAGGAGGGGCAGACGGGTTCAAAAAGGCCAGGAAGCCCCCCTGGTCTACGCTGGCCACGTAAGAGCAAGAGAGACGCAGCAGCCACTGACCGGACTTGACGTACAGGATGGCTTCTGAGCCCGGGATGTCAGCCAGCACGGTCCCGGCCACCACGTAACAGGCGCTGCGCAGGCTCAGCACCCCAGAGCAGCGCTCCTTCTGCAGGTAGCAGGCGTCCAGGGCTTGCTGCAGCGAGGCGCGCCTCTGTGGCGGGCTCGGACCCTGGAGGGAAACCAGCAGCTTCTCTCTAAGGGACGGCAGCTCCGCATCTGCAAGGGAGGGAAATGCAGAGAAAAAGCAAACTGGGCAGGAGGAGGAGGAGGTGGTGGTGGTAGCTGCAGCAGCAGCTGGCCCAATTCAGGAGCCCTGCAAAGGCTCTCTGGCGTGGCAAAAAGGGAGTGGGCCACACAGACAGGCATTTGTAATGCAAAAGAGCATTCTGCCCAGGGGAATGCAAAGGGAAATGCAAAAGAGAGAAGGGCGTGGGGGGGGAGGAATTCTGCCTATACATTTGCATGACAAAGCGAGGGCAGTGAGGACTGACTGTGAGCCTCCCTGTGTGAAAATTCATGCCAGCTATATAAGTTCCACCCCGTTCTGCATGGGGAGAGGGCAGGAACTTTGGAATCAGCTCCTTTCCCGAGGGCAGGGGAGCTCCCACCTTCTGCTCGCTGGCAAGCCCAAAGAACACTGTCCAGCTCTGTGCCTTTCCTTTGAGCTCCAGAGAACTTAGCCGGGACCTGAAAGAGAAAAGAAGTCCACCACTCAGCACAGAGAGAGTGAATTTCCAGGCTTGATGTGTGTTGCATGAGTTATCTAGGGCAGGCCGATACCATGAAGCCCATTTTGAAGATACTGCGGGGGGGGGGGGGGGGAGGACGGGACTCCTGCCTGACACCTTGGAGAGCCACTGCCAGTCAGTGTAGACAATACTGAGCTAGCTGGAGCAAGGGTTGGACTCAGCTCGGTGTGAGGCAGCTCCCTATGTTCAGCGGATGCCTGACCTTCTGTACATCTGCGCCCAGGTATCGGTTGCACACGGCACGCGCCTCTTCTTGACTGCTGTAGCGCTCCGACGACACACAAGAGCCGTGATCGTACACCCAGTCACCAAATGGCAGGCACTTCAGAGAGGCATACGTGGCTGTGGAAGGGGGACGGCCATTACCAGGAGACATCAGGACCCCGGCAGGAGCGATGCGCGGAAAAGGCGCCGTGTCTTGGATCACGAGAAGCAGCCGTTTTGCTCTCCTCTGGGCCAGGCGGCCCTCACTTGGAATGCCCATTCTGGGTGCCCCATTTTACGAGGGACGAGGATAATCTGGTCCCAGGCGGCCCTTTCACGAGGCCAAGCCAGGCAGTCACCTTAGGCAGCAGATTCCTGGGGAACCAGAAGGGCAGCGAGGTGCCCCTGGCCAGAGCAGCTCCTTGGGCCTGAGCCGACCCTTGCACGCTTGGCGGGGAGACCCAGACGAGGCTCCTGGCAAGCTTCCCTGCACCTCTCAAAGCTTTCACAGGAGGCTGACCCCCACGGGGTGGGTCCTGGGGCAAGGCAGCCTTTGGCGCCCCCACCCCCCGGTGCCACAACACCTTGGCCCAGCCCCGACGTGTCCTCCCAGCCCCAGCTCCCCCGCTTTCCTCCCCTACGTACCGGTTGTCTCCTCGTAGTGCAGGAATCCATCGCAGAGACCCGTCAGGGGGTTGCAGTCTGTGCTGGGCTCACAGTGGGGGCACATGGACTGGCAATCTTGCCCGGAAAAGCCAGGGGAGCACCCGCTTTTGACGTGCACGGTGGCCCCCGGCTGGGCAGCAGGGCCCTTCAGGGCGACAAAGCGGGTCCCTGCAGCCAGGCGGTGCCCCGTGACGGTGCTGACCACCATGTTGCAGCCTCTGCCCAGGGCACTGCACTGCTGCTTGGCCCGCTGCAGGGAGGGGAAGGCCAGGTCCACAGAGAAGGAGCCGTAGAAGGACCGGCCGGGGACTGCCACGTAAGCGTCTGGGGAGGAAGGGAAGGAGGGATGAGGGGATAGGAGAACACCACTGAGGGTCCCCACCCATAAGATCCTCGCGGCGTTTGGGGCTGGGGTATCGGTTGGAAGACATTCGCCCAAACGCATTTGTCATTTCGAGTTCTGCTCAAGGCCCCACCATTGAGTGAGATTTGGTGGGCGGCAGGGACAAGAGGCAGGGCCTTCTCCACTGTGGCCCCTCGGCTATGGAAAGCCCGGGCAGAAGAACTTCTCCACACTCCCTCCCGTAGGGTTTTGGGAAAAGATCTCAAAACCTATGGCCTACTTAGGATGTCAAAGATTTCCATCCCACCCTTCTGGACTACGTCAAAAATGAAGGCAAAAGCTTTCGGCGAGGACATGGTGGTCCACCATAAGGGGAAAGCTGCTGCAGGAGCACATCCAGGGCAGGTCCCTCCCACAAGAGGGCAAGGCAAGCAGTGCCGGTTATTCTTACCGCTCTGCCGAGAGGTCTGGCATATCCAGCGGTGAGGTCTGTTGCACAGCTCGACTTTCAGGGCGCCGGAGGTCAGGGCCAGCAGGCAGGTCTTGGTGCCAGAAGTACCCGGGGAGAAAATGAAGCTGGCTCCCGAGAGGAGGAGAGTGGAGATCAGCAACGAGAAGGCAGGGCTGCTGATGCTCGCGCCACTTTTGAGGGGCCCACTTGTAGGACCGATGGCCCTCCTAAGCCTCACCTCTGGCTTTGCTTGTGAGCCCTGTGGTATTTTCACCAAGGCTCCTTGTACCAGAGGGTCCCAACCTTTGGTCCCTACATGCTGTTAGACTACAACTCCCATCACCCGCTGCCACCATGGCCCTTTGTGGCAGGGGATGATGGGCGTTGTAGTGCGATATCTGAGCACCCGAGGCTAAGGATCCCCGCTTTATGCAACCTTAATCGCGATGAAAAGCTTTCCCAGATCTGGACTGGCCGACTGAAGGCCAAGCAACGCTGACAAGACGGCTTTCAGGATGGCTTATTTAAAAGTCTCACAGGGCCCAAGAGGGAGGAGGGGACCTTCTTATGCACAAGCCCGTCTCTCCCGCCAACCGCAGATCTCTGACAAGTTTCCCTGCACTCCCTCGCATTGCGCAAGCAGAACCAAACCTACAGACGGGGGAAGGAACCTCACCGCTTCAGGGCTTTGTTGAAGGGGGTCTCATCGGCCCAGCTCCAAAGGTCCCTGCCAGTGCCGTGCAGACCGGTCCAGACGCTGACCTGCAGCTCCGTCTGCACCCGTGCCTGGGGAGGAGACACAAGGCGTTCTCTGCTGCAGGTTCGCAGAGGCACAGTGGGAATCGGGGCCACGCCAGACGGAAGGTGGGAGTGGCACAGCCTAAATCCCACTTTGGGGATTTAGTCATTGGGGAGGGGGCGGACCTTTTTGGCCCATGCTGCGGCTCCAGTTCAAATTGCCTCCCCACCACCACCACCGCCCCACAAGCTGCTACTAGTCACAGGAGGTGGGAATCTTTTTTCCTGGCTTCCAGCACAAACCCAGGTGAACTCCCCGAGCGTGAAGGGAGGAAGCTGCTCACCAGGTCCGCCGGGCTGTTCAGTGTGGCCAAGCTCCCCCCGTGAAACCTCTGGCAGAATCTCAGTGCCTGGCTCCACTCAAGGGCCACGTCCAGCATGAAAAGGAGGCACTTGTCCTTCCTGGACCTCCAGGCAGGAGACTGAGGGCAGTGCACGTCTGGGGAAGAATGTGAGGAGATAGAAAGCTGCCTTCTAGAGCCAGACCCTCAGCCCATCTAGCTCAGCGTTGTCTGCACTGACTGGCAGCAGCTCTCCCAGGTTTCAGGCCGGAGTCTCTCCCAGCCCTCCTTGGAGATGCTGCCAGGGACTGAACCGGGGACCTTCTGCATGCCAAGCAGATGCCCCACCACTGAGCAATGGCCCCGTCCCCAGGCAGAGACCTCACTGCAGACCTAGCAGGCTTCCCTTTGTTCTGGGGGCCCAACAGGTCACAGCCAGAACCTGACTGACCACAGAAGCAATCTGAGCAACCTTTGCGGCGCTGAATGAAGCAGCAGCTCAGCCAAGAATGGCATGTCAGCATCCTACATAATCCAGCCAGAGATTATAGGACTCCCCCTTTTGACTCCTGGGTTCAAATCCCCACTCAGCTATGGAGTTCACCTTGGGCCAGTTACCATGCCTTAACCTACTCTGGAGGGTTGTTGTTAGGATAAAGGGGGTGAGGAGGAGGAGAAGAGAGCTGTGCATGTAGCCCCCAGCTTCTTCTCTGGAAGAAGGATGGGATAGAAACATTTTTAAAACTCACCCCGGTCGATAACAAAGTACAAGGCTTGCGGGGTGCATTTCCCCAGGTACAGCCTGGCGCTGACAATGTCCTGAAACGCACAGAAGCCAGAGTACAAGTTCTGCAAACGCTGGTCTGGCAACAGGCGGAAGGAACTCTTCATGTTGGTGGAACAATCGGAGCTACTCAGCAGGGAGACGCCATCGGATGCGACCTGCCCAGGAGAGAAGAGAAGTGGACACGTGCACGATTCAGCTAGGAGCTGGGGCCCTTTTTATTGCTAGGTTATGTCTACACTACAGATTTCAATCAGAATACTTGTGAAATATTATTCCCTCTCTTCACGTGCCTTCTCCTATCGGGGGATTGGCAGCCAGCAAAAACATAGATCACGTTCCCTGGATGGTGGCTATATCTGGGGCAGCATTTGAGTGAGGGGCTTCCTCCCCACTGCTGGGTTTCTGAGGACCCCTGGCATCAGCAGGGACAGGGGCATGCATTCCGCTTACCAGAAGGCAAGAGGAAGGATCTGCCACGCTGCGGAGCCGGCCATTCAGCTGCAGACCCCAGAAACTATGGTTAAGGCACCTCTTTGGAGCGGGCTCCACGTAGATCCAGGAGCGCTCCGGATCAGCACACAGGACCGACGTTTTCCCTCTGAGCTGGAGGAGGCCGAACCACACAAAGGCCGTATCTGTGGAAAGGAGAGCAGACTCCGCTTCAGATGATGGGAGCAAAGTTTGGTTTCTAAAAACCCCAGATGAAGCTGAGAAGCGGCACTGCACCTCATCCCTGGTGGCTGAAGATGGGCTGCGTTGCTTTCAGGGCTTGCTTCTGAACAAGTGCCAAAGAGCCCCATCACTGCTTACTAATTTCCCCTCACTTTCCCATTATTAGATCAATGTTTACGTTACAAAAGCCGAAACCACCAAAATCACGATGGAAATATCAGCAGGCACAAGCCACACTCACAAACTCAACAAAAGGAGGCTGATTGCCAGTTTATTTAAGACATTTCTGTCCTGCCCTTCCCTCCAAGGAGCTCAGGGCAGCAAATATGGTTCTCCCCACCCCACTTTTATCCTCACAACAACCCTGGAAGGTAGGTTAGATTGAGTGACTGGCCCAAGGTGTCTCTGCTTCATGGATGAACAGAGATTTGAACCTCGATTTATGGGGACGGGCAGAGGGGGCTTCCCCCCCGCGCTTTTTTGTAATCTTCCTCCAATTCCTATTTTAGGAACATGGGAACATAAGAAGCTGCCTTATACCGAGTCAGACCCTGGGTCTATCTAGCTCAGTACTGTCTACACTGACTGGCAGGGGCTCTGCAAAGTTTCAGGCAGGAACCTCTCCCAGCCCCACTGGAGTCAGATGCTGCCAGGGAGTGATGAACCGGGGACCTCCTGCATGCAAAGCAGACGCTCTGCCTCTGAGCTGGGTCCCTATCCCTACAGGAAGCTGTCTTCTACTGAACAATCACCTGATCCTCCAGGCTTCAATTTTCAGGGAAACACCAGCTGTGAGAGAAGGCTACTAAGAAGGGAATGGTTGGGCCGAAACTCCGGGGAGTTTCCAAGGAGGGCTTGTGGGTCCCCGCCAGAGTTTGAGTGGGTACCAACTCTGTTCCCTGCTAACTGGGCAAAGAGGCACCTTTTTAAAAGTGGCAATTCTCTTTACTGAGCAGGAGGAGAGCAACTGGCCCTATCCATCCCCAGCACAGCATCCCTCCAGTGGCTGCTGCCGGTGTCTATCTTATATTTCTTTTCAGACTGTGAGCCCTTTGGGGACAGGGAGCCATCGTATGTATTTATTTATTATTTCTCCATGTAAACCGCTTTGGAAACTTTGGCTGAGAAGTGGGATATAAATATTGGTAGTAGTAGTAGTTGTTGTTGTAGTACCTGGGTCTTGGCCTGGGGTGCTGATCTGAAGTGCAGCAGGCCTCTGAGCCACCAGCTGGCTCCAGCTGACCACGTTGCCGGGGTACTTCCACCGGGTCCTGGAGGCCGCCAGCTGCTGGACTGACAGCTCAGGCAGGGCTTGGTCCCACAGGTTGACTTCACTCAGGTCCCCCACGTAGAAGCTGGTCCCTGCAGTCCCGAGAGCAACAGAGACGAGTGGTGGGCCGTCTCCCGCCGTGGGCAGGGCGTTTCGCCCATCTGCCCACACAAGCTCGGAAATCAGTTTCAGGAGCTGGGGAAGAGGGGCTCGGGGTGGGGGCTGCACAGATGCTGCTGCTGACCTGCCTGTGGGCTCACTGCTGCACCCCCTGAAAAATACAGACTGCACCTTTGCAAATGCACCCCTGCAAAGGGCATGAGCACGACGCTTTCTCCTCCAGAGGAAACTCACCCTGCAAAGAAGGCCCACCCGTCCCACCGTGCAGGGAAGTGGGGAGTCGTAGGTATCCGGGACAACCCACCTCTGCTGTCCACCTCCAGCTGCCCTATGCTCATCTTCCCCCCCAGAGACAGCCCCTTGGGCAGGACATTGGCGTGCTTTGCCCGGTGCAGCGCCCAGGGTTTTCCGTCGACAAAGAGCGCAGAGGGGAGGGCCCAGGGGGCACTGGAGACCGAGACGGCCACGTGGTGCCAAGCGCCATCGAGGAGGGAGCCACGGGTGCTGCTGAACAGCACTGTCCTGGGGAGAAAAGAGGCTTCAGAGCAGGCCTGCCCAACTTTGCCCCCGCCAGCTGTTTTGGGACTACAACTCCCATAATCCCCAGCCACAGTGGCAATAGCCAGGGACTGTGGGAGTTGTGGGCCAACCTCTGCAGGAGGGCTGAAGATGAGCGGCCCTGCTTTAGAGGAAACCTGGCGTTGCCATCAAAACCTGTCACCGCACAGAATTGCGATGATGGGTTTCCAACCCAAACTGGTTGAAAATCTGAAACAGCAGGGTGGGGATCTCCCCAGGATGGGGTCCTGACAGAGCCAGCTTATGCCCTCCTGAGGCCCTAAGTCATGTCAAGCTTCAAAGGCCCCATCGCATAACAACAAATTATTCTGAAAGAACGGAGAATGAAAAGAGAAAGAATTAAGCGTTGTTTTTACTTGACAAAGATGCAACGAGAAACTAAAAATCTAACCAAAACTGGGATTTGGGAATAAGCCCATTTGCACGAGAAATACCTTTACATTAAAAAAAAAAGCATGATGTCAAACTTGAAATCTAGTCTCTCTTTTGGTCTCCAGAGGCCCCTCATAATGTTAGGCCCTAAGCTGCAGCTGGCTTAGCTTGTGTCTACATCAGAAGCTGGGGTCTGTCCCGGCTAAAATGGCAGGGATAAGGCTAGCCCTCTGCAGATGCTGGAGCAGAATCGGGCATCTTCTATCAAGGAGACCCCTCAGCGCAAGGAAATGCTCCCCACTCTCGGAATCGGTTAACCCTAACCCTGTTCCCACCGTGGGCAGGGAAACCCATCAGCTGCCAAAGGCTGCTTGCTGTACGTAGTATGGACACCCTCACCCTTTGAAGTGGAATTTCAGCCCAGATGGGAAGAGGAGAAAGAGGGCAAAGTCTGGCGGCTTCCACTTCCGCGAGTAGCTGACCAGGCACATCTGGAGGGGGCTGGTGGCGTTGCTCCGGAGCCACAAGCCGATGGTGAAGTGGCTCAGGTAGCGGCCAATGGCATTCTGCAGCTGCAGGCTGCTTCCCCCGGGGAAGCGCAACTCGGAGGAAAGGCGATACTCTAGAAGGGGGTGCAAAGAGATCGGCTTCTGAGCCTACACAGCCACCCCACACGTTGGCAACATGAGCTGGCCGATTCTTTGGGCAGCTCGGAAAAGCCCAGAATGCCATCCCTCTAAGTTTTCTTATTTTGCCTCAACTCTCTCCAGAGATTATCAGAGTGGTACCCTCCAGAACATGCATCTGACAATTACTGTGGCTCTCCTGCCCCTGTCCATGCCACAGAAGGTCACTTTCTAGTTAAAAGCGACCTGCTAGCTCCCCGCTGACCCCGGAGCATACCTCTTTGGACATACCTCTGGCCCTCAACACCCCTGCCTCTCTCCACAAGATGCTTTTCTCCCTCACTTCTACAACCCTGGCCCTCCGGCATACCTAGAGATGCATTGGCCACGGTCACTCCAGTTATCTGCAAGGCGCCGAGGTTAGTAAAAGAAATATCTCGGATGTCAGACAGCCGGAAATGCTCCTGGTGGTTGAAGAAGCTCACAACACCGCCGGGGTGGGTGACGAAACTCCAAGTGTTGAGCCCAGAGGAAAAGGGCGCGCGAGGGAAATTCTTGTGCACTGAGAAGCCGCCGAGTTCAGAGAGAATGCTCCCATGCACGTGGGTGGTGTCAGACTTGAGGTGGATCTTGAAAGGGGTGGTGTTGGTGTGGAGCTCAGTCAGCAACAGAGAGCAGGTTGAGTGGGCGGACAGAGAGAAGATGACATCTACTGTGGCGTGGAGGCCCATCCCTCCAGGGAGGGGAAAGTGAGCAGGGTCCAGTGGACCACAAAAATCTGACAATAAAGAGGAGATTCTGTCAGGCCCAACCCTATGTTCCAGACCCAAAAAGCCCAAGGGAGACCCAAGGACAGCAACAAAACTCCTGTGTCATTTCCTTGTGTTCTTTCAAGATCCGTCGCACTCACTGTATCCGTGCTGGCAGATGAATCCTGTCGCCTCGGCTACGGGGCGTTTGTTGCACGGTCTGGTTTTCCAGGTCCCATGTCGGGAAACATCGGCTGGCCAGAACTGCAGTACCACACACCGATCCCGCGCTTCAGACGGGGCTTCTTCTGGAGAGAAGAATGGCAGGGTTGACGGCATCCTCAAAAAGTGCTCTTTCTACAGGGCAACAACCATTTGGGGAAAGCCACCTTTCTTGTAGACAGGTGCTGTTTTAGACACCCGTCTATGACTTTACTGTATAACATCACTAAGCTCTCTCCATCCCAGTTGACTTCTTCACTGCCATCAGGGAAGGGGGCCAAGAGCCTTTAATATATTCCTCACCACCACCCAAAAGCTCAGTATCAGAAGTTTGTAAGCAGATAGGACTGGACAGTTAAGAACATACGAACAGCCCTGCTGGATCAGGCCCATGGTCTATCTAGCCCAGCATCCTGCTTCAGACAGTGGCCCACCAGATGCCTCTGAGAAGCCCACAGGCAGGAACTGAGGGCGTGCCCTCTCTCTTGCTGTTGCTCCCCTGCAACTGGTATTGACAGGCATTGTGCCTCTGAAGCTGGAGGTGGCCCATAGCCACCAGACTAGTAGCCATGGATAGACCTGTCCTTCATGAATTTGTCTATAAGAACATAAGAGCATATGAGGAGTTCCTGCTCATACGCAGCTCTATATACTTTCTGGATCCTTTATGGAGCTCCAGATCACAGTCAAGGGGTCTGGCAGAAAGGGCTGAGCAAAAGCACATTTTGCTTTTGTGGCGTTCTGCCTGTACAAATGAGGGGCATGGGGGTGGGGGAACTACAGTCTCAGAAGCACACTTGCCTGGATGCCACCAGAAATAGCCGAGGGGTGATGAGTCGCTCCACTTCCATGCAGTGCCAAAGCGCAGCCCGATCCACATATGCCAGCCGTCTTCAGGAAAAGCATCTGGAAGGCAAGCCACAGAATTGCCCTACATCTTTGGGACGATGATGTGGCCGCCCTGTCCCATCTCACCAGGGCAAACACATTGCTGCCCCCGAGGCGAATCGCCCACAGCACCGGAAGATTAAGAGGCAAGGAATGATGTGATCTAGAACAGTGACCCTGCAGAGTTGTTTCTGTCACTGAACAGCACGAGGCCAGCACCAGAAACTATCCCCTCCTTGCGGCTTTGCAAGGATGTAAAGCCAGCCCCTTCCAAAAGAACTACGGCTGCTGAACGGGTGTTGCAGCTCTGTCTTTCTGCTGCCGCTATCGCATTTCTTAATTATAGTTTTTTAATTTGTTTTCATTGCTGCTCTGACTGTTTATTGTTTGTGTTCTGTTGGAGGCTGTTTCAAACCTTGGCAAAGCAGGGCATGTTTTGAATAAATACTGCTGGATAGCAACACGGTCCTATGCTCCTGGAGGTTTTTCACACATGGCTCTATGCCTAGGGGTATCTGAAGAGCGAATCTGCTCCGCAGCAGATTTGAGGCATTTTAATTCAAGGGTTTAGATGGACCATTTGCATAGCCATCAGCACCTCCATCAACACCTTCGAAGAAAGCAGAAGCCCGGAGTTTTCTTCAAAAGCTGCTGGAAATAGAGGATTTTTTTTAACCCCCACACATAACTCAGGTTAAGCTAGAATTTGCAGCCTCCCTTCAGAGAAAAACAAAGCCCTGTCTGTCCTGGTCCCTGATAGCCCGCAGGGAGGTCGGGTTAAATCCAGCAAATATGTGGACTGGCACACTCCAATCAGGAGTGGATTCGGGGGTGTGGGGGGGAGCCCTGTCTGTATAACCTCCTGCTAGGCCAGATGGAGTGTTTTAGGATGTAGCTAAATCCCGTGTGGACTGGTGGATCTTGGGGAGAGGTCCCGGCAACGATGCCATACGCCAGTCGACACTCTGCAGCTGTGTGTGGATTCTGGATTGGCTTATTCCACACCTGGCTTCTATAGGGGTGTCATTGAGCTACGCCATGAATGGTAATGTGTAGGAAACATTGCTTTGGAGAATGAAGGGTGTGCCTGCTAGGTGATGGGATGGGCCAGAGCTCAGTGGTAGAGCATCTGCTTTGCATGCAGAAGGTTCCAGGTGTAACTCCTGGCACCATCTCCAGGTCCGGCTGTGCAAGAGACATGCCTGAAACCTTAAAGAGCCACTGCCAGTTAGAGAAGCCGGTACTGAGTTGGAGAGACCAAGGGTCCGACTCAATAGAAGGCAGCTTCCTATGTGAAAAGGGGAGTCTTTGCTTTGCATGCAGAAGGGCCCCAGTTCCATCTGCTTTCCTGCAGAAAAGATGAACCGGTTTTTATAGAGCAGCACAGAAGTACGTAGGTGTGTGTTAAATACCATAAAAATACTTCCAAGTTCACCCCTGCTACACTTAACATGTCCTGTCTTCAGTCTAAAACCACCAGGCGGGGCATAAAAAGCTAGAGCATTTTTAGAGTCTTAAAAAAAGAAAATATAACCAGACAGCCAAGGCGGAAACGTAACTAAGGTTTACAATTCCAGTCTCTTATTTATGGAACAGTTTTATTTTTTAATGGGGCATTAGGTCTTGCTTTTTTCTCCTGATAGGTTTTTAGCCAGCACGAGCCCTTGAAGAGGCGAGCTAGAAATTAAAAATGGGCAACTGCCCTGGTTTGCCTTTCCTTACATGACAGGAAGGCATTCTCCTCCTCATCGTGTACAACGGCTAAGCTCTCCCCAGTTTCCTGGCAGAAGGCCTGGGCCTCTCTCCAGGACCTCACTTCCCGGAAGGATGGGAAATGGAAGGTGTAGCAGCGAGAGCGGAAACGGACCTTCTTCACAGAGCCAGGGAAAGCATCTAGGAAAAGAAGAGCGGAGAGAAAGAAACGCTAGAATCTAAGGAGGTCCCACTGCAAAGTTGATGAGCATGTCTTGTACTACGGTAAAAAGAGATTTAAGATCATATATAATCATCCTTAGCACTTGTATCACACTTTAATCTTTAGCACTTGTATAGTTCTTTTGGAGCGTGCAAAGTGCTTCACATAGATCACCTTAATGTAATCCTTACAAAATAGGTAAAGTTATGTATTATGATCCTCATCTTGCAGCTGAGGGATTAGCCGAAGGCCAGCGGGTGAGTTCATGGCAGAAGCCAGATTTGAAGTGGGGAAGCCCTAGTTTGTAGCTCAGCCTCCTGGCCACTGCATGACACCAGCTCTCACTACATTCCTCTCGCTAGCAGTGTTTCTCCCATACCTTTTGCTGGCATCTCACAGATGAAGGAGGTGTTGGCACGGCAATCCCAGTCTCTCCACTGGCCAGCGTAGAAGCCCACGATCTGGACGCAATGTCCCTTCTTGGGGTGGCCCTGCAGCCAGGAGCTGAAAAGAACACAAGAACAGCCCTTCGGATGAGGTCTCTCTAGCCCAGCATCCCGTTTCCGACAGTGGCCCACCAGATGTCTCTAGGTGCCGAGATCTTTGATCCAAGAAGCGGGTTCGCAATTAAAATCTAAGCTGGAAGCCCAAGATGCGGCAGCCATCCCAGATTAATACCTGGCATGCATCGCAGAGACCGCATCAAGCCTCTTTGTGAATCCCACCAGTTGCTGATTGGCTCCTGGGCTAAATTCAAGGTGAAGGTGATCAAATTTCTTCCCTGAGGTAGGGGCTTTTGCCTGTCTCATTGCAGGGCCTGCTCTACACATGAAGAGAGGCATAACCCCTGCTAACTGGGTAAAGAGGCACCTTTTAAAAGTGGTGATTCTCTTCTATTTAGCAGGGGGGGGGAGCAACAGGCCCGCTCCGTCCCCAGCACAGCATCCCTCCAGTGGCTGTTGCTGGTGTCTTTTTTTAGACTGTAAGCCCTTTAGGGACAGGCGGCCATTTAATTAATTAGTTCGTTCGTTCGTTAATTTCTGTATGCAAACCGCTTTGGGAACTTTGGTCAGAAAGCGGTATATAAATACTCGTCGTATTCGTATAAGGGGGAGAATCTGAGCTCCGATCCTGTTGCCTCACGCAGGCTATGAAAGCACACGGCCATCGGCCCCGAACCCGGAGGCTCTCTTCTTCTCTCTTACCTGTACCAGCTCTGCGATATTGGAGTGCCATCCACCCAGGTGAGCTGAGCATTTGCTTCTTGCCAGGCCAGCCCTATCCAGTAGAGGGACGCGGGTCCCTTAGCACCATCTGTGTGGTCCGTCAGGAACATCTGTGCCAAGGCAGGGAATACAAGGTGGTGGGCCGTGCCGTTCTCCTCAGTTACCGCGAAGAGCATTTCCAGAAGTCACTATCAGATTCCAAGGCCTGACCCAAGTGGAACCTAGGCTGGGGCTTTGCCTACCTGGGACTCCACGTGTCCAGGAAACACCCCTTTTAGGCACAGAAGTCTTGGTGGTGCGGCCTGTGGAGCTGCGGGGACTGCAGAATGGGTGACCTAGCAGCTCAGCTTCAGCAAAGCATATTGTAGCACGTTTGCCAAAGGAGATCAGGTCTTGCAAAGGGAGCTCAGTGCCAGCAGCTCCGGTTGGGCAAAGGCTCCTTCAAAGAGCAGCCATGTTGTGACGCGTTCGGCTTGGACCTGGCATGCTTCATTTTTGCAAGGCTTCCCTGTTGGTCTCAAGGCTAAAAACCTTACGGCGGGTTACACGAGGATTACTAGGATAGGAGACACCTCCTCCTCTCCAATTCGGGAGCTGTGCACACTCCCAATATTTGATTGTCTGTGAGTGGGAAACAAGGGCAGAGGCTGTTACCTGTTTGTTGTAATCCTTGATGACCACCAGCTTGGCATTTTGGTCCTGGCAGAAGATGCTGGCCTCACTCCAAGACAGAGCTGGACCAGCAGGGACATAGAGGCAAAGTTCCTCCCTGTATGGGATCCACATTGGAGGACACAATCCCAGTACTGCATGGAGAGGAACAAGGAGAGTAAGTGTGCAACCAAATTGGCACTGTGGGCACCTATCAGAACAGTTTCCTTGTGGTTTTGCCCATAAACATTTCCCCTAGAAATATTTCTGTTCCAAGTAAGGAGTCCACCTGTGCCTTTCTCCGACCTTGGTGGTTGTGAGAACACAGATTTCCTGAATCCTGGGCAACCGCGGTCAAACAGCTGTGATTAAACTGCCTTTCACCAGGATAGGTAACCAGGATCAGAAGATCCCATTAATTTTGTGCAAAAAAAACCCCCAAGAAAACCAGAGCCAGCTCATAGGATGCAGTTCCATGGCTCATAGGATCCATGGAAGACTGCCATTTTAGATGCAGGGGGAGGCCCCAACTGGACCAAGATTCAATGACTTGCTTTCACCAGCATTGGTTATATTACAGTTGTTTTCTATATGGCGTTCTTGAAAAAAGCCTCCAGGATTCTCTCACCGGAAGTTGCTAGGATCAACCCCAGTGCCACTTGGGCAGACTTCCAGTGCAATTCCGCTCTGCACATGGTCGCGGACCCTGTCGCCCTGAAATCAGAATGATGCGACAGTTAGCCTTCTGCCATTTCTGAGAAACAAAATCTCCATGCTCTGGACACGTCTCCCAACACAGCCATGGAACAAGAGACTGTCCAGTGGAGAACACCTATCGTCTAATCCAATGTCAATGGATCTCTATGTAGTTACCACCATTAAAAAAAAAAAAAAAGATGCTAGGAAATAAATTGGACCTGGGGTCAACTGTTGTAAACTGCCCAGAGACCTAAGTTTTGGACATTATAAAAATATGTAAACAAACAAACAGCAAAAATACTGCAGCCAGGCTGGGGTGGTGGGGGAGACCGGTGAGGGGCAGAGACCCCCGTTTTCACTCAAAAAGGGGCTTGGTTTGGTTTTAAAAACGGGCAGCCCACTCAACCTCAAGCAGGTTTAATGAGGCCTTGTGTTTACTGGCCGCTGTTTATTTTTAAAGTGTCCAGAGAGAAACGGACCAGGCCAGGAGACATAAACGAGCACCATAAAAATAAAAAAAGGGAAGTAAACAAAAAGCCACCACAGCCAGGCGGGAATAAAAATAACTGAAGGTCTGGATCACCTCTAACCACCGCTGGTGTTAAAACACACACACACACACACACACACACACACACACACAATCCCGGCCTGTTTTATAAGCCACCAGCCGCCATGAGGCCTGTGTTTATCGGCCACGGCTCGGCCCAAAACGGCCCTAATCAATAAATTGGGCCTGAACACTGCTGCTGCTGCAGCAACTACTACTACTAATAATAATATAAATAAATAAAAACAACACAAAAACCCATGTATACACCTGGCAGCCAGGCTGAGGAAAATATGCCCTGAGGAAAATATGAGGGTCTGAGGAAAGACCCTCGCCACCATTAATTCTGAACTGGCTTTGTTTCCACACAACCAGCCACTAGGCCACACTAGGCCCTAAATGAGGCCTGCGCTTAATTGCCACGTTTAACAGAAGGGAGGGGAGGGGAGGGCTGGGCTGGTGGCAGCAAGCAGGACTGGTCCCCTTAGCTAAGCAGGGTCGGCCCTGGTTGCATGTGGATGGGAGACTAGAAGTGTGAGCCCTGGAAGATCTTCCCCTCAGGGGATAATGGGGCCACTCTGGGAAGAGCAGAAGGTTCCCAGTTCCCTCCCTGGCAGCATCTCCAAGATAGGGCCGAGAGAGATTCCTGCCTGCAACTTTGGAGAAGCCGCTGCCAGTCGGTGCAGACAATCCTGAGCTAGATGGACCAAGGGTCTGACTCAGTAGACGGCAGCTTCCTATGTTCCTGTAAAATTAAACAGAACAACACAATAAAAGTGGCCCCAAGAAACAGTTTATGACAACTGATTTGGACCTGGGTGCTCCAGAAAAATATGATGGAGGAAAACATTCCAGCAATCCTGAGAGAAAGTTCAGGCAGGCCACAGCCCTGCAAAGATCTTACACAACGAGTGGAATGCCTTATTAAACAGTTGCATGGACGGGGTGGGTGGGCAGAATTCAACAGGTGCAGCTTCTCCCAGCAGGGTATCTCTCGTACTGGGACAGTTGCCCTGGTTGAATTTCTGCCTGTCAACTGGCCAAAGTTGTATTGATCGGAATTTAGTCTTCTTAGACAGTTGCCAAAACAGGGCGACATAAATCTCTCCGCCCAGTCAATATTTTATTTTATTTATTAATCATAGTTTTATATCGCCAGCAGTGCTTTTGTTATTTCCTCACATTCTGTTACATGGTGGGTTATTTTAAAAAGATTTGTGCTGCTCAAGGGGGAAAACACACTGCTCATGCTCAGAGGTGCTGTGTGCAGTAGACTATACTAAGGGGTGTGTGTGGTTTGAGTCAAACCATAACACACCTTAGCTATGAAAATGCAGTTACTGCAACTGTTATAGAAGAAGGGCCAGATCTTAACCCTGAGAATAGTCAGTTCATTTGGTTTTTAACGGACAGAGACTGTGCCTTTCACAGTAGCAGAGCAGGCAGAATTCCACAGGTGCAGCTTTTGTCAGTCTGGAGGATGGCAAAAGCCGTAGGTGAGCCTAGCCTCTGAAACTGTGCAACACTGCTGAAAATATGCAACAGTCCTGAAGTTGTAACACAGAGTAGCCACCAGTTCCTCGACTTTGAGAGACACCATATTGCAGGATATTAACAAGAACAAATGGTTCTGAGAAGACAATGTTTGAAGAGGAAAAATGTATCCTGAAAAACCAGTTAACAATGGTTGTATTTGCTTAGTTTGATGGGCGTAAAACCAGCTTGCGTCAAAAATGACAAAGGCTGTTTTGAGTGCCCTGAAATGTTAGCTTAGTTGTGTTGACTTTCAGATATGAGGAAAAGATGGCAGCATATCTGAGCCAGCATCAAAAGGCTGTCATATGCTAACTCTGACACAAAATGCAAAGTAAAAAAAAAAAGCAATAATCCAGTTATGTTTACTTCTCCTCTGCGATCTTAGCTACGTCCACTTTTGGTTCTGGAACCCGACTTTGGGCTCAGAAACTGGCCCCAAATCACAAGCAATTCTCACAAAGATTAGGGTGCTTCTGAGCATATGCAGAGGGCCGCTGCCAGTCAGTGCTGACATAGGAAGCTGCCATATACCGAGTCAGACCATTGGTCCATCTAGCTCAGTATTGTCTACCTAGACTGGCAGCGGCTTTTCCCAAGGTTCTCTCAACCCTAACTTGGAGATTCTGCCAGGAAGGGAACTTGGAACTGTCTGCATGCAAGCAGGCAGGCATTCTTCCACTGAGCTATAGCCCCATCCCCTAAGGGGAATATCTTACAGTGCTCACATGTAGTATCCCATTCAAATGCAAACCAGGGTGGACCCTGCTTAGCAAAGAGGGCAATTCATGCTGGCTACCACCAGACCAGCTCTCCTCCCAGACAATCCTGAGCTAGATGGACCAATGGTCTGACTCAGTATAAGGCACCTTCCTATGTTCTTATGCCGCCCCTGAGAACTGGTCCACAAGCCAGCCTGAAGTGTAGATAGTTTGCTACTCCACCCCGTTTCGTGGTAAGACTGGCCCCGATTCTTGTTTTAAACAGTCAAGCATTTCCCGCAAACCAAATTCACACGCTCTAAAATCCACGCGTGAAACACGTCTGCAAAAACATGCATGCATTTTTTAATGAAAAACAACCCAAGGCATTCTGAACTGAAACGTGACGAGTCCGCACATATGCAACTGACGTGTTAAGAAGAAGAAAACAAACAAGACGTGGAATGTTTTCAGCACGCCGGGTGCTTGAATGGATGACAACGTCGACAAGACGACAAATATTTATATACCGCTTTTCAACCAAAGTTCCCAAAGCGGTTAGCTTCGATATAAATAAATAAATAAAATGGCAATGAAATGGACGAGTGGTGTTATGTAGGCATCCTGGGATGTGTTACCTCCTTTGTCCTAAAGTCAGAGTGGAACAAAACTGTGAATGACATGATGAAAACAACAAACACACAAATAGAACAATGTCCGTTCCATCCGACGGTGGTGGTAAGAGTGGCTAAATCTTATGTTATTGTCCAGTACTGGCTTCAGGGTGAAACTCCGACCTCCTGTGGTTTAACACAACTATGCATAGCTCCACCTGTTCACCTTCACAAATGGATAGCTTCCTCCAAATTAGGTTCCTCTTCTTCTGATGTTATACATGCCCATCTCATTTGAAATCCATTCCAGAACTGCCTTCCTCCCCTCATATTTCAGAGGTGGTACATCGTTCCTGCAACGTTAGCAGCATATGAAAAGATCGTCACCATGATCTGTGTGCAGTTGAAAGAAATAACACCACAGGCAGCACAACAACAAGCTGCCCAAACAGCTTCCAGAAGCAAGTGCAGACCAACCTGATATCTCCCTCCGCCCTCCAAAGCTCATGTCAATATCCAGCTCTGTATCAGAGCTTGGAACAGATCCTTGAATAACCTGGAGCATTTCCAGAGACAGCGGGCTTGACTGCAGGTTTACTGCAAGGCTTGACTGCGAGTTCAGATTTGCCCGCCCAAAAATGATGCAAAAAGTGGGGTTTTTTAAAACCCCGGACATAAATTAGGCTATGCTCCAACGCGCAACGAAAAACCTGTCCCGAACCGTGTCTGGAGTGCTCCCTGATAGCTTGCAGGGACCTTGGGTTAAATCTGGCTGATATGTGAATGCACACCCTCCATTCTGAAGGAGAAGTGAGCTAAAAGCCCCATCTGGAAATGCTCCTGTTGTGAAGAGTTAGCATTTCCCCAGAGGACAGTATATGTGTGTGTGTGGGGTGTGTGTGTGTGTGTGTCTGTTAACAAGCCCAGGTGCCAAACAGATTAATTTTGCAAGTCACACAGGTAGCAACCAAGGTCAAAGTCCACCAGGAAAGCCCACCAGAAGGCAAGAATCAGTAAAAATAAAACAGGTTGATGACTGGCCAAACAAAAATGTTGGGAGTAGTCCTCACTTGCTGCCTGCCATCACAGCAGAATGCTCAAAAATGCCCCCCCCCCCCACCACACACTTGACCTGTCTGGGTTTTTATAGAGCTCTCAGCCAATCAGGGAACCAGGCTCGTACAGCCAATCAGGGCTAGGGATGTCCTGGCAGAGAAAGGCCACCTGGGCCACCTGGAGGAAATCCTCAGAACTGCAGCTTCTGAGTTCACTAGGGACTAGCCACACCACCCAGACCGTAAGCCAAGTCATCCCTGAAAAGCTGCCGTGGTCCCACAGCAAAGACACTGGTCGCAGCAGCTGTTCTGCGGGAAATACGGCTGCGGCAACGTCTCCTGGCACAGGCCTGTGGGCTGCTGCGTGACCGGGTTCTCCTTGACGGACATTTTCGAGGCCAGCTCAGGCTCTGCCTTGCCCGTCACGCGGGGATGCTCCTTCTCCGACTTGACCGCCAAGAACGCCGTGAGGTCCAGGTCGAGCATGGTCACCCCTCCGCGGGGGGTGGGGGTGTTCTGGCGGCACTGCGGGCAGGGGATCCACCGTTGCTCGTTGGTGACCGTGTTGAGGCGCCGGATGCAGGCCTGGCAGAAGGTGTGGCCGCAATAGAGGCGGCGGGGCAGGCGGGCCGACAGGTCATAGGAGCAATAGCAGATGATGCAGTCAATTTTGTGGCTACCACGATTCGGGAGGAGTGCCTGGGCCTCGGATCGTTCTTCTTCTGCCTCGCTGCTTTCAGCCCCCGGAGTCTGAGCCATCCTAGCAGGGAGAGGGAGAGAGTGCCCTTCAGTGCTGGACGCTACAGACAGAGAAACAAGAATCCGGAAAGAGCCAGAAGTTTTCAACAGCCTGAATCCAGACCCATTTACAGCACGGATCACTCAGAAGTATGTGCCACAATGGCTGACCTCCAGACTAAGTTACTCAGGAGTACTGCTCAGGATGACCAGGTTTCAGTAGGGCTTCCGCTGAGTTGGGATGCCAGCCACGGGGGCGCGAGGTTTATCCTCAGCTGTGTCTCCAGTGGCACCAGCTGGAGGCATACCCCACCCCAACTACGAGCATCCCCACCCTCCAGAATTTTCTAACAGAAAGGACAGAAGATGGGGAAATGGAAATGAATAGGAAGAGACAGATCAGGAGTGAGGGGAAATGACAAAGGGAGAAAGCAGGCGAAAAACGAGTAAAACAAAGGCACAGGTCTTTGCACAATGCTACGAAGAAGACTGAAAGCCAACAGTATTCATCTTTATTTCTTGTTTCTTCCTCTTTTTTGCTTTCTTGTAAAGAAATATTCCTTATTAAACTCCCTAGGCCTAGCTGCCCAAAAATATAATTTCCCCTGCACCCATTTATTGCATGTTAGGAAAAAACCTTGCTGGGACTTACTTCCAAATAAGCACGCAGCCTAACAGAACAGGCGTGATTACTCAGAAGTGAGCCCTGCTGTATTCAATGGGGCTTCCTCCCAGGGAAGTGTGCATGGTTTGTTGTTGCTGTCAGCCCCTCCTCCTCACTTTGAAGTCTCTGCTATGGACCCATGATGGAAGTCAAGCCAGAGTAAATATTGGTCATGATTGCATTCACAGTCTAATTAACTCGGCTCTTGAGCCTCTTTCGACTGCCCAGTAGGTTTAAGGCTTGGTCATTCTGCTGTCTTTATCTGTGCTGATCTACACCTCTCCAGGGGCTGGCAAAGTTGCAAAGGTCTTGCACGGCCTTGCATAACCTGAGCTCTTTAGCAGCTCAGTTTTAGCAAAGCCAGCTCTACTGAGATCACACAGCAGCTGCGACCCCAGTGGCTGGGTTTTATAGCTCATTCTGCTAAGAAATCCAGGAGCCAATTTTTGGCCAAAAGTACCATCTCAGGGGACGAATGCTCAATAGTGATTTTTGGCTACCCTCCTAGAGATGGTACTATTGGCCAAAATGTTGGGGTCTGGCTCAAGGATTTCTTAGCAGAGTGGCCCAGCTCCACCCCTCCCTATTTTCTTCATTATCTCTCTTACTCCGAGGGGCCCCGGGGAGAGGGGCGAGCATGGGCCCCCTCTCCCCTAGCTAGGCCCCTGAACACGACCACCTCTTTTCCATCTCTAGGGGTGAAGACCTTGTCGAAACTCACAATGAGCATCCGTCCCCGCAACGGGCTACAGAGCGGTTTGTTGTGGCAGACCCAAGGCCCGCGGCATGCAGTATTCCAGCCGGATGCTTCTTGGGAGTCAGCAAACGGAGGCGAAAAGGAGACGGCTTCCCCACTGTGGGTCGCCCCGATAGCCGCAGGGTGTGTGAGCAAGCCGTGCTCCACAACGGCTGCTCTTTGCCAAACTGGTCTTCCTTGCCAGTCGCAGGGAACCAGGAGGGCTGGACGGGTGGCTCAGTCACACCGGATCTGCAGGCCCCTGCTGCATGCCAAAGACCCGCTGGGAGAACACGTACCTTTCCGGTTGTTGCATCCTCGCCGGACCCGAGCCAGTTTTGAAGGAAGTTGGGCTCAGCTCCGAGCCAGAGGGTCCCTCCCAAGGAGCAAGCCACGGCCCGGGGGTGGCTTCTCTCTCCGTCTCCTCTGCTGAAGGAGGCCTCTGGCTTCCCACTCCGGTAATTATCGGCGGTTCACGTTTCCGATACAGTTGTGCCATTGTATCTGCCACGAGGGAGCCAGCCCAGCCGGGTCGGGTTACTGTTGCCCCCGCTGACAATAGCCTCCGAAACACAATCAGGCGCGCTCGGGGCCGCCTGTCTCCCTGGGCAGAGCCTAATATTCCTCTCTCCAGCCGCTCCGCAGGTCTCATTAGTGAAATGAGCCATCTGTGAGGCCGGCAGGCCCACAAGCCTGCAATTCTGGACACGCGTGTGGCCTTTGGGTGCCCTCCACTTGCCCGCACCTGAGGCCACCTTCTCTGACCTCTGGCCCTTGCCTCTTCCACTCCCTCCCTCCGTCCAGCTTGATAGCTAATCACCTCTAGGGCGAAACGGCTTTCTTTGCAGCCAATTTAGCCGGCAAGCATCTAGGGAACGGCAGTTTTGTCAGAGCACTTCCTTGGAGGCACATATATATCATCACTTTAGGCACATATATATCACCTCCTATATCACCACTTCTAAAAAGTGCCCCTTTGCTCAGTTAGCAGGGGACAACAGCATTCCTGACAAATGATCACACAGCCTCTGTTTAAAAACCTCCAGTGAAAGGGAGCCCAGTAAAATGGGGGTAGGGAGGTAGTCAAGTTTTGCATGCCCTGGACCCAGGTTTGGTTTTTGGCAGCATCTCCAGAAATAGCTGGGAAAGATCTCTGCCTGGAAGCCGCTGCCAGTCAGAGCAGATGAGCTATGTGAAGCGAGAGCCTGTCTCAGTACAAGGCCCCTTCATTTTTTCACATACGACTTCCATACGACTTCACTGTTCGACTTCCAAGATCTCAGGTGCGGTGGTCTGCCGCTGTGGGAGGCCCTGGTTCATTTTCACGTGGTCCTCTCAGTGCAGAGAGCAGAGAAAAATTCCTAAGCAGCTAGAAGGGTCTCCTGAGTGTCCACCATATGCAGAAGAGGTTTCTTGTTGAATCAGAAACCGGCTTGCCTCTTCAGCAGTGCAAATGGCTGCAAGAGGAACTGGATATCCAGGAGGGACCCCTCGGGAGGGAAAACCCAGAGCGAGGTCTCAGGGCACATGATACAGCCACCTTGATGAAACTAAGCAGGTCTTGGTGTGGTCAGTGCTTGGATGGAAGACCTGTGTATGGGGCCCAGGCTCATTGCATACAGAAGGTCATCCATCACACCCCATTCCCTCCAGCGGCTGTTGCTGGTGTCTATTTTATGTCTCTTTTTTAGATTGTAAGCCCTTGAGAGACAAGGAGCCATTTTACTGATTGATTTATAATACTGATGTAAACCTCTTTGGGGACGTTTGTTGAAAGGCGGCATATATTCATCAGAAATATCCATCATATTCCTGCTAGCTCCATCCCTGGCAGCATCTCCAGGTAGGGCTGGGAAAGACCCCTGAGGCTGAAACTCTCTTGGGCTGCTGCCGGTCAGTGCAAACAATCCTGAGCTAGATGGACCAAGGGTCTGACTCTACCTAAGGCAGCCTCCTATGTTCAAATTGTCCTCATCTCTTTGTGAACCACGGGTCATTCCCCACATCTTGCGGCAGCAAATTCCACACATTTTCTGCTCTGTGTGTGTGTGTGTGTGTGTGTGTGTGTGTGTGTAGGGAAGGGGAGCCCAGACTCCCCTACCAATCAGCTTATTTGGACGACAGGAGTTCTATAATTAGGGAGGAAGGAGAAAAAGGTCTCTGCAACCCCACACCAGCCATGCCACATTTCATAAGCCTCCACTGCGGATCCTGTGTCTAAGCGGCTTGCCATCTATCTCCCGAATTTTAAGAAGCGCCCTGCATCTTTCCCCGTGGGCACAGCATCAAGAGCGGAGTGGAAGCGAGAGCAGCTGAACCAGAAGAACTTGAAGAGCACACAATGTCAGCACTGAGCGGAGCGAGCATTGACCTTTTCACACCCCACTAACCCCCCATCCAGAAGGAGGAAGCTGCCAGCCCACGGCCAGCTCTGGATGGATATTTTCGGCAAGGGCCTCGATAAACATGCAGACCGGTCCAGCCGCATTCCTCTCGCACCTTGACTGCTGGGCAGAAACAACAGAGGCGACTTGTCAGGGAAAAATGCACCCAGACTCCTGCTGAGCCAGGAACTGGATCGGCTCTGGCAGCAAGATGAACGTCACGGGGAGGAGGGTGAGAGAGAGAGATGAAGCTGAAGCTGACAGCCGCTACTTCTGCCCTGCAGCACTTCACTGCGGGCCGAGGCATCACTTTCCTGCAGGTTTCTGCAAGCGGAATGAGCACCCAGGCTCCATGCTGCATTGTACAAGTGCAGTGTGCAGGAGCGTGCAAGGAACTCTGCACTTCAAAAAAATAAAATAAAATAAAAACCCAACACAAATTTTATACACACGTTTTTAATCTCCGTTTTGAAAATTTGCATTTCCCCATTTTGTTCTTTAGAGTCATGTTTCTTCTATTTAAAAGCGAAAGCGCCTGTCTTTTCTACCTGGGAGAGACGCAAGCATGCTGCCACGTCCTTGCAGCGACCTTTATATTCCCGATTCGCACCGCCCCAGGATAATACTTCATCCTGGGGCATCCGGCTGATTAAAATGGCCCCAGCAAGGAGGGGCTGGGTGGGGAAGCGCAAGCCAGGAGTTACGAGTAACCCCTTTATTTTACTGTCGCGGAGGGAGGGGTTCTGAAAAACGCATCCCCGCTTGTCAAATGCATCCCCGGGTGCAGTTGGAATGAATCCAACAGATTCGTAACCGGTTCCGTTTGTCCCAGAAATGAAGGCACTAGCTTGCAGGATTGATTTCATTATCATTATTATTACATTTATACCCTGCTCTTCCTCCAAGGAGGCCAGAAGGGTGTGCGTGGTTGCTTCTCCTCGCAACAACCCTGTGAGGTAGGTCAGGCCGAGAGAGAAGTGACTGGCCCGGAGTCACAACGTAGGACTGTCTGTGTTTGACTTTCCAAAGACCCAGCATAGGCTGTGAGCAGCCCATCCTGAGAAAGAGTGAGCTCTCTCCGTCCGTAGTTTCTTCCTCACCCCTGCGCTGAACTAACAGCAGGCAGTTCCTTTCCAGTTCCATATGCAAAGCGGCCTTCTCCTGCCGCCCCACCCAGAGCATCAGGCAGGGAATAGCGTCTGGCACCCTCTCACCTAGAATGCCTTCAGCCCTGCTGCACCAGGAGGACTCCCCCTTAACCTTGGAGAGCCGCTGCCAGTCTGTGTGGACAAGGCTGGACTAGATGGACCGAGGGTCTGACTCAGTAGATGGCAGCTCCCTCTCTCCCTACCGCGCCTACTTTCTGCACGGTGGCTGAAAGCTCTCCAAGGAGTGACCTTTGGAGGCTGTCCCTGGAATGTTCCACCGTCAGGTACCGATCCTAGCAAACAAACCTCGTCATGACTTTCGGTTTAGATAAGGAAGGAGCAGCAACCATGGTAGAATGCGGAAAAACTGGAGTCTGTATCTACACAGCAAGTCCTGGGGGAGAGAAGCTACAGCAAACCACCTGGAGAGCAAAGGTGGCAGTTCGAAAGATCAGCCGGAGAAAGTGTTTTGACTGCAAGCACAAGTGGAAAATCCCATGCCCCAAAGAGATTAGAAATCGACAACTGGACCCAAGGGAGACAGCAGAGGAATGGAAACAGCAATAAAGAGGGCGAGAATAAGACAGTATTTCACACACAGTGAAGTGTCCTCACGATAGGTTCCCAAGCTTGGGTCCCGAGATGTTGCTGGACCACAGTTCCCATCAGCTCCAGCCACAATGGCTTTTAAAAATGCCCAGCACATGCACAATAATATAGAGTCTATAGAGAGGTTCTCTGCAGGATGGTCTGTCTTCCACGCGGCCTCTAAGGTCTCTCAGTGGTGCCTTCATTGCTGCCGTCATCGAGTCCGTCCACCTGGCTGCTGGTCGTCCTCTTCTTCTTCTCTTGCCTTCCACTTTTCCCAGCATTACAGACTTTTCAAGGTTGCTGGGTCTTTGCATAATGTGTCCAAAGTATGATAGTTTGAGCCTGGTCATTTGTGCTTCGAGTGAAAATTCTGGATTGATTTGTTCTAGGGTCCATTTGTTTGTCTTCCTGGCTGTCCATGGGATCCCTCCAATGTCTTCTCCAGCACCAAAGTTCAAAAGCGTCAACACTTTTTCTATCTTGCTTCTTCAGAGTTCAGCTTTTACATCCATAGAGTGCCAAGGAAAAAACCACTGCCTGAACGATTCAATCAATCAATCTTTATTATGGTCTTAGACCAGCATAATCGAACAATTCTAATCTTTGTAGGTATAGACATGTCATGGCATCTAAATATCCTTTCCAAGGACTTCATTACAACCCTACCAAGTGCTAGTCTGCTGCCAATTTCTTGACTGCTGGATCCTTTACTGTTGACGGTCGATCCTAAAAGGCAGAAGCTCCCCACCACTTCAATGCCTTCATTCTCAATTCTGAGGCTGGTTGCTGTCCCCTTTATCATTAGCTTAGTCTTCTTTACATTTAGTTGTAGTCCCGTTTTTGCACTGTGCTCCTTGACTTTCATTACGAGGGACTGCAGATCATCCGCATTCTCGGCTAACAGAGTGGTGTCATCAGCGTAGCGCAAGTTATTGATGTTTCTTCCTCCAGCTTTAAAACCACGCTCCTCTTCTTCCAATCCAGCTTCTCTCAGTATATGTTCAGCATATGAGTTGAATAAAGAAGGAGAAAGTATACAGCCTTGTCTTACTCCTTTGCCGATCTGGAACCAGTCTGTTTCCCCATGTCCCGCCTGGACTGTGGCTTCCTGTCCTGTGTGGCACTTAATCAATCAATCAAGTTGCACATGCATGTTGATTTTTCATGATGATGATTATTTTTTACTTTGTGGCTAACCCATCTTTCTTTGCCTTGAACACTGGAATATGGCGGATGCTGCTTTAGAAAAGGGCACTCTAGCCAACTCTTTGTGCCCAGGAGGACCAACGTTAAACATTTACTCCTAGAGTGTCTGTAGTGTTTCTTAAAAGCCAGGGAAAACAGCTAGCACAGGGTCTTCTGGAAGAAATTTAACACATTTCTGGTGACATTCAAAAGGCTACGGCCACCCAAGAGACATCGGGCTGAAGTTCCAGCCACAGACCAGCAGTCTATTGCCCCTGTCACAGAGGCGGAGTTAGGAGATCACACAACAACACTTCTTGCAGCATGGGCAGCATTCCCCGCAGCAGGGGCAGCAGCAGCAGCGGCTGCCTCCACCCCCTGCATCTGCAACCTCATGGCTCGTCCAGTGGAACGGCTCCGGGGAGGCTCCATTTGGTATCTTGAGGCTGGCATACGGGTTATATGGCCTGGCCCACGACTCTTGTGTCTGGATTTTCTGACCGTTCCATCCGGCATAGGCCGCTTGCTGATTTGCCTCCCTCTCCTTCTCCTGGGACACTGAATAGGTGGGCAGGGTGTTGGGGTTGAAGAGGACCGTGTCTGGAGTCAGGTCCTCCCCTAGGTAATACTTGAGGAAACCATCCTTGAGTTGTGCTCGGGGAATCGTCACACTGGCATAAGGGTTTTCGATGGTGGTCCCACGATCCATGGCTCCACCGAGGAAGGACAAGTCCACCACCAACAGCCCGGTTCTTTGCCAGCAATGATGGGCAGGAGAAACACTTCCTCCTGCTGCTGCTGCTCCCAGGAAAGTGTCAGAGAGGACTGTGGTCTTCAACAAATGTATCTGAGCTTCGGTCTACAGCCAGCCAAATATCCTGCAAAGGGGATTCTTGTAGACCTGGCTGGCAACTCTTCTACCACTGTTGCTCAAGTATTAGCAGATCACCCAGATCCTGAAAACAAGAATGGTTGGATAGTTATTACCATTGGTTCCCTGGCATGCTTGAGGATGTGGTCCTTTACGCTGAGTATTTTATTCATGAAGTTATGATCTATATAGAGGGTCCGCAAATATCCTACAGGATAGGAGATTTATGTGGCCAACCCATCTTTCTTTGCCTTGAGCACTGGAATATAGCGGATGCTGCTTTAGAAAGGGGTGCGCTAGCCAACACTTTGTCCCCAGGAAGACCAACTTTAAACATTTATTCCTAGATTGTCTGTACTGTACTGTCTCTTAAAAATAGGAGCAGATGCAAGACAACCCTCAAAAGCACAAGTGCCTTGTCAGGGGGGGAAATTGGCAACTCTGTGCCACCACCCTTACCCCAGCTTTAACCGAGGCTATTCCTGGATTTTCACACACACACACACACACACACACACACACACCATTATCTTTTCCAATATTTTTCACAGTATCAAGCCTTTAAAATCTCCAGGGTTGGTTTCAAGAGTCAGGTGGAGATTGATGCCTAATTCGATTCCTGGAGAGCTGGCAACCCCGGCTGAGTTCTAGGGAAAAGCATGAATCGTTGGCTACACAATTGGCTGAAATCAACATGACGGCTTTATATACTGTAGGATGTACTGTGTGGCTGCTCCGGCTGGTTGTTTCCTAAATACTGTAAGACAAGATTTGTGCTATGCTTATGACAAGCATCTATTTGATCTGGGCTCACCTGACTCTCAGGTGGAGATTTCAGGTTGCCAACTCACAGGGGGGAGACTCCTTGCCTGCTCCTGTGCCTTTAACAGTAGACGGGTTTAAGATCTGGCAAGTCAAGGAGAGAAGGATTTCCCCTTGTTAATTCAAAATACCCAGCCAGTTCTTTAGTGGTGCAGACCTCTTGTCCTGCAAGCATCTTGCGTGAGTCACGCAGTAGGCAAAACGGCCCACAGGCGGGCGCCCTAAACCAATATTTATCTCTTCTTCTGAGTATCTGGCCACCTCCCTTCATGACGAGGGCGAGGAATTTAAAGGTGGCCAAGAGAGGGAAGGAAAGGGGCCCGGTGGGGGGAGAGACCAGAGAGGAGGGCAGGGTCCCCCGGTTTTCCAGGTGGTTCCCTGGGCCTGGTTCACAATTGCTGGACAGGCTGCAAACATTCAGCAAGTGACACTCCCCTAAGCAGGAGAGCGCGGCGGCGGCTGTTCTGGGAGCTGAACCCGAGCTCTTATAAACACACACAAACACACACACACGGATCTGCACCCACCCACCCATTTGGGGGCCAGATTTCCAGGCAGGCAGAGTGACGTAGCGGCTCGAGAGTGCCATCCTCCCGCCGCTGGGGAGACCCGGGTTCAGCTCCCCGCTCAGCCACGAAGCTCACCGGCGGACCCCCCCGCCCCGCCCCGCGGTCTCCTGCTCACCTGGTGCCCAGCGCGTTCCCACGAGCGCCCGGCCAGACCCTCTCCCAGAACAGCCGCCGCCGCCGCGCTCTCCCGCCTGCCTGCAGCTCGGGGCACTCCGGAGCGAGCGGGACACCTGTGGCTGCTTCTGCCCGGATTCGCTTCCTGGGCGGCCCGGCGGCGGCTGCCTGCCGCGCCCTTGCTCTGCCTCCCGGGCGGCCCCTCCTTCCAGCCCAGCCCTGGACTCGGATGAGGTCAGCGCCGCCACCTGCCTTGCTCGCTCGGGGACTCCTTCCTGGCCTTCGCCTCTTTGCCTTCCGCGGGATGACCCCGAGTGGGAGGGTGTCAGCAGGGGGGGAGTCAGCCAGCCCTCCTGTCTGCCACTAAGGAAGGTGCTCTGCCCCCCTGAGCCCTTGGGTGGCTCCTGTCCATGCCTGGGCGACTTGCCACGTGGAGGAGGACCCCTTGGGCCCGGATGTGGGGGGCTCCCTGGCCTTAAGCCCGCACCCCCTCCCCCCCCAAGAGCAGCCTGTGTCCACAGCTCCCTGGCAGGGGAGGTGGCTGCCAGGCAGAAACCCAGCAGGTCAAGCCTGGCCTATCATGATACCTCCTTGCTGGGAGAATCTCTCTGGGCATCGGACGGCAGCTGTTAAAAGGCAGAGGAGCGGGGTCAAAGGAGAGACGGTGGCAACTTGACAGATACAAAAAGTGTCCAGACCGCATGGACCAGGGAAGAAGGAACAAAGGGGAGAATCTATCGCTCTGTTCAGACATGCTGTTGTGTGTGTGTGTGTGCGTGCATCCCTACAGGTTTTTATGTGAATGAGTGTTTTAAAAGGGAACTTGGAAACAGACCCCCTCAAAGGCAGGGGGGCAGCTACGAAGCGGAGGACCTAACATGCGCTGACTGTCATGGGGGAATAACTGGACGGTGTACACAAACACCTGAACACGGATTTTACGTGTGTGGTGCAGAGTTCAAGGACATTTGGGGAGGGACCCAAGGCTGAAGGAAACTCCTGGCTTCAGCGCAGAGGTGAGCTGGAGGTGGTGGGTGGTGCCACAGGACACTTGCGGGTGATATCAGCCGTGTGTGGCTGTGCGGCTGATTGCTGGGAAGAGACACACCCAAATCTCCCCACCAGGGCAAGCTTCGTAGGAACATAGCAGCATCGGGAGCTGCCATCTACTGAGTCCGACCATTGGTCTGTCTAGCTCAGTATTGTCTGCACAGACTGGCAGCGGCTTCTCCAAGGTTGCAGGCAGGAATCTCTCTCAGCCCTATCTTGAAGTTGCTGCCAGGCAGGGGACTTGGAGCCTAGATGCTCTTCCCAGAGCGGCTCCATCCCCTAAGGGGAATCTCTTCCAGTGCTCACACTTCTAGTCTCCCATTCATCTGCAACCTGCTTAGTTAAGGGGACAAGCCATGCTTGCTGCCACCAGACCAGCTCTCTTTGTCTGCAGACATGGCTGTCCCCAGATGTTGCATTGATCCCCTGGGATTCTCCTCTGGCCCTCGGTGCAGGGACCTGATTCTGAAGGCCGGGAATGGTGGTGGTAGCCCCAGGTTGCCAGCTTGTACTACCACATCTGGACACTGGGGGTCGCCCCAGGCCTTTGCCTGGGCAATGGAGGCACCGGCTTTTGCTGCCGAGGAAATCTCTCTTCTTCTGCAAGGTGCTGGCCTCCAGCCCTCCTCCTGGGGTGGCATATGCCGCGTCATCCCATGTTACCTTCACAACAGCCTTGTGAGGCAGGAGAGGGCGAAAGAGGCTTGCCTGAGGCTATCCAGCAAGCTTCATGGCTCACTGGGATTGGAACCTAAATCCAGCTCAGGGGTGAGTTTTGGGGTACAGAAACAGTCAGGTACATCTCTATCCTGGCAGATGCCCGCCTAGATTACTCCATGGGCAACGAGCCATAAGACACGGCCATGGCCCCTAGCTTTGGTGGGGGGGAAAGGCTCAGTCACGGAGGAGGAGAGGCCCCATGGGTAAGCAGCAGCTCAGTGGAACCTCCATGCGCAGAAGCAGTCTACCTCTGACCGCCAGGTGCGAATGAGAGGGCAGGGGTGTTGCTTCCCTGGCCTGCTTGGGGCTTCCAGGAGCGTCTGGACTTGAAGAACGGCACGCAGACCCACTCTGGTCTAATCCAACGGGGGTTCTTCTGCAGAAGAGGGGTGCACGTGTTGACGAGGAGCGTGCACGCAGGCCCTGGCCATGTGCATGGGCTGGCACACTTCTGTGCTCCCCCTTCTCCTGGCTCCGAGAGCCTTTTGCTATTTTTGCAGCGCGTCCCCTCGGCCCTCTGCGTCACGGGTGTGTCAGATAAATAAAACCCTTTCCTTTTGAGCTGCGGAGTGCACGTCCTTGCCTGCCTGCCTGCCTGCCTGCCTCCTCCTGCCGTGGGCTGGCTGGCTGGCCGGGCCGGCCGCGGCCGAGAGGCCTCCCTCCCCTCCCTCCTCCGCAAGCCCTTCCCCAGATCCAGGGCCTGTCCTGCAGGGGAGCTTCTGGCACAGGCAGGAGGAAGTGGAGCATTGTGGCCTCCGACTGAGTGAGGAGGGGCCGCAGGAGGAGAAGCCGAGGATTTCCTGTCCCAGAGCGTAGTCCCTCTCCGCGGCCACACCCCCTGCTAGCCACGGTGGCTCCCAGCCAGTCCGGCCTTCGGGCCGCATTTCACTTGAGGCTGACAGATACTTCTGTGCTGGGCAAAGGGCTCTGCATGCAGGCTGTTAGCGCCAGTTCTTTTTATTATTTATTACTGATGATGATGATGATTGATGATGATGCTATTTACACACAGTCTACCAGATGTTATTGACTGGATTCGGTACTTCAGTTATCGGGCCCGTTCCAAGGGTCTAGGATAACTTAAAGAAGAATTAAAGATAGCGCCGTAGTCTCAGTGCTGTCCCGAGCAGTGTGGCCTTCTGGAGTTGATGTATTGCGATTGTATTGATGCCCAAGGTGTCGAGGCGGCGTTCAAGTTCTTCTGGTACTGCACCGAAGGCACCCACAACTACTGGCACCATGATTGTTTTCTTTTTCCAGAGCCGCTCACTTTCAATCTGAAGGTCCTTGTATTTGGTTATTTCCTCCCCTTGCTTTTCATCAACCCATCTATCCCTTGGGATTGCAATATCAGTTTTCAGAACCCGTTCTTCTTGATCACTGTCAGATCAGGCATGTTGTGTGCTAAATGCCTATCGGTTTGTATTCTAAAATCCCAGTGATTTTTGCCTCTTTATTTTCTGTGACCTCAATCTGATGATTCCACCAATTCTTACTTGCTGGCAATTTGTAATTCTTGCAAAAGTTCCAGTGGGTGATTGCAGCAACTTTGTTGTGTCTTTCCTTAAAACCAGTCTATTGTTGTTGGCCAATCAGCTGTATCCCCTGTGGCTTGTTCCTGGCACCTGGAACTCTTGAGGTACACTGCCTCTGAACCGGGAGGCTCCATCTGGCCACTGCAAGATGATAGACCCCCTTCTCCTCTGTGAATTCATCTAGTCCCTTTTTAAAGCAATCTAAGATAGTGGCCATCATCACATCTTGTGGCAGGGGGTTCCAGATGTTAATTCTGCACGGTGTGAAGAAGGGCCACCCTGGATCTACTGCCACACAATTTGACCCTGAGTTCTAGACAGAGGGAGAGCAAAATATCCGCCTGATCCACTTCCTCCACTCCGTGCACTGTCGCCACCGGAGAGACCCACATCATCTCTCTCTCTCTCCCAAGTGGTTTGATTTGTTTAACTTAGTGGCTGTGCAGGGAGGGGTGTGAGAAAGAATGACAGCCGCCCACCCAAGAGAGTCCACTTTGCAAAGCACAGAGATGAGACCAGCAGATGCAAAGCCAGGGAGAAAACAACCCCGGGATCACGGAGCTGGAGGAACAAGACGGCTTTGTTTAGAGAGAGACCCAAAACAAAGGCAGGGACGGGAGAACCACCCGGCGTCCAGAAAGCCCAGAAGACAGGCGCCCTTGAACTGGCTGGAAAACATGGCCATCCTCACGATGAGGCTTCTCCGTGCTGGGCTCTGGCCCACAACAGCCTATATTTCAATCCAAGCTATTCATGAGATCTGCCAAGCTCCATAAATGATAAATAACAACAACAGCCCCTGCTAACGGGGCCAGGAGGGGTGGTTTTAAAGTGGCGGTTCTCTTCTCTTGAGCAGGGGGAGAGCAACTGGCCCTATCCAACCCCAGCACAGCATCCCTCCCGTGGCTCTTGCTGGGGTCTGCCTTGTGTTTCTTTCTAGATTGTAGGCCCCTTGCGAACACAGAACCATCTCCAGGCCTTCTTGTGGCACACAGTTTGGAAACCACCCTTCTAACTGAGCAAAGAGGCGCCTTTCTAAAGTGGCGGTTGTCTTCTCTTTAGCAGGAGGAGAGCAACTGGCCCTATCCATCCCTAGCACGGCATCGCTCCAGTGGCGGTTGCTGGTGTCTGTCTTACGTTTCTTTTTTTAGACTGTGAGCCCTTTCGGGACAGGGAGCCATCTTCTTTACTTTTCTATGGAAACTGCTCTGAGAATTTTTGTTTGTGGTGAATATTGGTCGTAGCAATAACAAAAAGTAAAAATAATATGAAACAGCAATCTAAAGACTAAGAAACAGCAGCAAGCGCATCTTAATTTAACTGCGTCCAAAAGATGCTTATTGCAATAAAAGTCACCACAACCCTCCCTGTTAGGTAGGTCAGCCTGAAGAATTACCAGTCGCCTAAGGGAGGTTCACAGGGGTGAATGCGGACTCGAACTCAAGCCTCTCAGTCTGATTTCAGCGCTCCGTCAAGCTGGTTTATAAGCACAGGGCAGTCCCCCGCCTGCAAGAAGCATACAATCTAAATTGGGAGGGGCAGTGGGGAGGAAAAAACAGAGGGAGGGCTTCCATACAGAAAGCTAGAAGGAAAATATCAGGTTTGGATTCACTCCCCAAGGGGAAGCAAAGAAAGCAACCGTTCATTTAGGAGAGCAGCGGGGGGGACTTTCCTTAGTACGTTCTGTGTGGTTCTCAGAATCTGAGTGGCTTAATCTTATTCCACATCCGGTGTTTAAAAAAGACGACGAACATCCCCCAGAGGTGGCTTTTTCTTTTGAGCTTTTCTCAAAGGGTGGGGGGGGAAGGCAACCTCAGCAGCCTGCTCTTTCAGCCTGTTCCAGACCTGCTAGAGAGAGGCACCGGTCACCCACGGGCGGTTTAGTGCCCCGGTCCACACCTTACGAAGGGATTTCCGCAGGCTGCACTCGCCTGTGGGACGCTTCCTGGCATTGATGCTCAGCCCCCAGAAAGAGCAGGGACGCAGAAAAGATGCACTCGAGGCACACCGAGTGGAACCGGCTCTGTTTGTGTAGGAGTGCCAGAGTAGGGGGGAGAGGCAAACTCTCCGCCAGACACCTTCGCTCCAAAGGGTAATGGTGTGACATCGAGTCAATGTCATTTTATGCATGCATTGCGTATTTGGATTAAAGCCCTTATGTACTGCTTTTCCAACGAGTCAAGGCATTGTGTAGCAGTACTGAGAAGGAGAGCGCGAGAGAGAAAATTTGTCCCGGTCAGTTTCAACACAAGGCTTTGCAAGACCTGAGCTGTTTTGCAAGCTAGGGTATTTTATTTTGTATGGCGAGAGAGGGAGGGAGAGAAACAGACACAAAGATTTCTCTTTGTCTACTGTGTGAAACAGGGTGCCTTGGGCCAGCAGGGCTGTTCTTATGTCCTTTGTCCTGGTCAGTTTCAACACCAGGTCTTGCAAGACCTGAGCTGCTTTGAAAGCTAAGCTATGCACAGTGTCGGCTCAGTGACTTCTGTGTGACTGAGGCTGGACACCAAATGCCGTCCCCCTCCCCATGCACACACACACACACCCCTCTTTTTTTTTTCAAAGCAGGGGGAGAGGATGCCATCTTGCTGCCTCCCTGGCACTCCAAAAGTCCACTGCATGAGTCAACCACTCACCTCGCCTCACAGAACGGCAGCTTCTGGAACGTAGGAAGCTGACTTCTACCGAGGCAGGCCATTGGTCTATCTAGCTCAGTATAGTCTGCCCAGACTGGCAACGGCTTCTCCAAGGTTGCAGGCAGGAGTCTTTCTCAGCCCTCTCTTGGCGATGCTGCCAGGAAGGGAACTTGGAACCTTCTGCTCTTCCCAGAGCGGCTCCATATCTTCCCGTGCTCACACGTAGTCTCCCATTCAAATGCAAACCAGGGTGGAGCTTGCTTAGCAAAGTGGGCCATTCATGCTTGCTACCACAAGACCAGCTTTCCTCCCTCTGGCTATACATGAGCTTAGATAGTGGGTTAATTTCTATTCCTCCTGAAAATCTCCTCCTGATTTCTGCCCTAATCTGACACAAGTTGGACCAGGGAGGACAATTCCCGCCCCCCCCCACCCGCTGCTTAACAACTTTCCATCCGGCATGTGCAGAGTTAAAGCCGATTCCCCGGGACCTCTTTCTTATCTCAGGCCCTGGTGGAAACTTCTGGCTGGCCCACAATGAACTGAGCGCTGGAATGCAAAGGATTCCATGGCGAAGGGAGACACTGTGGAAAGAAAGGGGTGGATGTCTGGCTTAAAGGGCTTGTGGGTTCCTTTCCGTTATTTGCCTGTTTACTCTGGGTGGGGATCTGCAGAGTGAGGTGGGGGACTGAAATGTGTGTGTGAGCTTGCGGGAGGGGGGACAGGGCTCAGTCGGCCTCTTGTCTTGGCCCTGCCATTTTTCCCCACCAGCACACCTAGATCCTAGAATACACGATGCAATAATATGGCAATGTAGAGCCTCCATGTTCAGAGGTAGTCCACCCCCCATGACCAGGTATTAGAGGACAAACAGAAGCAGAAGCCTTCTTTGCATCCACGTCCAGTGCTTTCCAGAAATATCTGGTGGGTCACTGTGGGGTGGAGGAAGGTGGGCCGGATGGATTTTGGTCCGGTGGTTCTGCAGGGCCTTTCAGTTTCCTAATAAAGGAAAATGCCTCCCGAGATGGCCTGGAGCCAGTTAGGGACCAGGCGACTCCTGAAAGCAAGCCTGGGGAGCGTAGGAGCCTGATGCAGTGACCGATCCTGGGGGAAATACATTCGGGGGGAACATCTCCTGGAATCGCTTTTGGCAGCTCTCAGCCTTTCTCTTTCTGCTGGGGTGGTGGTTGTGTTTTATTCCGGGCTCCTGTGCCACAAGGAATCCTGAAAACAGGCAGGAGCTTTTCTCAGCAGCGGTAAAAGATCCTGTGCTTTGATTGCCGCTGGTTTGGTGTCGTGGTTAGAGGGCTGAAGACCCAAGTTCAAAGCCCCTTTCAGCCATGAAACTCACTGGGTGACTCTGGGCCAGTCATGCATTTCTTAGTCTAGCCTACCTCCCGGGGTTGTTGTGGTGATAAACATTACCACGTTCACCACTCTGGGCTCCTTGGAGGAAGAGTGGGATATGAATAAAATGAAACAAAACAAAATCTTCGAACAAAGCAGATGTAAGAGCCGAGGTGCACGATCAACAACATGACACAGGCTGTACCAGGCTGCATCAGTAGGCAGGCTTGAATGGTCCCCTCTTCAAGCCATCAAAGTCATCACAACGTCTTGTGGCAGAGAATTCCACAAGCAAACTTTGCATCTGTTCATTTTGCAGACTGGCAAAGGGGCCGGAGAGAACCCTTTTGAAATAAACGTTTTTAAAGGGTTTCAGAACCAAAATGGCCTCTCAGAAACAAGCCAATGTCCACTTTATTCTCTGTCCCATCCGTTAATCCACGAAAGTGTTCAAGGCCCAGGCCTCGCAAGCGCCGGAGCTTTATTCCTTGGCCTATGGCAAGGCCCTCTTGTCTCCATCTTGTGCCACCCCCGCACCTGCCATCACTGGGGGAGACAATTCCATATTGTCTCCATTGCAGGGCTGTTGTAGAGCTGACCCGGATAACTGAGTGCTATTATTGGTACCGCAAAGCACTCTGTCTGTGCAGAAGATGATGTCAGGCCACAATCCTAGGTGCATGGTGCCTGGGAGTACGCCTCACTCGACATGCCAGGAAAGCGTGCAGTCGTGCACAGGATGGTGCCCCAGGAGGCTGGCGAAAGCTCCCAGGCCTACCATGAGCACTAAAAACTCTGCCTGCCAGAGTCCAGACTCCCTCTTCGCCTGTGGCTGCCTGCCAGGGCTGTGCGCAGCAGCCGGGCCTAGCTGTGTGGCAAGACCTGCGGAGACCACAGAGACATGCAATCTGCAGGGAGGTCAGAGAGGGCAGGAAGGAAGCTGGGCGGCCGCCAGGGCAGCAGCAGCAGCAGCAGAGGGTGCTTCTCCTCCTGCAAGGCTGGCCGCCGGGCCAGGCAGAGGCAGGCGGGGTTCTGGCAGCCGCGCCTCCCCGAATCCTGGCAGGGGCTTGGGCTGGGGTGGGAGCGCAGGCAGGGGGCGGCCGCTGGCTGCTGGCTGGGAGGAGGAAAGAAGGCTGGCCTGGAATGAAAAGAGCCGGCAGCGGCGGCAGGCGCTAAGGCGCTAGGGCCCCCGAGGCTCGTGGGCTGCCTGCTGCTGATTGAGAGAAACGTGAGCTGCATCTCTGCAGTGCTGACTGCAGAGAGGAAGGGAGGAGGGAGGCAGGCAGGCGGGCGGAAGGCAGCGCAGCGCAGCGCAGCACAGCACAGCGGCCCTCGCTCGCTTGGCGCCCAGCAGCAGCATCCAGCAGAAGAAAGGAAGAGGCAAAGCGAGGCCAGGGAAGGCGGCAGGCGGCGGCGGCGGCCCCCCGGCGCAGAGAGGAAGGCCCCCTCGCCTCGCACCCCGCCCCCCCCGCGGCCCCCCTCTCCGCAGCAGCAGGCGCAGGAGGAGGCCACCCCACCGCACCCCCTCGGGCCCCGGAGCGGCTCCCTCCTCCGCCCAGAAGAAGCGCATCATCATCCAGGCAGGGTACCAGCCGCCGCCGCCGCCGCCGCCGCACCTGGGCACGGCGCGAGCCCGCCAGAGGCAGCCGGGGGCGGCTGGCTGCTCCCGCCTCCCGCGAGCATCGGACGAGCGCAAGGGAGGCGGCGGCGGCGGCAGGAAGGATTGCAGCGAAGACCCTCTCCCGCCGGCCGAGCGAGGCTCCCCGCTCGCGCCCCAGCCGGCAGCCTCCCTCCGCCAGCGGCAGCCGCCGCCCTGCCCTGCCCGCGATGGGGAGAAGCGACCCAGGCGGGCTGCTGCTGCTGCGGCCGCCTCGCTGAGCCCGCCCGCAGAGCCCGCGCTGCGTCAGCTCGCCTCTGAGCAGCGGCGGCGGCGGCGCCCCCCGCGCCAGCAGGCAGCCCGAGGAGCAGGCGGGACCCGGCCTGCCAGCCAGAAGCGCACAGCCGCCGCCGGAGCAAGCGGCCAGGAGGCACCACCTCGCGCCAGCCGACCCCCCCCGCCCCAGTCACCTGCCCGCGCACCTGCTGCTGCTGCCGCCGCCGCCCCTGGGAACAGCTGGCCCCGGCCGCCACATCTGGAGCCCCCCACCCGCAGCAGCCTCGCGCGCGCGCGCTCTGCTACAGGACTGGTGCCCCCCACCCCACCCCTGCGCATCTGGGCACTGCGCGCCACCCCCGGGCGCTGGCCTCCGGAGGCAGAGCAGAGGGCCCGCCGCCTTCCAGATCACCTCTAGCGACCCGGCCCGGCCCGAAGCCTCGCGCGGGAGGGAGGCCGTCCGTCGGGGCGGCACTGTGGACCAGGCCTTGGCGGGCACGCGGCTCCAGCCAGGTGAGGAGGACGCCAGCGCAGCAGCCCCGCCGGGATCCGCGGCGGGGGCGCGCCTGGCTGGGTGGGGTGTTTCGGGGGGCAAGCGGGAGAGCGGGGTGTGTGCGCGCGCGCGTGCGTGCACAAGGAGGGATGCGGGCAGGCAGAGACGCGCGCCCTTCCGTGCTCGGCAGATAAAAATAGGTACCCTGGTTTCGGATCACGTGGGCAGGCCCGAGGGGCACGGAGCGGACGCCGGGGAGGGGGCGGCCCACCGGCGCCCCCACCGCCAAATCTCTGATTCGCCCAGCAACACTGCGGTGCTCTGCGGGGTTGCAGAGGGAGCGGAAAGGCCGCGTCCCCTGCCCCTAGGAGCTTGCAGGAGACGGAAAGGACTGGAGGAACTATTGCTTGGCACCGCGGCACCAGTGGAGTGGGCCCCTGGGGGGAGAGGATCCTGTGGGGCTGGCTGCCCACTTAGATGATGGTGGGGGGGACCGGTTTGTGGAGGAGAGGTCTTCCAAGGACTATCAGCAGCGGGCTACCTCGCTTTTTGTCTCTCGAAGGGAAGGTACATCTTTCCTAGGCCTCTGTGATTGCTGTTGCTCCAGCCACAGGGGAGGAGGAGAGCTGGTCTGGGGCTGGGGGGTCCCTTTTGCTAAGCAGGGTCTGCCTCGGTGTGCATGCGGATGGGAGAGTACACGTGAGTGCTGTGAGATGTTCCCTTTAAGGGATGGGGCCGTCGCTCAGCAGAAGAGCACCTGCCTGCTTTCACCCAGAAGGTTCCAGGTTCCCTCCCTGGCAGCATCTCCGGGTAGGCCTGGGAGGGACAGCCTGCCTGGAACCTCGGGGAGATGCTGCCAGTCAGTGTAGATAATATAGAGCTAGACAGGAGAGGAGAGCTGGTCTTGTGGTAGCAAGCATGACTTGTCCCCTTAGCTAAGCAGGGTCCACCCTGGTTGCATATGAATGGGAGACCTGATGTGTGAGCACTGCGAGATCTTCCCCTCAGGGGATGGAGCCGCTCTGGGAAGAGCATCTAGGTTCCCAGTTCCCTCCCTGGCAGCATCTCCAAGATCAGGCTGAGAGAGATTCCTGCCTGCAGCCTTGGAGAAGCCACTGCCAGTCTGTGCAGACAATACTGAGCTAGATAGACCAATAGTCTGACTCAGTAGAAGGCAGCTTCCTCTGTTCCTAGCCATGTACACAACACTTTCTGGCAGAACGCCGGCACCCACCAAAAAAAGCCCTGTGCCCCAAGGAGGCTAGGGCCTAAAAACGAACCTGCCCCCAAGTACCCTGTGCAGGGACACAAGGAGATCAAGGAGGACGTGGCATGTTTCTCTGGCACCAGGAGGAGAGCACGGGTATTTTAGCAAGGGACCTTGGAGTGCCTTGCCAATCCGTTTCCACCCCCCTCCAAAGCTGCTCGGATCAAGCTTTCAAACCTCCGCCAACCCTGGCAAGTTTTTCAGATCCCACCGGTCTATTTGGCAAACAGCTTTTCTTCACATGAGGATCCTCTAGGAATTTCTCAAAGCCAGGGGCTCTCAAACGGCAGCCCCCAGATGCCGCTGGACTACAACTCCCATCATCCGCAGCCACAATGGCCATGATGGGAGCTGTAGTCCATCGCCATCCGGAGACCTGATTCTGGGAACCTCTGCAAGCAATCTGGGCCAATGGCTGTCACAACATCCTGTGGCAATGAATTCCACAGGCTAATTATTTAGTGGATGTGGAATGCATCCTGCTGGCCACATTTGTGTCCTGTCCCACATGGCATCGTTAAATGGTGCATAATCCCCACTTATCCACACAGTGGCCCTGCAAGGTAGGCTAAGTCGAGAGAAAGACTGGCTCAAGAGTTCACACAGAGATCTTTGTGCCTCAGCAGGGATTTGAAGCCGGGTCTCCCTAGCCCGAGGTGGCATCAGGCTGTAGCTCTTGCTAGCATGGCCTCAGATTTGCAACCCTCAATCGCACTGAACACAGTGGTGCTTACTTCTGAGTAAACATACATAGAACTGTGTGGTGCCAGCTCATTTTAACGGAGGCTGGAGATGGATAATAGCTTTTTCAGACAAAAGGAAGAATCGCCCCTTGGGAAGTTGAAACCACTTTCAACTCTAGAAAAGCATTGTATTCCTACAGTCTTACTTCCTCTATCTTGGGACTGAAAATCCTACAGACCTCATGCGGGAGAGGAGGATTGCTCACGCTCAACTCTGTCAACATTGTCTCAGCAGCTCCCCGGTTTTGGCCCCACTGAATGTTTCCTGTTGTTCAGGGAAGCAAAATTCAGCCCGAAGAAGCGTTCTGTGTGACTCACAAACTCCTGCCATTGCAAAAACCAGCTGGCCCACATACACATATTACACTTTTCTCTCCGAGACCAAACTCTTTCCTCTTTAGCGAAATTTCCATCCCCACAGAATGTGCACGTTTCCAAGCGTACATTGCCCCAGGAAACAAAGTCAAGTTTGATGAAGAGCCCTGTGTGACTCACAAAATCGCATCATAAGACAGTGGTGGTGGTGCTTCTTGGTCATCGGGACCACAGTCCTGTGAAGTAGGCCCGTCGGTTTATTGCCACTCTGGCTGTAGGGACAGAGCGTGGACCCGCTCAGCGGACCCGACCGCTCCCTTACGAACAGCTCCCGCAAGCTCAGAAGCGTGCACCCCCCTGCTCTGGCGGGCCATCCCAGCGTCATTCCATCTGCCTGGTATGTGCAGATTTGTTTCATTAGAGACCAGCGGTTCCCAGGGGAGAGGAAATGACTGAAGAACCAGCCCCAGAGTCTGTGGTGTAGGTGGGGCTGTGGGAGGAGAAGGGGGGAGCTAAGGCAGGAACTGCCAAGCCGTGTGGGAGGCACAGCGGGGCAGGGGACGTCTGAGCGCTGCGCTCACATCTCCGGCCACATCGGAAACCTCCGCAGCGCTTGCAAGCTTTGCCTGCGCTCGGTGCAGCTCCGGGTGTGAAAGGTGGGTGTGACGAGCGCAGGCTTCATTCCCAGTGTGGGCTGCCGACGCGGCACAAGTTAGAAACCACAGCTGCCGCCTGTCCCAGCGAGAGGGCGAGGTTGCCTTTCGTCCCAAGAGTTCTTCCTTTCAGGGCACTCTGCACACGCTCAGCTGCCCTCTTTCGCTTGCCTTTCCAGGCAGCATTGCAGACGGGTTCAATTGCAAGCATTGCAGCAGCTAAGGCTGCCTTTCCGGAGCATTTTTGGAAATCTGATGTCCAGCTCTTCCTCTGAAGTTCCCACTTCTCAGCCTCCCAACAGCCGTGAGGAGGTTTAGGCTGAGAGAGTGTGTGACTGGCGCATGGCATGGCCCATTATGGCTGAAAGGGGATTGGGGCCTGGGTCTCCCTCCCAAGTCCTAGTCTAGCGTTCTAACTTCCACCTCACACTGGCTCTCCGACAGTAGAGCCCTCAGGACTCTTAATAGCAGGCAAATTACACGTTGCGTTAACTGCACGCTTGGTACCAGCAGGAGCGACCTTCTGAAGAAGTCAGTGCTGCAGCATCAGCAAGCCTTTGAGTGATACAGGATTCTGTGTTAGGCATAGACATTTCAAGATCAGGAGAGAGCTTTTGAGCTATACAGAACTCTTTGTCAAGTGTAGGTATTTGGAGACTACCTTGCACTGGTTTGAGGATAGAGTGGGAGGGAGTCCCCAGTCTGTTGTGGAGGCAAAATGCAAACACTTCAGAATGAAAAGCTGCTGTTGCGAATTTGGAAAGCCGGTCTTTTTGGGCACGGATGCTGAGGCAGGCGATTACTATTAGTACAGTTGACGAGAAGAGCTGTTTCTTGGGGGCGGAGGTGCAATGAGCAAAGAAAGCTGTTTCTTTCAGGCTGCAGAGTGTGCAGGCCGTTTGGGGAGCATTACACCTTACATTCTTATATCACTGGGTGTGCTGCAGGACCAGAGGGAGCGACAGAATAACTGGCATTGCCATATACTGGCACTGCTTGCTTATGCGCCCCCCAAGAACTGGCGCCCTAGGCAACCGCCTCAGTCTGTCTAGTGGACGGGGCTGGCCTTGCTTTTTAGGAGAAGACAAATCTTTTGTGGGGCAAAGAAAGGAATAGGCAAGAGGCTGCAGTCGAAGTGAGTGTGCTGCAAAAGCTGTCAAGTTTCCCCCCCTCCAACAGTCGGTTTTGTTTTCCAGACCCTTGGCGGAGCTGGTGGCTGCCTGGAAGAAGTCTGCTGCCCAGCACCTGAGCAGGATGCGCCCCACTCGTGGATCTATCTCCTGGCGCCTGCCCTCGAAGCAAGAGCTCTGCCGACGTCTGTGACCCGGCGAGTGGGATAGACAGGAAAGTCAGCACTCAGGAATTTGCAAAAACACATTCTTGAGCCCTGTCAGGCTCTCCTCCTCACAGGGAAACAAGAATCAAGGCCCTGCAGGGGAGGGGCCTTCTGCCTTGGCGGGGAGAGCATTCCTTCCTGAGACGCGGCTTCGGCCTGACTCACCTGCGATCAAGCCGGCTTAGGCCCGCGAGGGGGGAAAAACCGAACCCAGCCTGCACTTGTTCTGCCAGCTGGCTTCTCAGCCGACCGGTCCGCGTGGCGTAATCCTGCAGGTGCCGCGCTCGGAACGCAGCCCCGAAGGCTCCGCCTGGTGAGGGATCGCGCCCACCCAACGGGCGCCGCGCCTCCCACCCCGCAAACCTGCCTCGCCAGGAATATGGGCGGAGCCTGGGGCCCAGCACCGCCGTCGTGACCCACCCGGAGGGCCCCATCTTTGCCCCCTTTGCCTCAGGATGTGCCCCCGCCCCGGCGGCACTGGCCAGCAGCACTGCCGCCTCACGGCCCGCGCGCGATTCAAAGCCCGGCCTGCCGCCAACGCCGTCTAGCCTCATGCAGGAGACCCTTGCAGAGCCCCGGGCCGCGGACAGTAATGTGAAGAACCTGCTCATGTCATGCCTGAAAGGGCAGCAAGTCATCATCAAGATGGAAGCCATGAAGATCATCCACCCGGAGAAGTTCTCGGAGCTGCAGGGCTCCCAGCCCCGCTACGCCCCCGCCCCCCGCCGCGAGCCGCCCCTCGTCGCCAAGCGGGCCTGGCCGTCCGAGTCGGAGATCATCGTCAACCAGGCCTGCGGGGACATCCCAGCCTTAGACAGTAACCCGGGCAGCCTGGGGCTGTCCCGGACGCCGCCCCTGCCCCGGCGGGAGCGGCTCTACCAAGGGCAACGGAAGGGGAGCTCGGAGCTCTGCTACCACCGCCAGCCCCCGCCGGCCGACGAGGTGATCGTCAACCAGTACGTGCTGCACCCCGCCACCCCCTGCGAGCCGCTGGAGTGCCCCACCTGCGGCCACACGTACAACTTCACCAACAAGCGGCCGCGCATCCTCTCCTGCCTGCACTCGGTCTGCGAGGAGTGCCTGCAGATCCTGTACGAGTCCTGCCCCAAGTACAAGTTCATCTCCTGCCCGACCTGCAAGAGGGAGACCGTGCTGTTCACCGACTACGGGCTGGCCGCGCTGGCGGTGAACACCAGCATCCTCAACAGACTGCCCGCCGAGGCCCTCTCCGCCAACCCCGGGCAGTGGAGCGGGGACGCCGACCGCAGCTGCTACCAGACCTTCCGCCAGTACTGCGGGGCCGCCTGCACTTGCCACATCCGGAACCCGCTCTCTGCCTGCTCCATCATGTAAGCTGTGCCCGCCCCGCCCGCCCGCCTCGCCCTTGGTTCCACCCGCACCCTTTCACACCAGCCTGGGCAGTGGGAGCGCCTGGAGGGGGAGGAGGAGGCGGCAAGCGTCCGTCCTGGGAGATGCCAAAGGCAGACCGGCCCGTTGGCCTGCCCGCTCGATAGGATCTGAGCCCGTTTGGCTCCTGATGTCCTCTCTGTGTGTGCCCGTGGCCACTCCGCAAGTGAGCACCTGTGTTTCCATGGGGGAGGGGGTGGACATGCAGCCTCTGGGGGTGGTGGTGGGGAGAACACGGAAGGACTGTTCGGTGTTGCCTGCAGCACTCCAGCGGATGGAGGAAGGACCCTTAGGAGGAGTGGGGGAGATCTCTCGGCAGGCTCCCCGCGGCCCCGTCCGTCAGCCTGCCCACTCACCATCCCCGAGAGCAACCGCGGACCCGGATCTCCTCTCCAGAGGCAGCGTTTGCTCCTTCCCTGTGGCTCATGGCGTGGGGGTCCCAGCAAGGCAGCTGGGCCGTCTGAGTATGGAAGTCGCCGGGGCTCAGAGGATTACGGAGCAGCCGGAGGCGGTGGTGGGGCACAGGGACCCCGAGAGGCAATGCCAGGCAGGGCCTGTGCCAAGAGCCACCTTGGATGTCAGTTCCTTTTTTTCTAAGTTATTTGCCAAAGCTCCTGTTTCTGTGGCCAAAGCTGTCTGGAGTCCAATGCACGGCTGCCAATGGAGAGACAGTTGCCAACGGACCTTCGGGTGGGGTCGCCTGTTTCCTCGACGCAGCTCCTAGAGAGAAGCTGAACGATATGGACTTCCCCCCCTTTTTATCCTCGTTTTGGAGGATCTGTGTTCCTCATCAGTGTTTCAGAAATGCGTCTTGTTTGGGACCTTGCCGTCAATAAAATGGATTGAAGTTGCCATGACCCTTCTTGAGTTGAGAGCCACGCTCACGCCAAATGGTTCCAGGCCTGGGGGGGCCGCATTATTCTCATTTGCAACACTGTTCCTCGCCCTGGGGGAAGGGGGGGGTCCACCCTGCTTGCTCATCCCACCGCCCCCCCCCCCATGAAATTTCAGAGAACTGGGAGGTGGGGGACCTGCAAACGGCTGCTTGGTTTTTGCCTTGATGTATGAACACAGTGTGCCAAGACATACCAGTTCACGAGGAAGATCTTCTCTACAGCCGGGGGGGGGGGGTCGGGGGGCATGTATGTAGTGCTCTCTCTGCTCCTCTGCCTGTCTGGCGGCCATGCGGGTGGGAGTGAGGGGACCGACACCTTTGCTGGAGGCTACTTTTTGCAAAGCTTTTCTTTCAAGCAAGGGGAAATGAAAATTAAAAAGCCATAATTAGCTTAGATGTCTTCTAAACCACAGAGCCCCTCTCGGCAGGCTAGGCTAGAGGCAGTAGGATGCTCCCAGCTGACTGTCTGTTGGGGTCCGCCCCACATGCTTCACCAATGGAACAGAGAGGAGTGGTGTCTTCTCAGAGCTTGGCTCGCTCATTTACACAAGCGCCAGAGAGCTCCAGGTTAGGCTTACTTGCCCCATGTGTATCTTTCCAGAAAGAAGCCGGCCCCATAACTGCCCAGGGATACTGATGGCATCCGGCATGTTCCACGGGCGATGCCGAACATCTATCTAGATGTTCTAGATAGAACATCTGACCCTAAATGGAAGGATTTTCTCTTCGGCTCCTGGGCCACTAGACTGAGCCAACAAGGATCGGGGAGACTGGGCAAATAAATAGCAAGGAAGGGTATCTTTTTGGCCTTTCTAACTGCCCTCGGCCAAAGGATAGTTCTAGTCTCTACCAAAGCCTGCACTGACCCCAGAAGGCAGAAGAGCCAAGCACAGATTCCAGGCAGGCTGAGCTCTTCGGCGCCAAAGCCACCAGAAGCACCTGAGCTCAGGAAATGACCGTACCGGCAGTGGTGAGTGTCTGGGAAGGTCCCTTATGGTCCGCAGCCCACCAAATCTCTGCCCGTTGAGTAGGAAGCCTCCTCTCCGCCCCAGGCAGCCTGCCGTTGGTGGCCCAGAGGGGACGGGAGGATGCCACAGGGGCTTACCAGGAAGGTGCAAAGAGGGCTGAGAACGGGCCGCAGGTTGATGCCTCCCCCTGCCTCCCCAACTCCCCTGGCTGCTAGTCGCGATTGTTTGATACCCGGTCTTGTTAACTCCGATCCGAATCTCCCAAATAAAGATATACTACTGAACCAAAAAGGAATACGCTGAGCAATCTCCGTGTGGACCGACTTGCGGCTGGGAGGGGCTGGGCAGGGAGAGGTTCCTTCGGACACAATGGGGCGCCCGGTGAGGGTGTGAGCTGCGGAAGGCCCAGAGCTGCAAATGAGCGGCCAAACTGGTGTCTTCACAAGGGGCCGGCTGGGATGGCCTGCATTTCCCGTGCATGGTGCCTTGCGTTCAATCACGGAAGGAAGGAGAGGTAGGAAGAAACAGATATTGCTGGTGAATCACCAGCCTTCTGTCTGGTGTGAGGAGAGCTGATCTCGTGGTAGCAAGCAGGAATTGTCCCCTTTGCTAAGCTCTGTTTGTCCTGGTTTGCATTTGGATGGGTGACCACATGTGAGTACTGTAAGATATCCCCCTTCTCGGAGGATGGGACTGTAGAGCATCTAGGTCCCATTAGTGGTAGAGCATCTAGGTCCTGGATTCCCTCCCTGGCAGCATCTCCTGGTCAGGCTGGGAGAGACTCCTGCCTGAAACCTTGGAGAGCTGCTGCCGGTCAGTGCAGGCCATACTGAGCTAGAAGGACCAAGAGTCTGACTCAGCCCAAGGCAGCTCCGTACTTTCCTAACTGCCCCATCCCAGAATCCTTTGCTCAGCATGAGCGAAAGGACTTTGGCTGGCTGAGAAGTCCAGGAGGGGAAGGAGTGACGGCAGGCTGGGTTGTGTGGCTGCTGGGCCCTGCAAAAGCGAGCTGTGAGCCCAGCGCCACTGTGGGGCCATCCTGCCCTGCCCTTCCTCCTCCTCTCTCCTTTCTGGGCACCGCTCCAGCGCCCTCTTGCCCTGGCACCAAAGGAGGGGGGGGAGGGCATGATGGAGAGGAGGAGCGGACGCTGTCAGGCTGGGAACCGATTCTAGTTTTCAGTGGATGACAAAAGCCCCAGAAAAAACCAGAAAGAATGTGCATTTCTGGCAGAGAGAGGGCCCCACAGCGAATGCAGCAGAAGCAACATCCCAGTCGCCAGGGAGGGGGTCGCCTCCCTCCCCTCTCTCCCTTCTTCTCGGGCGCCCTCCCAGGCAGACCGTGCTCTCCAGCTTGTCTCTTGAGAACCGGCAGTGCTGGAAAAGGTGCTGGACGAGACTCAGCGCCAGGCTCTGTATTCATGCCAGGGGAGTGGGGGTGGGGGGTGGGCTTGTTTGCTGCAGGTTTCGTTTCTCGTTTTTGATTTTTCAGACATTGCAACCCCACCTTTCTTGCAAGGTGCCTGACAATATGATCACAGTTATAAGAAGGGAGCATGGCCATAAAAACAGAAGCACGCCGCTGCGTAGCTGGCGTTCCTTGGCCCACGGCCCGGTTCCAGCCTAATTGGCCTGCAAATCCTTCCTTTTGCTACTGTCAGGAGATTGAAGGAAAGCAGAGATGAGGCTTTGCTCTGTGCCCTTTCCCGGAAACATCTCTCCTCGCTTGTTTTTTAAAAAGGTTTTCGCCTCCAGCTGGGACAAGAGTTCTGTGCTGCTTGGTCCTGCAGGAGGGATCGCTTTGGGTGTCCTTGAGAAGCGTGTCACCTGAGAAGCAGCAAGCCACACCCACATACCTGGGGGTGCAAACAGGAAATGGGGGGGAGAGAATACTCTAGGGGCAAAACAGGAAGAGGAACTGGTTCCCCAACTTGCTGTGTGCAGATATGAAGCTGGCTGAAAAATAAGGGGTGTTGGGCCGGCTGGGGAGGTCAAGTTTTGGCCACATTTTTGCCAGGCGTAAGCCCCCTCTGGCCTGACCTCTTGGGCAGAAGGCGTGGGGGTCCATCTTCTGGTCCCTGCCTCTAGAGCAGGGCTGCAGAACTCCATCCCTCCAGCTCTCTTTAGATGACGACGACTACTGCTATGAATATTTATATCTCGCTTTCCAACAAAAGTTCCCAAAGCAGAGAGAAAGAAGACATAAATAAATAAAATGGCTCCCTGCCCCCCCCCCCAAGCGCTCACAGTCTAAAAAAGGAATACAAGACTGACACCAGCAACAGCCACTGGAGGGGTGCTGTGCTGGGGACGGAGAGGGCCAGTTGCTCTCCCCTTGCTCAATCAAGAGAATCGCCACTTTTAAGAGGTGCCTCTGTGCTCAGACAGCAGGGGACTACAACCCCCATCATCCCTGGAGACAGTGGCCAATAGTCAGGGGTTATGGGGACTGTAGGCCAAGATCTGCAGGAGGGCCGAAGTGGAGCAGGTCTGCTCTAGGGGATGTCTTGTTCAAAATTGCCTCAGTTGCTAGAACTGCTGCCCGTCAGGGTTTATCTCCCTTCCCAGGGCTGCTAAATCATAGAATCTGAGAGCTGGAAGCAGAGCCCACCACTGCATGAGGCAGGCAGTTCCACTGTCCAACAGCTCTCACAGCAGGGAGATTCCTCTGCCTACCCAGAATCTGCTTCCTTGTAAGCATCTGCCCATAAGCTTTTCTTGACAGCAGTTTGGAGGGACCAGACTCAAATCTGGGACTCCGTTTTATAAACGCCCCTTTATGTTTGAAGCCCGAGGTCAGATACCTCAGGCAGAGGTAAGTCGGTGAGCAGATGTGTCTTGTCTCTAGGCACACGCAAGAGCCCTAAGCCTCCATACAGGGCACAGGTTTGTAGTTCGTATTTACGTGATCGGCGGCTATGCAAGCGGCGCGTAAATCTTAATACAGAGGAATCCGCCATCTCATGTATGTGCTTTCATAGACGCAAACAGGGGGAAAGCTCAGGTCATCCTCCCCGCAACCTCTTCTGTACTTCTGCTCCTACAAACGGGGGTGGAAAGAGGAAGCTGCTGATGAAGCTGGTGGTGGTGATAAGGCGAGATGGCTGTGGAAAGGATGAGCAAGGTTGAGAACGGAGGAGGAGTTGTGGCTAGCTGTTCCTGGAACAGAAAAACGGCAACCACAGAATGGCCGGCGAGCAGATCACCGTATCAAACACGTTCCGTGTGTGACGCAACGAAACTGATTGGCGGTGGGTTTGGGACAGACCGAAGGAACACTGATCTGTGGGACTCGCTGCCACAAGATGTGGCGAGGACTGCTGGCTGAGACAGCTGGAAAGGGGATTAGACAAACTCATGGAGGCGGAGAGGCCTCAGCTGAGGTGTGGGCAGGGGAGGCCTGTATCAGATGTGAGGGTGGAGCCACAGATGAGATGCACAGCTAAAAAAAGAACCGAACGGAGGGGCAGAAAACGCGAACGCTTGCTGACCCCGAAGCGGGGTGGGGGTGGGTGGGAACAGCCATTTCCCCCACCTCTGGTCAGCGGAGAGCTCCACCCATCCGAATTCAGAGCACCAGCGAGTGGCTCTAACGGAGGCTGGGAGGCCATCGGTCAGGAACACGAGAGCAGCTTGCCACACTGAGTGCTGGGGGCTGGAACAGAAGACCTCAAGGGTCCCTTCCAGCTCTCACACTCGGCAGTTCTGTAGCAGCAGCTTCCAAGCTCCTTCCAATTGCTACAGTTGTAGGCTGGGGAGCACTTTGCCTTATTGTATTCCCAGTGTTTTGTTTTTTAAAGAACAGCTTTTATGGCAGTCTTATTGTTGCTTTGCACTGCTGGGGCTCTTTGGGCCCGATTTCCGATTCTCTTTCTGCTGTGCACGACAGAAGCACCCCTGAAGAAGGGGAGTCCTGTCCCACCCCCCCTGCAAAAACAAAACACCCGCAGCATGGAAACGACCAGCCTGGTGGCCCCACTAACAAAGAAACAAGTCCAGTTCCCGAGGGGAAAAATGTCAACACAGAGCCCGGTTTGGGGTTCGGATCCTACGGGACCGAGAGCTGGAGGATGCAGGCGGGGCCGCGCTCTTTGTGCCAGGCTGCTCGCAGAGGCCTCTCCCTGCCTCCCATCCCTGGCTGGGCTGGAGGAGAGTGGGTACCGCAAGGCTCATGCGTGTTGCTGGGCAACCGCCCGGGCAGGGACCAATGGCGGAGCGCCTCTCCTCCCGCCCCCCCTCCCTGGAGCAGCCCTGAAAACGTGGGCCTCCATGTGGGCCCTGCCAAGTTGCCCCCCCCCCCCGCCGCCGCCTTTGGAGAAGGCCCTCCGAGGCAGCTGGCAGAAGCGATTAGGGGATGGATGCAGAGCGGAGGATGATCTGCACACACTGCTCCCTGCCCGGGCGCCCAGAGGGAAGGGGCCTCTCCTCCGGGAGCCGTTCTTCCTGAGTCAGGCCCTCTTCTCCAGAGGGGGGCCTGGAAGCCATTCGCCCGTCTGCTGGGCTGGCCGGTACGATCTGTGGGGTGGGGAGGGATGCCCTGGGGGATTGGGGATGGGAACGAGGTGATCGCATTGCAAGTGTCCCCACTTTCAGCGCGCTCGCATGCTTTGATTGCCCTGACTAGAGTGGCCATGCCCCCCGGCATTCCGGGTTTCACCTGGATTTTAAGTCTCTCACCCAGATTGCTGAGCCCACCTGGATTCGCCCGGATTTCAGCTCCCCTTTAAAAAAAAAAAAAAAAGCTAAGCTCTATCTCTTGTAGAAGCAGAGCTATGGAGCAAAACATGCAGTCACTCTTCTGCTCAGAAACTATTTTCCAGCCCATTTACACAATACACAAATCAGGCCCCTGGATTTGGAAAGCCAAAACGTGGCAACCCTAGCCTTGACCGTCCGGCCTTAAAATTTCAAATCCGAATAAATTAGCAGCCACAGAGGAAGCTGCCCTATACCGAGCCAGACCCTTGGTCCATCTGGCTCAGTATTGTCTTCACAGACTGGCAGCGGCTTCTCCAAGGTTGCAGGCAGGAGCCTAGATGCTCTCCCCAGAGCGGCTCCATCCCCAAAGGGAAATATCTTACAGTGCTCACACACACTTAGAAGGGGTCATGGAAGCTATCAAATGGATCTGTGGTGTGGCCGTATTTGGAAAACTGTGCACGGCTGTGATGGCCATATCTCAGAGAAGGAAGGAAGGAAGCTCAGAGCTGGAAAGGAGACCGAAGAAAGGGGTGAGCAAAATGGGAGAAGGGTACGAAATGGCACGCGATCAGCAGAGGGGTGTAGCGCTGGATTCTGCGGTGTTAGGGTTGCATCCCACCCCGCTTCCTCTCCCAGCATCAGCTGCTCTTTTGCCAGGCAGGCAGGCAGGGGGCGTCTGGTGCCCAGCTGAGTCATGCTGAGGCCTTGCGGGAAACCTCACATGCACTCTTCGGGCCCTGCTCTTTGATGGTTCCTGGCGCTGAGCTGTGTCACGTCCGACCGCTTCCCCTCAGCTTCATTGCACACTGGAGATCTTTGCTTTCAGGCTTGGGCGCTGGTTGGCAGGGGCCGAATAACAGTGAAACCGTCATCATGGCAGCAAGCTTCCGGGTCCTGCAGAACTCTGTCTGGGCGCTGAAGAGCTCTGGCCAACTCAAAAGCCTGCTGCCCTTGGTGGGTCCTAATCAGGACCTGGTGGGCCACTGTGTGAAGTCGGATGCTGGCCGTGTTCCCTCTCCTAAGGATTCCCAGATGTTGTTGACTACGGCTCCCAGCATCCCCAGCTGCAACAGCCTTTGCTTGGGGATCATGGGAGTTGGAGTCAACGACATCTGGGAATCCTTGTTAGAGGGAAACACTGGAGGCTGGACAACCTTGGGCCTGATCCAGCAGGGCTGTTCGTATGATTGAAGCTTTGGAATTTTTATCTAATGGAGCAATACAGCTACTGGTATTTGGAGGAGGACCAAGGTGATAAAGGAAGACCTAAGACTGCGGGCTGCTCCAAGCTGGGCTTGGGGAGGGTGGGCTGAGGACTGCCCTTGTTGCAGGGTCTTTATGGGGATGCACCCAAGGGAGGGGGAACTACTGGGCAGGATTTTATTGAGAGCCAAGATTCTGGCCCCAACCCTGTTTTCAGCCCCAAAGCTCACGCATGGAGGAAGGTGTCTGGGCATGTGCAGAGTGATTTTGGTTCATGTCCAGGAAATCACAACTCCTCCCTGCCACCACCCCACTCACAAATACACACACACACACACACACACACACACACACACACACACACACGAGGAAGGGTTCCAGGGTGAGAGCATAAATTGCAGGCAGGATTTAGCACGGACACAGATGCCTCTCATTTTGGAAACCAAGAGCGTGGTAGGCTGGGCCTCCCCTCCCAGCGCCCCAAACACAATGCAAGCCAGTCAGATCTCCCTGCATTGACAAAACCACGGGGCCGCTGAAGCCCTAGATTCATTGCCTCCAAGTCACAAGTCAAATATATATATATAAATATATTTGGGTTTTTAAAAACAAAAACAGCAACAACCACCGTTTCTTAAAGGTCCCTTTTGGTTTGCTAGCTTCATGTGAGCCCACAGAATCTCCTCCGGTGGCAAGAGAAGGAGGAGGGCGCTTTCCCCGGGGCACGGGAGCCCAGCAGACTCTAGGCCCTCGGTGAGATCCCACCCCCCAATTCTGGCCCCGAACTTTCCGCTGCTTGGGCGCCTGAGCTCTCCGCCTTCTCTCACTGCTGTCAGCACCCAGGGAGCCAGCACTTCAGAGCTCTGAGCCCTTTATCTCCGCTCATAACTCAGATAACAACTTGGATCTCTGCTGGGAACGGCCCGTTGCCTTCCGGGCGCCCACGCGGACGGTTGGCGTCCCGTGAGCGTGGCCCTCCCGTGTGCCCCAGAAGCCGCTGTAAACAGGAACAGCCAAGCGACGGTGGTGGTGGTGGCGAATTTAAAGCTCCCAGTCCGTGAGGACGAGGCGGCTGAGGACACCAGAGGGCACTGCGCGTCGGTGAGCTTGTTCTGCTCCCGATTATGGAGTCCCCTGAACAGAGAGGCCCGAAAGGAGGCCAGCCTCTTCCCCGTGCCGCTGGACGTGGGGGGTGAAGGTCTCCGGGGAGTGCAACTCACCCTCGGCAGGGCTCGGTCCAGCAAGGCCACAGAGGCCGGCAAAAAGCCACCTCCTCGGCGAGAGCCCAGCCAGGAAGGCAACCAGATGGGCAGGAGCCGGGCTACCTCTCCAGGATCAGGAAGATGAAGAGCAGCAGGGCGATGGGGAAGAAGACCAGCAGCAGGCTGAGCATCTCGGCCAGCAGCAGCAGCAGCAGCAGCGAGAGGTACAGGCAGCGGCAACGGGACTCCAAGCGCTGCAGGCCGCGGATGAGGCAGGGCGGGTAGCGCAGGCAGGGCAGGAAGCCGACCAGGCGGGTGGTGTGGAAGCGGACCTGGAAGTGGTGCTCCAGGCGGCCCCAGAGGCCCGGCCGCCGGGCCGGCAGCGGCTGGAAGGCCGGGGCCGGGGCCGCCGAGGCCTGGCCGCCCGGCTCGGAGCCCAGCAGGAGCAGCTCCTCCTGCAGCTTGCAGATCTCCCACTCCATCATGGGCGTCTTCTGGCGGCAGATGGGGCAGCGCACCCGGCCGATGTCGGCGGCGCTGGCGGCCTCCATGATGGCGCGCAGGCACTGGCCGCAGAGGACGTGGCTGCAGTTCAGCAGAGCCGGCCTGTGCCGGTCGCGGTCGTACAGCTCCGTGCAGATCGGGCACTCCGGCTCCTCGCCACTGGCCTCCTCCTCCTCCTCCTCCTCCGCCTGGATGCAGCAGGACTCCTCTTGGACCAGGCCCCGGCCCTCCCACAGAGACCCCCCTTCCGCCACAACCCCCCTGTCCGCCAAAGGCAATCCTGGCCCCCTTTCTGTCCGGCTGGCCTCTTCTTCCAGGGCAGGGCCAGGTGCCAGCAACAATCTGTCTTCCTCTCCTTGGGCCGGGCAAGGGAGCCAAACTGGCTCAGGGCAGCCGGCAGCCAAAGCGTCTTCTGGACTTCCAGGGGGCAGGCCGGATGCCCCCTCATGACCCCATGGGGTGCGGCTAAGGCCCGGACCTTCCTCTGCGCCGCCCAGGGGTGGAGGTGGGTCTTCCAGCCAGACACCTCCTTGGGGCTGCAGCTGCGCCATCGGTTCAGGCCCCGGGGGCTCATCCTCAGCGGCTTCCCCCTCCGGGCCGGCCTCTGCACCTGTGGGATTGCGGCCGCCGCACTGCTCCGCCTCCAGAGCCTGGCCAAGGGGGGCGGGAGGGGACGGGGCCCTGTGGAGGCCTTCCTTCTCGGAGCCCAAGGTCAGAGCAGGCTCCAGGGCAAGAGCTCGCCCTGTGTCGAGGGAGGTGGCTGCTGCCATCGGGCTGCCGGTGTCTGCCTCAAGAGGAGAGCGGGCCCCTCGGCTGTCCCGCCACCTGGCCGCTCGGTGCCAGAGAAGCGCCCAGTGCCTGCCGCACCCCCATCTTGCACAACGCCCAAGCTCTGCCAAGAGGAAGCCGGAGCCGAGCGCCCTGGCAGGCCTGGCTCTCCGCCCCCCAAAGCCCGGCGCCCTCCTGCGTCTCCAGGGCTCGCCGTCCTGCGAGGGCCCTCGGGGACCTGGCCGCCTCCCGTCCTGCTCTCCCCGGCTTGCGGGCTTCCCGGGCCACTCCTTGCCCCTTCCTCCAGGCCTGGCTCCGGTGGCTGCCAAATAGGAGGCCGGCTGGCTGTGGCTCGGCTGGTTTGTCGGCTCTTCAAGGCTCTGCGCGAATCCAAGCCGGGCTCAGCCCAGATGGAGGCAGGTGCCAATCGGGGGCCTCCTGTGGCCCGGGGGGCGGGGCTGTCGGGGCAGGTGAGCCATTCCTGGGCCCGACAGGACAGCCTCTCTCTGCACAGCGAGGGTGGAGGAGGAGGAGGAGGAGCCCGCCTGTGGACGGAGCTCCCGGCACCAGGTGCCGCTCCCTCCCCGCCCCCCCACGCAGGGAGCTGCTTGTCAAAAACAAATGGCACAACCGGGTGTGTGGGATCATGTTTCACTGATGGCACCTCCCTTTCTTTCTTTCTTTCTTTCTTTCTTTCTTTCTTTCTTTCTTTCTTTCTTTCTCTCTCTCTCAAAGACACAAGCCTTTTCCCCTCCAGGGAAAGCATTTAGACGCAGGACCCGTTTCTGTTCCGCTGGACACAAGATTTCAGGCTCAGGGCTTCCCCCGCAGCCCAACTGGAGATGCTGCCAGGGACTGAACCTGGGACCTCCTGCCTGCCAAGCAGAGGCTCTGCCGCTGAGCGATGGAAACACATTTTATTTCCATGCTTGAAGAAATTGACACCGAAACTGACCAACTCGGTCCATACGGAGCTGCCGTTTCAAAAATGTTTAAAACAGCTTGCTTACGTGGTGGTCCACAAAAGCTTTTGATGAGTTGGAGGTGGGTGTACATAGGAACAGACGAAGCTGCCCTATACCAAGTCAGACCCTTGGTCCCTCGAGCTCAGTATTGTCTACCCAGACTGGCAGCGGCTTCTCCCAGCTTGCAGGCAAGAGTCTCTCTCAGCCCGATCTTGGAGATGCTGCCAGGGAGGGAACTTGGGACCTAGATGCTCTTCCCAGAACCGCTCCATCCCCTATAAGGGGAATATCTTGCTGTGCTCACACATCAAGTCTCCCATCCATATACAACCAGGGCAGACCCTGCTTAGCTAGGGGGACCAGTCCTGCTGGCTACCCCAAGACCAGCTCTCCTCTTGGTGAGTAGCGGTTTGCATAAAGGAAAAGACTATTTTAGACAAAACACGAATAAGCAGAGACAAGAAAAAGGTTTACAGAACGACGGACAGGGCAGAGAATGAACGTTTTTCTCATAATACAAGCTGGCTGTGGGGCATCGGGGGGGGGGGGCGGACCTGTAAATATAATCTCTGTTGCTGCTTTTGGCACAAGGTTCAGGAATACAAAGCAAACACGACTATCGCAGCACCTGTGCCGCTTTTCGAAGTAAACATGACCTTCCACAAGCTGGGTAGGGATGGCTGAAAGCGTAGAAGGGAGAGGCTGGCCAGCTCTTAGGCATAACAGCCAAGTGAAGCCTCCATGCAGAGAGGCAGTTTGCTTTCGAGTGAGTACCACCTGCTGGGGAGAAAAGAAACATGGAAAGCTCTCGCCTTCTTGCGGGCTTCCTAAAGGCACTTGGAAGCGGCCCTTCCACTCGGTCAGGCCATTGGCCCAGCTAGCTCAGCATTGCCTGCCATGAGCTCAGGATGAGGCAGGAGTCTCTCTGCCAGCCCTGACTCGGAGATGCTGCCAGGGACTGAGCGGCTGGGGGGGCCTTCTGCATGCGGAGCAGACGCCCCCTCACACTGTGTTAGGGAAAGACCTTCCGTTTATTGCTCTGCGGCAAGAAATTGACACAGAAACTGACAAGCTAGGTCCGTAGGAAGCTGCCTCCGGCTGAGTCAGACCCTTGGTCTATCTCGCTCAGGATTGTCTTCACAGACTGGCAGCGGCTTCTCCCAGGTTGCAGGCAGGAGTCTCTCTCTCAGCCCTGTCTTGGGAGATGCTGCCAGGGAGATAACTTGGCACCTTTGGCCCAATCCAGCCAGGCAACTCTGCTGCCCCTTCCCTAACCTCGGCCCTCTCGACTACCTGCGGCTGGGGATGGTCAGCACAAGCCAGCCTGCCCCTTCTCTCCCCTCCCTTCCCCGAGGCAGCCGTTGGCCTCGCTCACACCCATTGCTCCACTTCCCAGGCAGGAAGGGAACGGGGTCAGGACCTGACTCAGCCGGCAGGCTCTGGAGACAACTCATGGGAGCAAGGTGTGGGCGGAAGTGCTCAGCCAGGAATGCAAGAGAGCTGGTCACAGGGGAGGAGGAAGAGGCGGGCGGAGGCCAAGCCCACGTGTGAGGCAGGATCTGGGACTGGCCGGTCCGGGAGATCCTCTGCAGCCGGGCTCAGCACGTTCAACCCGTGGGCTACACAGCTCCGCTCTTTTTCTCTCACTGTCACAGCGGCTGGTTTTCCTCCGGTTCCCTTTGCATCCAGCCTGCTAAAATTAGCTCAGGGCTACAAAACATCTGGTGCTCAGGATATACAGGCACCTGGAAAGCAGCCTTCGGCCGAGTCAAACCTTCGGTCCATCGAGCTCAGCGCTGTCTACTCTGTCTGGCAGCAGCTCTCCAGGGTTGCAGGCCCAGCAGGGTCTTTCCCAGCCCTAACTGAGGATGCTGCCAGGGGTCGAACCTGGGACCTCCTGCATGCAAAGCAGATGCTCCCCCACTGAGCTGTGGCCCCACCCAGCACTGGAAGCCCAGACCCCACTGGCATGCAAAGAGGAAAGTAATTGACATTGAAACCGACAAACTAGATCCACAGGAAGCTGCCATCTACTGAGTCAGCCCCTTGGTCCATCTAGCTCGGGATTATCTACCCAGACTGGCAGCGGCTTCTCCAAGCTTGCAGGGAGGAATCTCTATCAGACCTACCTGGGAGATGCTGCCAGGGCTTTAACCTGGGACCTTCTGCTTGCAGAGCAAATGCATGATCATGGATCTGTGGCCTCATCCACTTAGAAAACAAGACGGTTGTGCTTTCCACCCCCGCCACACACACACACCCCTGTACTGCTCCTGTGCTTTCAAGAGTAGCTTAAGAATCAGCAAGCTGTAACGCTGAACATGGTGGTGGATTTGGGGGGATCTGGGTTCAAATTCTCACAAGGTGTAGCAGAGCACTTTGGCCCAGCCATGATCTCTGTCTAACACACACCACAGGATTGTTTTGAAGATAAAAGTTCACCCCTGGCAACTTGGCAAAGAGGCACCTTTTTAACATGGTGATTCTCTTTATTGAGCAGGGGGAGAGTAACTGGCCCTCTCCACCCCCAGCACAGCATCCCTCCAGTGACTGTTGCTGGTGTCTATCTTACGTTTCTGCTTAGATTGTGAGCCCTTTGGGGACAGGGATCCATCTTATTTATTTGTTATTTCTCTGTGTAAACTGCCCTGAGCCATTTTTGGAAGGGCGGTATAGAAATCGAATGAATGAATGAATGAATAAATAAACGTGGGTGGGTGAGCCACAGACACTCTCCTGAGTTCCTTCGAGAAAGGGTGGAATAGACATGTAATAAATAACTAAAACTCGAGAGCCATTTGGGGCTATTTGGTTTAGAAGACATGACAGAGAGGTTTATAAAACGATGCCTGGTGTAGAGAGAGTGGACAGAAGGAAGTTCTTCTCCCTCTCTCACAACCCTAGAACTGAGGGCCATCCCATGAAACTGAGTGCCAGGACCTTGAGGACTGAGAAAAGGAAGGACTTTCCCACACAGCGTGTAACTGATCTGTGGGATTCTCTGCCACAGGATGTTGTGGCCACCAGCTTGGACGGCTTGAAGCGCTTAGCACTTAGACAAATCCACGATCCAAATCCACCCCCTCCACCCCAAACACGCTGCCAGTCAGGAACCAGCTTGCTGACGGATCAGACTGCCCACCCGGGGCCTAGGTTTATTGGTCACTGCCCTCTGGGTACGGTACCCTCACGGTTGCTCTGCCCGCTGGGCTCTGGGCGTCCCCCGTCCATCCAAGCCTCCGCAGCAACTCAAGACCAGGTCTCGGCCTGGAAGCGTCGGGCCCGCTCCAAGTCCGTGAAGTATTCCTCAGCTTCTGGGGCGGAGAGGCCTCCTGACGACTGGAACACGGACTTCAGGGCCTCTGCTACCGCCTCTGGCATCTGCTTGGCATTTCTGGAAGGAGGGAAAGGAAAGAGGTCTCTGTCACAGGGCCAGGGCGGGGTAGAGAAGCAGAGGTGGGGAATCGTTCGTCTATCGTTTGGCAGCTCGGCACACCTGGGTGGGACGTGGAGGCAGAAGTGGCAGCCGTGCCGGACCATGTGAAACAGCCCGCCTATTAAAACCCACCTCCAAGGCCTTTCTCTGGGTCCCCTTGCCAAGGAAGGAAAAACAAAGATAAATGGTCTAAATCTCAGTGTATTAAGGGAACATAGGATGCTGCCAAATACTGAGTCAGACCCTGGGTCCGTCTAGCTCAGCATTGTCTACCCAGGCTGGCAGCGGCTTCTCCAAGGCTGCAAGCAGGAGTCTCTCTCAGCCCTCTCTTGGAGATGGATGTCGCTTAGACGGGTTTCTAAACTTCTCCAAAGCTCCGCTGTCTGTTTCCAGGCCTAGCCTGGGTTTCCAGCAATGCAGATGAACTGGTTCCACCCAGAGAACCTGTCCCACGTCTCCACCAGCTAGGCAGGAAGGCTGAATCAGGATTTCCTCCTGCCATGATCAACAGAGCGTGACTCAAAAGGCGTGTGTCTCGGATCTAAGAGGCCGCAGACGCTGGAGCTGCTGCCTGGTGAGGATTGCGTTTGAGAAGTGTGCCCATCTTCCTTGAGTGACAGCCAAGTAAGCGCTGCATGTCATGAGGAAACATATGCCACGGGGAAACAATTCCAGGCCAAATGCGGCTGAGACTGGCTAGGCATGCCAGGTTGACGTCGCCCTCTAACTTCACAATCTGAACGATCACACCTTTATAGTCCTCGTTCGTTCATCCACAGCAACTGCCCTTCACACGCAAAACCAAACATTCTCTGCACGTGGAAAGCTTGTGGGTCAGAGTGAAGGCTAAGCTAGAATGTTCGGGAAAGAAGCCGCTACAGGGAGGTATGATAGAGTTGTATAAAATTATTCATGGAGTAGAGAGAGTGGACAGAGAGTAATTTTTCTCCCTCTCTCACAGCACTAAAACCAGGGGGCCATCCCATGAAACGGAAGGTCGAGAAATCCAGGACCGACAAAAGGAAGTACTTTTTACAGAGAGCATAATTAGCTGGTGGAATTCTCTGCCACAGGATGTGGTGATGGCCACTAGCTCGGGTGGCTTTAAAAAGGGGCTTCGGCAAAGTCACGGAGGACAGGGCTATCCGTGGCTGCTTGTCTGGTGGCTATAGGCCACCTCCAGGCTCAGAGGCAAGAAGCCTCTAAATACAGGGGAGCAACAGCAGCAGCAGAGAGGGCATGCTCTTCAGCTCTTGCCTGTGGCCTTCTCAGAGGCACCTGGTGGGCCACGGTGGGAAATGGGATGCTGGACTGGATGGGCCTCCTTGGGCCTGATCCAGCAGGGCTGCTCTGATGTTCTAATGGTTTCTCCTTGATGAACTAGTTATCAGCATGAAATAATTTGCGAGTACTTCATCCCACAGGCCCTTGCCAGCAGCCTAAAGCCCAGACCCGACCAGACTGCCTCAAGGAGCTCTTAATGCAACCCCATTCAAGGGCGCTGCAGTGCATCCCATGACCTACGTTAGCAGGTTGGCAGGACAAGGAATGGATGTTACTTAACTCTGCTAAACCCCAAGCAAGATGCTTTCCCAGGCATGGCTACGTCAGTGGATTTCGGAGGGGAGGGGATCAGATGCACCGGATCCTTGCAGACGTGTCTGAGTGGCCTGGGCTGTGGGCTGGTGGATAGGGCCCAGTGCGGTGGTTGCTGCTTGCCACTCACCCTGCCAGATAGATGTGTGCGCCCCCACGGCTCACCAGGTCCCACACCAGCTCCCCGTTCTCTCGGATACGGTGCTGGACATAAACTTTCTCCTCCTGTGAGGAAAAGACACATTCAGTTACAGCCGGTCTCGGAGCCTTATGCCCGAAACCAGGATTATCCCAGATAGCAATCACTGCACAATAAATTGCGTGAGAAGGAAGAAAAATGGTGTTTCTGTTAGTTGCAGAATACATCTTTTCTCGGCATGGAATCTAAATTTGCCTGGGTGCAGAAATTTTAACATCCCACCCCCCCCCCCCGCCCCGGGAGCAGAGGAAGATTTAGAAATGTGTTTATCTGGTTTGTTGCTCTCCAGTCAAAGTTCTCAGAGCAGCGAACAACAATTAAAAACCACAAGGGAACACTCAAATAATTCAGTGGTTTGCAGGAGGAGTACTTGCAACATTTTTCAGGGAGCCGTAGCCACAGGTATGTACATGTTTCCCCAGAGGCCTGACATCAGGACAGGATCCAGATTCAGACAGGGAAGAAGAAAAGGGAAGGGAGGAGAGGAATCCGGAAGGCCCACGGAAGGAGACACTTGCCCATGGGTATGACTCAGGTTCCTCCAAGAACACACGTGCAGTCTCTGCCCGTTCCTCAGTGACCAGTTACCAGGAGTTGGGTGTGAACAAGAGGGTGGGCCTCTAATTACGTGATTCCTTCCTCTGAAGCATCCTTCTTGAATAGAGCTGAGCTACACGTTTGGAAGAATCACATGATACAACCCTCTCCTGGAAGCAAACTACTTCTAAACGTGGAGAGAGGCGAGGAGAGCTGGTCTTGTGAAAAGAGAGGAGAGCTGGTCTTGTGGTCGCAAGCATGGCTTGTCCCCTTAGCTAAGCAGGGTCTGCTCTGGTTGCATTTGAATGGGAGACTACATGTAAGCTATTCCCCTTAGGGGATAATGGGGCCACTCTGGGAAGAGCATCCAGGTTCCAAGTCCCCTCCCTGGCAGCATCTCCAAGGTAGGGCTGAGAGAGAGATTCCTGCCTGCAACCTTGGAGAAGCCGCTGCCAGTCTGTGTAGACAAAACTGAGCTAGCTGGACCGATGGTCTGACTTGGCATATGGCAGCTTCCTATGTCCCTAGTGTGTGTGTGTGTAAATTGCATGTCTGAATGGCCCTCCGCAGACAGGAATGCAGCATATCCGAGAAGGCGCAATGCTTTCCTGCTGTGGGGCGAGCTTTCCACAGGATTGGAATTTATAAAACATCACGGAGCATTTCCATTGCACACCCCGCGCCCACCCCACTTTCTGAAGTGGTGCGTTCCCAAGAGGACTGGACCGTATCATATTTGCTGCTAGACTGGAAGACCTCAGAGCTCACGTCCAGCTCTCCAAATTCTGCAGCTTTAGAGCTGTGAGTTTCTTTTCACCAGTTTCCATTTAGTGGCCCTGACAGCAGCCATACTTAGATAATCAAGCAGATGCCAGGACATTCTTCAGAACGTGCTGATGAGCCCTCAGAGGCACAATGGGGGAGAAGCTCAAGGGACAGAAGGAGAACCCCTGCTAAAGGAGCAAAGAGATACCTTTTACAGTGGTGATCCTCTTGTATTTAGCAGGGGGAGAGCAACTGGCCCTATCCATCCCCAGCACAGCATCCCTCCAGTGGCTGTTGCTGGGGTCCTTTTTAGACTGTGAGCCCTTTGGGGACAGGGAGCCATCTTATTTATATATTATTTGCTTTTCTATGTAAACTGCTTTGAGAAAGCTGAAGAGCAGTATATCTATAGATCTATAGATCTATCTTTCAAACTCTGAGCTGAAGGCATCTGAATCCCACAGCTCAATTCTGCAACCCCTACAAACAGTGTGGGTCCGCCGAATTTCTCAGACGCTGCCTTATTCATTTCGCAGTTACCCACCATTTATTTTGGGCTTGATAATTACGGGGCAGAACCAGGAGATGGATGGCACACTAGCCACTAGACGTCTTAGTCAAGAACTCCCCTTGGGCCTCTGGGATGTCACACACTCCCAAGCATTCTCAAGGCAGCCACAGAGAACTAACTAGAGGCTTGGTTCAGGAAAAGCCGGCAGGCAAGCAAAGATTCTTCTTGGGGGAAACTTCGCAGCCAACACCCCAGTTTGCCGCTTGGTTGTGCTCCCAGGGAGCCGTGGAGCACACAGAACCATGAATGCGACTCTGAGAACGAGGACTGAAATATCCCGGGGGACACCCAGCCAGCGAAAAAGGGAGGTGGTGGAGTTTGCTTTGCCTCCGCCAGGAAGTTGTCATCTGTATGGCCAAATGTGCCTCCTGAAGGTCAAGCAAAGCACAGACCTTGGCCAGGTAAACAGAGGGAGCAAGGCAGAGAAGCCCAGCCGGCTGCGCCAGAAAGCCAGGGAGGTGCTGTAGCTCCCCTGTTTTCCTGCCTGTTTAGCAGGATTTGAGCCGGCCCAGAGCAGGTCTCAGCCAGGAACCCCGGCCCTGACAAGATCCCACCCCCCCCAGATCCCATCAACCATGAGCAGCCGCAGCTCACTCCATTCTGAGCCACCCTGAACTCACCTGATCCCGGGAAAAGGCCACAAAGAAGGTCAGGAACCCCTTCTGAGCGAATGCCTCCCACTCGGCGTGGCAGTAAAAGTCCTTTGCTTTCTGTCGGCAGCCAAAGAACAGGTAGTTCCCTGCGGAGTAGCACAAGGCAACAACGTCAGGGGTCATTAGTAGGTCGATTCATCCCCCCAACCAGGGGTTCTCCACCTTCGGTCCCCAAGATAATGGTGAACTACAACCACCATCACCCCCTGCCACAATGGCACCGTGGAGGGGGATGGTGGGAGTTGTAGTCCAGCAACAACTGGGGTTCAACACCATCACGTGTGATCTTACATTGTGTGTCAGCCCCAGCGTGGTGTAGTGGTTACAGGGCTGGACTAGGAACGGGGAGACGCAAGTTCAAATCCCCATTCGGACATGAAACCCGTGGGTGACTCTGGGCCAGTCAGTTATCTCTCAGTCTAACCTACCTCGCAGGGCTGTTGTGGGGATAAACATAAGCACGTACACTGCTCTGGAGGGCTCCTTGGAGGAAGAGCAGGATACACAGGAAAACAAACAAATTTCCTTCTGTATCTCAAAGAGCCACCTATCAATCGGCTGGATTAATGGTTTGATTCCAATCAGCTACAAATTCTCCTTCCTGTCAAGAGCTTTCATGACATTTGGCACTGAAGAGGCTGAGGCGTCAACCGGTCTCCCCTCCCTTTCCAACTAGGCCTGCTTTTCTTGCTGTATTAGCTCCCTCCTCCCCATTCTCCACAGCATTCATAGGGACATAGAAGTCTGCCCTCTACCGAGTCAGACCCTGGGTCCATCTAGCTGAGTATTGTCTTCACAGACTGGCAGCGGCTTCTCCTCGAGGTTGCAGGCAGGAATCTCTCTCCGCCCTCTCTTGGAGATGCTGCCAGGGAGGGAACCGGGGACCTTCTGCCTGCAAGCAGGCAGGTGCTCCTCCACTGAGCTATGGCTCCGTCCCCTCAGGGGCTCACACACAGTCGCCCATTCAAAGGCAAACCATAATGGGCCCTGCTCAGCAAAGGGGACCATTCGTGCTGGCTGCCACCACAGGACCAGCTCTCCTGGCCCACAGACCAGCTCCTCAAAGAGCAGGAGCGCATGGCGAGGCTTCTGAAGGCGGCCCGGAATCCAGCACCACGGGCCTAGCCGCCACCCAGCGCCAGGACTCTCAAAGCCCCGCCTTCCCGTCCCGAGGCCTCACCTTTTTGGCTCTGGGCCACTCGCTCCTGGATGGCTGCCCGGAACGGCGCCACTCCTGTGCCCGGCCCGATCATGACGGCAGGGGTGTCGGGGCTGGCGGGGAATTTCAGCCCTCCTTTCTTCACCCAAAGAGGCACCCTCGCGGCATCTGCGGAAGGAAGGAGGAGAGCTCACGTCCACAGCGGAAGCCAGGGACCCATTCGTTGCAGTCCGTGAGCCAGGCCCTCAAATCCCGGCCCTCGGGACCATCTCAGGGGGACGGGTGGTTTTTGGCACCTACCCCACTAGAGATGGAGAAGAGGCGACAGCACGCTCGCACGTACAGCTTTCTGAGTGTCATTGTCCCTTCTCTATCCCTACCCCCAGACCATCGGGGTAAAATTGGAGTAGTCAGTTTTGCACAGAGCCCAGGGTTAGGGTAGCGATGCACAAAGGGTAGACCTCTCTCCATGGAGGAATACTTGGAGACTATTCCTGCCCATTTTCACTTCCATTCCTCCGACAACATCACTAACATTTTGCAGAGGTTTTGGGGTTTTTAAAGGTTTTTAAACGTGGCCGCTGCAGGCCCGAGAGTCAAGGCAAGAGCAGCACTGCAAGCCGGAAATCTGGGCGAACACCCTCTCTCCTTTCCCATCTCCTGGTCGAAACTCACACTGAACATTCGTCCCCCCAGATGGTAACGGCCACCCCAAGGGACTCATGGCCTCTTTCGGCTTTCACACATTCCTGAAGGAACTGCACAAAGTCCCCCCCCCCCATTCGCCCCTTGCTCCCCACACGAATAAAAACAACAATTGATGGAACATTTTAAACGTGAAATAAGAACAGCAGCAGTACTGTGATGATGGGATGGCAGGGGGGTATGATGATGGGAGGGCCGCTGTGGCAAAGGAGTAATTCCTAATACTCCCACGATGCTACTCTGCCAAAAGGGAAACTGCATCACGCTGGCTTGCTCCCTGCTTCTGTCTGGCATGACTGTATTTACCATTCTGTGGCTCGAGGGAGGCCAGCCACGTGGAGCAGAGGCCACGCCGAGGTTTGCTGAGGGAGGTCTTGTAACGCACCACCGCCAGAAGGATCTCGATTCTGTTGGGGTGAGCCTGGGCACAAAAACAGAGAGGGGAGGAAAGGCACTGGGTATTCAAGTCCAGGCAGGAATGCCCCGTATCTGCGCTCGAATCAGCCGGCTCGGAGAGGGACGGAGGGAGACGAGTCTAAAACAGCAGAGCAGAGAGGAAGGGACCTGATCCCACTGCCATCGAAGTAGCGCCAATGAGCCCAGAATCCCGACAGTCTTGGAGGCAATTCAGTGCACAAGGATGCCAGAGCCAACAGTGAATCCGTGTGGGGAAGAGACGGCAAGAAAAGGTTCCACAGGCTGGCTGCTAACTAAAATGCTTCAATTGGTTTTTTAAAGGGAGGGAGCCATAGCTCAGCAGTACAGCCTTGCTTTGCATAGGGACGACCTCAGGTCCAACCCCTGGCATTCCCAGGTCAGGCTTGGAAAGACCCACGTCTGAGACCCTGGAGAGTGGCCGCCAGTCAGCGCAGACAATACTGAGCGAGCTGGGTTAAAGGTCAGGAGAAGGCAGCTGCATATGTTTATATAAGCTCACTCGTATTGGACGCCCAAGATCATCAGGACATGGAAAGCGACCATATACCGAGTCGGACCATGCGGTCTTTTCTCTATGGGCTGGAGGTTGCCCTTATGGAAAGAACCCGGGGGGGGGGGGGATGCTGGAATAGCACCTTCTGCAGGACAGTGGTGGAAGTGCACCCAAGAAGCTGGCGCAGCTAACTCTCGGGCACCACCTACTGGTAGAAACCGAGAGTGGCTAGAATTACTAGCGGCAATTTCTAGACTGCTTCATTGTCAAGAATGAGAGGTGCTGGGTTATGAGAGATGCTTGGAAGCCTGGCTTCCTGTCCACTGGTCTCTGGGATGGGCTTCAGCAGTCTGCAGAGTCCTTCTCTCCCCTACCCCGCAAGTTACATCTAGTGTAAAAAGAGTGTGGTGCAAAATTTGCTTAATATGTGCAATTTCAGGTACAGCCATTTGGGAGGGGAGTAAGGCTCCTTGAGCTCCTTGACATGTTAGTTAACCTCAATTTTGCTCAACCTGAGCTGCTAGGTAGGTGGGACCCAAACAGCCTTGCAAGAATTTAGCTGCTGGATTCAGAAAGCTAAGCACAAGCATCTACAGTGGTATAGTTTTGTCTTCTTGTCCCATAATTACAGAAAGGAAAAGGCTATATCATAGGATTGATTAGGATACTATGCCCCGCAGCCCAGAGACATGGTTGATTTTTTGCCAAGATAAAGCAAAAGCTGTCTGGGAAGAAAGGGATGGACAGGAAAGAGATGCCCGCCTCTCTGTGTATAATTTAATCCTGGCTCATCGGACTGAGACACGTGGCAAAGTGCAGTCTTGAACAACTTCCTTTCCTTACCAGCATTGAGGAAGCGATGGAGAAGGCACGGGGCCTGATGCGCGGAATGAGATCCAGCAGATAATCGGACGGAATGGCGCAAGTCGTGTGTGGAAAGTCACAGAGCACCTGGGGAAGGAAGAAGGTGGGGGAAACTCAGTCGGATTCTACCTTCTGCTCTACAGCAGAAAGACAAAGAGAAGCAGCTAGAAGGGATGGTTACAGCTCCTTCAAGCCATCTTTTAAAATTTCTCCCTTCAGGAATATTCTCTGCCTTCAGGAACCCCACTGTGTGCAGAGGCGGCTGCTGAAATGCCCACTCCCTGACCAACACAGGAAGCTGCCTTATATGGAGTCACACCAGTGGTCCATATAGCTTGTTATGGTCAAAACGTACACTGCGTTCTTTCTTCTGGGTGGTAAAATGCAACGAGAGCAGATTCGAGACGAACAGATCCATACTGTGGACTCGCATTAGTTTTATTCCAGTTTAACTGTCATGGCCTCCCCTCGGAGACGCCTAGGGACACAGGGAGCTGCCTCCTATTGAGTCCAGCCCTTGGTCCATCTGCCTTCGTACTGTCTACCCTGACTGGCAGCAGCTCTCCACGGTTCCAGGCAGGAGCCTCTCCCAGCCCTACCTGGAGAGGCTGCCAGGGATGGAACTGGGGCCCTTCTGCCTGCAAGGTAAATGCTCTGCCCCTGAGATACGGCCCCCCAACTCTATGCAGCCCGAAGCACCAGCTCCTTGAGGAGATGCCAGCCCAAAACTCTTCACAGCACCTGGAGCCAGCCCCATGAATGCCCCCCGCCCTGCCTCCAGGACCCCACAAGCCCGAGAGCCATTCCCGCCGTCTCCCTACCTCCAGGGTGGTCCTGCGCGGCCGGTTGCAATAAGCGTAGAGTTCCTCTTGGCCCTGCGCGGAGCTGAACTCCTGCAGCTTCTCCCGCTCCAGCTCGTTTGGAGAGAAGTCGGCCAGGAGCTCAAAGAAGGAGCGGCGGGGGACGCAGGCAATATCCAGGTAGTGGCTCACCAGGTGGCGGATGCTGCACGGCTGGGGCAGGTGGGCAGGGAGGGAGGTGCCTGAAGCAACAATGGGGCCAGGCACCAGGCATTTAACATCTATATCTCATTTCTTTCTTGGACTACATTCAGATCCCGCCTGGCTTCCAAGGGGCCCAGAGCGCTGCACAAGGTTACGCTTACAACCCTGTGGAGGTAGGTGAGGTTGAGAGATCAGTGCCTGGCCCAGAGTCAGCTGGTGAACTTCACGGCTGGACGGGGATTGGAACTCAGGTCTCCCTGCTCCTGGTCCAGCACTCTAACCACTATACCACACCCTCTCCCAACACAGGAAGTTGTCCCACACTGAGTCAGGCCCTTGGTCCATCTAGCTCAGGATTCTCAGCACTGACTGGCAGCGGCTTCTCCCAGGTTCCAGGCAGGAGTCTCTCCTCAGCCCTATCTGGAGATGCTGCCAGGGAGGGAACCGGGGACCTTCTGCATGCCAAGCAGAGGCTCTCCCACTGAGCCTAAAACATCAATTATTTTTAACGTAAACACTTATAAAAACCAGACGCCATCTTAGGAGTGGGATTATTCTCTCTCACACCCAGAAGGGAATGCCTCTTCTACCCAAGGATGCATCTCGCCCTCCCCTTGGCAAGATGTCCTCTCTCTTTGTACCTGATTCGGTAGGCCTCAGCACAAAGCGCTGCTCAGGATCCAGGCGCAGGAGGCTGCAGAAGAGCTGCACTTCTTCGGGAGAATTGTGGGGCTGGATCATCACCACGTCGCCAGCTGCATACCTGCAGGGAAGAGGGGGCGTTTGAATGCAGTCGCCCACACCTTCACACAAACCGCCACTGAACCAGGCTCCGTGAGGCTCCCTGACTCCTATTCTGCTCTCAGCAAGAGACGAGGCCAAGCAAGCAGGAAGGTGGACTCCTCTTTCAAGAGGAGCAGGGACCTCGGCCCCCAAAGAGCTCATCTCTATGAATGCGGCAGGAGCGGAGTAGGCGCTATTCCCTTCCCAGTGGCCCCCGCAGAGCGCTGGCGTGCCGTAGTGGCCACGGCTGTGAGCCAAGAAGGGTTTAAATCTCACTACAGCCAAAACCCCACCCTCCTCCTCCTCCCAGCCCTGCCTTGCATGACTTGGTGTGTTGACAGACATGAACAGAACCTCCTTGTACAGAGGCAGTGTACCTGTGTGCGCTTGGGGGAAGAGATTGCTTTCATGAGCTACTTATGAGTTTTCCCCGAAGCATCTGTCTGGCCACTTACAGAAAACAATGGCCCCTGCTAATAGCAGACCAAAGATCTGTTGTTTGGACTGATGTCAGCAGGACAATTGGGTTAAGAACCTAAGAAGTGCCCAGCTGGATCAGGCAAAGGGCCCCTCTAGTCCAGCATCCTGCCTCAGTGGCCCTCCAGATGCATCTGGGAGGCCCGCAAGCCGGGGTGTGTGTGCAAGTGTCTCCCCACCCACCCCCGCCGTTGGTGTTCCCCAGCACCTGGTGTCGAGGGGCATCACGCCCCGTCTGACCCTGATGGAAACATGCAGCTACCAAGGCAAGTAGCCGTGGATAGCCCTATCCTCCATGAATGTCTCCAATCCCCTTAGAAGAACATCAGTGAACATTAAAATGAGATTTTGGACTCATTTAATGTGGCCTCTGGCATCAATATTGTAATACGAATAAAAATACTATTTTTTATTTTTTTTTGCTGTTTCCCCCACTGGAACGTGGGGCTACGTATTCTAAACGAGTGACTACGTTTCACTGCAAACCCAGTCACAGCCCTGGAGACGAGGCGGCCGAGAAGCCCGTAACCCCAGGCGAGGAAGCTCACTCGATCCCGGAGCCTGCAACGTCGAACGCGATGAGGCGGACGTCCTGGAAGTGAGACTCCGCTGTCACCCTCCGATTGGACACCATCCGGGCAGGGAAAGGGCGCAGCTCCGAAGGGGCGTCTCGGAAGGCTTCCTCTTGTCCGCAGGGCTCCCCCTCGCTGGCGCCTTCTTCCAGAAACTGGAAGGTGAATTTGGGTGGCAGGCTGTAGGGGAGGCAGGAACGTGGCAGGAGTGAGCAACGCCGCAGCCCGCCCACCAGGATTCAGCAACCCTCCGCTCCTTTCCAGAGCGCCACACCTGTTGAGCACCAGAAAACCAAGGGCTTCCCTCCCGGTTCAGAGACACACACACACGCCCAGGGGGTAGCCCTCCAGTGCTCCTGGGGGGTACTTAAGATCCGTACCCCAATAAATTACGGAGATTTGCCAGTTCTGGATGTACTTGCATTGTGCCTTTTGAGAGCGATAGGCAAGGATAAAGAGCTGTGGGGGACGCTGAGGCCTCCCCCTGACATTGGGAAGGTCAGAGGAGTCCCTCCCCTGGGCTTCTGAGAGCTTCCCAGGCGTGGTCTACACAGGCTCAGCCACAAAGTCTAGGAGAGGGCTTTTTGAAAAAAGGAAGCATGAACATACAAGGAAGGAAAGCCTAGATTCCAAATGTGCCACTTCTACCAATGGCCAGTCTGCCCGCCTTTATACTCACACGACATCGGGCCCTATCACCCGGAGGCCAGGAGGAAGAGGATAGAAGGCTAAGATTTTTCCCCACAAGTCCGAAAGCCAAGGATCGATCACTGCATCAGGGCTGCAAGAGGGGAGCAGGAGAAAGGAGTCATTTCGGATGGAAAGGGGGTGCATGCCAAACCCTAAAAGGTTCTTTCAAAAAGCAGAGTTCGGAAGTCTCAAAAGCCAGAGATCTCTGAAAGCGCATGTGCTTCAGAACATGTGCAGAGTGCCTCTTGCCCCTTAAGCCCCCACAACCAGCTCTACTCCTCCCCAAAAGCAGAAAAATGGGGGTGGAACTCTTGTTCAGAGGTAGAGCCCCCATTCTACATGCAGAAGGTCCCAAATTCAACCCATGGCCACATCTCCAGGGAGGGCTGGGAAAGACCCTTTTTTGTCTGAAACCCTGGAAAGATGCTGCCAGTCAGTGTAGGCAATACTGAGCTAGATGGACCAAGGGTCTGACTCAGTATATGGCAGCTCCCTGTGTAGGAAACCCTGCCGAGTCTTTTTCGACAAACCAGGGAACTTTCAAAAAGGGTTTTCCTTAAGAGGAGCCACTTTAGAAAGCTGATTAAATTTCTGTCAAGCTTTCTGACAAGAAAACAGGGACAAAATAAAAGGTGCATGGGCTCACCAGAGGAGGAGCAAGAGCCGGAAAATCATCCGGTCCCTTCATGTGCTGAGACCGGCAGTGCCTAACGGTTGCCAGCAAACCCTACGGCCCAGGAGAAAGTCACTCAGGCTCCTGAATGGGTGTCCGGTGCCGCTGATGCTTACCCCAAGTCATGCTGGTCATCCCCCAACGCCGCCAGCAAGAGGGGGCTGCCACCCAGCTGCTGAAGTCTCTTGTGCAACTTCTTGGCGATAAAGTTGAACCTGCACAGAGGGGGCCGAGACACAAGCAAGCAGTTGAGCAAGCTGGGGGCTGCTTTAGGACAGAAACCAATTGCTTCTGCTCCCTCTGAGTGCCCGATACTTTCCCTCCGGGCCAGAGATCACAGCAGCAAGGGCTGTGCAAAGCTGAGGCACCCAACCTCTTCCGGAAGGTCGGTGCCTAAACACTCTCCTCCAGAGTCAGAGCGGCTGCGTCGTGTGATTTAGGCAGAAAGGGCAACGCAACTTACTTGGGGTATGAGGAATCTCCGAGGCCTAGCACGGCGTAGTCCATCTGGCACAGGGAGGTGGGAGGGAGGCTCTTCCGGAAGAGGAACCTCCAGAAGTTCTGGAATGTAACCAACCAGGAAGTAGTAAGGGTTTTAACAGGGCTTGTTTGGGAAAACTTTGGGGCAGGCTGAGTGAGAGGGGCTATGGCTTAGTGGGGAAGACACATGTATCAAATCCCAGGTTCAGTTCCTGGTATCTCCAGTTAGAAGGGTCTTGGGGGCTGGAAAATACTTCCGCCTGAGATTCTTGGAAGGAGAAGACACTTTGCTCAAGGATCAAGGGACCGATTCTGGGACTGATTCGATCAAGGGACCAAATCAAGGGACCGATTCGAACGTGGGACTGATTCTGTCTGGCAGCCTCAGATATTTCTAATAACAGGGATGCAGTTCTTTTCAAGGGAGTGGGGAGCCATAGCTCAGTGGAAGAGCACAATCCTTAGAGGCAGAAGGTTCCAGGTTCTCTCCAAAGATGCCGAGAAGTTGCTACCAGCAATAACTGGGGACCCAGATGTGTGAACCCCTGCTGAACAGCAGTGGTTCCCAACCAGCTTTCTTCCAGACTTTGCTGAACTACAACTCCCAGCACTCCCAGACGTAACAAATTGTAGATGGGAATGATGGGATTTGTAGTTCAGTGACTGGAGGGACCCTGGTTGGGGAACCGGTGCTAACAACCCATAGGAACTCCTACCTTCATGTTATCAGGAGGGTCCCCTTGGCCCGTGGTCGCGCAGACGAAAACCACCAGTGGCTCATGGATCAGCTCAGCCTTCAGAGAGAACCACGTCAAGTGGGTTAAAGATAAGGATGACTCAGAGACGCCAGTTTTTCAGAGATCCCAATATCTCTCTCCAGGAAGATGTTCAGCTGGTGAGTATTATTATCCCCATGTGGCAGATCCCGCCACACTCCACACCTGCAATGTGGTTGCAGACGGCTGAGGCGGAAAGATAGAGCAGTCCGCCTAAGGCTATCTAGTGAGTTGGTGACCCTACAAAAGGGCCCTGCTGGATCAGATTAAACATCTACCCAGACCAGCTTCCTGTTTCCAACAGTGTCCCGCCAGATGCCTCCAGGAAGCCTACAAGCAGGGCGTGAAGAAAGTAACAGTATTCACCCAAATCGAAGACAACTCTGGATTTAAGACGAACCCCTTAAAAAGTAGATGGCAAATACAAGTTATACCTGCATTTTCTCAAAAGAACAGGACTCTGAATGATGGCCTCCTTATTTCTAATAGCAAAAAATCTGGGGGGAAACTAATCTTGGATTCAGGTAAATAGAGTAGCCCTCCCTCACTGTTGGCACCCCGATAACTTGTATCCAGAGGCAGACTGCCTCTGGATGAGGAGGTTCCACATAGCCAATAAAGGCCAAAAACCTCTGATAGACCTCCTTCTCCTCCTCCTCTAAACCCTGAAAGGCCATCTAAAGACAGTGGCCACCTCCACGTCTTGTGGTGGAACATTCCGCAGATCAGTTCTGCATGGGTAGAACCCGAATTCAAATAAGGGGCTTCCTCACTCACATCCTGCACTCCGTCAGCACTCACCACATTGTAGCTGTCCAGGGCCTCCACTTTGCACTGGAAATGACGCCGCTTGGCTTCTCGGCCAATTCGCTCGGCCGTATCTTGGGCAGTCCCCGTCTGGCTGCCAAAGAGGACAAGGATCTTCCTTGCCGCCATCTGAAGAGGGCAACAAAATTATTTTTTTTAAAAAACCACATCAGTAAAAGCAAGAGGCGTTTTACCTGATCCACTGGCTTATTGCAAGCTAGAACTCGCTGTTTATTTTTCTGGTTTTTGAAAAAAGGGTAAGAGAACCAAGCAAGAAAGAAGGCAGGAGAAGATGCAGTTATTAATGCAAAGGGGGCAGGTGGGAATCCAGGATCGGAACGAGCTGTTAACTCCCGTATCACTTTTTGCCAACCAGAATCCTTGACCTTGAGTTCCTCCCACCCTGTAGGGGCCGGGACAAGGGCTCAGGAATACAAGCGTTTGCGCTCAAAAGAGGAGAGCGGCTGGGACGGCTCTGAGGTGCTTTCAAGAGTGGATGGGCAACCTCCCTTTGCAGGGTGACGGCGGAGCGCCTTGAGAGCCTAAAGCCTTCCCGTTTTTGTGGTTTGGGATTGGCTTCTCTTTCCTAGCTGGCGCCAAGCACTGGCTCTGCTCTGGCTACGCTTTCTGGGGCAGCCCAGACATGTCACGCCACTTTGCTACAGTGCCATAAAAGATAACTACAGACCTGAGAATATGGGCGTCCATTTCTTACACAGCAGTAATGCAGCAACCGAAGCCCTGGGGCAGCCCCACCTTCAAGAAGTAGGGGCAAATGCAGCCCCCAATGTGAGATGAAACTCAATGCCAGCTTTCCTCAGGGGAAAGTAGTTTCCTCAGGGACTGACAAGAAGCAGTACTTTTTCACACAACACATAATTAACCTTTGGAATTCTCTGCCACAAGATGTGGTGACAGTCACCGATCTGGGTGGCTTTAAGAGGGGTTTAGATCAATTCATGGAGGACAGGTCTCTCACTGGCTACTAGTCTGCTCAGAGATGAAAGTTTGGGTGGTATATAAATGTGATGAATGAATGAATGTATAAATAAATAAATAGTCTGAGGGCTATATAGGCCACTTCAAGGCACAGAGGCAGGATGCCTCTGAATACCAGTTGCAGGGGAGTAACAGCAGGAGAGAGGGCATGCCCGCAGCTCTAGCCTGTGGGCTTCCCAGGGGCATCTGGTGGGCCACTGTGTGAAACAGGATGCTGGACTAGATGGGCCTTCTTGGGCCTGATCCAGCAGGGCTGCTCTTATGGGAGCCTCTAGGAATTGTCCTCCATCTTCAAGTGACTCTTGAAGGCAAGCCCGGGGATTTGAATAGCTTAATATTGTGAAAGTATTGGGGGGAATATTAGCAGGGGAGGGATTCTCCAGGAACATCTTCTATCAGTTGGCAATCTTGGGGGGGGTTATGCTTCATTGTGCAGCACAAGACACTGTTTGTAGCTCTGTATCTGGAACAGACTAGACATAACCATCCGTTGGGTGCCAAGGATTCTCGGCTGGGGAAGCTGCCCTTTCCCCTTCATCTGTGGAATGTGCCAACCAGCAACATTTGCAGGAGAATCAGCAGTCTTGAAGGTCGAGAGGGGGACGAAGGTGTGTGTGGGGGTGTACATTCGTTTACCTTTGCCCCAGTAAAGAAAGCAAAAATTAATGTTTCTTTATTTAGCGTTTTCAATTTCTAGAGAATGTTTACCTACATCCTCAAAGCGGTGTAAAAGCAATGTATACAAAACACAAACAAACATTAAGTCACTGTAGCAAATGAAGCTCAGCAGGCTGCCTCTGGGCCAGTTACCTATCTCTCAGCCCGACCTACTCCACAGGGTTAGCGTAAGGCTAAACAGGCCACCTGAGCTCCTTGGAGGAAGGTAAAGATAAAGCGAGCCGTTGTCTTTGGTAGACTACAGGAGGGGTTGAGGAGCATATACGTGAATGGATACCAACCACATCAGGGGCTGCAGGTTAAGAGCCACCCCACGCATGTAAGGGGCACGGAAGATGGCAAAAAGCACAGCTGTTTGCCTAGCGGGGGCTCCTAGCAGGGAGGAGGAGCGACACTCTGCACATGCTCGGCGGAGGAACAACGGTCACTAAATCCTGTGGGGGCCGGGCCACAAAGCCGCCCCCGCGCATGCAAATATATGCAAATGACCACGTCCCCGAAGCAACCGCGGGAACACCCCCCTCCCCCACCGTATTACCGTACCTGAGTCAAAGCCGGCATCCCGGCGCTTCCGCATACGTCACCAGAGCGCGCCGGAAGTACGGCTCAAAGAAGCCGGAAGTGGCTGATGAGCTTCCGGTATCGGCCGCAGCTGAAAGAACCGGGGCTGCCTTCGCTAGCAGGTGCGCGCTCTCGCTGCTTTGCCTTCCCGGGCGCGCGCTCCCACCGGCCGGATCGGGTCCGGCGGCGCATGCGCGGACGCGTCTGGTCTGCTTGGCGCTCAGCCACGCCCCTCGCCGGGGCTCTGGTGCTACTGGCCAGCTACAGGGCCGCCAAGGCCTCCCTGCAGCCCCGGCGGGACTCCCCGCCACCCCACCCCGCGTGCCATGCTCTTCTCGCTGCGAGAGCTGGTGCAGTGGCTGGGCTTCGCACCCTTCGAGCTGTTCCTGCAGGCGGGGGCGCTGCTGGTAGCCTCGGTGCTGCTGGTGCTGAAGGTGGACGGCGGGGCGGCCGGGGCCGGGCTGAACTGGTGGGGGGTTTTCTCCCCCTTCTTCGCCGCCGACGGGTTGAGCACCTACTTCACCACCATCGTCTCGGTGCGCCTCTTCCAGGACGGGGAGAAGCGCCTGGCCGTGCTGCGCCTCTTCTGGATCCTCACCCTGCTCAGCCTCAAGTTTGTCTTTGAGATGCTGCTCTGCCAGAAGCTGGGCGAGCAGAGCCACGAGTTGTGGTATGGCCTCATCATGTCGCCCGTCTTCATCCTGCTGCAGCTGCTCATGATCCGGGCCTGCCGGGTCAACTAGAGGCCGGCCGCCCGGCCTGCGCCCCTCTGGCACTGCGGGGCCACCTGCCTCTGGCTGGCCTCACCTTTTGAGCACTTTGTCATTGCCCAACGCAGGTCTCTGTTTGCCCACCCAGGATGGCCACAGAAGGACGTGGGCTCTCTGTGCAGCTCCTGCCAGAAGCCAGCTAACTGCTGCCCTGCGTCCAGGACTAAGCTGGAGAGAGCACTCTTGCCTGGTGACAAACTGACCTTCTCTTTCTTATCCATTGACTCAGCACAGCAATTCCACCAAGATCCTGAGCTGCTCTGTGCGTAACTGGTGTGGGCCAAGTGGTCCCTTTGGCTCCAGGATCACACACTTGCTCGAGGAGCCGTCTGACTTTCTGTATGGACAAAAAGAATTTGGAGAAACAAACTTTGTGGGGTGGGGGTGGGGATCTGTGCCCACACTGGAAAACACTTTTGCATTTGTGTCGTTATGGACTCCGTGCATGGACCAGAGGCTGCTCCTAATTTAGTATTGTCATTGAACTTTAGACTCTTGTGATGCTGTCAGACCTGAGTGAGGTCGGATCGCCTTGGTTATTTATCTAAGCATAAAAATGTGTAGCTCTTATGTAGGAATTCCTTTGAATGCTCTTTCTTCAGAGTCCTAAGATGTGGCATAAGGGATCGGCTGGTGAAATGGGAGCAGATTCAGGAAAGACAAACCAAAGGACTTCTCCACGCAATGCATGATTAGCTCATGGAACTCAGTGCCACACAATGTGGTCATGGCCACTAGCTTAGGTGCCTTTAGGGAAGTAGGCAAATGCACAGAGGGGTAGAGGCCTATCTGTGGCAGTTTGCTATCGTGGACAGAATGGAACCTGCAAATTTCAGAGGCATTTTGACTCTGAATGCCAGTTGCTGGGGGACCTGCTTGTGGGCTTCCTGGGGGCATTTTCTTGGACCCTTTGGTCCGATCCAGCATGGCTCTGTTCTATGTACTTATTAGCTATGATAGGTAGGAATTGAACCTCCATGTTCAGAAGCTGTGGACTACTGAGGCGCAGGACTAGGTTAACCTGCCTTGATTTCATCCTTCAGGGATCTTGCTATGTCCTTATTAATGTTGTGCAGTAAAAATGATTCTGAGGCTGCAATCTTATGCATACTTACCTAGGAGGAAGCCCCATTGGAATCAGTGGGGTTACTTCCAAGTAAACATGCATAGGACTGTACCCTGAGGCAGTCTTCCCAAACTTTTAATTTAAAATTGGAGGCATATCACTCTTGCACTCAGAAGCCTACATATATTTTCAGTAACCTCCCAAAATGATCCTTGCAGGGTAGCCTAGGCCAGGGCTCCTCAACCTTGAGTCCCCAGATTTTGTTGGACTACAACTCCCATCATGCCCAGTCCCACTGGCCAAAGGTTTGTGTCACTTTGTACATTCAGGTGGGTGGAAGGGCAGGAATGGAAAGCCAGTGCTTTGGGAATAAATTCTCCCAAGTTCTTTGTTCTTTATTTCTACTTTATTTTTCTGTTCTTTCTTATTACTTCACGTGTCCCAAGTTGGAACCCTGGCATTGAAAAATGGGTGCCAGAGCTGAAATCCAGGAGTTCACATTCAGTCCAGTTCAAGTTACCGGGGGAAAGAGCATTCTATATCTTCCCTGAAGGTGACATAACAATTGCACTTTGTGCTTTCCTGCTTTGCACTTTCGCCTGCACCCATCTTGCTGAAAGAGCCACACCCCAGCCCAGCCCAGAGACTCAAACAAAAGCAGTTTCACTTCAGAAGAGCCTAGTTAAAACCAATGCATTTAAAATCCCCTTCCTTTCTTTTTATTTCAAATTTTTTCCTGTTTCTAACCCTGTCAGGCAGGGAATCATCTTCTCAATTTTTTCCCAAGGGCAAGGATTCCTGTTTTAGACAGAACATTAAACAACCATATCAAACTTTATTAAAGCCACAATAAAAACAGTAGCAATATAGCCACAAACCTATGCAGGAAAGCAGCAGCGCAAAGTCGAGAGGAAAGTTGTCTGCTATCTAGGGTTTTCAATCTTCCAGAATTGGGCTGAAATTTCCAAGAATCTGCATCCATGCCTTTTAGTGGTAAGCAATTCTGATGACTTGAAGGATTTGGAAAGTATTGGAATAATTTTGGAGAAAAGAATCTCCAGGGATAGGATAATCAGAGTTGGCAATCAAATTGCTGTCACATAGCCTCAGGAGTCGGGGAGCCTCCCTCACCTCACAGTTTACAGTGCTTTAGGTATGACCAATGTGAACCTATGTGGTGGTCTTAGGAGAAAAAGCACTCTTCATGTGCTCAGAGACACCAGCATTTTTTAAAAAGGCACCGGGGGCTCAGACCTTGCTGAACCCAAGCTCCTTCTTCTCCTTCCACGTACAAGAAAAGTCAGGAATCTCAAATCACAGCTTTGTTTTGAACGGGAGATTCCTAGCTCAAAAGGTGACCCAATTTCAGGTACCTGTCTTGTGCGTAGACAGATAGGTGCTGCAGCCAATAGGCGGGCCGGCTTCTGGAGCAAGATACGCGCCCTGTCCAATCAGCTAGCTCAGAGGTTGGAGTTCCTCATCACCAATGCGCAGTTAGGATCCGAAGGATGTATCCAATAGGCGGCGGAGTTGGGAAGTCACCAGTGGCTTGGCCAACCAGTTCCGCCTCTACCTTGGAGAAGGCGGGTGTAGAGGGCAATCTTGGCCAATGGGCGCGTCGCAAGAGTCAAATTAACCCATGGGACTCTAAGCCGCGACTTTATAGACAGAAATGCCTCCGCTTAACTCTGCGCGCAGTAACCGGTGATCTTCCGACGAATTCCTGCCCAGCCGTCAGACGCTGACTGACACAAAGCGGGGCTAATCTTCCGGCCAATAAGCCTCGCCGCTTCCTCAGTAGGCCGCTGAACGCCTTGCCCAATGAGCGCTCTCCCAGTCCCTCTCGCAACCAATCCGAAGCTTAGCTAGCAGCAGCGGGGCGGAGCGGCCAACTTCCCACCCAATCCGGCGCTCCGCTTTCCCAGCCGGCGCACCTTTGACCCAAAAGAGCGCCCGACGAGCCGCGTCCGTAAGCCACTGGGGAAGCTCCCCCAGGAAAGAGGCGGGGCCGCCCCTCCTCTGACCCAACCAGCCGCAAGCTCGAGCGCCCGAACGTCTCGCCCAATGGGCGCCCCGCGAGCCGCACCCTTGCCCAATGGGAACCGTCCCTTCTCAGCCGGGGGCGGCCTTCGACCCTCCCTCCCAATCAGCGCGGCCGCCGCTTCAGGGAAAAGGCCCAATGGGCGTCGTCGGAACCCAGCCTCTGCCCAATGGGCGGCGCTGCTGCCGCTGAGCGCTGGAGGAGAAGCTCGAGTCCTCCCCCGCCGGCACTGTGAGGCGGTCGGAGGAGTCCGCTGGCCGGCCGCCGCCGCCGCCTCCTCCTCCTCCCGTTGCTGCGCCGCCGCCGCCGCCATGAGCGGCCCTCTGGCCTCGGGGCTGCCGGCCTGGAAGCGGGCCCTCCTGGAGAGGAAGCGGGCCAAGCTGGCCGCCGGGGTGGAGCCGGAGCGGGGCCGCCCGGCGGAGCAGCCGCTGCCGCCGACCTCGGAGGGCGAGGAGGAGGCGGCGGCGGCGGCGGCTGGGCCGGCGGAGCGGCTGGTGGTGGCCGAGAGCCTGGGCCCCCTGCGGGAGAACCCCTTCATGCGGCTGGAGAGCGAGCGCCGGCGGCGGCGGAGGCGCTTCCTCCTGCCCCCGCTGCCCCTCCCCCCCGCCGCCTCCTCCCCCGAGCCCCCGGCGCCGACCCCCCCGCCGCCGCCCTCCCCCTCCTCCGCGGAGCCCCCGGCCCTGGCCCAGCTGCTGGAGCTCTACAGCTCCGTCCCGGGCATCCGCACCATCCGAGCCGACAACATCCTCATCATCGAGTCCCGCGAGGCCGAGGCAGCCCCGCCAGCCCCGCCTGGGCACCCCCACACCGGGGGCGACAGTGGCACCGACAGCGCCGACTCCCCACGGTGGGCGCCTCGGCCGGGGCCCCCCCTGGGCCCGCCGTCCCCCCACGCCGGCAGCGGCTGGGACGCCTTCCGGGAGCTGCTGTCCCGCAGCGGGTCCGCTGTCACCGAGATCCGCGCTGCCGAGGTGGTCATCTACGAGCCCCAGCCTCCGTCTTCGCCAACGGCGGCCGCCGGGCTTGGGGGCTCCGGGTCGGAGCCCGGCAGGGTCAGCCGGCTGCTGCAGAAGTTCGACCGCCGGGGCAACGTGGCGAGAGGAAGGTGGCGGGGCGGAGATGCTCCTCAGCCAGAACCGGCGGTGCCAAATCCTTCGCTGGAGAAGGCTCTCTCGTCGCCCACTGCCCGACCCGGGCTGGGTCTTGGTTCTCCACGGGGGCTCCAGCCCGGCGGCTTCATGCAGAAGATCGGCTCCAATTCGTTCACGGTGAACCCCCGGGGGTGCCGCCCCGGTCCCCTCGTTCCCAGGCCCATAGCCCCTGTGCTCAGCAACGGGCCCGTGGAGTCGAAGGTGGCTACTGTGCTACCAGCTCCGTCCGGGGGCAGAAGTCGGCAGGGGGCAGCTGCCCCAAAGCCCGTGCCATCTCCAAGCGCCAATGCGGCTTCTCTGAACCAAGCCAACGCATGGAAGCCAAAGCCCGAGGGAGCTGTCGAGATCCCGCTGCCCCCGCAGTCTAGTGCCAGTCTGGAGAGCAGTGCCACAGCCAGCTGGTCCCAGTCTACACCTCACTCCAGTTCCAACTGCTCTTTTGAGATCCACCCGGCCCCCAAGCCGGACCTGGCTGCCATTCCTGCCCACGATCTCAAAGCACAGGCCTTGGCCAGCCTGCGTCTCAACTCCCGCAACTCTTTTCTCTTTGTTCCCCGCCGGAAAGGGGATGCTGCTAGCCCCCCGGAACCCACTGAAGTCCCCCCATCTTTGCCAGGAGGGGCCTTGCCACCTGCCCCCAAGAAGCCAGCCGAGACTTTGGTGCCTGTGACCTACATTGACGAGGACTTGGTGGAGCTGGATGCTGACTTGCCCCCACTGAAAGTCCTGAGCCCTCGGCTTGAGGGTTTTGATGTGCTCCAAGAAAGTAATTCTTCCCTGGAGATGGAGGACTCTGCTGTGCCGATGTACAAGCCCCACGTGGCTGGCTTTGCTCCTTCTCAGAAAGGCAGCAACACCTTCACTGTCGTGCCCAAAAGGAAGCCCCCCAGTGCTGGACTAGAGACCTTCAGAAGAGCTCAGCTGCTGCTGGAGGAGGAGGAGGAAGAGGAGGAAGAAATCCGAGCCAAAGTCAGGACTGATGCGCCCCACCAGGAGTTGGGTCATCTGCTGAAAAAGCGCTACCCCACTGTGAATGAGATTGAGGTGATAGGGGGCTACCTCTCCCTGGATAGGTCCTGTATGAGCAAGTCGGGCTCTCAGCGCAAAAAGGTAACTAGTTGGTGAGCTGTGATGGAAATAAATCCTCTGTATGTGATACAGTTGAACTCTGGGCAGCGGGCTGGGGGGGGCGGGAGGGATGAGCCCCTTTCTTGTTGTGGCCCACATTCAAGCCTGACAGCATCGCTGCTGTCCTTTGCATAAAGTATCTGCTTTCAGTCACAATTGCTGATACCGTTTGGGACATCGTATGCTAGCATGGATTGGCCAGTGCGCGTGTGTCCAGTGGACACTGTGTACTGCTCCAGTCCTGCCTGGTAACTTGGCATGAGGAGTGTAGTTAAAATGTGCTAAGACGCGGTGAAGGGTGAAGTGACTGAGCGTGCCCTCCCGGGCTGATTGTGGAGCAAGGCCAATGTGTTCCACCTCTTCCTCGCAGTCCACTTGGGCAGGCAGGCCCACACTGGTCCCCTCTAGCCCAGGCAGCGAATACAAAATAGTGCAAGTTGCATGGCTGTCTCCCTGGTCCACCTACAGGATAGTTTTATGAGGAAAGGAGCCTTCCTAGTCCCAGAGCCCTTCCGGTGTTGCTAGGTGGTAGCATTTGGTTGGTTTGCAGCTGTCTCCTGTTCCAGTGTGGTCCAGACAGCTTGGCCTTAATGCAGTTGGCATTGTTTTCTTCTGAAGCCTGCTCTGAAAAGCAGTCTTTGCAGTGTGGCAGCTGAGATGTTTGCCTGGGCCAAAACCTGGGGCCTGGTAGGGTGCCTGTACGGTGCTGCTGCTTGAAGATGCTCTGGTTAGTGACCTGGGACCAAATATTAAAACTGGGGCATAGCTCTTGAATCTGATTGCAAACCTTTTGGTGTAGACTTTTCCCTGAGGAACTTGGAAATCTAAGATGGCAAGGTTTGTAGCTATATTGGTCTGTGCGGGTTCTGTCTTGGGAGCCTAGGACTGTGTGGAGGTTAGGTCTAGTGCAGTGTTTCTTCTAACAGGGATTCCCAGATGTTCACCACAACTCCCAGAATCCCCAACCAAAGGCCACTGCAGCTTGGGATGCTTGGAGTTGTAGTGAACAACATCTGGGAATCCCTGTTAGAGGGAAACACTGGTCTAGTGATACCTGCCTAGTACACCATCTGGCGGCGGCTGCCGCCGCCAGGTGCTTTGGAGAGGCTTTCCTGGAGCTGGCCAGGCTTCTGCACCAGTGTAGGAGTGCCACAAGGCCACTCCTTGTGGCAGCAGGCATGGGCCTGGCTTTTGTACACGTGCCAGCCCTGGAGAAGAGAGTGACAATGGGGCACAGTCATTTGGACATAAATGGCTATTGCTGAGACAGGAGGGCCCGGCATGACTTCTGCCCCAAGCTGTTGCTCGACTACATCATTGTGATGTTTGCCAGTTGTGCCATCTGGGTTTCAAACAACAACACGAGTCCCCTGTGGACTTGCCCCGAGCCTCAGCTCAGAAGAATGGACTTGATTCTGCTGGCCTGGGCAGATCTTGGCGCTGAAACGCCCTCTCTCTTTGAGCCTCTGTACCAAGGATGGCCCAGCTGTTCCAGCTCATTCTTGATTCATGGGAGGGGCAGCTCCGTCTGGTGGTTGCCTTTTGCTCTGCATTCTCAGGCCTGGGCTGTGACCTCCTGGAAGGAGAGGTTTCACACAAACCCAGGCATGGCCTGTCTTGCCTTTCTGCAAGATTCCAGCTGCTTGATTCTGCCCCAGATGCTGCCTGACAGCATTTCTGTTCTCCACCAGCCAGGCACGCAGTCCAGTGCTCTGCAGTAACGTTATCGCGTGGTCGCTCTCTTTATCCACTCAGCTGGCAAAGTGCTGGCAACCGTATCCCTGGTGTCGCCTTGGAATCCATGGAGTTGTCGTGCCCTTGTTGAAGGAGTCAGTATTGCAGATCTAAAGAAGGGAAAGTGAAGGATATCGAGTGACCAGAGTGCGGGCGATGCCATAGTTTCGGCTGGAGGAGGAAGCTTAATTCGTCACCAGCACACGCAAAGGGTTAACCTGCAGTACCTGAAGCTGGTGCTCAGCTGGCCAGGCAGCCTCTCTGTCTGCAGCTTGCATTCCTCCTGTGGCTTCTACCTGCTTCCCTGGTATCTAATCTTGATCACCGTAATCGCAGTCATGTGCCTGCAGAGTTCTCCCCCTAGCTGCTGCTGCGGCTGCAAGGTTTCCCCCTCTTGCCTGGGCTGGTGTTGCTATTTATATCTTGTGCTGAGGAGAGGAGGAGGAGACCGACCTGTGCCTGAATGGCCATTGTGTGCGGTTATGTTCAGGTTGCACCAAGGCTGTCGGTTCCTGGCTCTGGGCCTGCGAGCAGAGGAGACTGTGCACAAAGGGAGGGTGAAACAGGTTCCTGCCAGGCGGAGGCTTTCACCTGTTGGTGGAGGAGGGCCGCCGCCGCTGGGTATTTGCCCTTCTCTGCCCTTGAGTTCTTGGAGCAAGTGGCAGACTGCCAGAGAGAAAGGACCCGTTTCCCGCCCAAGCAGTGCTGCTGGCCAAAGGGCGCTACTCTCCTCCTGTAGAGGACCGCCTTAAGGGACATCTAGGAAGGTTCAGTCAGGAGCTCGGTTTAGGTGGAACCAGGAAGCAGATAACGTGGCTTAAACTTTAAAAATAGCCCTAAGCCGCTTCCCTTGGGGGGTATGAGCTTTCTGACCCCTCGCTCACCGTCCTCTTTCTCTCCTTAAGGCAACAACTTTCCTTAGAAGCGCAGAAACATAACACTGCGCACACAGAGAATGTGCACCTAGCTGCTGCCTAACAGAACACTTTCTTGTTGGTGGTGCAGCATTCATGTACATCTGAAGTTTGTAGGCTGCGGGTGTTCTGTTGGCAAACACTTGCGAGTTAGGGACTGAGCCTGTTTGTGGATATTTTTGTGTTTTACAGTAATTCTGTGTTTGGGGTCCACACATCTCGCTGTGCTGATACATGGAAATGGTTTGCTTCCTGTTCAGCCAGTTGCAATTGGGAGCAGGATCCAAAGCCTGCTCCTTCCCGTGGAATCTGAAACTCCTCGGTGTCTCAGAAATGGCATGAAGTATTTCGAGCCCGGCGTACTGCTCCGTCTGCCATGTGCCTCCACGGATTGATTACAGAGAGCTGGTCACTTTGTGAGCACTCTCTCCTGTAAGGGGAGATTCTCACACTTCATGGCAGGGCAGGAGAGCACAGGGTGATGCTTCCCCCACGGGCAAAGAGCAAGGGGGCTGGTGTTTTTGGAGCAGGTCTAGAGAGCCCTTGGCAGCTTTGAACCCAAGGCTCCCACAGTCAGTATGCTAGGGTAGCCTAGCACTTCCCTCTACAGCAGGCCTGCTCAACTTGGGTCTCCCAGCTGTTTTTGGACTACAGCTCCCATAATCCCCAGCCACAGGGCCCAATAAAAAGGGATAATGGGAGTTGTAGGCCAACATCTGCAGGCGGGCCAAAGTGGGGCAGCCCTGCTCTACAGCTTTGTCTAATAACATGCATTTGGACAGATGAAACTCCGTAGGTTTGGGTGTATGCTGTGTTAAGGGCGGGGGGTGGGGGTTGTGTAAACTATATGGCTCTGAATCAAGGTGCTTGATTTGCATATCCTGCAGCTCCAGGAGGGTAAACAAAGGGACGTCTGAGATGTGGAAATGAGAACTGGGAGAACCCTTGGCTTTCATGTTTGCGTAGCCCCTCTCTGCCTCTGAATCAAAATTTCAAATTCAAATTTCAGAAAAGCACCTTGTCCATGGGTTGTGTTTTGTGGCTGTTAGCTGAGGGCCAGTCTCTGTCAGCCGAGGTCTCGGTGTGAAGTGGTGTGCAGGACTAGAAATGCCGAGCGAGCCCAGGGCAAGGGCCACAGCTGCAGGGCCACTCTAAACAGAGCATGGCCTCCATAATGAGCTTTTTGTTTTGAGCAGGGTCTGTCAATGTCCTGGCATGTTGCTTGGCCTGCCGAGCAATTCCGGAGATAATCCAGAGTAAAGCAATGGGCGGAATTAAACACTAAGCAGAAATCAATGCAGGTCTTGAGAGTGGAATTTCAGTCGGCCACTCCAGCTGTGGAGATGGTAACCCTCTCACTTCCTGCTACTATTGAATGTCTCTGCAAAGGGAGAGAGGCTGCAGGCTGCCGCCATCCCTCAGACTAGGTCAGCTGCTTAGGCAACCCTGAGGAACTGGAGCGCTCTCGGGCGGAGGGAGGGAGGCAGGCGAGAGGGACTTGTAGGATGGAGGCCAGTGTGCACAGAACCCTGAATGAGTTGAAGGATTCTTGGAGTTTGTGGAGGAGAAAGATGTTGGAGGCACTGAAGGAGAACCCGGAAGGAAAGTCCTAAATTGAGGCAGTGGTGAGCAGGAACAATGCAGATATAAGCTATGCATCCTGGCAGCCTCTTAGAACAAGCAAACCATGTTGCCGTATTGGCCGTAACCAGGGCTGCAGAAATACACTAGTCTACTAGTCTGCGATGAGTGCAAAATGATGCCTGATGAGCAATATACCAACATAGCTCGATGAGTAAAATATGTTGTCTGGCTGATAAACTGAGCCAACATCTCTTCACCCCTGGCAATAATCATCTGATGTCTGTAGCAGCGTAGTTGCCATGTTGCTTGGACCTTAGAAATTGATGCTGTGGTAGCCCCCATATATCTGGTAGGACTTAAAAGGCACAGTGCTTGAGAATTTGAGCCAGTGGTGTGGCAGGCTGCAAACCCTATTGAAGTCTAGGGGGTATGAAGAGAACTGGGTGGAGAAGACAGCTGCAGGACAGTTCTGCCCTAGCCTTTGTGGCCCTGCCAGGGCTAGGAACTGTTTAAAGATTTACAGCCTGCACTTGAATGAGTTTGAGGATTGCAGCCTTTGCCTCGCTTGTGCTAACCCTGCGGGCACTTGATCAGGAGATCAAGTGCTCCTGAAGTCTTGCCCTTGCTGATTGGACCTGGGCTTGGCAGCCTCCCTTCCTCCATAAACTCAGTCACCTAATCCTTCCCCTCTCTGGTGAGTTAAAGGTCCCCCTCCTTGCTGCTGGGTGGGAGCTGGAAAAAGCAGGACTGGGTTTCAGAAGCTTAGCAGAGAGAAAGGGAAACTGCCCCTCCTCTCTCCTCCTCCATAAACAATTTGGGAAGGGAAGGAAGAGAAGCTTCCCTTTGTGGGGCTGAGGCAAAGTTGGAAACAGCCGCAGGACGGAGTGTTCCTGCTCCTGACCCAGCATGTCGGTCCTGATGTGTACAAGATGTGATCTTCTGGGTGCGGCATAAAGATGGGAGGGAATAGGAGTCTGCTGCCTTTGACTCCTGCTCTGGGCTGCCCAGCAGTTGCTCTCTAGGTGAAAAGGTGTTGGCGCCCGAGCTGAGGCCGTGAGTGGGAGGCAGCCTGTTTCTTGTGGCTTAATAGGAACACCTTGGCAACTACACTTTGGAGGGGGCTTCTGCATCGGGGGCAAGTCTGTGCAGGGATTGAAAGGCCGTCTTGGATCAGGTATGTGTGGCTGGGGTCTCTGCTTCTGCCAGCAGTATTGTGTAAGCTTTTGGCCTGGGCAGACTTTTACTGTCTCACATTGGTGTCCACCAATAATTGCTGGTTTTTTGGAGATGACACAACAGATTCCGGGAGTTGAACCTCCTGAACCCAAAAACTGGTTCAGAGAGGATCTGAAGAGCCAGAACTTGAACCCAAACTTAAAACCTCTTGGTAGCCTTGAAGCTGCACCCTAACAGAACCCCTAAAAGCAAGAGCAGTAACTGGGTCAGGACTCTGACCCTTGGCTTTCAACAATATGGCTTAATTTATTGACTCTTATTCTGTAGTTTTCATAACAAAAAAGTTTTAAACAACTTGGTGGCTATTGAATTGAGCTTTTGTTTTTATTTGTTTACATGTGTGTCACCTAAATAGCTACCCTGGCGGTGTTCCAGGTGGGAGTGAGCTAGAACTTCAGCTCAAGTAGCATTGAAGACCGCTTCCCATGTGCCGCTCTTGCTTTCTTCCAGATGAAGATCTCCTTCAATGAGAGCAGCCTGCAAACCATGTTTGAATACCCATCGGAGAGCTCCTTGGTTGAGGAGGAAGAAGAGGACGAGGACGAGTATGCTACAGAAGTGGATGAGACGCCTGCATCTCTGGGTCCTCACTCGAACGGAAACAACTCAGGTAAGCCACGTGGCATTGTCGGGATGCGTGTGGAGAGTGTTGGACCTTGTCCGCAGTCGTTCTCCTGCACTGTGGCTCGCTGAACCGGTTGGCCAACCACCCAGGTGCTGTGCATGATCTCTGGTGGGAAATGTCACCATGTAGTTCTTCCAATTTGCGGGAGGGGCTTCATATGTCTCAGGTAGCAATAGCAATTGAGGCACGCTAGGCAGAGGAGATATTGTCCTCCTCCAGTCCTTGAGACTGGCTAGATGGGGAATGGTAGAAACCCACCTGCCTGGGTGCTGTGTGCCTCAGTGCTCATGGGATTGGCTGTGCCGGATGTTGGGTGCAATGTGAGGAAAGGGTGGAGAGAAGCGTCCCAGAGGGCAAGTGTGTAGAAGGAGCAGCCCCTCTGATGGTTCTTCATTCCCCCCCCCCCCCCAGTTCTGCTCATGGCTTCTAGCCACTCCCGCATAAATGCTATCTTTTTGTGCTTCCTTCATAGGGTTATCAAGTTACACCCCAAAGCACTCCACAGAATTCAGCAAGTGGCAGAAGGAGCAATATGAGGAGATGCCTCCAAGCACAGGGGCCTTCCCATGGGACGCTGACCTGCCTGGCAACCAAGTCATGGTGAGATTCAGGCCATGCATGCTTTCCAGCTCTCTTGGCCCGAGAAAGACTTAATGACTTTTCCAGCACTTAACTGTGGGGTAGGATGAACCCTAAACTTGCTTCTGCTATTCTAGAGGCTACAGGGTCACCCTTAACTTCAGGTGGTCACCCTGACTCATGGCCAAGAGGCCCGTGGGAGTCTTATAGATCTTGCTGCAAGAAACTCTCTGCCACATTAACTCAAGGCTGGGCAACTTTGGCCTTCCTGTTGATGTTAGACTACAACTCCCACCATCCCTGACTCTTTGTCACAGTAGCTAGGGGTGATGGGAGTTGTAGTCCAACAGAATCTGGAGTGCCTGCGTTATGCAGCACTGGGTTAACTCCCTTTTTGAATGGCTGCCGTTTGCAGAAGTGAGGCTTGATCAACACTCTCACGGTGCCAAACTTCCCCCGTGCCTCTTCTCCGGAGAGAGGAAAAAGGAGGGTCCTCCTTATTGCTTTTTTGTCTCTTGCTCTCTTCACAGCTTACCCCAGCAGACAAGAGCAGCCTCTCTGACTTCAGTAGTGAACCTGCCCTGTACTTCTAGGCTTGAGCTGGTGCTGAAAAGAGACCACTCTCCTGTCCCCAGCGGCCTTGCGTCTGGGCATCTGCAGCAGCACTTCCGGGGCGGGTTGGGCGGGCACTTGGAGCCAAGCCTCTCTTCCCTTATCAGGTACTAAGAAGCCATGGGTGGGGACGAGGCATTCTTGTACTTACACTGGATTCTGGGACACACCATGTCCCAAGGCAGCTCGCTGCTTCTACTGGTGGCCTTAATAGCTCTTGCTCGAAACCCAGCTTTGAAAGCAGATCCTCATGTCTGGAGGCGGAGCTGGACTCTATCTCAGCTGCTGAAAGTCTGTGGCTTTTCTTCTCACTCGGCCGTGCTGCTCCCTTGGCAATTAGCTTGATGTTGGAGCCTTGCAAATGAGCCGCGATTTGACAGCAGTGACTGAATGGAAAACACCGACTGGGAATTCACCTGCGGGGGGGAAGGAGGGCTTGTGAGGAGGCCCTTATGGCAGGCCTGTTCGGAGTCGGATGCTTCCACTCCACAGATAGGTTAGTGACGTTGCCTGCTCTGGTAGGTTAGTGACAAGGGTGAAGAGGGATGGAAGGAATTGTTCTGTTACTTTAAAAGAAGTAAACTTGAGAATAGTTGAGCTTGGTTCCAAGGACTGATCGTCGGGGTGTGCCCTTCCTTGCAGTGGCAAAGGTAGCTTTAAAGGGACAACACATGGCAACATCTTATGCTTTCCTGAACTGTGTGGAGAGCCAGTCATCTCTACGAACCTCCAGCTGTCCACACAAGCTTGCCACACTGTGGCTCTAAATAAGCGGTTGCCCTGTGGCTGCCAGTTCTGACTCAGTGACCCCAAGGAGAACTCCAGTGGCTGGGGAAACACAGTCTTTGTTCTGGTCCTCTTCCTCTGTCACGGTGGTTGGAGTCCAGGCTCCCTAGCCCCTCGGGTGGCTGTTGGGTCAGCCCAGTTCCTTGGCTGAAGATGGGGCGGGGACTCGTGGCGCTCTAATCCTTCCACTCCTGGTTGCATCACGATCTCCCACTCCTGTATTCTCCAGAAGCGACTTGTGTGGTCTCCTGCCAGAGGGTTATGCTATGTTCAGTTTGCTCCTGCAGAAACTGTTGTACCAGTCAGTGAGCAAATTCTCTGGCTCTGTTCAGGTTACCAAAGCGAGACTGAAGTACTGTAGCCTAGCATCCAAAAAGCACTCTCTGCAAAAACAGAATGTTGATCTGCACTCCTGAGGTTTGATAGAAATACGGTCAAAAAGTCTGTGGTTTGTGTGTCAATAAGTGATCCTCGCGTTCAGCCTACTCCAAAGGACCAAGATTTCTGCTCTTGAAACCTACTGTCTGTCTCTTCTTGTTTCAAATGTCAAATCAGATTGAGCTAATTTACTGTGGTGAATTAGAAGATGCTCCTGTATTTTGCACTTGATTACAATTTATTAGCCGAGGGGGCGGGAATCTGAGATCATCTGCTCAGCTGACCATTGATGCTGGGTCTGGCTGGAGGGGCCAAACTCCTGTCTTTGTCATCCCCCTTTCCCCTGGAATGGTGTCACTTTGTGCTTCCAAAGCTCATTAAACTACACAAGTGATTTCTTCACTGCTGCCTGAAGAGTGTTTCTTTTTCCTGGAGTGGAATGTGAATGGAAGTGAAGTACGAAAGCATGCAGAGCAGCAGGCTTTGAAACGAGAGAATTGCTTGTGTCTTGAGCCCAAAGGATTTGTTCCTGTTCCAGCCACGGTTTGCTTCCAGGGCATGCAGAATCACACTGGCAGATCTACTGCTTTAGTTGCTCTACCCTTTTGCTGGAGGCAAGGTAAGAAGATGGGCGAGACTGGAAGTGAAAGGAAGAAGAAACTTGTTTTGAGGTTGGGCAGGGAGGTGTGTGTCATGGGGCGGTCTGTATTTAGAGACATGTCTCTACAACAGGAGCAGTTGTACTAAATGATCTTTGGGGCTGGCTATCCTCTGCGGCAGACATCTATAAATCCACTTACCAGCTCACCAGTGGCAAGTGCCACAAGCCCTCTGGCAAACAAGACATACAGCGCCACACAAGATGCCTTCGCCCAAGATCTTATTTCCACTGTAGGAAACAGCAGGAATCCTTTCTGAGCAGTCGGAGAAGAGTCCTGCTGTCTCCCTGTGCAAAGCCCAGAAAAGGATCAAAGGGGAGGGAGGGAATTTGCGGTGGCCACAGTGGCTAGCTGCTGAGTTAAGTCTGCATGTGTAGATGCATTTGTCTGAGGGATACTTGCTACAGAGCAACCCAGGCTTACAGGACTCTGGGCCACTTCCACATCTCTTTCCTGTTCCAGCCCTAATGAGCACCAAACCTCATCTAACATGCAAACGACCTACCTCAGTGCCACTTCTAGCTGCCTCTTAGAGGGAAGTAAATGGAGCTGCCCAGCTCCAACAGTTACCTACTGTGGGCTCTCTGAATTCCTTTCTGAACTAGCTCGGGAGGATATATGTGGGCTTAGTAGAACAGGTGGCAATTGTGCAGCTTCTGCTTGCATGAAGCTGCAGGCAGACCATTGCTTTTCAGAGCTGAAAATGGCATAATGGAGCCAGCTGTGTACATATTTTCTGTCCTGTTTCTATTGAAAGAGGTTCTGCAGTACACTCTCAAAACCCCCAGGATGGGACAGCATGTACACCAGACATGTTTACAAAAGGGTGTCTGGTGTGTGTTTTTCTCCATGGCCTTGAAGAATGGTAACTGAGCAGCTTTTATGCTTTGATGGGGTATGAACCAGAGTCACTGTCTTGAAGTTACTGAATGAGTTGATAGCCTTGTTATGACTTAGTGCCAGAGTTCCCACTGAAATGTACAAGATCACTTGTGGCTCATCCACCTAGAATACCCACACATTCTCAGTCCTAAGCATGCTGAAACCAATACCCTGCCTCTTGCTAAGGCCAGCTTTCCGTGAGACACAGTATGCAAATGTCTTGCAGGAAGATGGAGGCAACATTGTCACTGCCAGGAATTTCATGTAACTGTCCATGGAGGTGGGTAACAGTAAGGGAATGCCTGCCTTCCAACTCCTAAAGGCACAGGAGTTCTGAAAAGGGTAGCCCTGTCCATCAGGAGAACCTGCTTTTGCTTTCTGGCTCCTTTACTTGACTCTTCCTCCACAAGAATGTGCTGTATATGTAACTGTATTTCTTAATACATGGCAGGAGTTTGCTGAACAATTACCCCATAAGTTAAATGGAAATGAAACATCTTCTTTTAGATAGAACAAGGAAGCTTTAACAAAAAAAAACCCAAAACCCTTTATTAAACATTGGCCTAACTACAAATGAACCTGGAGACATCCTCTCAAAGACTAGTTCTGAGATCACTTGGAGTCCAAACATTCAGCTCTCTTTAGCTGTGGTGCTTTTTGCTTCTGTGGCTTTGCTGAGATTTCCTGCTTCCTTTTTCAGGACGTTAAGCAGCGTTTGGGAGCTTTCCAAGATCTAGGAAAAGAAAAGATGTACATTTTTAACCAAGGATATTTCTGTTTGGGCACATCACTGTGGAATATGAAGCTGGTTCGGTGTCTGTGTCCCTAATTCAGCAGTTGCTTTGGGGGGTCTCTGGGGTGGGAAAAGAGTGAGAAAGATCCCTGTAAGTTCTAACAAGAGGAGGATTTGGGAGGGTCCAGATGAGAGGCAGGCAAACCCAGGTAGCAGGCTTCTCCCAAAAGCTGAAGCAAAGCCAGTCCCTCTAGACATGGAGAAAAATGCCTGGGAGCACATTATTTGGGCTAAAAAACCAGAAATTGCTCCCAGAAATATGGCGCTGTGCGCATATAATCAAGATATGAGCACTGAGACGTTCCCATTTGCCTAGCCTCATCACCAGCAAAGAGGGAGAAGCCACACATGAATTGGTGATCGCACTGGGAACAAGTCCGCCTCACTATGGTGCTACCTGAAGAAGACCCTTTGGGTATAGTTGTCTTCCTCTCAATTTTTTGAAATCCCAGGAAGTGGCCTTAGTCATATACTTCATCGCGGCAGCCGCTGCCACCGGTACCTTCATGTAAGCGGCCTCGGTCTCGGCGATGGTCTTATCGAACTCGTTCCGGGAGGCCATCTTGCGGGCCAGGTTCTCATTCACCCGGGCCAACTTCTCGGTCAGGATGCGGATGTCGTTCTGCAGCTTGGTCTTCTCTTCCTCCTCCTGGCGGATCTGCTTGCTCAACTCCTCCCGCTTGGCGCAGAGGTCTTCGATACCTGGGGGAGCCCGGAGAGCCCTGTTGTGGCAGCACACCTGGGGGGCACGCGGCCTGACCCCCATCCCCTCCCTTGCACAGACTTGGCCCAGGCAAAGCCCCCCCCCACTGGGTTCCTCCACCCAACCCTCCAAAACCAGACACACACGCCCCCCACCCCAGTGCCTGAACTCCTTTTAAGGACAAAGACTCAGGATCCCACCACCCACCCTGGTAGCCATCATCATCTCCCCAGCCCCAGAGCCAGCCCTCCCCGATCTCTCCAGCTGGAGGCATGAAGGCAGCCTCAGCCAGCCTTTCCCCTCCACCCCCCCCGGCTCCCCCCACTTCCTAGAGCCTCAGAGCTACCCTCCTTCCCCATAGCCCCCTACAGATTCCCCCCTGCCCCTCCTTTGGCCTCATGTGGCCCCTTTCCCCCATAGCACCCCAAAGCTGCTACCTACTCCCCCCCCGTAGCACCCAGCCCAGACTAAAACCCAAGGCTTCACATGGCTCCCCAAGGGCCTCACAGCTCCCCCCATTCCCCAGAGCACCCCGGATTCCTCCTGCACCCCCCCCCCGGGTCTGGGGATGAGTGGGGCCTCCAGTCTTCTCCCCCGCGCCCAGCGGAGCCGCCGCGCAACCCCACCCCCGCCCCGAGCCGGCCCAGGAGGACTACGAGAGGCCGCGTCGCCATGGCAACGCGCGGCCTAGTCCGCTCCCCGCAGCCTGGGATAGAGTAGTGGCGGTGAGGCCGGGGCGGGGTGAGGCTCACATTTGACCAGCTCGTTGTTGTAGCTCTGCAGGGCAGCCCCTTGCTGGGTCATCTCCGGGCCCGGCGGCGGCGGCGGCGGCGGCTGCCCCTCTCAGGCCGGCCGACCGACCGCGCTCCTGCGCGGCCCACCACCACGCCTCCTCCTCCCTGCTCCTCCTCCTCCTTTTAACGGCCGCGCGCCCGGCCTGGGTTGGGAGGGACGGAGGCGGCCCGGCATGATGGAGCTCTCGGCCGCCTGGCACACGCTCAGCACCGGCCTGGTGCCGCCCGCCGCCCTCGGCCTGGTGCGTGGAGGAGGAGCGGGCCGTGGGGTGAGGGGGGGGGGCGCGCGCTGTGGGGTGCAAGCCCCCCCCGGTGCAAACGGGGGCAATGGAGGCGGACATGTGGAGGGGGGATCCTAGTGGACCCCCATGGAGGGGGGGTGGGCGCCCTGGGTATCGCTGGGGGTGTGGGGTGCAGTTTGCATGGCAGTTTGGAGGGGGGACCTTCTTGGATGCAGATTGAGGGGTGTGTGTAGGGACATGGTAAGGAAACCGGTGTGGGGGGTGTGGGGAGGGGCCCTGGGGGAGAAGATCATCCCTGGAGGAGGGAGGTGTGGGGTGTTGATGGCTTAGGGGTGGGGTGGGGTGGAAGGGGCTCCCCGGGGTGCAAATCGGGGGGGGGGTATTTATCGGAATGAGCGTGCTGCTGAGGCGGCAGCAGCCGTGGGGCTTGGCGGCTATGGGGCTGGGGGGGAGATCCCTGGGCATAGCTTGTGTGGGGTGTGTGTGTGTGTGTGCCATTGACATAGAGGGGCTGATGATCTCCCTGGGTAAAAAGGGGATCCTTCTGGGTGCAGATTGGGGAGGTTTAGTGCCATGGAAGGGCTTGTGCTTAAGACAGCAGTGGGGCCAGGTGGATATGGGGGATCCTTGGGCATAGCTTGATGTGGAGTAAAATTGAGAGTGTGTGTGGGGGGTTTAAATAAAAAGGGGACCCAGGATGCAGATCGGCATGGGAGGGGTTATCCTAAGAAGACAGCAGTGGGGCCGCCTTCTGGGTGCAAATTCGGAGGTGGTGGTGTGGGGAAGGACAATGCGGAATTCATCTATGGAAGTCACTGCCACAAGATGTGGCGGTTGCCCCTGGAACAGATGGCTTTTTAGAGGGGGTTAAAGAAGTTTGTGGAAGAGGAGAGGTCTTGGGTCTTCTCTGTTCAGAGGCAGTCCACCCCTGAGTGCCCGTTGCTGGGGTGCAGACAACAAGGGAGGGCTGTTGCTTTTGTTCCCTGCTTCTGGGCCTCCTGGAGGCATTTGCGGGGGGGGGGGGGACGGTGGTAAGTGGGATGCCTGGCTTGATGGGTCTTTGATCTGATCCAGCCGGGCTACTTGCAGGATGCCCTGTCCACAGAGCTGGGAGCCCCCTTTTTAGTCCATTAAAAGTGCATTTAATCTGAGTAACCGGTTAAGCTCTGCCGCCGTGATTTAATGCGGTGTCTTACTTCTCAGGCAGCGCCCAGATCCAGCTTGGCAGGGCCACTGAAGGACAGTGACCTGCAGGCCGCCGTGGACGTCCTGCGCCAGTATGGCCTGCACTCTGTCCTGGAGGAGTGGTTCCTGGAAGTCCTGCAGACGGACCTCCAGGCCAATGTGGCCCCGGAGTTCTGGAACTGCATCGCACAGTATGAAAATACGGCGGAGGAGCCACAGTGCTCCCTGCTGCTCCTGGACGCTTTTTGCCTCCTGAAGTGCCGCCTGGACCCTTACCTGCGTAGCATGGAGCTCCTGGAGAGGTGGACCAAAGCAGGCCTGCTGCTCGGGACGGGATCCCAGGGGCTGCAGGAAAAGGTCTACACCCTCTTCCGAGCCATCCTTTTCTTCTCCACCCCCAAGTCCTTCCAGGAGATGATCCAGCGGTTCTACAGCCGCAGCTTCAGGATCTACATGCGCCAGTGGAAGCGAGGCGAAGACCGGGCAGGGGAGGGCGAGAGCAGCATGAGTGAAACTGAGCAAGGGAGCGAGGTGGAGGAGGGTGAGCCAGGCGGCGGCGGCGGCGGAGGAGGAGGAGGCCAGCGATGTCTGGGCTGCAGCTGTCAGAAGGATCAGTGCTGGTGCCTGACAGCCATGGAACAGTTCCGGCAGCTCAGCGAGATCCTGTGAGTGCCCCTCGTGGGTGCCTGACACAATGACACAAAATGCAACCCCGAAGGGTCCCTTCTACCAGTCTACCAACTGTGTGGAAGGGTGTGGAGTGGGGGGACGAGGCTAAGAGGACGCTCTGTGAGCTAGGAAGCCTCGTGTTCAAATCTTGCCTCAGCTGTGATGGAGTTGGAGGGGCGAAAGGCCTGCGGGAGGACGTGTCCGGATGAGAGGGCAGAAAGGAGGGCTTTGAAGGTCAAGGAGGAGGTCAGGATGGAGATGTGTGTTCTCTCATATTCTGTTACATTTGTTTTGATTGAACTAAAGGTACACTTTATTCTATCAAGCAAGTATATCACTTAAAAAACACTATAACATGCACTCGAGTACACCTTTGCCAAAGCACAGTTGTAAGATCTGATCGTGTGGATGGGGCTGTAGCTCAGTGGCAGAGCATCTGCTTTGCATGCAGAAGGTCTCGGGTTCAGTCCCTGGCAGCATCTCCCGTTAGGGCTTGGAGAGACTCCTGCCTGAAATCTTGGAGAAGCTGCTGCCAGTCAGTGTAGAGTAGACAATCCTGAGCTAGATGGACCAAGGGCCTGACTCGTTAAAAGGCAGCTTCCTGTGTGGTATCTCAGCAGTGTTCCCTAATTTTTTTCCCTTCTCTGTGCAGAATGAGTTTTGTTCTGGGCGGCAGTATCAAAGCAATGTGTGCGCACGTGCATTCAGAGTGGGGCCTTCCTGATCCAACCTGAGCTGGATCTAAATTGAACTGAGCGGACCTCCAAAAACATGTGAATGTGCGCACATGCCTTAGAGGGAACACTGTATCTCCGTTTGGGCAACATAAATAACAGCTGGTGGGACACAGTGATGTTTTATTACAAAATTAAACATACCAAAAGAAGGATCTGGTACGTTTGAATGGCCATGTTGCTTGCTTAAAGAAATGCTGCTGCTCCTGACCAGCGAAAGGGGTTAGCTTGCCTTGCTGTCTGTAGATATCTGGAAGGCGATGTAGTTTGGTTGGTTGATTTTCCCCTTGCTATGCCTTCTGACATGAGACACTTTTCGTCCCTTCAGCCACAGACTCAGCCTCCTGGAGCAGGTGAGCGCAGATGCTGTTACCAACATCTTGCACAGGATGATCGAGGAGAGGATGGAGTGGAGATGTCGGGGGGAATATGAGCGCTCCTTCCTGAATGAGTTCCAAGAGGTGAGCAGGGAGGTCTGAGACCGTCGCCTCCCCTCTCTGCGTGTGAGGGATCTACTTCAACAAGATGGGGTGTGTGCTTTGAAACAGAACATGGAAAGCAGTAGTCAGTCAGTCAGTCAGTGTCTAAAAGGTGCTTGGAAATATTCACATTTTTTGAAAAAAGAAGAAGCAGCAGCTCTTGCCCACAGGCTGAGAACATGAGGTGGGAAATGTGGCATTTTAAAAAGAGATGGGAGTTGGTGATGGCCTCTCCTTGTCCTCCTTGTCGCGCAGTGGATTGAGAAAGTGATTGGCTGGCTCAGCAAGGTGTTCCTGCAGGAAGGAGGCAGTACTCATCCCAGCCCTGAAGCCAGCAGCACCCTGAAGCGCTGGCGCTGCCACGTCCAGAGGTTCTTCTACCGCCTGTACGCCAGCATGCGCATTGAAGAGGTCTTCAGCATCATCCGAGGTGGGCAGGGCCCTTGGCTCGTAGCCTCCGTCTCTCCTTTCCCTTCGTAGAGCTGGAATGGTGTTGCAAATGTCCCCAGCCAAACAAGGGGCCCTCCAACCCCCAAACTACCAACTCTGGTCATTTCCAGAGGCCACAATTCTGCAGTCCGGGAGCAGGTGCCTTTCGAGGAAGGCACGTGCAAAGTTCTGCGTGGCCCGAGCAGGAGAAGCAACCTGCGTGCAACAGTAGTGATGTTCAGGTTCCACTCCAGGGTACCCTCCTCTTCCTTGGAAGCTCTTTGGGGGTTCCTCAGTGAGGGGCTCCATCATGGCAGACCAGCTTCAGGAAGGCAGCTGGCCTTCTCCTCCTCCCCTGCAATGCACAGCTGCAGAGAATGTCTCTGCCCCAAACACTTCCCTCAGGGCCTGTTGCTGTGCCCGGCTGGTCCATGCCAGCCCCTGCTCTTGCCTTTCAGATTTCCCAGAGTCAAAGCCCGCGGTGGATGATCTGAAGTACTGTCTGGAAAGGACCAATCAGCGGCAGCAGCTTCTGAGCTCCCTGAAAAGTGCCTTGGAAATGCGGCTTCTCCATCCCGGTAAGTGTGTGAGCCCTTCATGCCTCCCTCAAGCAGCTGCGGCCTGAATAGAGGGGAGAGAGATAGGTAGAGCCTACCCCCAGCGGTGGACTGGCAAATGGAAATATTTCTTTCCTCTCCTTGATCCATGCTCGGAACTCAGGTTCTGTCTGTTGCCACGTTGATTCTGACTTCTGTAAGTCTGGGATTTCTTGGCAGCCGTGCTTTGTCTTTAGGGGATGAGGTTTAGAACTGCTCCGTCTCCTTCCTTCCTCATTAAAGGGGTGAACACTTCGGACATCATAACCCTCTACATCTCAGCCATCAAGGCCCTGCGGGAACTGGACCCTTCCATGGTTATTCTGGAGGTCGCCTGTGAGCCAATCAGGAAGTATCTGAGGTGAGCGGGAGTCTCGAGCTGGCTTTAAGCCCTTGTAGCTGCTACGGCTCCCCCGTCAAGGAATGCTGGGGAATGTGATTTTGTTAGGATACTGAGGATTGCTAGAGACCAGGTTTGTAATGTAGACCTTCGAATAACCAGCAGCTGCCTCCTTCCAACAGAACCAGGGAGGATACAGTACGGCAGATTGTGGCTGGTCTGACGGGTGATGCCGAAGGGTCTGGTGACTTGGCAAACGAGCTCTCCAAAGCGGATCCAGTGACGCTGGAGAACGGCCAGGAGAGCGACGACGATGTCTCAGAACCAGAGGACTGGGTGCCAGATCCAGTTGATGCCGATCCAGGTTAGCAATACCCCTGCTAACTGAGCCAAGAGGCGCCTTTTAAAAGTGGTGATTCTTGTATATCTAGCAGAAGGAGAGCAACTGGCCCTATCCGTCCCCAGCACAGCATCTCTCCAGTGGCTGTTGCTGGTAGAAACATCTGCCTTATGTTTCTTTTTACATGGTGAGCCCTTTGGGGACAGGGGGCCATCTTACCTTATCTGTGTAATTTTCCTTTGTAAACCGCTTTGAGAACTTTGGTTGAAAAGCGTTATTATATAAATATTTATAGTAGCCGTAGAAAGAAATGGAATTAATTAAACAACACAATCACGTCTTCAGAATGTATTTGGTTTTCAGAACTTTTTCTGTTGGTGCGGAGTTCTCAGTTTATCCCTTTGCAGAATAAGGAGTTTTGTGTCTGTGTTAGCCCATTGCATGCACAGCCCCAGATGTGGCGTTCTCAGGGATTGGAGGGTCTTGTTCACCGCAACGCTCTTCCCCCTTGCAAGCCTGCTCCGTTCTCCAGCTGCTCACGGTCTCCCTCTCCCACCAGGAAAATCCAGTTCCAAGCGCCGGTCCTCGGACATCATCAGCCTGCTCGTGAGCATCTACGGCAGCAAAGACCTGTTCATCAACGAGTACCGCACCCTCCTGGCCGATCGACTGCTGCACCAGTTCAACTACAGTGCAGAGAGGTAAGGTGTGGCCTTACCTGCACCGAATCCCAAGTCTCGGATCTCTCCCCAAGGCTTTGTGCAAGTGTCTGCTGCTGCTGCGTCTGGTTCCTTGGTCTTCCCCCTCCCCTGCTCTTTAGCCCTAGGAGGTGTGGGAGAAACTGCCAGGTATTTCAGGGCCAGGCGCCAATCAGCAGCTCCCTGAGAGTCACCTAATGACGACTAACACTGCCAGCCATAGATCTGAGGCGAAGCCTGCCTGCTGGCGTGGTAATCAGAGAATCTGCCTCCTCGTCCTCTGGGCCATTGTTCAGATTTGCTGGTGCCCCAGGGCAAAAGCACTGCCGAAAGGGAGGCTGTGGTTCTAGTCCTGGATGGCTCCGCATCTTGCTTGCTTGCTTGCCTCTCTCTCCCCGCCAACCCATGTCCCCGTTTTGGGCTTCTGTAGCCCTCATGCCAGATCCTCTGCCTTCTCTTTGCCTCAGGGAGATCCGGAACGTGGAGCTGCTGAAGCTCCGTTTTGGGGAAGCCCAGATGCACTACTGTGAGGTCATGTTAAAAGTAAGTGAATGGCTTGAGGTGGGCGCTTGCCACATGCCCAAGAAAGCTCCTTCGACTGGCGCCTCTACGGAGTGGGGAGGGACTGCAGCTGGGCGGCAGAGCATAGCCAGTGGGCTGGAGGCGGCCCCAACGCAAATGCCTTCGGTAGGCCAGCAATCCAACCCGTGGCCTTTCCGCCTTTCCCCTTCATCAGGACATGGCGGACTCGCGCCGCATCAACGCCAACATCCGCGATGAGGAGCAGAAACTCCCCGAGGAAGAGAGGCCTCCCTTCAGCCTGGTGGCCGTTATCCTATCCAGCGAGTTCTGGCCACCGCTGAAGGAGGAGAAGCTGGAGCTCCCGGAGCAGATCAAGGAGGCCATGGAGGCCTACTCCAAGAAATACGAGAAGCTGAAGGTAGGAGAGGCGGCACGGGGGTGCCAGCGAGGGAGGCCTTTAGTGTCTGGAAAGCGCTGGGCTGAGGGAAGGGGTTCTTCGATCGGACAGCCAGATCTGGTGCTCGGGAAGGTCTCTGGAGAGAGCTGAACCCCACCCCCCTGTAGCTCGGCTTGTGGCAAAGACCACGCCATCCTTGTTTGGCTTTTAGGTTCCTTTTCCTGCATCGCTGTGCATTTATTTATTAATTAAAATATTTGTACCCTGTGTTTTCCCCTTGATCAGAGGGGGCCCAAAGCAGCTGCTATAGGAAGCTGCCATATACTGAGTCAGGCCCTGGGTCCATCTAGCTCCGGATTGTCTACACAGACTGGCAGCGGCTTCTCCCAGGTTGCAGGCAGGAGTCTCTCTCAGCCCTATCGTGGAGATGCTGCCAGGGAGGGAACTGGGAACCTTCTGCTCTTCCCAGAGCGGCTCCATCCCCGAGGGGAATATCTTATAGTGCTCACACAACAAGTCTCCCATTCATATGCAACCCGGGAGGACCCTGGCATATAAGCAGAGCACGAGAAACCATGCAAAACAAACCACTAATCATAGAACCCCTCTAATGATGCAGCTGCACAAGCACCATCTCCAGCAGGTGGAGAAGCTAGTGGATCTGAGGGGCAGGGTCCGCCGCCGTGGAATTCCCTCCTTGGGGAGATCCAACAGGCTCCCTCTCTTTCCCCTTTCAGCCGTCTGGTGAAAACCCTCGTGGTCTCATGCTTGATGAGTCTGAATTGATTTCTGTTGTGTTAGTGCCGCTTGTCGTTGCGCATTGCTTGCTTGGGTGCTGAGCATGCCCTTCTGTCTGGTCCTTTGCAGGCCATGCGGACGCTGAACTGGAAGCACCACCTGGGCCTGGTGAACCTGGACGTGGAGCTGGCAGACCGCAGCCTCTCCCTCTCCGTGTCGCCAGTGCACGCGGCCATCATCCTGCACTTCCAAAGCAAGAGTGAGTCTGCCGGTCCCCACACCAACACACACACACACACACCCCTGTCGGCCTGTGACTGTGCATTGCCGCTCTCTGCTGGGAGGAAGAGGCTGCAGCAGCTGCTCTTCCACAACACTTGCTGGCGTAGCGGTCCTCTAGCTCAGTGTTGGCTGGCAGCAGCTCCCCCAGGTGTTAGAAGACGGCCTTTCCGAGTGGTACCTGCCAAGGACTGAACCACTGGGGGAGAGGGGGAAGGCAGCTGGCCCAGGCCTAGGGCGTGTTTTGAAGGCGAGGGCGTGGAAACAGGGTCCAGCGTCTGCAAGAAGCGGCTGCAGGCAGCCCATGCCAGGGAGGGGTCTCTGGCTGTTGGGCCCAGCGAAGCCGTGAGCAGACCCTGGCTCAGGCAGAGCCCCTGCTTGGCCTGCGGAAGGGCCCCGTTCCGGTGGCCCGTCCGAGTCCACGAGGCCCTCTGTGTTCTGGTGGCCAGTGACCCGCCAGGCGGCTGCCCACCCTGTCCCGTCTCCCTCCCTGCCCTCCGCTCCTGACCCTGCTCCCGCCCGTGGCGTTTTCCAGGCACCTGGACCCTGGAGGAGCTGAGCGAAGTGCTGAAGGTGCCGGTGACCTCCCTGCGGCGCAAGATGACCCTGTGGCTGCAGCAGGGGGTGCTGCGGGAGGAGCCGCCCGGCACCTTCGCCGTCATCGAGGAGGAGCAGAAGGACCGGGCCGAGAAGGTGGTGCTGATCGACAGCGACGAGGAGGGCGACTCGGCCATGGCCTCCCAGGCCGACCAGAAGGAGGAGGAGCTGCAGGTACTGCCCTGGGGGCCCTCATGAGGCCGCGCATGTCTCTGGACACCTGTGGAGGGCTTTGCCCTCCCCCCCAGCAAACCCCTGCCCATCTTGGTGAGCTGGGACTTCCCAGCTGGAGACCATGGGGCTCCTCCTTAGCCAGGATGCCTTGCACAGACTCCTCGGAAGCTGCCTTAAGACCCTTGGTCCATCTTGTCTGCTGGCTGTGGGCCGCCTCTAGCCTCAGAGGCAAGAGGCCTCTCAATCCCAGTTGCCGGGGAGCCACAGCAGCAGGAGAGAGGGCAGGCACAGACCTCGGCGACTGTGTGAAACAGGATGCTGGACTAGATAGGTCTCGGGCCTGATCCAGCAGGGCTGGTCTTATGTTTCTGTGTGCAAAGCAGATGCTGCACCACTGCGCTATGCCCCCATCCCCTGAGGGGAATATCTTGGAGTATGCACATGTAGTCTCCCATCCCAATGCAAACCCAAGCAGGCCCTGCTTGTTACTGCAAGACCAGCTCTCCTTTGCACACACCGGAGCCTCTGCCTGTATGACCCTCTCCTCTTTGGCCATCTCTCTTCCCGCAGCTCTTCTGGACATACATCCAGGCGATGCTGACCAACCTGGAGAGCCTGTCCCTGGAGCGCATCCACAGCATGCTCAAGATCTTCGTGATGACGGGGCCCATGGTGACGGAGATTGACATGCAGGAGCTGCAGGGCTTCCTGCAGAAAAAGGTCCGGGACCAGCAGCTCATTTACTCCGGCGGCGTCTACCGCCTGCCCAAGAGCTTCAACTGAGCTGTGTGCTGGATTCCGGTGGCTTGGGGATTGTGCTTGGCTGCAAAGTGGCTGCCCGCCCTGCAGGCGGCAGTGTGGTACTCTGACTTGCCTGGCCACGATGGTTGGAGGCGCTCATCCTCTGGGGACTGGCCTGCTGGGCCGCCCTGCCCTGTGCAGGTGGAGCTGTGGAGAAAGGCACCCCGTCGGCTGGGGCATCCGTCCCGTGTGCAGAAGGTTTTGGGACTGTCTGACAAAGGGCTTGTTTGGCCCTCTTCCTTGCTGATAATAAAAATGGCTGCCCGCTTGTCCGGTGGACTGCATTGCAGTGTTGTTCACTTCCGCCTTGTGGCAGGCCGGCCCAGGGGCCCCCTCTTGCGGCCCCTGCTCCACTCTCTTTCCTGGTGTGTATGATACAGGAAACATGGCGGCCAGGTTTGGTTCCCCTGGCGGGGCCAGCCACCCAGGAAGGTCGAGAACCAGCACTGCTGCGGGGAGTGGGTGGAGAAGAAGCGGAGGGCTGGTGGGTCCCCCTGGAGAGCTGCAGCCGACCCACCAAGGCCCAGGGGCCTGGCACAATGACCCGAGCCTTGCCCATGTGGAGGGTGAGTGGACCTCTCTTGTGCAGGGGCAGACCTGCTGAGACCAACGGAGCTGCCTCTTGGTCTGTTTTCTGTGCCCTTCTGGGTGTGGCGATGGCATTAGAATAAGAGTCTGCCAGCGCTGGGCTCTGTGCCATGTCAGGTTTGTCGGCTTCTGTGTGCAAGGTGGGCTTCTCTGCATCACAGGCCCGAGTCTCCACAAAGCCTGGCTGTGTTCAAGAGCCAGCCCTCTACATCCTGGTGGGTCAGGCCAAAGGCCCGTCCAGTCCAGACTCCCAGTTGCCTTTTCGCGGAATTGGAAAGGATTAAAACTCAAATAAAGAATTCAGGGCACAATCCAGTTTCTTTCCAGTGCTACTGTTCTGTCTTGGACTTTTCAGGCCGGGAAAAATAGGGAAATCTTAGGAGAGAATATGTCTGTGTCTGCAGGGCCTTTGTGGAGGGGAGCAGCAGGACCCTTTTTAAGAGCAGGTGTGGAGATAAGGTGCCTCCCCATGCTGAAAACTTGGTGGGGGGAGAGAAGAGCCAGGTAGGGGTGCCCGTCCCGTCCCGTCCCATTGGCCAGCAAACATTCTGGGGGCATTGTGATGTCACAGTTGGCCCCAGCATCGCTTGCAGGGTCCAGCCTGGCTGGGCCCAGCCAATTTCCCCTTAGCCCAAGCTCCTTGGTGGGTGTGACGCATTCGGGAAGCCTCCCAGTTATGCTGCTGACTTGTCTGGGTGGCGTCCTGTTCTCCATAAGCATTTTTGCTGCATTTTCACGTGAGGGTAGGCTGGATTTTGCCTCTTCGTTTTGCCTTGTGGTCTTTCTCCGCTTCAGCCTGTCGAAGTTAGGGAAGGGCTTCTCCTCCCACCCTCTAAGCAAATGGCCTCGTGTTCCAGCTTTTCTTTCCCCTCACCCCAGATGTTGGAATGGGGTGAACCTTCCAGCCCTTCAGTGTCTAGAACCACCATGAGAGCCGGTTCCAGGTCTGGCTGTGGGTATTCCGTGGTGCCAGGTAGACACGAGAGCTGCGGGGTGTGGTGCCCGGTCCAGAATTCAGCCTTCTGAGAGCACTGTGGTGGCCCTTGTGTGTGAGTGGGCTGCTTCTCGGCATCCTGAGGCCACTTCAGAGGCAGTGCAACGGAGTGGCTGGAGAGTTGCGCTGAAGGCAGCTCCAGGTTCAGATCCCCACGTGGCTGTGAAGCTTGACCTTGGGCCCGTCACCAGTCTCTTGCCAAACATACTTCCTGTGTGGATAAAGAAGAGGAGTGAATTCGCCCTCAGCTCCTTGGAGGAGGGAGGGGACTGGGAGAATGCAGCCAAGACCCAGAAGCGTTGAGTAGTTGGGTCTGCTTTTTCTGGCAGGGGTGGGAGGCACTGGTTCTGAGTAGCCAAGCTGGTCTCTGTCTTCTGGCCCCTTGGGAGTCGGTATTGCCTCAAAAACGCGGCTGTTTTTTCTATAGCAAAATCCTTGATCCCAACGGCCGCGAGGCATGAAGTCAGGTATGAAAGACTTGTGAATGGGCGCTCACCTGGTTGCCTGTGGCGAATAAAACAGTAGTTTCTCAGGAGTCCAGACGGCTGTGGGAGCTTGGCTGGATGTTCCTGCCCAGGTTGTGAGGACAAGCCTTTTGCCCGGCACCTGGAGGGATAGCCCTGAGCGGGGCGAATATGTCGAGGGGGCAGTTCCGCAATTTGGGTGCCGATACGGAAAAGGCCGCCTCCTCTCTGGTCCCAAGAGTTCGTGGAGGCCCGTCCCAGTTAAGAGCCAGCTGTCTTTTCCAGGCTGTCTTCAAGAACAGCCCCACGGAGGATGCATTGCAGTCGTCTCCCCGGGATGTTGCACAGGAGCAGCAAGAGCGCCTCTGCCGTCTGTTTTTAACTGGCACCGATTCTTCTGCCGTTTTGGTACTTCCAGCAGAAATGAGTGAGGCGGGGGCCTCTTGAGTTCAGTGCCTTGCTTATGATCCCCTAGAATTTCCCGATGATGACGGAGAAGACTATGACGACAGCCCCACGGACCAGTCCATGCCAGATGCCTACGATGAGGAAGACGAGGAAGATGACCGCGTGAAGAAGGTCGTCCGAAGGGCAGTGAGGAGGGTGAGTGTGGAGATGCCACCTTTGGCTGGCCGCCTGAACCCTCTGCATGGGCATGCTAAGTGTGGGGACTGGGCCGAATGAGGAGCAGGGACTAACCCATTTTCTTGTCGCCCTTAGTACCCAGAAGAATCTCAACTGGTGCTGCCGGGGAACCGACAGGTCTCCATTCCATGCAAGTTACTCTCCACCCCAGAATCTGTAGCTTGGCTGGGCATGGTTGCTGTTTTCCTACAAGGGGGAAACCGTGCGGAAGGGGCCCGTTCCTTGCTTAATGGCTAAGGTGGGAGGAGCCGTGGGGGAGTCTTATCCTGCCTGGCAGTTCTAACCAGAGACTGGGAACAGCTGAGCAAGAAAGAGGAGGTGTCTCTGTACAGTTGGATGGCTTTTAATGTCCTGGGGGGGGGAAGGGTTGGGGTCTCGGGGTCTCCCTACTCACGGATACTTCCCCCTTATGTCGTAGTGGCGCGGACGGTGTGCGAATGCCCAGAGGTGCTGAGCAAAGGGACGCTGGGGGCCATCGTGGCAGCCCTGGCCTTCCTGGGCTTCTTCTCCACCTCGATGCTGCTGGTGGTGATCATCTGGGTCATGCGGATGGCTGAGAAGCAAAAGTGAGTCTTGCGGGCCAGGAAGAGGAGGCGAGGGTCCGCTTTCCCCTGTGGTGGGGCCCCATGGGCAGGGTTAGACCCCCACATCTCTTATCCTTCCTTGAGAAACGTGTGGGTCTCCCTTCTAGGGAGATTCTTTCTTTCTTCCTCATCACCCCCGAACCTGCTCCCTTCTACCCTCTTTTCCCCAACTGCTGTCTGATCATATAGAGCCCCCTCGTTGGGAGTCAGATCATTTATCCCTCTGGCCCAGTATCGTCTGCTCTGACTGGCAGCAGCTCCTTAGGGTGGTCTCCTCCCAAGCGGAAGGCTCCTCAGCCACTTCCGAATCCTCCAGCTCTGTGCTAACAGATGTCTCTTTGTCTTCTTCTCAAGGAAAACGCCAAACTCTCATGCCACGAGGCCTCTCCCTCCCGTCCCGTAAGTGACACAGGCTGAACCAGCAGCAGTAGGTAGAGTCCAGAACGATGTATTTCTGCACTGGGGTGGGGTGGGGGGAACACCCAGACGAACACGGCAGCCTGCACTCTGAAGCTCTTCATGCAAAGTGGTGATGCCCTTTGAGCAGGTGGGTGTGTCTTGGCCTGGAAATGGCCCGGAGATTGTTGCACTAAACTACAACTCCCATCATCCCCAGCCACACTGTCCGAAGGCTCTCAACTTCTACATGTGTAAGTGCTTGAAACCCCGGGGAAGCAGCTGATCCCTGAAGAAAGCTCTAGCTTCTCTAGCAACCTGTCCGCTTAATCTCGGCTGATGCGGAGCTGGCTAGGGCTGTACAGGAAGAGCCTTTGGTACATTCCCCGGAGCTCTGTTTGTTGTTTCCCCACATGCCTGAGCCAAGGAGGAGAGGAATTGTGGCACAGCACCGTGAGGGAGGCTGGCGCAAGGAGGGAAGCATGTCTACTTTTCAGCACTGCCTGTCTTGTTAAAACCCGTTTCCCTGTGATCGCAGGCCTCCCCGCCCAGAGCACACGTACCTGGTCCCCAAACGTTCTTCTCGTGTGTATGCAACGGTACATCCAGGCCCGTGAGTAGCGCATCTTTCGGCTCTCCCTGTTTCTGACCTGGAGAAGCCTGGTCTTCCAGCCGTCTCCTGCACCCCAAATGAAACCATCCACACATCACAAGACCTGCCCCGAGCTGCTTGTCCTTCTGTGGCATTCTGCTTTTGCTTGCCATGAAAGCAGCCGGGAGCCCTGGGCCCACACACTGTCGAGGATATCTTGGTAACTGTCTGCTTGCCTTTCTTTGCAGCAGCCCTTTTGGTGTGGCCAGATACTTTCCTTGCTGACTTAGGAAATTTAAAACCGCCTGCAAGGTCCAAGCGTAGCCCAACTGGAGTAAATCATTTGATTTCTTTTCAAACCAATGCATATGCTTTGCTGGGGATTAGCCAGTTTAGGCTCGGCTCACTAGCCATCCATTGTTTGTGGCTGCCACCACTCCCTATCTCCCCTCCCCATCTCCCCTCTCTTCTGCGGATCCTTTTAGAAGCAGGACTTCCGTCACTTGCACTGAGACATGGAGAGGGTAAGAAACAGGGGAGCCCTCTCTGGCTGCTCAGAAAGGATTCCTGCTATTCCTTACCTTCTTTAAAAATGGCAATGGAAACGAGACCTCTGGGGAGGAGCTCTGTGTGGGTTGGGTGTCCTGCTCGCCAGAGGGCTGGGGCACGTGCCACAGGCTGGCAAGTGGATTTGTAGATGCTTGCACTCTGCAAAACCAGTATTGCTAATTCACCTGCTGGTGGAGGGGATGGATGGCATAAGCTGTCCCGTCCTGCCCTCTCTTGGATCAGTTCTTTTAGCAGTGCTGAAACTCACTCTCTTCCCTTCCAGACCAGCTGCAGAGGGGGAATATCTTAACGCCAATGAAATAAACCCGGGTCCCAGGTGAGTCGGGAGGGGAGGTCTGTGATCTCCAAGCCTTGATTCTGAACAAGGGATCTTGGATCCAGTGATTATTTTAACATTTGCATGCCCATTAGTCTTCTAGAGCATAGCATCGACTGCCCTGTGCACTGTTGTGAAAAAAGCAGCCCAGTAAATATATAAGAACAGGACTACTACGGACTTGAGAAATCCATGAATAGAACTATGAATGGCTGCTAATTGTAAGAACCAAGAGGAGAACTTCCATGTTCAGAGGTAGTCTGCCTCTGAATCCTGACAGGGCAGTGCCCTTGCTGCGGGAGTCTTGTGGAAATCAATCTGATTGACCAATGCAGGAAGCAGAAGAGTGGACCTGCTGCATCTGGTCGGGGTTGTTTGTCTGTTCTGTGTTGCTGCAGTGCCAGTGTCCCTGTTGAACTGTTCAGGGAGGCGCTATTCTTCTGCTGCCAGGGACTGAACCATAGGCTCCCTGCATGCAGAATCAGTGGCATTCTGCCACTGAGTGAGGGCCCCTCCTTGCCCCATGTGAGGGTGGCAGTCCGCTGCTGCTGCTGCTGCTCCTCCTCCCCCTTCCTGCCAAGTTGGAGTGGAAGGGAGGACAGGAGCAGGAGAAGCCCTGACTGGGGATCCCTTAAGACGGCTGCAGTAGCGAGTTCCACTTTCTCCGGTTTCAGACTCTATCAGCCCAAACGTTACGGGAATGTTGACCAGACGCCACCGGAACTCAGGTGAGCAGGAATCAAAAGGGGAGATGCAACTCGGTACCAAACACAGCAGGGAAGGCGTGGGGATGCCAAGGTGGGCTGGAAATACAATGAACGCCACATGGCGGATGCCGTATTTACCTTGACCCAAGCCTAGTTTCCCCCCTGCAAAGCCTTTGCTGTCAGGCACCGAATGCTGCAGCAATGATAGCCTGTTTCTTGTGATGCCAGAACCACTCCAGATGACGATTATGTGTGCCCTATTATGGCCTCTCCGCCCCGTGGCTCTCCGCCCCGTGGCTCTCCGTCCCTTAGCTCTCCGCTCCGTGGATCTCCGCCCCGCGGGTCTCCTCCCCGCGAATCTCCGCCCCGTGGCTCACCACTGTTCATGACGCCCCCTGTTACCACGTGAGTATGCGGAATAAAGAGGGGGCTTTCCTTTTGCTGAATCCTTGCCCAGTGACCCGGGGCCATGGCCAGAACAGGGGGCCCGTGGCTGAACCACCTCACTCAAGGATTTTTAAAAAAACAACAACAGGCATTTTAATTTGTGACGGGACCACTTCTGTTGTAGCATTTCACCTCTGAGCATGGGCAGACTGTGGGGCAGAGGTGCACCTAGCTCATTTTGGAGCCTAGACCTAAAGGCCTTTGGAACCTCCCCCCACCCCACCCCCTGCGCAAATTAAGCATCCTCATGCTCGGCCAGGCGACCACACTGCCTGGGGCAGACCAAAGAGGATTTGGGGGCGCCCAGGGGCCGTGGAGGAGGCCCTGGACTTCGGCGCCAAAGTCTAGGGGTAAGAACACCTCTGCTGTGGGGGCTGCCAGCCTTTAATGTGGCTTTCGGATTTACCCGCGTGCGGCTGTCCTGAGCGGAGGAGTGCTGTGTCCTCCGTGGCTCCAGCATTCCTTCCCGGCCACCAGCCACAGTGTATGTTTCAGCTGTGCTCTGGGAAGCCTGGCTTGAAAAGTCGTGAAGGTCACTATTGCGTTCCTCTTTTGCAATCCAGCCCTCCTGTTCCGACCTACGTAAGCCTGGAGCCGCAGTCTGGGCCGACTGGATCGACGTAAGTATTTATTTTATCTTTATTTATTTAACATATTTTCATACTACCCAAAACTTAGGCCTCTCGGCGGTTTACAAGTATGAAGAACAAGATACAGGGGGTGCAGGGGTAGTATTCCCTCTCACAGGGATTCCCAGATGTTGTAGACTACAACTCCCAGAATCCCCAAGCAAAAGCTGTTGCAGTCGTCAACATCTGGGAATCCCTGTGAGTGGGAACACTGGTGGAGGCAGGGACAGGGGGATGTGGGATTCTCTCTCCCTAGACATCTTGGGTTGGAGATGGCAGGTATAAGTGACTCGGGTTGGGTGTCTGAGTGGTGTGCGTGTGTGTGCATCTTGCTACTTTGGGAGCTTAGACCTGTCTGCTCTCCCGTGGAAGCTGCTTCTCACACCAAGAGCTTTAGAAAGTTTACAGGGTATTACAGCACCACAAACCCTCTTTACAACCATCACCTACAAAAGGCCAAATAGAGGAGAGAAATACTGACCAAACTAGATGGGAGATCCTGTCTGCTCACCAAACTGTACAAACACACACACACACGCACACACACACCAGTGCCCCTTTCTTCATAACTACCTCTGGGAGTACATAAAGATCCACCTTTCAGGTGTGTGTCTCTTCCTCCCACCCCCCAGCAAAGATTCTTGCTGTCCACCATAAAATCAATGGCCTTCCAACTGGGCACCCAGCAGAGCTGGATGGGACCAGAAAGTCCTCCTAATCTTGTGTTTCTTTCCTATTTCTCTCCCCAGTCCAGAACTCCTTTCCCCTTCTTCAGGTGCCCAGCGGATAAAGAGAGGGTGAGTGGGCACCTCCTGGGACTCTGAGAAATGGGTGTGGCTTGGGTGGACCAGTCCATGTTGGGATGATGGCTAGACAGATACAGGACAGAATCCAGACTGCAATGCAGGGTACTCTAATGGTTTCCAAAGTCCCTGCCCCTAACCCTTACAATGGGATTAAAAAAATCTTAGAAAAGAAAGGAATGGTATTAGACACTTTGAGCAGGCTGTCTTCCTCTCTCCCTTATTTCTAAGAGCTCAGCTTTCTCAGTCACAGCCAATAACCTGCAAGACCCCTGCTTCTCTGCAAGCAAATAGGCCTTGCAAAACCCGAGCCGTTCCGCCCAAGCAGAACTCGTTCCAAAACCACAGTCCCTCTTGCAAGTGAAGTAAGACTAGTGTTACTGGACCTGAGCTGCTAAAGAGGGTGCAGATCTGAATCCAGGAGAGGAGCAGTGCTCCAGCTAACGAGCACAGTTCCCTGTCACTAGTTTTCCCCCCCAGGGTAGGAACTTTCACCAGCAACTTTGTAAGGTCTCGCAAGACCTCAGCTCCTCTGCCAGCAAGCTGAGCCAAAGTAACTTCCATTAGGACATACAGCATAGCAGCTTTTAGCCTGTTTTGCTCTTTGCATAGTTGTAGGCCTATGATCCAAACAAGGATCGGTAGCCTTCACTTCTAGGAGTAGAGAGAAGCTTTAATGTCTGTGTTGAGAATTTCAAAAGTTAGCTGGTGAAGAATCCAACGGAGTTCTCTTTTTTCCTTCCTTCCTGTACCGTTAACAGATCTGATGACCATATTTACGAAGAAGTGAACTGAGACACTTGAGACAGAGCATCCTCTTGCGAGAACTTTGCCATGGACACCTTGCGCTAGGAGTTATCTTCAGCGCTTCAAGTGCCGGCTGGAGAAGCTCTAGGCCTTTGTATTAAAGCGCAATTTTAGTTTCCTTTCGGTCCGGTCATTTACAAACTCTCTATCTTTAGGAATCTGTTCCACGTTGGCTTCTCAAGGTAGCCTCACATGTTTGCCACGGGACCCCTGCAGTAGAATATCTGAGGGATTTGAGCCTTAAAAGAATCGAAGTCGGGTTGCTCACCCTGGCAACTCCAGGCCTTCCCTGGAGGAATCAGCATCTACCCCCAGGAGACTCCTAAAAGCAAGCTTGCAGATTTGAATGGCTTGATTTTAAAACCCTGGAGATCTAAATGGGTTGAGTTAAAAAATACGGCAAACAAAAACACCATCTCCAGGAATAGCTTCAGTCACAGTTAGCAACCCGGGCTCTGAGGGATGAACACAGCCACCAAATCGTGTCCATGGTTGCAATGTGTGGTCTCTGACGACTCCATTGTTTTGTACCCCCTGCCTTTACTGAAATCTGAAATGGTGCCCGTGCAGCTAATCTGCTTTTGTATATCTTGGCTCAAGCTTGCTTGCTGCCTGTGTAACCATCTACTGAAAACTGTTGCTATGTGAATCGGAGAGCAAAGTCCACTTCCTTAAGGGCCGGGTTGAAACCCTTACGCCTGAAGGAAATGGCTGCATATAGACGTCAAGGGTGGCCGTGGCCAGCATGCCATCACTCAACCGCGGTGGCACAGTGCCTAGAAATGCTGAGTGCTTTATGCATCTCCCTTTCAGACCGTCAGAAACTCTAGATTCACTTAGTAATGTTTCCTGGTGTGGCAGCTGAAAAAGGCGTAGGATTTGGGCACTGGGTTATTGAATGAGCGGTGCCAATTCAATATGCCCCTTGGGCATGCATGGAGACTGTAGGGTGCAGATGAATTATAATGTCTTAGAAATGATTCAGCTGAACAAATTAAGTCAGTTAAAATAAATATCATTTAAATAAATAAAACTGGTTTTCAGTGGGTTTCTGGTTTCAGTTTTAGTCTTGTCTGCCATTTTGTCGTGTTGCTGTTTTGCTTTTGTGCTTGACTTATTGGGGGCAGGGTGCTTACCGTGAGCCGCCCTGAGCAGCCGCAGGATGGAAATACTGAACTAAATAACAATATTCATGTAAATTATGTTTGTTACATACTTCTAGAAGTCCTAACACAGCACATGTATCTGTATATCAACTTATTTGCATGCAACCTAATAATATAAAATGAGCAGCTTGCAGCTAGACTCATTACTTATGATTAAGCACCCTTGAATTCAGTGACAAGCTCGGAGACATGACTTTCGTCCCGATGCTGATTATTATGTCTTATTATTAAAGCTGCAAGGTATACACTTATATAGATTCGCTGATATAATGGTGACGTGCAATATGCACGATGGATCTGCTACAATACTTCTCTCCATATATACTTCTGATATAGACAAATAATGTTAAGACTTCTACATTTATGTACCTGCAACTTTATATTGTAATATATAACGGGCAGCAGCTAAACTGGGCAGTCATGGCCAAGCACCACGGAAATCTCGTTACGATGACCATCTCCCCTTAGTGTCAATAGGAGATGCTGACTATTATATTGGTTAATAAATATTGAACAACGGCTGCTTAACCTTTCTAGGTTTCTATAAACTCATTCATACAGGACATGGCGTTATTTCTATAATGCCATGACCTGTATGAATGAGTGTGTATATACATGTGTGTGTGTATATAAAAATTGTGTGTGCGCTTGCTTAGTGCTTAACTGGTTTTTTCAGGGAATAAGTAAGAAAGTGGGAGGGAAGACCCAGTTCACTCCGTTTATTTTGCCCTGGTGGAGGGGAAAGTGGTGTGTTGTGTGGACCAGGCAGGCTTGTGCTGCTAGGCCTCGTTGCTAAGGGGAGCCTTGGTTACGCGTCCCCCACAACCGCCTGTCAGAGAATTGAGCCACTACGCCAATGCCAAGAGCTGGGGCGCAGTGCCGTTACGCTATAGAAACGACGTAGCGCGCATCATGAATAGGCTCCACCGGATTACTGGCTGCGCAAACGCGGTTTTCTTTCTCTCTCTTTTTTTTTTTTTTGAACTGCGGCCGTTACCAGGAGACCGCCTTTCTCTCGCGCGCCCTTCAGCGCCCGCTATCAATCATTCAAATTGGCCAATCGTGGGGAGCCGCTTGGACGTTAAAGCGGGAGTCATTGGGAAGCAGGTGGGGCAGCCGTTGCAGCGAACCAATAGGAAAGGGGCAGGGAGGAGGAGCAGCTCGAGCCACCAACGAGAAACGAAGGAGGGAGACCGAGCTCGAGCCAAAAGCGTTTAGATTTTTGGGGGCGGTTTTGAGACAGGCGGCAGGCTCACCCAATCAGAGCCGCCGCCGGGCTGCAAGCGCCCAATGGTCGCTGGGGAAGAGATGGGGTGGTGGAGAGGAGGCGGGGCGAGGACAGGGGCGGGGTCCGTGCGGACCACGCCCCCTTTCTTGCGTCTGCTATATAAGGCCGCGTCCGTTACCCTGGCGCAGCCAGACTCCGTTGCGCAGCTGTCGAGGAGGAAGCCTTGCCCAGTAGGAGGCCGTGGCTTGTGACCGTTCTGCTCGCCCGCCATCATGAGAGAGATCGTACATTTGCAGGCCGGCCAGTGCGGCAACCAGATCGGCGCCAAGGTGCGGGGCTCGGGCTGGCGGCGGGCGGGCAGGCACTGGGGCTTGGGCAGGGCTGGGCCCGGCCTTCTCGGTCCGTCTTCCTCCGTCGCTCATTCACTTTTTCTCTTTTCTTTCCTCTCCCCCCGCCCAGTTCTGGGAAGTGATCTCGGACGAGCATGGCATAGACCCCACCGGCACCTACCACGGAGACAGCGACCTGCAACTCGAGCGCATCAACGTCTATTACAACGAGGCCACCGGTGAGGAGGGATGGGATGGCCGGGAGAAAGGCCCGAAGTGCCCCCCCCGCAACAGTGACTCTGCGCAGTAATGCGCGGGAGGGCCTCTGAGCATGTGCAGCGTGCTCCTGTCTCCCATCCCTAATAATGGTGGCTAAAGAAAAGGGTGTGAGCTTTGATCAATGAGTTTCAGTAAACAGGCTCTTGAGAGTCCTGGCAAATTTTTGCAGACGGAATTCAAGGCAGTTTTGTGTTGGTGGTGGCTAGTGTTTCCATACTGCTCTGTAAATTCTGGGTGGGTTACAAATTAAAACGTGAGTGATGATTAAAACAACTAAATGTAACAATCATACAACAACTTGGAAACCTTATAAGCTAAAGCCTGATAAATAGGTGCATTTTCAGATGTTTAAAAGCAGCCAGAGATGGGCAGGTTTGGATTTTGTTTAGGAGTCCTAGAGAGAGCCTAGAAACAAATTGGAAATACGATGAATGAATACAGCCAGAAAGCAGCTGTTACCGGTTTCTTTGCTGTCAACTCTGACAAGCAGACACTAGCAGGGAAATATTATGTCTGGGATGGTCCTTGAAGGCTGCTCTGCTGACACCTCTCAGTTGGAGAGCTATGGTTGAGAAACAGGATCCGTGAGATGGCTGGTGTGACTTTCTCTTCTCCACCCCCGCTAGTTATAGTTTGCATGAAGTGGTGGGTGATTCTAGGCATGTGCGGAATGCCTCTCCCTCAAATGGCGTCTAGGGGAAATAATGCAGAGCTCATCTTGGCTAGCATATAACTAAGCCACAATAATGTGTGGAGAGTCCTGTAAGGTAGCCCTGGGTGTTTGGCTTGGCCGTGGCCCAGAACTCTGTATGTATTTCTCTTCCCTTTCCCCATAATTGCTCTGAAGCAGCTGGCACCTCTGATCAGGTGTGAGTGCCCCAGGCTCGTGAAGTGGGTTTGTAAGGTGAGCCGGGGCTTGCTCGTAATCTCTTGATTGAGGCCCAGAGCCTGCCTGCTCTTGTTTCCTCCCGCCTCCCAATATGCTAGCTTTCATTGCTATGTATGTGAAACAACACTCGCATGAGTGCTTCTGAGTACGTGCAAAGTGTTCTTGCCCTGAGAAAGAGATAACTTGGCCCTGCTGCACATTCGAGGTTCTTGGTAAGCGTCCTTTCTGTGAGGTAGACATTTAGACTTTAAAGAGGCATTCTTGTCGGTTACCTGACATGTACGTGCACCCTAAAAGGAAATCTGACATAGAATGTAGAAGAATAAGAACATGGTTCATGGGATACAGCCAAGGAAGGTGAAAACTCCTAAATAGACCTAGGCTAACAGGGATTCCCAGATGTTGACTACAACTCCCAGAATCCCCAGCCAAAGGCAGCTGTTGATGCTGGAAGTTGTAGTGGACAACACCTGGGAATCCGTTAGAGGGAACAGTGCTAGGCTCTAGTTTAGCTGGGGAATTTTTTCCTTTCCATGTGAGTGGGCCAGGAAGAGTGCTTCTGAGCATGTGTACAGTGCTCCAAAACAGTGGCTCTATCTCTTAATAGTGGTAACATCGCTGTAACTGACAGTGAATTAAGCGGGCTGCATTATCGGAATGGTAGGTAGAGCCGTTGATCAGATGTGGAGGAATGGGGCAAGGAAGGAAGAGACTAGGAGGTGTGAGGAAATGTGAAATGGCCCCTGGCAGTGGCGGATGTGGTTCAGGCTTCTCCTTTTGTGTGGGGAAGGTGTTGCAGAGTGCTTTGGAGGCTGCTGGCAAGGCTGATGCCAGCCAAAGGGAGTAGCCCTTCAGTTGGCCTCCAGGCTCAAATTTGGTCTAATCCCTTTTGTGCTCGGTTTTAATAGAATGGTGTTCTGCAGCCCCTGCTTGGAACCTGTGTGTTGCCTGAATAGTAACCAAGAGTGGTTGGCCCTAGGCTGGCCCTTTCCCAGCTGCTTCTAGTTCTGGCAGCTGAGCACCCCTTCCTCACTCTGGCTGATGACTGCTCTCTTCCACAGGTGGCAAGTATGTCCCTCGAGCTGTGCTGGTGGACCTGGAGCCTGGCACCATGGATTCTGTCCGCTCGGGCCCCTTCGGGCAAATCTTCCGTCCAGATAACTTTGTGTTTGGTGGGTAATACAAGTTGTGTGGAGGTTGTGAGTCAGGATGCAGCTGAAATGGCATCACTAACCTGCAGGCTTCTTTGATCCTAAAGCAGGGGTGGCAATCTTGGCCCTACAGCTGTGGAACTACAACTCCCATCATCTCCAGCCACAATATATTGCCTGGGTGTGATGGCAGTTGTAATTCAGCCACCTGAGGGCCAAGAGTGCCCAGTCCTAAAAGCAAAAAATAATTTGGAATAACTTAATTGTAAAAATACACATTTAAAATATTCTAATTTCTATACTAAATGTTTATATTCCTTTTCACAAGTTATATACAAGTTGGTATTTAAGTAACAAAGGTTCTGTATGTAACACAGGAGTCATTGGGTTTTGATTGTGACTGCAAAACTGATGATAATTTGGAGTCCTAAGTCCAGGAAGAGAGTCCTTTTAACCTTCCTGGATTTAGAACTCCAGATCATTCTTCTGTTTATCATATTTATATACCATCTGATATATGTATCTCTTGCACATTAGCTGCGTTGTAACAACACCGTACATGCTCAGCGTCCCAGTACTGAAATACTGTTGAATTCCCAGAAGATCGGGTGTGTGATCGGTGGAAACAAGGATTGGCTCGGCTACTGTTCTGTGTTTGCATTTCAGCCCTACCAGACTCTGGATTTGCATGAGAAATGCAAGGGTGTGAACTTGGAGCTGGGTGATCTCAACATGCAGTGAGCTCAGACATTCTAATATGTGCCCTGGTGTGTCTGAGATTGCCCATGGAGTTCAAGCTGTAGCAGCTCTCTAGTTGCCAAGACCAGCCCTGATGAGCCTGCTAGAGAAAATGTCTATACTTGGCCAAGAAAATGACATGAACATTTAATTGGGTGAATGAGATATCTTGATTGGGAGGGCCTGTGTGGACAGGATATGTTGTACCATAGAGATCTGCCTGGCGGCTGACACTTGCTTTCTTCTTCCAGGTCAGAGCGGAGCAGGGAACAACTGGGCCAAGGGCCATTACACAGAGGGGGCCGAGCTGGTTGACTCCGTGCTAGATGTGGTGAGGAAGGAGGCAGAAAGCTGTGACTGTCTCCAGGGCTTCCAGCTGACACACTCCCTGGGGGGCGGCACTGGTTCTGGCATGGGCACCCTCCTCATCAGCAAGATCCGCGAAGAGTATCCCGACAGGATCATGAACACTTTCAGCGTGGTCCCCTCCCCCAAAGTGTCGGACACTGTTGTCGAGCCCTACAACGCCACCCTCTCGGTGCACCAGCTGGTAGAAAACACGGACGAGACCTACTGCATTGACAACGAAGCCCTCTACGACATCTGCTTCAGGACCCTGAAGCTGACGACGCCCACTTACGGCGACCTCAACCACCTGGTGTCGGCCACCATGAGCGGGGTGACCACTTGCCTGCGGTTCCCGGGCCAGCTCAATGCCGACCTGCGCAAACTGGCCGTCAACATGGTCCCCTTCCCCCGCCTCCACTTCTTCATGCCCGGCTTTGCCCCCCTCACCAGCCGCGGCAGCCAGCAGTACCGGGCTCTGACGGTGCCGGAGCTCACCCAGCAGATGTTTGATGCCAAGAACATGATGGCGGCCTGCGACCCCCGCCACGGCCGCTATCTCACAGTTGCCGCCGTCTTCAGGGGGCGCATGTCCATGAAAGAGGTGGATGAGCAGATGCTGAACGTGCAGAACAAGAACAGCAGCTACTTTGTGGAGTGGATCCCCAACAACGTGAAGACGGCTGTCTGTGACATCCCGCCCCGGGGCCTGAAAATGTCGGCCACCTTCATTGGCAACAGCACGGCCATCCAAGAGCTGTTCAAGCGCATCTCTGAGCAGTTCACGGCCATGTTCCGCCGGAAGGCCTTCCTGCACTGGTACACCGGGGAAGGCATGGATGAGATGGAGTTCACGGAGGCCGAGAGCAACATGAACGACCTGGTGTCCGAATACCAGCAGTACCAGGATGCCACTGCTGAGGAGGAGGGCGAGTTTGAGGAAGAAGCCGAGGAGGAAGCCGCCTAAAGAGCCCAGCCCTCCGTGAACACCTGTGTAAATTATGTTGAAAGCTGTAACAAACTTTATTCATTCCAAACTTGTTCTGTTTTCTTTGTTCTGCACTTCCGATTTCTTCCTGATGTCATCTTCTGTCTGCTGCTGTACAGACATTAAAGGCATTTTCACCCTGCATTCTGTCTCCGCAGTAGTTCGTCATAGTAAGCCTTCCGGGTGCTGTTTCCAAAGGTTAGAGCATAACTCTGCCGTATCGCTGCAAAAACAGGAGTCTGAGTCAGCAGCTGCTCTCTGCCCAGACTGGTTTCTCCTGACATGTGGCAACATAGAAGGACTAAAAAGCCTGTGTGTGCCTCGTGCGTATCTCCTAAAAACATACTGAAGGCTTTGATTACTTTAGATCAGGAATTTGGAGCAGAGGGGTGGGGTACATGCCTGTGCCGTGAGAACTGGATCAGGCACTCTCACGAGCCCAAGCTGCTGCCACCTTTTGCTTTACTGCTCTGACCTCTGATTCAGAGAGCCAGTGTGGTGTAGTGGTTAGAATGATGGACTAGGATCGGGGAGACCCGAGTTCAAATCCCCACTCAGCCATGATATTTGCTGGGTGACTCTGGCCCAGTCACTTCCTAACCAGCCCTATCTGGAGATGCTGCCAGGGAAGGAACCGGGGACCACCTTCCTGCAAAGCAGATGCTGGCCTACAACTCCCATAATCCTTGGCTATTGGCCACTGTGGCTGGGGATTATGGGAGTTGTGGTCCAAAAACAGCCGGGGGGGGGGTGCTAATGTTGAGCAGGCCTGCCCAAGGTGAATGTCTTGCATCACTCAAATGCAGACGAGAGCTGTTCTCGCCTTTAGATGGCTTGTGATTCTTGGGTCCTGGGGGCATCTGTGAGTCTGGTGTGCAGCTTACAGTTGGGCCAAGCCTCTGCAGTTGCATAAAAATAGCTACTGGGCCCTTGATGTGTGGAGTGTTGCCAACGCCACGTTCTCTAAAGGCCAGTACTCTGCACATTGCCTTGTTTGCTTGACGGAGAGCACCAATTGTCCGGGACTCGCTTCAGTGGGTGCTTTCATGGGAAGCTGCAGCTGGGGGTCAACGTGACCTGTGCAGGTGAGACTGCAACCTTTTCTGGGTTTTTGTATTTTAAGAAACCCCGACATTTGGTGTGGTGGAAGAGAGGGGGGGTGTCTGCCACCCACAGCTTGAGCACCCAGCCGCTTAAAGTGTGAAGATTCTTCCCCAGGGAAGTGGCCTTTCCCTCCAGTGACTCGCAGCAGCAGCACCTGGCGTGCCAGACGGAGCAGGCATGGGAGAGCTTCTGCAGGGCAGCGCCTCTCACAAGGCTGGGGGTAGAGACTGCCCTTCCCAAGAGATTGGCTGGGGCGGGGGGAGCAAGGGCTGCCTGGGGAAGCTGGGCGGGGGCAGTGGGTCCTGCCCGGGACACGAGCGCCTGACTTACTTGGCACAAACCCAGTGTAGAACGGCATCAGGCCTTTGCTGGTGTAGATCTTGGTGTTGGGCCAGTAGGTGCGTGGCAGCCGCTTGCCAAAGCTGTACAGCGGGCTTCTCAGCATTTCCTGGGAGAGGACAGATGAGCTGCCTGAGGGAAGGAGCCGGCACGCTTCCTTGGGAGGTGGCCGTGGCCAGCTTGAGCCCCCGAGGACAGGGGTCCCAGTTCTTTGGTGGGGCTGCCTAGGTTGGGCCTGGACAATGCCAGCGTCTGGCTTCCAGCAGCACTCGGTCATGCAGGACACTGTGAGGCGGGTCTCCAGGAAGTGTTTCGAGGCTGGGCGGAGAGCTGGTGGCCACGGGTTCAAGACCAGCAGGTTGGGTGACTTCACGGACGGCTGCGGCTCGCAGGGTGTGGAGCCCTCTGCACTCCCTCGGGGGCAGTCTGCCCAGCCAAGCGAGTCCTGGGCGATCCAAGTCTGCCTGCTTCGGAGTATGCATGCCCCCTTCGGGTGGGGTCTGTCCTCATTTTGTCTGGGCTGACTGCCCCAGAGGGAGTGCAAAGGGCTGGACACCCTCCGAGCCACAGCCGTTCGTGAAGTCACCCAACCTGCTGATTTTGAACCCGTGGCCACAAGCTCCCCTGCTCCACAGACCTCTCTAGCTTTACCTGGTTTCTGTCAAACTCGTTCATGGCTTCTTTGACCCCCTTCAGGTAGTTGACGCCCATAATCCAGGTGAAGCGTGGGATGAATCCAGTGTACCCTGTGGGAGAAGAGGGGAGACCTTTGCTAGCATGGTCCCTGGGGAGGCTCAGAATCTTGGGGTGTTAAGACAGAGCTAGCTTGATGGGGGGGGGCCCTGCTAATTCCACCCAGGATGTGGCGGCTAAAGACCCTCATGATGGCAGGTAAACTGCAGTGGGAAAAGTTTCACCAGAGAGGAACTGCAGGGTTATTTCCAAGGAGGGACAGCGGAGAAACTCCCCCCATCCTTTCTCCAGCTCTTTATGGGGAAGGCTCTTTTATTCTAGAGCAGCAACGTCCCCTGCTGGCTGTCAGTCACCCACCTGAAATAGCTTTCCGCTGAATGAGGTTGGGCATGTCCAGCCGGGGGGTCCATCCGAAGCGCTTCACGTCCACCGTCTCGGTCACTGGCGGGAGCGGCACTGCTTCGAGATGGGTGGGCTAAAATCCAGAAGGCAGGGAATGGGGACCTTCAGATGCCAGCATTCCCTGCGTCCCAGGGCCTTTCTCTGCCCCTGATCCAATCACAGCCCCTTGGTCCTCCCCAACCCCAGCACAAATGTGAAAGAGCACTGAGCATTTGGGAATTAAGAATCAAAAAGCTTCAAGGAAACAAAAGTGCGTGCTTTGTCTTATAAACGGCATGGGTGCACAGCCTGGGGAACTCCCTGCCTCTTTAAGGGGTTTTTGCCTTGACTCATACCTGATCGGTTCCTTTGAGGGTGGGGGCGCTTCTCCAGCCCTGCCCGCACGATAGCGCAATGTCAGTTTTGCAGGGCCCTCGGCTGTCTTCCTGCCCACACACCAGTGGGATGTCTGGGTGGCACACCACTTTCCGGTCGCCGTTCATGGACACCAGATTCGAGCCAGCCGTGGAAGCAAATTGCCTCCATCCCGGGCCGCACGCCAGCCTGATGCCGGGGTGGCAGGGAGTGTACTTTCTCTGCTGGTAGAGTTGTGCTGCATTGGCGTCCTTCCACACCTGGCTGTCAGCCAGGGGGCCGATCTTCGCGATAGGGGGCCGGGGCTCTATGCCTGGAATAGGAAAGCAAGTGTGGTAGGGGACAAAGCCTGAAAAACAGAAGAAAAATGCCCACCCTGTGTCAATAGGTCCTGGTCAAAAACAAGGTGGGAGGCCCAGGCTCTCTGCCCAGCTTGCTGACTTTCTAAGAGTGAGGAGATTTCACCATGGTCATGTCAAAAGAGCTCTGCCCATCTTTAGCTGTATGACAGTGTGGTCCTAGGTATCTTCACCCAGAAGTCAGTACGACTTAGCCTGTGTCCTGCTACTGTGCAATGAGATCACTGAGGACTCCTGAGAACTCAAAGTTCACATCCACAAAGGAGGCTGCCCACTGCATCTCTGCACGAGTTGCTGCACCTTCAGTCGGGAGTCGAGTGCAGGACAGTGATTCCCTCAGTGGCAGAAAACCTCCTCTGAAGACAGGTCATATTTATCCTTCCTAGGGTTGCCAACATTGCAGGATTGGTCTGGAGTCTCCAAGCATCTCCATCAATCCCCAGTGATTCTTGAATGTAAGTCTGGAACGTTCAGTGGCTTGAGCTTGTGACAAATGTTGGGGGAAACAATCTCCAGGGCGGCAGAGTTGGCAATCCTAACATACTTTAAAGGCAAACCTACTGGGGTGTAAAAGCCTGAAGGCCTCCAATTTTTAATTCAGGGGAAAACAAACATAACTCTCAGAAAATTGGAAAACTGTGATCTACACAAGAGCAAAGCCACTCTGAGTAATTGGCAACTCATCTCTTAGGAACATAGGAAGCTACCATATACTGATTCGGACCCTGGGTCCATCCAGCTCAGTATTGTCTACCCAGACTGGCAGCAGCTTCTCCAAGGTTGCAGGCAGGAGTCTCTCTCTCAGCCCTGTCTTGGGGATGCTGCCAGGCAGGAACCTTCTGCTCTTCCCAGAGTGGCTCCATCCATATCTTACAGTGCTCACCATTCAAATGCAACCAGGGCAGACCCTGCTTAGCAAAGGAGACAATTCATGCTTGCTACCACAAGACCAGCTCTCCTTGAGCACTCATATGTAGTTCTGGAGCGGAGCAGTGAGTGAACAGCAACTTGGCAGTGTGAATAAAGACACCCACCTGTATATCCAGGGATGTAATTTTGGTACTGATCCAGCATATCGGCCGGAGGGACTTCCCGGCGGCTGAAATCCTCGATGAACTTTGGCCGGCTCAGAGGTGTAAGCACGGAGTAGGGGCTTTTCTGGACTTCAGGGTCTGTCAGCAAGTTGTTGGTGGTTCTGCCATATGTTCTCCCAACCTGGTAGCGGACCTGAGGGTAAAAACCCCCATATCTGGGGAAGGAAATGACAGATAAGAGAGCAGGGAAGAAATTTCATTTGTTGTTGTTTAGTGTATTTCAGAAAAGGTGCATAAAAATACAGCTTTATCTGTTTCCACAGGAAACCATGTGTGATATTCCTGTGATGCCCATTTCTTGCTCTAAATCTTTTTGGAAAGAAGTACATTCAGTATTACAATTAAAAGCCAACAGGCCACACTTTAAGATGATATTGAAGCTATAAACAACATTCTAAGCAATGCTATTTGGTTTTATTTTTTGGATGAAACTTGTACCTGCCTTTCGATAAAAGAATCAAGGTGCCTGTCAGTGTCATGTCATAGGCTTTCTTGCATCAAGAAAAGAGAGAGCCCTGCCTTTTGATCCTAAGAATATCATAATTGCCGTGATGCATCTGACGAAAGGTTCTTGAAGTCTAGTCTCCAATTTCCAACAGCAGATAGTCAGATGCATGCTTCTCAGAAACGCACAAGCAGAACATGGAGGCAAGAGGCCCCCATCACCCTCCCAGGTATACTGCCTCTGTTTGTGGAAGCTCCACAGTTGGTTCTAGCAACCATTTGCCATGCTACAAAATGCCATTCAAAGGCTGTCCAGTTCATGTTAACTGTTCCCCCTAAAAGTGTCGCTGCTTCATCTATATGTCATGCTTCTTTGGCAGCATAAAAGGAGGAGGTTCAGCCTGGAAACCAGAGGACTTACCCAGGAATATAGTATGGTTCTTGGGGGAAGAAGCTACATTTCTGAGCCGCTGTCATGGTGGCCAGCACAGTTGGGTTTGGCTCCTCTGGTTACAAGAGGCAAGGCCAGCAGGGTGGGTTAAAAGCACTGCAGTTTTGTTACCTGGGCAACCATTGTGAAGCAGCATCTGTGGCTATTCCTCCACATCTTTAGCACACGGGCTGGCAGGCAAACGAAGGGCAAACATTCAACAGGTAAAACATTCCCCCTGTGCTGGGGGAAAGCTATGTCTGTTGGATTTTTGTCTGTCAATGTGCTATTAGAAGGTAAGGCAAGAGACCTTCACTAGTTTCATGTCCCACAGAGGCTGGTACTCTGAGGGAGACTGCCTCTGTATGTGGAGGTTCCACTCTTAACTTAAAATGGCTAATAACGACTGGAAGGAAAGCCCATTCAAATGCAACCCTGCATAGCAAAGGGGACAATTCATGCTTGCTACCACAAGACCAACTCTCCTCCCTGACTTCTATTAATGTGCTTGCCGAAGGGAAGTAAACTGTTAGTTTGGCATTTTTAGGACTGCAACTTCAAACATTATTTATCTTATTGCATCATGACCCTAGATGGTAAATTTTAAATCACATTAAATGTGGATTTTACAAATCCAAATGGTGCAGGATTCTGTATGCACAGTTTGGTATCTGTAGGTCATTGGGAAGTATGCCTTTCTTTTGCAGAAACACATGCTTCAAAAAATATAATAAAATATTAATTAATACAACATATAGAATAAAATAATAAAAAAATAACCCTGCCTGTCTTGGCATCTCTTCCCCCTCTCCTCTCCCTGCAGCTCTCCTTGGCCGCTTGCAGCCTTTCCGGGTGTGAACTGAGCGGGGATATGCCCTGAAACTGGGGGTGGGGAGAGAAAGGGGGCCACCCCATAGCCCGGTGGGTCTGCATGTCTGCCCTGTTGTTCCTCCTCCTCCTCCTCCTGGCTCCTGCGGCTGCTTTCTGGGGAGCCGCGCTTGAAGGTTCCGGGCAGGGCTGCGGTTTCCGGGGGGGAAGACTTCAGCAGCGCACCGGGCGAAGTCCAGCTTCCGGCGGCGCTGCCTGTTGGTGAGTGGAAAGAAACAGCTGTAGCTCCATGCGCGGTAGGGAAGGAAGAGAGGGAGGGACGGACGGACAGACAGGCGGGGGCACGCAGCAGCTTCCTCCTGACCTCAGTCAGGACTAGCAGCGTGGCCAGGCTCAGAGCTTTCCCTGCTGGGGTGGGGGTTGCTGTGGCAGCTCGCCTTCTCCCCCCCCCCACCCGCCTCTCTCCTCTTCTTGGATTCCTTCCCGCCCAGCCACAGCAGGAGGCTCAAGCTCCTTCCCCCAAAGGCACCCCTTCTGCCCTGCAAGGCCTTCTCCCTGTCCCCAGAGAGGTGCAGCTGGGCGTAGGGGGGGGGCAGTATTCCCTCCGACAGGGATTCCCAGATGTTGTTGACCACGACTCCCAGAATCCCCAGCGGCCATGGCTTTTGCTTGGGGGTGATGGGAGTTGTAGTCAACAGCCTCTGGGAATCCCTGGGAACACTGCTGCAGGCATGTGTGTGTGTGTGTGTGTGTGCGTGCTTCTGGGGTGCTGGAAATGCACTCTGCACAGGATGCTTCTTGGCAGGTGTGCCTCCTCCTGACCCTTCTTGCATGTCTGATTTCCTCCCTCCCTCCCTCCCTCCCTTTCTTGGCACAGTGTTTTGTGTGTGGTGCAAAACCACTTATATGTTATATCAACACGCCTTGATTAAAATGACAAAGTTTCGTCTATTGGCTTAGATGGGTTTTTTGGTGGTCTGCTCCAGTTGGGCTTGTTTTTAGGTAGAGTGCGTCGGACTGTAAGACATTCCCTTCAGCGGATGGGGCTACTCTGGGAAGAGCAAGAAGGTTCCAAGTTCCCTCCTTTGTATCTCCCGATAGGGCTGGGAAATTCTCCTGCCTGCAACCTCAGAGAAGCCACTGCCAGTTTGTGTAGGAACAGAGGAAGCTGCCATCTACTGAGTCAGACCCTGGGTCCATCTAGCTCAGTATTGTCTACCCAGACTGGCAGCAGCTTCTCCAAAGTTGCAGGCAGGAATGTCTCTCAGCCCTATCTTGGAGATGCTGCCAGGGAGGGAACTTGGGACCTTCTGCTCTTCCCAGAGCAGCTCCATCCCTTAAGGAGAATATCTTCCAGTGCTCACACTCCTAGTCTCCCATTCATATGCAACCAGGGCGGACCTGCTTAGCTAGGGGGACAAGTTATGCTTGCTACCACAAGACCAGCTCTCTTCTATTGTGTAGACAATAGTGAGCTAAATGGACCAAGGGTCTGACTCGGTATAAAGCAGCTTCCTATGTTGTATCATCATCATCATCATCATCATCATCATCATCATCATCATCAATAAATTTTATTTGTTAGCCGCCCCCATAACAAATTATTCTTTGGGTGGCTTTATGTTCCTATGTTTAAAATATTTACACACACACACACACAGACAGAGGGTCTCCCATAGATAGCTTCCAGCATTTCTCAGCATGGCTGAATTTTTCATGGGGCCAAGACAACCTGTTTTGCACATTCAGAGGTTGCAGATCTATGGCTCAAAAAATGTGCATGTGGCAGTAGCTAGTAAATGAAGCCAGGATTCCTCCCTCCACAAAACCCAGAAAGTATTAGGTGCTGCTGCTTGATATTCTTTGGTCTCCTTCTCCAGCAAGGAAATGTCCTCTTTGCATGTGGACAGAATGCCTGGTCCCGATTACGCCAGGGGGCACTGTTCCCCAGGAAATACTTGCAGCTTAATGTCAATTCTTACTGGCTATTTTTTTTAGGAAGGAGGAAGAGAGATGTCCTTTTAAAAAATGGAATCAATCTATTGTCTGGAAGGCCCTGAGAAGCCACAGTTAGCCTCCTCTTCCTCCCTCTGCGCCCGCCCCGCAAGGTTTCAGAGATAGGAAACGAGAGTGAAACAGACTTCATGCCCTTCAAAAATTTCATTTCTTCAATTCAGTTTCATTTCCGTATCAGCCATATTAGAAGTGTAATGCATAGCATGACAAGAGACGCCAGATTGTCTCAGTAGGCAGCAGTTAGGGTGATGGAGTAAGTCTGGTGTTCTTCTGCCAGTTGCGTGTTTCTAGGCATCACAGGTGCTCACAAACAGAGCACTGATGTTGATGGACGTTTGCTGGGAAAGGGGCCGTATCTCAGTGGAAGAGCATCTGCTTTGCATGCAGGAGGTCCCCGGTTCAATCCAACCGGCACCATCTCCAGGTAGGGCTGGGAGAGACCCCTGAGTCTGAAACCCCGGAGAGCCTCTGTCAGTCAGAGCAGACAGTTCTGAGCTAAATGGAGCACCATCTAGTAGGAGGCAGCTTCTTATGGATCTAGTCTGTCAGTTTCACTGTCAGTTGCATTCTTCTTTGCATGCCAGCGGGGACCTGGCTTCCAGTGCTGGATGGAGGCTGTAGCTCAGAGGGAAAGCATCCGCTTCGCCTGCAGAAGGACCCCAGTTCAATCCCTGGCAGCGCCTCCAGGTGGGGCTGGGAAAAACTCCTGCCGGAAACATGGGAAAGCTGCTGCCAGTCAGTGTAGACGATCCTGAGCTAGATTGATCAACGGTCTGACTCCGTATATGGCAGCTGTCAGTGTGACTTCTCTTGCACTCCTTGTTAGTTTCAGCCTCGATGTTTCAGCTGTTTGGTTTACTTCCTTTGGTTGTACATTTTGGTCCCTCTGGACGCTTGCTCTTCTCTGATGGGTTGATGGTTCACTGTGGCTGCCTTGAGTGGCTCAGCTAGAATGGTGGGATTTCCGCGTTCTTGACTAAAAAATGCTCAAATGGGTTGCACCGTCCCTAGTTGGCTGGGGCGCTGGGTGCGGTTTTTCCCTTTTCTTTGGAGCGGGGGGGGGGGAATAGCATGACAAATAGTAAATGGAAGAGGGCAGACTCTTTTTCTCCCCACCCCTGCCCCATAACTGGATCACTTTTAGGTTTACGTCCATCCCCTCTGACCCTCTGCTTGGGATGCCAGGATGGTGCCAATTAGCACAGCTGGACGCGGACACGGCAAAGTCTTGACACATTTTTGTATTGTCTTTCCAGTGCTACCAGATGTTGCTTTTCTTTTTTTGCTATTTTTGACCTAGTTAGGATTTTAAATGGGAGACGGGGGGTGGGGGGCTTCTTATTCTTGGCTGTCTCCAGTTGCTTTCCAATTTAAGGGCTTCCACAAACTTTTTCATAGCAGCCGATATGCGAAGCCCTTGTCACGGTCATTGCTTTCTTCCCTGGCTGGAACGCCCGCTTGGCTGTTTCTTATTTGGAATCATTCTGTGGGGTTTCTTTGATTTGGTTCTTCAGACTATATGGAGATGCCGCTGTGGCGGTGAAGCCTCTGACAGTGGCTAGCTGAGCCGCGGCGTGATGGCGCAGAATGCTCAGAAACATTCCAACTGTTCAGGGAACAAAGCTGTTGGAATGCTTGCAGACCAGGATCTGTGAGGGAAGGGGCAGTTGCCATTTTGGCTGGGATTAAAATGTCATGCAGGTCCTGGGTGGGGAGAGGTAGGGTTTGGGACCCTGCAGTAACAGGGCTGACAAAACCCCAGGTATTTGCTGTTCCACTGCTTTTAAAATGTGACCCCATATGTCTTTTTTAAATAAACCAAAGCAGAAAAATTCATGGGGCATTTGCTGTGAGAAGCAATCACCGTCTTCTGTTTCCACAGCTTTCTTCAGGGTGAAGAAGATTTTAAAAACCAAACACAGAGGGCTGTGGGCATTCAGGTAAGCTGTTTCCGTTCCTGTTGAGCTGAATTATGGCCTTTGTCCCACCCCACCCTTCATGATTCTAGCACGACTGTAGATTTTTTCAGAGTGACGTCAGGATTGGAGTAGAGTCTACACTGTGCCAGGTCTCTCCAGAGAACTGATCTGTAGGTAACTAGGCTGGAACGAAAGAGAACAGCACCGTGGCTGGAGGGGTGATACAGCCGCTGCCAGTCTGTGCAGACAATACTGAGCTAGATGGACCAAGTGTCTGACTCAGTATATGGCAGCTCCCTATGTCCCTATGACAGGATGCTGGACTAGATAGGCCTTGGGCCTGATCCAGCAGGGCTGTTCTTATGTTAACTGTGACACACGCAGCACGGCTTAACCCACGCCTTACTTGTTAGGTTTAAGTCATTTAGAAGAGCTAGCAGCCCGGCGGCCACATGGGCGCTCTCCATGTCGTCTCCCTCAATCCCTTGTGATGGCTTTCATTTCCTGTCGAGCTCATCGGGTTTTTCACCACGAGCGGCTGGAGATTTGCAGGCCAGGAACCTGGATTCAGTTGCAGCCTGTCTGGCACACGTGTGCAGCTCCTTTGCCAAAAAAACAAAGATCAAAAAGGTGTGTGTGTGTGTGTGTGTGTGTGCACATAGTGGAAATTCCCCCTCTTCTGTTTGCAGCAGCACTGAACTTCACCCGAGAGAAGACCGTATGGTTGTGTAAGAGCAGCCAGAAATGAGCATATGGAGTTTGAGCATCTGGGCATCTGGCCCACTTGCTTGCTTCCACTGTCACTGCTCCATCCAGGAAAGAGTCGCTGACCAGTGCAGGACGCCTAGCATGAGGGGTCAGGCTGAGGGAGAGGTTTGTCACTCACTCTGACAACATCCTGGAGTGCAGCGTTTGCTTTTCGATTCCCTAAGCAAGCACCCTTCCCTCTCCCTTGTCCTGTTGGTGTTTTGAGGTAGACTGCCTCAGGACACGGAGGCTCCATTTAGCCACCATGGCAAACAGGCGAAGATCCCTAGGAACATAAGAAGCTGCTTTATTGGACCATTGGGTCTGTTTGGTTTAGTATTGTCTACACAGACTGGCCGCGGTTCTCCATGGTTTCAGACTGGAGTCTTTCTCGGACGAAGCTGGAGATGCTGCCAGGGAGTGAACCTGGGACCTTCTCCGTGCAAAGCAGATACCTGTTCCCTGAGCAATGGCCCCATCCCCTGAGGGGAATGTCTTCCAGTGCTCACATGTAGTCTCCCGTCCGAATGCAAACCAGGGCACACTCTGCTTAGCAAAGGGGACAAGTCATGCTTGCTACTCCAAGACTAGCTCTCTTCCCCTTCAGGCCCAAGGTTTCTCACAGTGGCCAGCCATGGGTCCCTGAGAATCCCACAAGCAGGACCTGAAGGCTGCAACCTCCCTCCCACTGTTTGCTCCCTCGCAATTGATAGTCAGAGACAGACTGCCTTGGGACATGGAGGTTCCATCTCCCGCCGCGGCAGTTGCCCTCATCCTTGCTGTGGCCGTTGCCCTTGCAGATGGTCCCTGGGTTGGACAAGCACTCAGTCTGGTGGCCGCCCTGACCTTTGGTTGGCCCTGTATCGCACCCCTCCGTGTTAGGGGAATCCATGCCGAAAGCTCTGAGAGATTTGCTCCCTTGTCTTTGGAGATGACGAATAACGATTGGGGGTGTGTGTGTGTGTCCCGAAGCCATGTTGGCCGGGGTGGGAGACACCCCACCCCACCCCGGCAAATGCTGCTGCTTTGTGTGATGCCGCCCGCTGGCGAGATGGTCCTAGAGAGGAGCTCTGTGGGCAGCAGTGCCCAAGAGGAAATAGCTGTGGGTCAGGTCCATCGGTTGCGTTTGCATTTCCCCAAAGGGCGTTGGCGTCGCCTGGGAGTGCAGCAGAGGAATCCTGGCCCTACTCTTAGGGCCACGCTCATGGTATCGCTACAAAGACAACGGAGATCTGTCTTTGAAACGGAGACTGCGCCAAGCGGTCCATCCGCTCTGCGAATGTCGACCGCGGCGTGAACCTTTTGGCTGGAAGAGCGGCTCCTGCTTCTCTCCAGGGGCGGCAGACAGATGAAAGCAATTCCCCCCACTGTCCCCTGGCAGGGGAGAGAACCGCTGACGTCGTAAAAGAGATCTCGTGGACGGACTCGCGCCCTTGATTGCCGGCTCGTAAATGGCGCGGCGCTCGGGGCCGGTTATGGAACGGCCCGCCGTAGCCACTTCCAAGCGTGGTGGGGAGACCCTGCTGGCGTGACAGCCAGAGCTCCTGGCCGCTTGCCCGTGGCCCAAGGTTCCCTTTGGGAGCCATCTGCCTCTAGAAAAGCTGGGCTGGGCTTCATCTTGTTCCTGAAGGCACAGCCAAAGAATTAGGGTTTCCCCGCTGGCCTGTCTTCCTCCTTAATGCGTTAGGGTCTGGTAACTGGGAGAGGCTGCATCACATCTGGCCTGTAGAGGGGTATGGCCTGGCTGACCTGGCGTACCACCCCTTGAACGCCCAGCGGGAGAAGGGTTGCCTTCATGCAGCTAGGCACCAGCGCGCAGGGTGGGTCTGTTCGGCGGGAGGAGATGTGTGTGTGCCCGTACGCCCCTGCTGGATTGCGTAGAAACACAGGATGCCGCCTTCTGCTGAGTCCCACCCTTGGTCCGTCTCGCTCAGCACTGTCTACCCTGACTGGCAGCAGCTCTCCAAGGTTTCGGGCAGGAGTCCCTCTCCCAGCCCTGTCGGGAGATGCTGCCGGAAACCTGGCACCTTCTGCGTGCAAAGCAGACGCTCTGCCGCTGAGCTAGGGTCCCCTTTCCAACGACCAGTACATTTGCAGGTACATTGGAAGCTGCTTTGTACTGAGTCAGACCCTTGGCCCGTCCAGGCTGCCTGTTTGCTGGGGAGGCCCCTTTCCTGTGGCATTCCCACCCCCAGCCCCCGTGCTGGACCCTGTGGCCTGGCTTGTCTGCTGAGCCACGGTGTGGGGCTGGATTGGAGCTGGCCCTGTCTTCGGGGACGGGGGCTGCCTCCCCCAGCCTGTTGCCCCCTCCCCTTTGAAGCAGGCTAGAGAGCAGCCGCCGCCGCCGCCGCCTCTTCAAGGAGCCACATTGCGGGGCGTGGGGACTCCCCAGCCGGCTGGGCTGGTCAAGGGGGCTTCGGACGCCGCTTGGCTGGCTGCCTTGTTTTGCTTTCAACTCGACAACCCCGAAGGCCGCGGAATGAATCGCAGATGTCTGCCGCGGAGCCTCGGCTGGGAATCCGAAAGGCTGCTCCGTCTCCGTGCTGAGCCGCTCGGAGGGCCTGCAAGAGCCCCCAGTCCCTGGGAATCCTGTTCCTCTTGGCAGCCGCCCCGGCAGCCTCTGGTTTTCCGAGGTAGACTTCACATTTTTTCTGCTAGAGGCCGTTCAGGTTCCAAATCTGTTTTTGTTTTTAAAAAAACCTTCTTTTCCTTAAAAGAGCGAGAGCGAGCGAGAGCGCAAGGGAGAGAGAGAACGTGGGGCCAGGAAAATCTTTGGCTTCTCTGCCTTGAGCAGCAGCTGTTTTCATTCTCGGGAAGCCGTTTCGGCTCCTGGTGCGTTTCTTCAATTTGTAGCTCATGAATTCCAGGAGCAGACGATCCGGCGCGGACAGCAGCCTCCGGTGAGGGCTCTGCGTGAGAACTGACGGCGTGCAGTTTGCTGGGCCGCCTTCTCTTTTCCAGAGGGCCATGACGCCATCTTTGTTAGCTGCTGCAGATCCATGAAGATACCCTTTTTGATGGGGATGATGATTTATTTATGACGACGTGTCCTGCCTCAGGAGCACAGGTAGCTGCCTTCCTTCTACAGAGTCAGACCCTTGGCCCATCTAGCTGAGTATTGTCTACACTGACTGGTAGCAGCTCTCCAAGGCTCCAGGCAAGAGGCTTTCCCAGTCCTACTTGGAGATTCTGCCAGGGATTGAACCTGGGACCTTCTGCATGCGCAGTAGAGGCTTAACCACTGACCTACGGCCCCATCCCTTAAGGGGGAAGGAATACCTTACAGCAGACCGTGCTCACAGGCAGGCCCCCATCCAAATGCAAACCGGGGTGGACCCTGCTTAGCAAAGGGGACAATGCATCCTCGTTTCAAGACCAGCTCTCCTCCACCTCTCTTCTGCACAACCCAGGATAGGGTTCCTGGACTGTGTCCCGTCCAGGGAGTGACTGGATCTGGACTTTCTTGACTCCAGCAAAGAAGCTAGAGTTGCCCAATCCACCTGCCAACGTCTGGTGCATGATACCCCCGTGCTCTGGGTCAGATTTTGCATCCATGGCAGTAGGGAGGCATCCTGGCAAGAAGTTGGCACTATAATAGGCTCTGATGCTGATTTAGGATTTTGAGCGGTTTTCTGAGTAGCCGTTTTGAGCATGTTTTGCGGCAGGGCAGATTCATGAAGAACAAAACCATCGTCTTGCATTTCCCTCTGTATGTGTTTCCCCCAGCTTACAACCCCCAAGGCACCATTGGGGAAGGTTTCCAAGCAAATTTTGTGTGTGAATAACGTGGAAGCCGAAACACCTTGCCCATTATAGTTTCATGTAGTTAACCAACAATAAATCTAGACCCTTCTTCTTGACTGTCTGCATCCTTCTGGGATCCAGGTGATCATTCTATGGAGTTCTGTCTGCAGCTTTAAAAACCATCTAGATCAGGGTTGCATAACTTCAGCCTTCCAGCAGATGCTGGGCTACAGCACCTGCAATCCCTGACGGTTGGTCTCTCTGGCTGGGAATGATGGGAGTTGTAGTCCAAAATAGCCATGTCTGTGTCTGTCTGTCTCTGTCTAAAGCTGTTTGGGCCTCAATCACTGACATGAAACTCGCAGACCAAACCATGAAAGACAGAAGCATGGCCGTTGTCGTAGGGAGGTTCCAGACCTCGCCCAGAGTACCGGAAAAACAGAAAACCCTGGAAAAATCCATTCCTTTCCTGGAAGTTGTGGAGAAAACGCTCCCATGGGAAATGATGCCTTTTAACATACTTGGACAGTTCCTCGGATACGTCTGGAGACAGAAAGTGCGGACTTCGATAGAATGATTAAGAAACAAGCAAGCTGTGTCGTTTCAGTTCACTGTGTTTCAATCTGTGTCGGATTTCCACAGAACTCGCTTCAGAAATTGAAAACATTTCGCACTAGAGATCTTCGTTCCTTGCTCTCATTCAGTCTCTTAGAACTCATATTTTTCAGGGTTCCTGGCAGCAACAGGATTACATGCTCGGAACAAAGCAATTCTTCCAGTCATCAACTAGCAAGGGTGAAGGGAGGGTGTACAGTCATTCCGTGGTTCAAGAGTAATGCTTGTGAACTGCAAGCCCTGTGTGTGTGTGTGTGTGAACATAGGAACACTGGAAGCTGCCTTCGACGGAGTCAGACCCTTGGTCCGTCTCGCTCAGTCTTGTCTACCCAGACTGGCAGCAGCTTCTCCCAGGTTGCAGGCAGGAGCCTCTCTCAGCCCTCTCTTGGAGATGCTGCCAGGGAGGGAACTTGGAACCTTCTACATGCATGCATCCAAGCAGACAGGTGCTCTTCCCTAAAGGGGATATCTTACCGTGCTCACACATGTAGTCTCCCATTCAGATGCAAACCAGGGCAGACCCTGCTTAGCAAAGGGGACAATTCATGTACGTGTGTGTGTGTGTTGTATAGAGCAGGGGCGAGGCTGTCTGACCTCATGAAATCCCAAACTCGCGCTGGGCCCCTTAGAATCCTTCTCCAGGCGCTGGCGGGGTCTGCGTCTGGAGCAGGGGCTCAAGGCTCCATACCACCGGCACGGTCTCCACTGCGGCCCGCGGTCCAAGAGGGCCCTCTAGGCTGCAGCACCTGCCTTCCGGTCAGCTGACCCCAAGGGGCAATCGGTCAAGCCAACCTTGACCGTTGCTGACGCTTGGCAGGCAGACCCAACTGCTTTTAAGCCTCAGCTGCACAACTGTGGCCTTCCAGCTGTTGCTGGACTACAACTCCCATCACCCCGAGCTATTGGCTGTGGTGACTGGGGATGATGGGATTTGTAGTCCAACCACAGGGGGAGGGCCACAGTTATACAGCCCCGTGACAAACATTCAAGCACGCCCGGGCAGCTGAAAGGTCTGGCATGTTGTTTGGTGGCTGTCTTGGCAGAAGTGCTGAATTCTGCGCCAGGTTCCGCATTCTGCGTGTTTTCTGTGCTTCCGCCTCATCGCAGCATCCGCTCAGCCCTGAATGCAAGGCCAGCGGTGTGTGCTATGGGAAGACCCCTAGCTGTTCCCTCTTTGATCCCCTTCCCAGAGACAGCCCAAGACATTTCAGTGCCCGCAGCAGAACATCCAGATGGTGACTTGTTGGAAAATCTGCTGCCTTTTTTTTTTTTTTTTTTTTGGTGCCTCTCCCAAAATATCCGAGGGTGGGCTGGCTCAGGTCTGCTGTGCCCGGTTGGTCATTAGGAGAGCCATTTCCAGAGCGGTGGCTGCCAGAAAGCACACACACACACACACACACCCCGCGCCCCGCCTCGCTTCAAGCTCAGCAATGCAAGTGTACAGAAGATCTCCCCGGCAGGCGTGGAGTGAGTGGAAAATGCACACGCACACTGGCGGGGACGTGCAAGGAAATAATGTCCACCCCAGGACGCCGGGTGTCTGGGCTTTGTAGCCAAAGAGGCCTGTGAACCTAACCACGAGCCTGCCCCCTCCTAGCACTTGCTGCAGCACACACACACACACACACACACACACCCGGTCCTGGGTCCGTCTCGCACAGCCAGCTTCCAAACAATGCGGGTGGAAAAAGGAGCTCTCTGCCGATTCCTGGAACGCCTTTTAACAAGGCCTCCGTGACATCCCGAGGCACTCTGGGGAGAAGGGTCTGGAATCTTTATTAGGCCAGGCTTTAAAAATGCAAAACATTTCAGCCTGGCTGGGGGGCCCTTCTCCGTCCTCCTCCTCCTCCTCCTCCTCCTCGCTGCAAACCCCAACCCTCCTGGCTCGGCACAAAGAGCTGCTAAACTACATGCCTGTGTGGCAGAAAAAAACAGAACAACTGCAGTGTGTTGTGTGTAAGAGGGAGAGGGAGATCTGTGCCTCCCCCACTCCAGATCCGAGGATGCTCTGGGCAGATACTTGGTGTCTCTTGCAAACGTTTGGTGGTTTTATAATTATTTTTTAGAGAACTGCCCCAAAGAAGTTTGCAACGGTACAGCCTTCCTACCTGTCCCAGTCCACGTAAAAGAGAAGTCACTGGAATGTACAAGCCGCATTTAACACATTGTGTGTTCTGACGCTGTGTTGGGTGTTCCTGGGCACGCGCAGAGTACCTCTTCCCTTCTGGAGGGAAGCGTAGCAGCCCCGACCTGCTAGGTTGTGGCGTTACTCTCCTGCAGACGCACCAGGGAAGTCAGTAGTAGTATTGACCTAGGAAGCTGCTTTATACCGAGTCAGACCCTTGGCCCATCTAGCTCAGTATTGTCAGCTCTGACTGGCAGCACCTCCTCCGAGGTTCCAGGCAGGGGTCTTTCCCAGCCCTACCTGGAAATGCTGCCAGGGATTGAACCGGGGACCTCCTGCATGCCAAGCCGGGGGGGGGGCTCTACCCCTGAGCTATGCCCCCGCCCCCTGCAAATTCCACCAGCAAATCAATACCTATCTAGTTCCCCAGTTGCTCCTCACCCCCCCCCCCGGCCTCAGTCCCAGATTGATCGCTCCGGCATGGCAGTGTGGGGGGGAGGCACAGCTTGGCTTCAGATGCGGCTTGATGCCTGCAGCACCTTTGTGTAGGAGACAACAGCCTGACAGATGACGGGGAGCTCGGCCGCGGGAGGGAGCTCGGCCGCCAGCTGTTGAGGAAGAAACCGGAGGCAGGCGGAGGAGGAGAGGAGGGCCCCCCCCCACCGCCCAGTGATCTCGCAGTGCGGACAGAACCCCACCTTGCAAACCGGAGCACCCGTCCCCAGTTGGGCGAAGCGAGGCGCTGAGAAGGAGGCACCTCTCTAAGCCAGGCTCGGGTGCTGCACGCGGCAGAAGACCTTCATCTACTTATCTGTGTGTGTGTCACGTGGAGAATGCCATGTCTTGGTGGTTCCGAGGGTGGTTTTCAAGCGGAGAGAGACATGACTGGCCCAGAATCACCCAGTGAGTTTCGTGGCTGAATGGGGATTATTAAACAGGTCTCTCCAGTCCTAATCCAGCACTCTAACCACTAGGTCGGACATGAGATGGGAGGAGAGCTGGTCTGGTGGTAGCCAGGATGACTGGTCCCCTTAGCTAAGCAGGGTCCGCCCTGGTTGCATTTGAATGGGAGACTAGAAGTGTGAGCCCTGGAAGGTATTCTCCTTAGTAGGGGATGGAGCCGCTCTGGGAAGAGCAGAAAGTCCCAAGTTCCCTCCCTGGCAGCATCTCCAAGATGGAGCTGAGAGAGAGACTCCTGCCTGCAACTTTGGAGAAGCCGCTGCCAGTCTGGGAAGACAATCCTGAGCTCGATGGACCAAGGGTCTGACTCAGTGGAAAACAGTGTCCTCTGTCTCTATGAGATGTGCAACTCCTTGGGAAAGGCCCTAGTTATTTTTCTAAGGAGATCCTCAGAATTTCCCCGTTGGATCCGACTCGGGTGCCGTCTAGGCCAGCATTCTGCTTCTCACAGCAGCTTGGAGGAACGTGTTTCTGAGCATACCCAGAGTGCATTTTTCTCATGCCATGCAAACAACCAGCGTCCACTCCTACACTGTTGGGGTTAGAAGGAGGGCTTCTCAATGTTCTTGCCCAGGCTATTATGACGTATTATTAAGAACACTTCTGTTTGGAATGATGATATCGTTCGTACTATCTTTGGCTTTTTAGCAACCCCAAAATAACGCTTGGATTTTTCAGGAAGAATTAATGTAGGAAGTTGCCTTCTACCGAGTCGGAGCCTTGGTCCATTTCACCCAGCCCTTTGGCTGTCTTTGGTAGGATACAGGAGGGATTTACCATTGCCTCCTCCCGTGCAGTATGAGATGATGCCCGATGTAGGTGTTTCTCATGGTCTGGGGGACATACCAGTGGGGATTCGAACCAGCATCCTTCTGCAGGGACAGCCTTTGTCCCCTCAGCCCTGGTGGCGGGGCGAGCAGCTTCTTATTTTGAGACATTTCGGGTGGAAAAGTGGTCTAACTTGAATATGTTCTCAATAATAACAATGCTGGCATTATTCAGTAGCATATCATTCAGTTACATCTATGCCAATGATGCTCCTCAGGCTCGTGATTGCCACGGCATACACCTCCCGACACCCTAGCCAGCCCCACCAAACCTGTATCCCTCGTTCTGGCAATGAAATGTGGGCAGCCCTACCGGGAAAGCAGGCAGGGCTTTGGGGCTGGCCAGCAGAGGGTGCCCGAGGCGACCGTATCCCCTCTGCCCGCCTCGTTTTCTAGCCAGCGGATTCCTCAAGGCAGTTCAGGAGCCCTCTCCAACCCTTAACCAAGAGGGCGAAACAGCTGCCTTGGACGCCAGGGAACAGCCTTTCTCTCGGCAGCCCCGTCCTCCGCCTCGGCTGGCCTCTTTTATTTCCCCCCACTCCCCTCCACGCTTCCAGAGTGCTTGTGCCAAGGGGCCGGGTGAGGCTGCTGGGAGAGGGGCGGGATGAGGACCACATGGTGCTCAGCCCTCAAGAACTTGGCTGGGGCCATTCCAGAGGTCCGTCCAGGACAGCGCTCTGTGGCCAGGCGGGTTCACAAGCAAGGCATGGATGCATCCCCCCCCACCCGCCCCGTTTGTTGGTTTTTGTCTCCAGGTACTCAGAGGTAGACTTCCTCTGAAGGTGGAGGTTCCATCCAGCCCTCGTAGCTACTGATAGACCTCCGCTCCTCCTCTCTGTGTTAGACCCCATCTCCTTTTCTAAGCACGGCTTATCCCTGTGTCCAAAGTGAACGTCTTTGTTTCCTTCCTTTTCCCAGGATCGGGACCGCCAGCCGTGCGCAGTCAAGCTCCTTGACTGCTTCAGCCCCGGAGGGATGCTTGAGGACAGCGGCCCCTGCGATGGCCCGGATGGTAAGCTGCCTGGCCCCTTCCAAGCCCTGGCCTGCTCTCTGCATCTCTCTCTGCCATTCGGGGCAGAGGCTGCTATTTCCACAATGCTGAGCCACTCCCCCCTTTTACTCTGTGCTGAACAGCCGGACGGGATTCCCAGTGAAGCGAAGCGCTCTCTGGAGCAGAGACAGGGAAGCGGGTCTCTCCGGTGGCTGCTGATCGACAACCTCCTTCGTCCCCTGTGCTATGACTGTCTTGCCTCTGAGGCCACCTCCAGCCTCAGAGGAAAGACGTGTGAGAGAGAGAGAGAATGAATGAATGAATGAATGAATGAATGAATGCAGAAAGCATCTTCCGATCTCATGCCTCCTGAGACACACGTGGGCATTTCCTAAAAATGAAGGCAGTTTGCTTTTTTTGCTCAGGAGCGCCTCTCCCACCCCCACCCACCCCCACGATGCAAGTTTCATCGCTGGATTGGTAATGTGTGATTAAGAGATTTCTTTAATTATCACCCAGTTCGTTTGCTTAACCATGGCTGCCACCAAGATATTTGAGTGAGAATTAGGGAGGTGAAACAGTGTCATTAAAAGAATACCCACAGGACACTCAAAAACGCAAATGTCTCCTCTGGATAGTTCAGAGCAATTAGGCAGGCTGTATCCGCCTGTGCTTTCAGGGCAGAAGCTAGAAAGCTGTCTCTTGCCACATCGGGCCTGGTACCGGCTAATAAAAATTAGCCAACAACTCTGATACACATGTGCACATGCACACACACACACACACACACACACACACACACACATAATGCCTGTTGGTGTGTCTCCCTTGCCTTTTATTTTCTTTTTAAAAGAATCCAGCTATTTTGCAAGTTCTTCCTTCCTGCATTTCAGAGAAGCAGGGAGGGAATATGTGTGCGTGGAGCACGCCTTGAACTCTGTGGCTTTGACAGAGGAGGAGAAGCTGAAGGAAACAAGAGAGATGTGATCCTGAGGAGACACTGACCTTTTTGCTGCAGCCGGGCGGTATTTTTCAGCGGTATTTTTCAGCGTTGGAGCCTCTGGGGAGTAACAGCATCCTCCCCTCCCCTCCCTCGGACTGCCTGCTCCCCCTTCCCCGAAGGAGGCGAAAGTTCAGCTTTTATGATGTTCTCACTCTGGGCTTGTGGGAAAAGGGAAGGCCGGATTCCCTCTGTGAGGTCATCTGAGTGCATCAAGCGAGAGACTCCGGCAGGCTGGGCACAAGGCCAGAGAGGCAGGGGGTGTGCACACACTTTTAGGTGAAGACCCGGCCAAAATCCTTGCCTTGGAAAAAAGAATCTCACAGCAGGTGAGATTCTCACTGCTCTAGTCTGAAAACCAAAGGGTAGGAATGACAAGCAAGCAGATCTGGGCTCGGCAGTGGGAAGAGTTTCCGAACTGCAAGGGCTGTTCAGCCGCAGAACAGCCTGCCTCATGATGAAGTGGCAGGCTCTCCTTTGCTGGAGGTTTTCAAATGGAAGCCGAACAGCTATCGATCAGGGATGCTGTAGCAGATTCTTGCACTGAGAAGAGGGCTGGATTAGATGACCTCTCGGGTCCCTTCCAACTTGAACATTCTGTGATTTTGTGACATTTTGAGTTTCCTCAGCTTGTTCCACACTCCGTATCTCAGTGCCTGAATGTCTGCCGTAGGCAGATAATTGTGGGGCAGAGTGGGGGATATTTATGTCAGATACTTGTGGTTTTCTCATAACATCAATTACGAATATGACAAATATTTATATACCGCTTAAAAAAAAAAAAAGATCCCAAAGCGGTTCACAGAGATATACTGTAAATAACTAAACTGGCTCCCTGTCCCCAAAGGGCACACCATCTAAAAAAGAAAGATAAGATGAAAACCAGCTACAGCCACTGGAGGGATGTTGTTCTGGGGACGGATAGGACCAGTTGTTCTCCTCCCTGCTCAATAAAGAGAATCACCGCTTTAAAAAGGTGCCTCTTTGCTGAGTTAGCAGGGGAGTTGGGTGCTATAGGGACACGAAAATTATCCTCTTGAGGAGCTCCAGTGGATGGGAGGAAAGATCCCTTGCGGTTATAAATGGTCATCACTTCAATTGGAGCCTTCATGTTTGGTGGCCGTTTCCCTTTGTCGGGAGCCGAGGACCAACAGAGGTGGCACAAACACCCTGTGCACGGGGGTCTCGAGAGCATCTGGATGGCAGCTGTTGGAGCCACCATACTGGGGGGTGGCATTCTGGTCTGCTCCAGCGAGTCGGCTCTTCTGAATCGGGCTTGCTCTTCCGAGCTGAAAATGGGATATTTGGAAGGGCTCGGCCGGGGAATCTCGGAAAGCTCTGCAGCAGATCTGAGGCGGCTCCGACCCGGAGCCTTGCAGCAGATGTTGTTACTCAAGGGAGACTTTGGCGGAGTCCTTGCAGCCCAAAGCTGACCGGCCGAACTTTGTCGCTCTCAGTCCGCCCTCCCTGCATCCAATGACTCCACCGCGGCCGTTTCCAAGACAAACATCCAACCCATCGGAATGGCCGCCATGAGATTCGGCAGCCGCTCACGTCCTCGCATCACAGTCTGGAAGCTGTGGGGCTGTCGGCCTGCCAAACCCCAGACAAGGGCCCGGGGTCCGTTTTCCTGCTTGGATACCGACTCAAATGCGGGTCCTGAGCGGGCAGCCACACGCCACGCTCCGGGAGGCCTGCTTGCGCTGCTGCCTCTCTTCCAACATGGCGGTGCAGAGATCATGTTTTGACTTTCACGTTTCCAGGGATTGTCAGTCTCTTTGCCTACACATGTAGAAATATATGCCCCACCATATTAGCTTCCAGGGAGGTGAACAGCCACACTCTGAAACAAACCAGTACAGTAAACTTACACAGCTGGATTAAGCCAGCAGAGAAGAGAAACCCTAGGAATCTAGGATGCTGCCATCTAGTGAGTCAGACCCTTGGTCCACCAGTATTGTCTGCTCTGACTGGCAGCAGCTCTCCAAGGCTGCAGCCATGAGTCTCTCCCAGCCCCACTTGGAGATGCTGCCAGGGGCTGAACCTCGGATCTTCAGCATGCAAAGCAGAGGCCGTACCACTGAGCTACACGCCCCAGGTCCGTGGAGATTTGCCAGCGGGACCCTGAGTTTCCTGTGGCAGCTGGGTGGGGGTCACTCACATGACTGGGCCCGGTCGCACCATTATGAGCAGCAGACATCCCAAACAATTGTCCGACTTCCTGCTCGATTTACCCGAGAAAAACAGGATGCCAAAGAGGTATTTATCGAACGGAGCGAGATAAGCCGGTTCCCAGGCGTTCCTAGAAGGAGCCGGGGATTTCGGTAACTGCCGGGCACCCGCTCCGTGGGGCAGGCTTGGAGGAAAGGAAGGGCAAGGTACCGAGCGGCCCACAGCTCTCCAAAGAGCCCCGGGCGTCATGCTCCGGCCGACGATGCATGTGCTTTGGAGCTCGTGTCCAGAGACCATTTTTTTCCTGCCCAAAGGATCGGTCTGCTTGCCAAGGGGTGATCAGGACATTGGACGGAGAAGGAAAAGCTCTGCATTGACCCACCAGTGAAGCAATTTTAGATCTGGGGAGGCTGGTTGTGCCGTGAACTCATAACCAGTTCTGTAAACCCCGGACGGTGGGGACAGACAAGGGAGTTTTCTCCATGGCCATGTCTGAATGGAGAACTCCTTGCACTGGGCAATCCACTCAGCCTCTTCCTTCCTCAGTGGCTCCTCAAAGGGTTCCCATTTAGCAATCTCTTGGCCTCGGTGATGTGCTCAGCTCTCTCTCCCCACCCCTCTGCCCGGCTTTTGGGGGAAGCAGCCTTAACCTGCAACTCCTTCATTTTGTATTTGTAAGGTCTGAGTTTTGTATGAGATTTGGAAACAAAGGTTATATCCTTAGCTGCTTAAAAGAGAGGTTGACAGCATTAGGTCTCCCAGATTGTACTGGACTACAACTCCTGGCATCCCCAGCTACCATGACCAGTAGCTAGGGATGATGGGAGTTGTAGTCAAACACCATAAGGTTGAGAACACCTGGAATCACAGATAAACTCACCACCGGTTGGCTTTGCACGCACTCAGAAATAGCCAACTTCTTAAGTTGCAGGTGTGCAAATGGGACTGCCCCAACAGAGAGTAAACTTGACCAGAGGACTGAGATGCCTGGACAGATGTTATAATCCTTTCCTTCTTTCCTCCAGATCAGGACCCATTGCTGCACAAACTCCAGTCCCTCTGGGCCAAGAAAGACACAGAAAAGGTGAGACTAGGGCTGTGCAAAAGCCAGAAGTCGAGGACACGCCGCGCTCTTTGACCCGAACAAATTGTGCAGATAAGGAACATTTGGCGATCCTCGCTCTCCAGTTTAGTCCTCCCTGGCTAGCATGGGAAGGGGGCTTAACGGAATGTCAAAGCTCTGAACCCATCTGGTTTGGGGGCTCATCTTCACAGCCATTAGGAGGGCTAGGAATTTGCTTTTAAAAAAAAAAAGATAAAATTGACAGCGGAGTCCCTACGTTTGATACAGAAGTCTATGCTAGCACAAGTATTATTTATTTATTTATTTATTTATTTATTTATTTATTTGATTTCTATACGATTCTTCATTTCTAAGTATGATAGTTAGCAAACAGATATGCCCCACCCTAGTCCTCTGTGCTTCAAAACCTTAAAAATTCTGCACCAAGGTGAATTCTGCAACTGGTGTAAATTATGCAAATTCAGCATATTTGCATACTCGGCATTCTGCACAGTCCTACCATTTTTAGTGTGCTGTGTAATTTATTCCAATTATGCTTGATATGAGGAGAGGCAAGGAATCAATAAGGCACAGAATCCACACACTACCCCCCCCCCTGGAAATTTTAAGCAGCCACTCCTCTGGGTTCTGAGATTGCAGCCGGCATAACTCTCAGGCATAAAGTTAGAAACCTTAAGCACAAGACACTTGATTCCCCCCACCCCCCATGTCTTCTCAGCTCAGGGAGGAAATCCGGCTGGTCTTTGCAACGCTGGAAGACCCCTTGACGTGGGTGTTGAACGTCCTGGAAAACCACAGCGACTGGAAGGGGAAAGGAAATTGCCTGGCGTACCGCATTGTCCAGGGACTGCAGGTCTGGCTAAAGGAACATCCCACCGGCCAGCTGGTGAGGTTCCCCCCACCCCACCCCGAGTGGATTTTCCTGGGTCAGATCAAACTCCCTGCCCGTCTCCCACCAGATACGGTCACATCCAGTGATTGTGCTAGTGGACCTCTTGGACTACAACCCCCATCATCCCCCAACGCAATGGCCTTGTTTGTTTTGTCATCCTGGACCAGCCTTTCCCTGTGACAGGGGCTCCCAGATGCTGTGGACTACAACTCCCATCACCCCCAGCTGCAATGGCCTTTTGCCTGGAGATGATGGGAGTTGTAGTCCACAACATCTGGGAGCCCCTATCACAGGGAGCGCTGCCCTGGACTGTAACTAACCCCCTGTAACCTCGCAAGCTACCTCAAGTGCTCTTGAAGTGGAAAAACCAGACACACATTTTCAAAATAAACAGTCTAGATTTCTCTCTCCCCCCCGCCCCGATTTCTCAGTCTGGCTTGCAGTTAAAAAAGCTCCAAGCCCGCGTCTTTCCGGTGTTCGCTCAGTGCCACGGGAATCTCCTGGACCCCCTCTTCAGCATCTTCCAGCTCCATGCGGCTGATCGTCATTATCTACTCGGCCAGATTGGGCACCTCTACTACAAGAACAAGTTCAAGGAGGTAGGTCTCGCTTGCCCCCCTTTGCCCTGCCCATGGGGCACCGAAGCGCTTCCTGCAGACATCTCGCCCTCCCCAATATTTGGTTCACAAGGTCAAGCCACGAAAAGCTCCAGGCCACCTCCGAAGATGTCTCCGAATCACAGAGGCATCCGGTGGGCCACTGTGGGAAACCGGCGGCTGGGCGAGATGGGCCTCTTTGGGCCTGAGCCAGCAGGGCTGTGGCTTGCAAAAGTCACCGGGAGATCGAGGCCCGTTTCTGGGAACTCCAGACCAACCCTGGCTGCTATGCTTTACCCCTGCCCCATTGCCGTCGCTTAGCCATGAGCGGAAGGGAAGAGCTGCAGAAGCTGGCTAAAAAGGTAGAGGTGTGCCCAAACCGTGGTTCGTGCACTGATTTGGAGCCGAACCGGTGCTCGAACTGCGATTCGTGCACACTGCTGCCAAAAAGCAGCATCTGAATGACTCCTCTGAGAAGAGCAGAAGGTTCCCAGTTCCCTCCCTGGCAGCATCTCCAAGAGAGGGCTGAGAGAGATTCCTGCCTGCAGCCCCAGAGAAGCCTCTGCCAGTCTGTGAAGACAATACTCAGCTAGACGGACCAATGGTCTGACTCAGTATAGGGAAGCTTCCTCTGTCCCTATGAAGTTGAGTTTCCCCCTTCCTAGGCGTATCTGTGTTGGAGAAATAAACTTGTCATGTGCTATTCTGGCCACTGTGTGGCACTGCTGCTTGCCCCAGTCTGGAGGTCTTAACGTGGGAGGGGGCCGTTGGCTAGAATTGGCTGTTCTGAAGTGCTGGGTCAGTTTCCCCGGGTCTGTGCTTCTTGCAGTAAACAAGGCGGGCTGGGGTGTTTAGCTGTCTGGCTAGAAGGACTTTCATTGTCCTTTCTGTTTTTAAAGTGGTGTTTGTGGAAAGGGAGCTTATGTGATTTACGAGTGTAACTTTGCGTCTGCACATGATTTCCCAGTGGAAGGGGCTTGGAACATGCTCCTTTGCTGTCCTCGTTCCCAAAACGTCCCCACACACAGCTCCCCAAGTCCATCCGGTCTGGATAGCAAAGGTGCTGTGAACCTTTGAAGCTGCCTCCTGCTGAGTCTGACCATTGGTCTGTCTAGCTCAGTAAAAACTACTCTGACTGGCAGCAGCTCCCCAGAGGTCTCAGGCAGAGACACATCTTCCCCATCACCTGCAGTCTGATCCTTTTTAACTGGAGAGGCTGTTATGTCCTACGTACGAAGAGCCCTGATGGATCAGGGCAGAAGCCCGTCTAGTCCAGCCTCCTGCGTCCTACAGTGGCCAGCCAGATGCATCATGGGAAAGCCCACAGGCAGGACATGCCCCCCCCCATTTGTCTCCTGCAGCTGGTACTCGGGTACACTGCTCTGAACAGGGAGGACCCCTATAGCCAACGTAGCTTAAAGTCATCGATAAGCTGATCCTCCCTGAGTTTGTCCGCTCCCCTTTCAGATCCGTCCAGCCCGGTGGCTCTCGTCACATCTTGTGGCAGTGAGTTCTACAGGCGAATCCCGTATTGCATGAAGAAAGGCTTTCTTATGCCAGCCCTGAACCTCCGGCTAGTCAGTTTCTTCTGAGTGTCAGTTTCTTCCTGGGAGGCATTTCCAGATGTCAGTTTCTCTTGGGTGGGACCCCGGAAATCCCTTCCGCGTTTTCCTTCTGGGGGAAAATGTTGGTCCAAGTCCTCGGCGTTTTGCAGGTTCCGCCGAAGGGTGTGCAGGACCGGTCTTGCAGCGTGCGAAGGGCAGATTATAAATCCTGCCCCAGACTCCAGGGCCTCATTGGGGGTGGCCCATCGCCCCCCCCCGATGAATTGCTCAGAGCCCCGAATCTTATCAACCAGAGAGGCAGAGGAGGCACCTTCACAGAGCAAGGGAGATTGCTCCCGGCCTCACCCCGCTCTCTGCGGACCCCACTTCCACGGGTGCGGCGCCGTTATAGGGATTTAAAAAACCAAACCAAACACCCACGCCTAATTATTCTTGGAGTGAGGGGAGGGCTGCATTTAATTCCCAAGAGCCGGGCTGTGGGTCTGGAAGCCACCTAGCGACGCCCCCCCACCCCCCGCCGGGCCTCCCTGAGGGAAGCCCCCTCCCCAAACCCGCCCCTCCCCGGAGGCCCGCTTTCCACGCCGGCGAGGGGCGTTTTCCGAGGGGCCAAGATGGCCTCCGCCCGGCCATTCCGGAGACAATGCCGGGATTGAGCCGGCCTCGAGGCGGATATCGCGGCCACGGCCCCCTGAATAGGCCGGGGCTGGGCTCGGGGAAGAAGACAGAGGGGGCTAGGCAGAAGGCGGGCTAAGGTTTCGCCCGCGTCTTCGGTTACACTCCAGCTTTTGAAAGGGTGTCTGGGCCGCTTGAATGGGCCTCTCTGGCGCTCCCCAGCGCTGAGGAGGAGGAGGAGGAGGAGGACGGGGAGACAAAGGGGGCTCTTGTGGCTGGAAGGCCCCCTTGGGGGGGGGGGAGGCAGCGCCATTGTCATCCGGACAGGAGCAGCCTGGCGTGCTTTGCTGGCCCCGCGGCCCGCCCCCCCCCTGGCAGAGGACATTGAGGGCCTTGTCAGCTCCCATTAGCGGGGGCTCATGACTTAATGTGCCGCGATATTTCATGTCCCGCCGCCGCCGTGGGGCAGCATGAATGCCCTCTATTGTCCCCGCGGTTATTTTATTTACTCTTTTTTAAAAAAAAAAAACAGCTTATCCAAAAGTGGAATCTTTTTTTAAAAAAATAAAAGATATCCGGGCTTTTAAACGGGGACGGGGTGGGTGGGGGGGAGAGAAGAGAAGCAGCGGGAGCAGGGGAGCCCCCTTCTTTAAATGATTTGGGGAGGAGGAAGAGGAGGGGGCATTTTCATGGGTCACTCTCGCAGGCTTGACCCCAAAGGCCACCATTGGGGGCGAGGCCCTTGTTTAATGGCTGCATATTAAATTCTAAACAGGTGGCAGCAGGGAAAAGCTTTTCCGAGAGCGGCGGAATTATTCCGAGAGCGGCTTTGACTTTCTGCTCTCCAGCCTTGGGGAAATTCGTATGGGTCTTCCTTCTCAAAGGCCAGCAGGTTTCGTTGAGGACAGGCAGAGAAACCTTTCCAGTGCTGCTTGCAAGCAAACACTGAAATGTGTCTTCGGCAAAGCAACGCTGTTGCTGTTGCTTCCCATGGCTGCGTTTATATCCCTTTGCGAAGCTGGAGGCAGCTTCTGTAGGGTTTTGTTGGGCTTTCCCTTCACAACAACCCTGCAAAGCAGGATGCCAACTGGCCAGAGGTCGCCTAGTCATGCAACAGCCCTCCTCTTCTGTTGCCCCTCCAGCAACTGGTAATCACAGGTAGACTGCCTCTGAATGGGGAGTCCTACGGGGCCGTCACAGCCACGACAGTTCTGGCCTCCACAAGTTAACCGTCTATGCAAAAGGAATGGATTTGTCCAACTACAGATGGATAAGACATAGATTCCTGTTTTTAAAGTTAATTTGATTTAGGAAGTGGGCCCCCCAGTGCATAAAACCCGAGAGCGAAATGCACGGTGCTAGTTATTGGGTGGGATTTGCATATTCATTTCCCACTTGAAGCTTCTTTTCTCTCCCCACCCCCCACTCTCTCCCCTTCCCAGACCAAGGCGCCATTAATATGCAGCCGGTGCTGGGAAACACAGTGCCAGGAGTCTGGAAGGCGTGGCAGCTCTCTGACGGGGGGGGGGGGACTCCCGTGAGTGTGTGTGTGTGCCCAGCACCAGCCTAGGAACCCGTGCAACCCCTAACCACCGCCTTCTTGCTGGTCTCCCATCTCTCCACGGACCAGAAGGAAGGTTAAGGGTTGTGGAAATCGCCTGACCCGTAGGTTGCTGAGTGAGGGGCAGACTCTTTGCAGTATTGGTGGGGTGGGGGGCCATGTCTCTCCTCTGGGGGCCCCCGAAATGTGGAACCAGTCCTTTTGAGAAATAGGGCCTGAGCCATGCCTGCCGTGAGTGAGGTGTCAGAGCCCTGACTTCACAGAGTGGACTATCCCACTTCTGAAAACTCCGCTCGGTCTCCTGCGCTGCGTGGTTCTCTCTTTGCAGGATGGGTTTGGGTCTGCGTTCTGTGTGGGCATCTCAATGCGTTTTCTGTCAAATGTTCTTCGCTGTAAGACCTCCCTGTTTTTTTGTGTGTGTGTTTTTCCAGGCTGTCACGTTAAGCATAAAACTGAATCTGCAGCCAGACCTGGATGTTGAGAAGGTAAATATGAAGTCTGTGCAAAACTCTTTTTTAAAAAAGAAAGAAAAAAGAGGTGTGATTTTTAACAGGTCTACAGGCAGGGGTTTATTCCCAGACCTGCAGCCAGCCAAGGCAATGGGATATGACCACCCTCTGATGGAGGTCAATCACAGCTCCCTGACCCACCCCTGCTCACTTTCACGCGTGAGTTTTCCCAGTCATGTGACTGCCGTTCTCACCAAGTCCCCTTGCTTTGGTCTGAGGGCTTCGCCTTCCATGATCTCCTTGAAATCTCCTTTCCGGCCACGTGCCAAAAGCTCACCCAGGGCCATGGTGGGTGGTAACCATGTGACTGCCTCAGCCCCTGTCAAGATCAGCCGAGATTCGAACCCAGAGCCCTCTCGGTGTGCGCCCTGGTGGCTCTTGCGATGAGGCTACAGAGCGGGAGAAAGAAGTTCATGGGTTCTCTCTCATGGGTTCTTCCTGAGCAAACTCTAAATTCTCCCAGTTTAGTAAAAAGATCTCTGTCTCTGTTGGGTAAAGCACAAACCTATATCTGCCTGATTACTTGACCGTCAGCTGGGTATAACTGATAAATAAAGTGCCGTGTATATATGTGATATAAGTCATTAGTATTGCCCTGCTATCTGAGCAAAGAGGCACCTTTTAAAAGTGGTGATTCTCTTCTGTTTAGCAGGGGGAGAGCAACTGGCCCTATCCATCCCCAGCACAGCATCCCTCCAGTGGCTGTTGCTGGTGTCTGTCTTGTATTCCTTTTTTCAGGCTCTGAGCCCTTTGGGGACAAGGAGCCGTTTTATTTATTTATGTAGATCTATGCAAACCGCTTTGGGAACTTTGCCTGAAAGGCAGTCTATTAGTGTAGTAGTAGTAGTAACAATAACTACAAAATTCCTTGGCTCACACACTGGCCCATGATTGCCCAGGAATGAGCTTCTTGCAGGACATTTTTGTGCCCGTATCCTGTCTCAGCCACCCCCTCCAGCGGCCTCTTCAGCCCCATGTGCTGTCCCAGCTCCGGTCGCGATCCTGGGTGGGTGCATGTGTGCTCACACTTCCAGTCCTCCATGTACTTGGATGCCGACGGCCCCAGACAGTCTGGGGATAAAGTGGCACCCGACCACTGTGTGAGCGTGCCCCGGTCTCTCCTCTCCCCCGTTCCAGATGTGCGTCCCGTTGCTGCTTCAGGACAAAGCAAACCTGGCCGAAGCCTATGTGGAAGGCTACCCCGACCTCCAGCAGCAGCTCCTGCAAGTGCTGGATTCGTGGTGTGAACCGGGCTTCCAGATCAGACACATCGCACGGTAGGAAGCCGCCTCTCTTCCCAACAAAACGTGTTCCTGCCTTCACGGCGTTAAAGCTCCTATGGCCATCGGGGCTTTAAAAAACGATATAAGAATTGGCTTCCCCCACTCCAAACACCAAGGTACCCCACCCCAAACAGCTACGGAAAAGAAATACAGTTTTGAGCCCACACTTGGTCTTAGCCCAAAGGCCGTGATGGCCACATGCTGTATAGCTGCCGTTAAGATCGGCACATGGTGTGTTATCTCCGGCCACTGACTGGGCCGGCCACGGCTCCCTGAATATCTTGGCAGCTCAGACCGACTGTGGTCATGTTTTGCTTCTGGGTTGTTTTTTCCAGGCGGTATCCAGACCTGCCCAATATAAGGCCAGAGAAGGTCAACCTTAGGATGGTGAACAAGTTGGTCTTCCGCTTCCTAGACAAATACAATCTAGATCCAGGTAGGCGAAGACGACTGCTCGCCGACACAAACCGGGACGGGCAAATATGATTCACACACCGGATCCTTTTAATCTGTAGGTGGGGGCGGAACCGGCTGAATCTTTCCTTCCCTGCCTTCGGAGAGCTAGCTTCTCAGGGAGGCTCTTCTAACTGTCTCCCCACCCCCCCGAGCTGCTAATTTTCTGTGTGCAGAGGTGTCTGTGTGTGGGTGAATGAGCTCCTGTTTGTGTCGATCAGCTCTGGAATCCTTCCGAATGTCTGGAATGTTGTGATTTTCAGGAATGCTGGGCCTGGAAACAGATGCTTAGTTCTGTTCTCTTCTTGGGTTCCTTGAGATCCACAGCCTATGCATGCTCCTGAGTCTCCGCTTATTTAAATTGGGGGCCCCGATTCCTCAGCGCCCTTGATCCTAGAGGCTCTGGAGGGATCAGAAGACCTCAGAACCTGCCCAAAGCAGCCCAGTCTGAGCAGATAAAGAGCGAACTCGTCCTCGAACCCTGGCTGGCATCTCCTCCCGCTGAGCCCTGTTGACACTAGAGGGTAGAAGAGAGCCGCCCTTGGGCCCTGCTAGTCCTTTAAGGCTCCTAACTGTTCTTTTCTTCTGCTGCTGCTTTTTTTGAATACCTCTCTGTCTCAAGACAGGTTGGGTTTCTTTCCCCGCCTATTGTTTGTGGGCTTGAAGAATGTCTGACATGACAAATGTAGCAAAGGGACGATGGGCTGATATAATATCCCCTCGCTTTAAAGACGGAGAAAAAGAAATAGGAGTTCTCAAGGGTATTTGAAACAGAGGAGCTCTGTGGGGCTTTTTAAAAGCTACTAGGGCAGTCTCTGTGCACGTTTAATGCAGCAGGGGAAAGGCGGTAGAGCCCCTGCTTTGCAGGCAGAAGTTCCCCGGTTCAGTCCCTGGCAGCATCCCCAGATAGGGCTGAGAGAGACTCCTGCGTGGAGCGCTGTTGCTGCCAGCCAGAGCTAGTTGGACCAAGGCCTGGACTCAGTCGAAAGCAGCTTCATTGGTTCACATGCTTGGGAAAGGCTGTAACTCAGTGTGGGAGCCTGTGCTTTGCATTGCAGAAGGTCCCGGGTTGCTTCAATGCCTGGCAGCATCTCCAGGCAGGGAAGAGCCATGCCCGTAGCCCTGGAGAGCTGCTGCCAGTTCGTGTTGGCGGTACTGAGCTAAATAGGCCAATGGCTCAATAAGGCCTGGGAGAGAGCCCCGAGGCCTGCACAAACGGCTTCCAGCTGGAGAAGACGGACCCTAACGCAGATTCTGTGTGCTTCCCAGTTCAGGCATGACACTGAGTGGGTGATGGTGGCTGTCACGCCACCCCGAGCTCTTCAGAGCCAGGGCAGAACATTAGGGCTCTCTATTCCCTGTTGCTCTCCTTCCTTTTTTGCCGGCTTCCCTTTTGTGCTCTTGATTCATGGTTTTCTTATCTCCCCCCCCCCCCAAATACCTGTTCCAGCTCTTTGCCCCAATGCCATCAACCAGCGACACCTGGGCACTCTGAAATACCTGCTCTACAAGAGGTTTGTCGAGGTACGTGGTGGTGCGGGGTGTGTGTGTAGACCAGATTTGCACAAAGGAAGGGTTCCCTGTTGTTTCCGTGTCCGGAAGACTGACTGGTCCGCATTAACTTTTCGGTTTCTCTTCCAGAAAACCATGACGGAAGAAAATTGGACCGACCACATCCAGGTAAGGCCCCGGAACCGTCTCCGGCGTTTGCTTCCAGCCCTGGAGAACTGGGCACCTTCTGCACTTAAAAGTGGCAAGCAAGCCCTCCGCGGAGTTTGCGCCATCCTGCCGGTTGCAGGATTCCGCTCTCCTTGGCACAGACTCCAGAGGGCTCCGTGAGGAATTCTCTTCTGGGCAAGGCAGAATCCGGAGGATTCCGTGAGCGGCGGCGGGTTTGGGGCATGCCTCTTGTCTGGGGCATGTCGGGCTGGTTTGCAACATTTAGGTTGTGGGCCTGATCACACTTACTAGGGAGTAAGCTCCTGAACCCAGTGGGATGTTGGGAGGTCCATCTCGTGTTGAATCCTGCTTCTCACAGCGGCCAACCAAACGCTCTGGTCCCAGACAAATGGGGCCGGAAGGTGGTCCTCCACTTTCCTGTTACTCCCCAGTAACTGGTATTCAGAGGTATGTTCCCTACGCCATGGTTGTTTACTCGTGTGCATTGGATTGCACTGGATTTCTGGGGTGTTTTTACTCGTGGGAAGAAGCTTTCCAAGGCACTGAATACCCTACTCTGAATCGGTGACAAGCGTATCCCATGCTTCCCAGCAGTGTCAGAGGCAGGATGCCTCCGAATACCATTTACAGGGCAGCAACAGAAGCAAACTTTATCTCCTGCTCGTGGGCTTCCTAAAGGCATTGGTGGGCCACTGTGGGACATGGGGTGCTGGGCTAGAGAGGCCTTCTTGGGCCTGACCCAGCAAGGCTCTTAGGATACCCCTCTTGAGGCTTTAGCAGGTATGGCCCACGTGCTTTTGGATATATCTTAAAGACTAGAAATGTGCTTCCTTGATTTTGGAGTGAAAGCTGAGATTCTTTGGATGCTGGATTCTCTGCAGAGGGGCACGTGACAGGTGTATGCACAGTTGATTGCGGCCGTAAATCTAGATACTTCTCCAAAGTGAGCCCAGAAAATCCTGTGCCGCCTTGGATTTGCGCCGATTAAATTTATGGGCAAGACCCTGTGGAGAAAGCGGCACCTGCATTAGGAAGGGGATTGTTTCAGAGTGCCAGGGAAGGCCCAAAAGGTTGCTAGAGAGAGAGAGGGCGCGCAAATCGTACGGAGTGGGAAAGGAAACGAGAACTCCTCGCTCCAAAGAATGCTTCTCTCTTCAGAATGTTGTAATTATGGATTTAGGGAAACCCAGCCCCGCTTGGCAGGGTGTGAATTTCGGAGTTCATTCAGCCTGCCCTCTCAAGCATCCCATCTCCACAACAGAAAGCACCCGGGACATTTAATGCACCAGAAGAGATTAAAGCGGGGTGGGGTGGGGGGAACGTCTCTGCCAACCCTTCCATTTGCGAAAGGATCCCGCAAACGTACTTATTATTGCTTTGGCTGGCCGCCAGGTGGATTTCCTTGCAGGGAGATCAAGGAGCTGTAATCCAAGAGTGTTTCTGCAGAGCGAGGCTACGACCTCTGGAATGTGGCACTTCAGCCCGCAGGTGGGGGCTGAGGGAGGGCCCTGCTTTGGAGTCTCCCTGACTGTAAAGAACTAGAGTCTCAAGGAGAGGGCCGCGCTGAACTTCCCCGGATCGTTAGCTTTCTGTGTGCAAGGATCTCTCTCTCTCCTCCCCCCGCCCCCAGCCTTTTTTTAAAGGTGCCAGGACATTTTAAAAATGTCAGTGCATGAAGCTACGTTATACGGAGCTAAGACGGTTTGTCTCTCGGCTGTTTTAATTGTGTTGGATGCCACTTCAGAAATCGAGATTGAGGGGTGGGGATATAAACGCGTGGGATGAATGAAAGTGTCGAATCAGCAGAGCGGGGCGCTGGATCCAGCCCATGTGGGTGTGAGGCTCAGCAAAGGAGCACCTGCTTTGTGTGAAGAGATCATAGGTCACCCATTATGTAGGGAGCTGCCTTCTGCTGAGTCAGACCCTTGGTCCGTCCCGCTCAGTGTTGTCTGCACTGACTGGCAGCATCTCTTCAGGGTTTCAGGCGGAGAAGGACGCTTCCTCGCCTTGCCTGGAGGTGCTGCCAGGGATTGGAGTGGCGAACTTCTGCATACAGAGCAGAGGCCCTTTCACAGAGCTCTGGTCCTTTCCCCTGGAGATCCCGGCAGGAAGCCATGAAAAGCTGCTGCCAGTCAGGGAAGACAGCCCTGGGTCAGCCCAGGCTCTGACTCTGGATACAGCAGCTCCCTAGGCTCATAGACGAGGCTGGCGGGGAACAGCAAAAACCACGGTGGCCTTTGAATGGCGTTCTCTGCTTTGTGGTGGGTTCTCACGGCCTCCCCGGGCTTTGGGGTGAAATGCCTGTGCTCTCCACGTCAGCAGCCCCCGTGATGGAGGCGTTGATCGCAGGCAGCCGTCAGCGCTGGGAATCTTGGTTCAGCGTGCCTCCCGATGACTGGTGGGGTGATCTATCCGGGCTGTGGGTGTGTGTTTTAAAGAGGGACCACCAAGCCTTCCCCTGGTTTTGCATTCTTCCCCTTTGCCCTGAATGCTGGGGTAAGGAACCTTGAAAATGTGGATCAGAGCAGAGATCAGAGGTTGCCTCCATCTTATTTGTTTGTTATTTCTCTGTGTAAACCGCTTTGGAAACTTGTGTTGAAAAGCAGTGTATAAATATTTGTTGTTGTTGCTGCAGCTGCAAAGGGCAAAAGCGGAAACTTCTTCTTCTTGTTGTTGTTGTTTAGCCACCGCCAGTGAGGAACAGAGGAAGCTGCCTTATACCAAGTCACACCATTAGTCCGTCTAGCGCAGTATCCTGACTGGCAGCAGCTTCTTCTGGGTATCAGGCAGGAGTTTCTCTCCCAGCCCTACCTGGAGATGCTGCCAGGGAGGGAACCGGGGCCCTTCTTGCGTGCAAAGCAAATGTCTTCCCACTGAGCTGTGGCCCCATCCAGCACTCGAAACCCAGTCCCTGCTGGCATGCGAAGAGAAATGTAATTGACATTGAAACTGACAAACTCGATCCACAGGAATCTGCCTCCGACTGAGTCAGACCCTGGGTCCATCTAGCTCAGCGTTGTCTGCACGAACTGGCAGCAGCTCCCCACGGTTGCAGGCAGGAGTCTCTCTCCCAGCCCTACCTGGAGATGCTGCCAGGGAGGGAACCGGGGGCCCTTCTTGCGTGCAAAGCAGAGGCGCCTCTGCCACGGAGCAGCAGCCCCACCTCCAGGAACAGTGGGGTGCCGCTGGGAATTCCCCACTTCGGATTACACCTGGGGCTAACATTTCCCTCGGGCTGTAGCCTTTCCTTCTGTGTGGGAGTTCACGTGTCCTAATGTTCCCTACCAGGAGCAGAGCCAAGCAGAACCTCCCTGTGCATGGAAAAAGAGCACCCCACCGTGAGAAGCCTGAGCAAATGCTTCTCCCCTTAGCCATTAGCTTTCTACATCTAGGGAGCTGAGGGGCCTGTCAGGCTCTCCTGTGCTTTAAAATATATATATTGGGGACAGCCGTGGAGGGGGACTCCCGTTTAGACTGGGGCTGAGCCACTGAGCGGAGTGGGTTTCGACCCACCTTATTCCCACCCCCCACGACCTGGAGCGTCAGTTTGCCCCACAGAGGAAAACCTCTCACTGGGACAGAGATAAGCCTTGCCTCCCCCACTGCTGGGGCCCTGATCCACTCAGTGCCATCCCTGGCAATGGATGAATGGATGGATTTATTTAATTGCAAGAGACCGTTTGGATCATGTCTGGTTTTAGCCCTTTCGATACCGTTTTTTAAAAAAGTTAGACGAATGGACGGGTTTATCGATGCCTGTTTGCCGCGATGGCTTGAAAGAGAGCCTCCGTGCACAGGAGCAGTCTGTCTCCGAGTGCCAGGTTTTTCCCGGCCCTGCTGAGAGCTCTCGGAGGCATGTCTCCGATGGCTGTCCTGCTGGGCCTTGGGGTCTGGTCCCAGAAGGCCGCTCCTGCGCCCCTGAAGCGCCTACTTTTGACTGTTCCGCTCTGCCTGGGAGCCGTGCAGGCCTTAATCCGCCGCGCCTCCCCCTCCGCAAGCCGCGACTCCCCCCTGGTCCGTGTGTGGACGCCGCCTGCCCAAGGGGAATGCTGCCGCTGCTGCTGCCGGGCCTCATTCCTGAGATGCTTTGAGCAGCGCAGAGGTGAGACCCTCCTGTCAGAGCGGCGGATAAATCACTGGACGGCCCGTGGTGGCGCGGAGGGCGGTGGGGGGACACACAGAGACATGGGGGGCAAAGGGGGGACCAGATTTATTGCAAAATCCTCCGGGCAGACAGCGGCACCCCCAGCGGGGCAGGCTGAGACGGAAACAGCCCTGCTTGGAGAGAAAGCCGCAAATGGCTTCTGCAGCTCGACTGGGACCCTTACACCCTCCTGCAAGAGGAGCGAAGGTCTCAGTGCCGCTGCCGAGAGGAGGGTGCAGAGACACCCCCCCCCGCGGGGAGCGATTGGCAGCACCCAGGAAGCTGCCTCCTGAGTCAGACCCTCGGCCCACCTCACTCAGCGTCGTCTGCACTGGCTGGCTGCAGCTTCCAGGGTCTTTCCCAGCCCTGCCTGGCGGTGCCAGCAGAATCGTGTTCGGTCAGGTCCTGAAAAGCCAGTAAAATACCGACAGGCCCCTACTCGCACTCCCCCCTGCCCGCTTCCTAGCCCTGCCTCAACCCTCCACGGGGGACGCTGTTTTGGATATCACGTGTTGGCAGCGTCGGACAAAGGTCCGTCTAGTTCGGTATCCTGTTCTCCCCTCGCCCCCAGGGGGCCCCACTAGATCCCTCCAGGAAGCCCCCAAGCAGCGCGCAAAGCTGATGCCGTCCCTCTTGTTGATGGGTGTTGGTCAGTCGGTAGACTACCCCTGGGCATGGAGGCTTCATTTTGCTAGAATGGCTGGAAGGCATTGGTAAGCCCATGAATTTGCCTGGTCTTTGGGTTGACACCATCTAAACAACCGGCGGCCACGACCGCGCAAGGCTGTAAGAGTTGGAGCAAAGTGCCCCCAGCATAGCCTCCCACCTCCCGTGTGGGTCAGGAAAGCTCTGTAGCAGGGCAGCACAAAGCCAGCCCAGTCCGAGGATTCTTGCTGGGCTGGGAGGGATGGCACGGGAGCTCCCGTCCAGACCTCCGCTTCTCCGCGGGCTCTGCTTGGTTCTCCTCCAAAAGCTCAGCAGAGTTGCGTAAGTTTCTGCCGGGGCCCTTTCCGTTCTGCTGCCTCAGCAGCTCTGGAGGGGGAGAGGTGAAGTTCCCACACGTTACCTTGCGCTCCGGAGAGGAATGCTGCCCGACCAGTGTTCTCCCTCTGGGGCTCAGCCTATCAAGCCAAGCGCAGGCCAGAATGGTGATGAGTACATTGTTTGTGGGCTCACCAGCTTTGGGAAATCCCACACGCGGGAGATCCAGATGGCTCCCCCCTGACCCTAAAGGAGTCACTCTTGACCTGCCGTGGATATAAAACTCAAGGGAATGCAGCATGTGTGTGGTGCCGGCATTGGTTCGCTTCACAGTCCAAAATCTGGGCACACAGTCAGTGCAGTTGTAATGCTGCCTGATCTCCCAACCATGGTTAGCTTGAGAGCAGCAGCCCATGGGCCTATGTGTCCCTCTCTCATTCCCCATTATTGCACAGACTTCCCTCTTTGGAGCTAACCATGATGCAGTGTTCTATAAAGTTAATTAACAGCGTTATATAAAGTTAACAACAGGAATAGCTCCAGAGCACCATGGTTAACTCCATCTAGTTAACCATGGGCAGCTTGCCAGTCCATTTTTTGCTAGCCATGGTTATATAACATAAAGTCAATAATGATGATAATAGCTCCAAAGCACCATGGTTAGCTTTGCCCAGTCAACCATTCAACCATGGTTAGCTCTGCCCACCTATGTTGCTAACCCTGGTTCTCTCCAAAGCACCAGAAATCCCCTAGGAACAACACTACATAGAATTGTTCCCAGTGGACTTCCAGGAAATAAATGTGGCTGCTGCTAGCCAGAGAGTAGTGCTTTCCGCTGCCAAAAAGACCCTCCTATTTTGTCCTCTAAAATCACCTGAATGGCCTGCAGACGGGTGCAATGGAATTTGGGAAGGGATGCAGCTTCCGAGTTGCTCTAGGGAATGCCGAGAACGGCCCTCCTTTCCTAGCGGAGTGGATCTCATCTTCACAGACTCTCTCCTTGCTTTGCAGACCACCGTCCAGGACAATCCGTGGCTGCAGGAGCAGCTGGTCCACCAGCTGGTCCGTTACTGTGACTTGGCCACTGCTGCCACGTGGGCTCTGCGTTACGACCTCCCTGCTGAAAGCCTGCCTCCCAGAGTGGCGCATGAGATGGAGATGCTCAAGCATCAGGAGAGGTAGCGAGAGCGAGCGAGCGAGCGAGAGAGAACTGGGGCCCCTTAACCTCAAGCAAGAAGACTAAGGGGAGATAAGAGAGCTGCCTTCAAGTGTCTGGGAGGCTGTGCCAGAGAACGTAGGAAATTAGGAAGCTGCCGTATGCTGAGTCAGACCCTTGGTCCATCGAGCTCACTGTTGTCTGCACTGACTGGCAGCGGCTTCTCCAAGGTGGCAGGCAGGCGTTTCTCTCCCAGCCCTGTCTTGGAGTTGCTGCCAGGGAGGAAACTTGGAACCTTCTGCATGCAAGCAGGCAGGTGCTCTTCCCAGAGAGGCCCCGGTCCCTCCGGGGGATAGCTTGCAGTGCTCATGCATGTAGTCTCCCTTTCCAGTGCAAACCAGGGTGGACCCTGCTTAGCACAGGGGACCGTTCATGCTGGCTGTCAAGCTCTGGAGTGGACTTGTTCTCTGTCACTCCTGAGGGCAGGACTAGAACCGCTAGGCTGCCAACTGATGGCAAGGAACCAGATTTCGGCCAGGCATTCGGAGGCCTTTCCTCACTGGAAGGGCTGTTGGACAGTGGAACTACCTGCCTCATGTGGTGGTGGGCTCCCCCTGGCTGGAGAGAGGCTGAATCGAGCAGGGATGATGTCATGCAGAGGTTCCCCACTGAGCAGGGGTCAGGCTAGAAGGCGCCCAGCTGAATCCTGCCCCAGCCTCATGGTGTCCTGCCAACCTGTGCACCAGAGCCCTGCCCCACAGCAGCTTCCGGCCTGCGGCTTTCTGTCTAGAGACTCCTCAGCCCCGTTGGCGCTTCCCGCTGTTCCGTATCCAGGATATTCCCAGGTGCCCGGGGGGGGGGGAGGAGGGTTCGCACACCTTTGCTAAATATTTCTGCACAAATATTGACCGTCTCGTGTGCACACAGGCCGTCTGTGCGGGCAAATGTTTGCTCTGCCCCGTGCTGCTGCAGCTGCCGCCGTATAGAATTAGTCACACGCTCCCCTCTATGCAGGGTTAGCAAATATTGTTTCAAATAATAAACCAGGGGATGCAGGCGGTGTGGGAAAAGCAGCCAGCCAAAGACGCCTGCGAATGCCTTGAGGAAGCCGGGTTGATTCTTCCTTGGTGCTGCTCCCTGCTCCTCAGCATGTACCGCTTTCGTTTGGTGCAGTGGGTACAGTGTTGGACGAGGGCCGAGGAGTCCCGAGTTCAAATCCCCGTCCCGTTATGATGCTCCCTGGGTGACTCTGGGCCAGTCCCTTCTCTCTCAGCCTCGCATACCTTGTAGGGTTGTTGTGAGGATATAAACACAACCATGTACGCTCCTCTGGCCTCCTTGAAGGAAGAGTGGGATATAGCTGTAAAGATAAATACAATAAATAAGCTAGGAGGGACCCCAGCCGGAGGAAAAGGAATTCTCTTGGGCCCCTAATCCGTCAGAACTGGGCTACGGTCCTCTGCATGCTTACATGGGTATTGGCCATTGGTTAAAGACAGTTGCTTCCAAGTAAACATGCCTGGGAAATGTGTAATCTGTCCATGTGGTCTCCCATTCAGATGCAAGCCAGGGTGGACCCTGCTTAGCAAAGGGAACAATTCATGCATGCTGCCCCCAGACGAGCACGACAAATATTTATATACCGCTTTTCAACCAAAGTTCCCAGGGCTCACAACAATCTAAAGAAGAAACACAAGGCCAGACCCCCAGCCACAAGCCCTGGGGGCGGGGTGCTGTGCTGGGGACGGATAGGGCCAGTTGCTCTCCCCCTGCTCCATCAAGAGCATCGCTGCTTTTAAAAGGTGCCTCTTTTGTCCAGTCAGCAGGCCCGCTCTCCTCCCGGTTCTCAGCCCCCTTGGCCTTTGCGGTGTTAACGGGTCCCCCGGTTCTCTAGTATGGGTTCCCATCCAGCCCTCTGCTCTTGGCGTCTTTTCTCCTTCTGTGTAGGGAAGAGGCTCCAGAGCGAGGGCCCCCGGCCTGCGGACGCCGGAATCCGGAGAGTTATTACCAGCTCCCGATCCCCCGGGAGGACGTCCTTTTCCTGAGCACCCGGGAAGAGGTGCTGAAGTGCCAGGCGGAGGTGCTGCAGGTAGGCAGCCTTCCTGGGCGGGGTGGGTGGGGGGTGGCTTTCTCTTTCGAGGGAAAATCCCAAGGGAGCCGCGGGCCCCTGGTGCGGAGGGAGCCCGGAAGGGTCCCGGGTGGGAGGCTCTGGCTTGGCAGCCCGCCGAGGCCACCCACGTCTCTTCCCCCTCAGCCCGGCCAGGTTGTCGGCCTCGACATGGAGTGGCAGCCATCTTTCAGTGCCTTACGAGGAACCTCGCGCGTCTCGGTGGTCCAGGTGGCCATCCGCGGCCGGGTCTTCCTTCTGGATATGCTGCAGCTCCTGAAGCAGGAAGGGGCCGAGGCGGAGGCAGCGGCCCTGTCGGGCTTCTTCCGGGCCCTCTTTACCGACGCGGCCGTCACCAAGCTGGGTAACGCTGCTCCCCGCCCTTGCTGGTGGGAGGCTGGAACTGGGTGGCCCAGAACCAGCTGGGCAGGCAGACGTTCCACAGGTTGTGTCCTCTGACTCTCCAGGAGCGAGGCGGGCTCTTCGGGAATTGTCCCCTTTTGCTAAGCAGGGTCCACCCCGGTTTGGCTTTGAATGGGAGACTGCATGTGTCAGCACTGTGAGATATTCCCCTTAGGTGACGGGGCTTCTCTGGGAAGAGTACCTGCACACTTGCATGTAGAAGGTTCCCAGTTCCCTCCCTGGCAGCATCTCCAGCTAGGTCTGAGAGAGAGAGACTCCTGCCTGTAATCTTGGAGAAGTTGCTGCCAGTCTGGGTAGACAACACTGAGCTAGATGGACCAATGGTCTGACTCAGTATATGGCAGCTTCCTAGTTTCCTATGTAGCTGCTGGAGCAACCTCTCCCTTGGTTGGGTTGCTATAGCCAGCTCTCCTGTGTTCCTGCTCGGAGGTCTCCAAGGTGCTGACCCCTTTCCCCTTGGAGTTGCCTGAAGTCCACGTCTCTCCCAGATCCCCGCCTTGGTGGATCCCTTGCCTGGCTTAGTCCTGAACAGGATACCACCAGATCTAGAGATATGCCCAGTCTAGATTCGGGTTCAGCTGGCCCCGCCCCGCCTGTAATTGTAAGTGTTGTTTCTCCAGGCTACGGGATGTCAGGAGACTTGCATAGCCTGGCGGCTACCTGCGTGGCATTCAAAGATGTGGTCAAGCAGCTGTGTGGAGTTCTGGACCTTCTGACAATACATCAACAAGTAAGGATGAAGGGCCAGACGAGGCAGTGTTCTCCTTCCCTGCCCCGAAAGTGTGTGCAGAAAAGAACCTCCGTGGTCCTGGGTGGATCTCCCAGTTTCCTACAGAGGAAAGAGTCCTCCTCTGTGGTGAACAGCGGGTGGAGTAGGCCTTCAAGTTTTCATAATCAAATGGCTGGGGAAAGCGGTATGTGATTGCAAAATGGCATACTTCTGCAGATTTGGGGTTGTGTGTGTGTGTGTGTGTGTGTGTGTGTGTGTGTATAAACACACACACCCGTGACCAACACCTCAGTCGTGCCGCTTACGCTCTTCACTGCAGCAACCCTTCCCACCCACAGCAGACACCTCCACCTGTCCGCCAACAGATTAGCAAACAGGCTTACCGCTTTCTCAACAGCGCCTGAGCAGTTGGAATGTTCATTCGCATTCCATAACGCCTCCGCGGGTGAGCCAATGCCTTGAGAGGGCTCATTTCCGTTTTTGAAGCCAGAGCCCTTGCAGCCAGTAGCTGTGAACGTTTCACACACTGCAGCCTCTTCCCTAGTATTTCTTCCTTTGTTGAATTTCTTTTCTTTTGTCACGTTTATCTGATTTGGGGGAGGATGCGAGATGGGCCAAGCCTGTTGGTTTTCTCCAAATCTTTATGCCCTGTGCTTTAATTGCTGCCTCGTTTGTCTCCCGGGGACTATAGTAATTACCCTCAAAGGCGGCCCAGAACTGGCTACGCAGATGTTCCGCTTTCAAGTGGAGTTTGGGCTCATGCTTTGACTTTGATTCTGCCCCCAGTGAGGGAGTAAAAGAGTATTAGGAGTTTAAGAGGAAGTGTTTGAGGATGCTTTCCGTCCCCCTCCTCGTGAACGTTCGGAGAGAGAGAGACCCTTTTGACTTCTCTCTTGTGTCCTTACTCTCCCCTTCAGCTCCCCAAAAGCTCCGGAGAGGCAAGGAAGGGCTGTCGGAGTGTGGACGCTTTCCAGCTGGAGGAGGGGGCATCTGGGGCCAGGCTGCCGGAGCGGGGCCTCAGCCTGATGGTGCAGGACGTCCTTGGCAAGCCCCTCGACAAGACGGAGCAACTGTCCAACTGGGAGAGGAGGCCTCTCCGGGAGGAGCAGATCCTTTACGCAGGTCTCTGTGGCAGGGGATGATGGGAGTTGTAGTCCCACAACCTCTAGGGACCCAAGGCTGAGGGCGCTTGTCTTAGTTGGTCAAATGGATGCATTTCGGTCTATTAGCCTGTGGTTTGAATTTGCATATGGGTGGGAAAGTTCTGAAACAAAAAACAGGGATTTCTTGAGGGATATGGGAAGCTGCTTTATGCAGAGTCAGAGCTTGGTCTGCCCAGCTCAGGTTTGTCTGCTCTGACTGGCAGTGGCTCTCCAATGTTTTGGGCAGGCGTCTCTCCCAGACCTACCTGGGGATGCTGCCGGGAATTGAACCTGGGACCTTCTGCATGAAAAAGCGGATTCTCTACCACTGAGTTATAGCCCCATCTGCTAAGAAGAATATCTTACAGCGCTCACACGTAGTCCCTCCTCCAAATACATACCAGGGCAGACCCTGCTTAGCAAAAGGGACAGTTCAGGCTTGTGACCACAAGGCCAGCTCTCCGCCTGTTTTTAGGAGGTGTATACGTAAAGAGGCTTTCCCTCCTCTGTGCAGGAGAAAAGAGGAAACTAACTCTTTGATTGTTTCCTGTTTGAAAAGGAATCATGCATTTCAGTTTGCCGCTCGGTGGGATCAGGGGGACCTCTTAGCCGATTGAATGAGGGTTCTTTCAATCAAGTACATGCTGGAGCCCTAATAATTTAAAAATCAAGGTATTACCCTTATGTTGGGACACAGCTTGACCGATGCCCCCGGCTCTCCTTCCCGCAGCGTCCGACGCTTACTGCTTGCTGGAGATTTATGCAAAACTGCACGAGGATCCGACCGCCTTCAGTCTGGATTCTGATTTTATGGCAACTCTGCTGAAGGAAACTGGTAGTGGAAACAAGGCCAAGAAGGTGCCTAACCAGCCAGTGACGCCACCTAAACGGAAGGAGGTGTGTAGGATTGGGGCTGTGTTTGGGGGGGGGTCGTCAGGGCAGCCCCCAAAACGGCCCAGAGAGAACCAGCTCAGGGCAGCAATGAAATATGTGAGCCGGGCGGCTGGCCAGGAAGTCTGTAGCTTGGGTTTTGCCTCTGTGGTCATCTTTATTTTATTATCTTCTTTCTGAGCATTTTAACCCCGCTCTAAAATGCCCTCAAGGCACCCGATGGCAAAGTTTTCAAAACTGCAATGACGAGGACGTCCAGAAATGAGCCCATGCTTTAAAAAACAAAAACAAAACCCACCACCAAACAGCAGCAAATACAAATACAACAAATATTTATATACCGCTTTTCAACAAAGGTTTCCCCAAGCAGTTTACATAGATACAAATAAAGTAAATAAATAAAATGGCTCCCTGCCTCCAAAGGGCTCACAATCTAAAAAAGAAACAGATGATAGACACCAGCAACGGTCATTGGAGGGATGCTGTGCTGGGGTTGGATAGGGCCAGTTGCTCTCCCCCTGATAAATACAAGAGAATCGCCACTAAAAAGGTGCCGCTGTGCTCAGTTAGCAGGGGGGAAAGCTCATTTAGCAGTGGATAATGAAAATAGCAAGAAACATACCAGGAAGAGCACTGGTCTTAGTTCAAAGGATCAGTGGGTGGGTGGACTTTGGTCTGATGCCTAAATGAGGATTTAGGTCCGGGTCAACCTCCCGGGGTGGGGGGAATTTCCAGAGCTCAGGTGCCACCGCACAGACGACTCTGCACTCCTTAGGCGAGTTGAAGCACAGGAAACGTAGGCAGCTGCTTAATACTGAGTCAGACCCTTGTTCCATCCGCTCAGTATTGTCTTCACTGGCTGGCAGCATCTCTCTTTTGCGAAATCTGTCACCAGCCCCAAGCTTTCATAGCGGTAGCACCCTTGCCCCCACGTGAGCCTCTGGGGTGAGTTACGTGTCAGCAGATGCCCCTTGGGCTTGTTTCCTCTGCAGAAGCCTGCCCCATGCCTGGAAGAAGCGTTGCGCTCTTTGGATGCCGTCCCGGTCCGGGACTTCCACGTGGTCTGCGACAACATGTTGCAAGGCCTGGGCCGGTACCTGCGTTGCCTGGGCGTGGACGTCCGGATGCTGGAGAACGGCGACGACCACCGGAAGGCAGCTGAGGTTGGTGCTCCGATCCTAAAAGAGCTGCACTGGCTGCCGATACGTTCCCAAGCGAAATACAAAGTGCTGGTCATTCGCTATAAAGCCCTCAACGGCTTGGGACCAGGGTACCTAACGGAGCGCCTTCTCCGCCATGAACCCTACCGCCTATTAAGATCATCTGGGGAGGTCCGGTTACGGTTGCCACCGGCTCGTCAGGTGGCGACTCAGGACAGGGTCTTCTCTGTGTCTGCCCCGGGGCTTTGGAATAGGCTCCCTGTCAAAGCAAGAACAACAATAATAGTAAAACAATTTTATTGGTTAGCCAGATTGTTCTCTGGGCGGCTCGCAACGCAGTATTAAAAAAGATCGAGTAACAACACATAAGACACCCGGAATCACAACACACCGAACAACAGCACTCAGTGCAAAACGACTTTAAAACTTTTTAAAAGTCCATTTTTTAAAAATCAAATTTAAAAGGCCTGAGTGAAGAGAGAGGTCTTTACCTGGCACCTAAAAGAACAAAGTGACGGTGCCAGGCGAGCCTCACTGGGGAGGCTGTTCCGTAAACGGGGTGCCACCACCAGTCTTTTCCAAGTTGGCGGTTGCTTCCCTGTCCCTCTTCCCGCCTCCTCCCCGTTCCTTGATCTCCACTGCTTCTCCGCCTTGGTACCTTTTTAATCATGCATCGGAGAAGAGGATGTTTTCAGGCTGCAGTCTCCATGGAGACCGGACAAGCATCCTTCGGCTCCCCAAAGCTGGCTGAGTGTTACTGCGCCATCGGTGGCTTTGATCCATGCTTGGATAATCAAAGATGAAAACGCCTCCCCCACCCGGCACACACACACACACACACACCCCACCCTGGTCTCCTTTATCTGAAAGATCATTGCGTATGGAGATCTCATGGACGGCCACAGCTTTGCTTCTCTTCGGGCCCTGAGAATCCCCAGACTCATTTGCCGAATTTGAAACAGTCATGCTCCTAGCCCTCATGACCGCTGAGATGAACTGTGGGCCTTTTCACACGTTTCAAAAGCACAGCCCTTGATTCTGCCTCCGTTAAATCGAGGTGTCCATTCTTTCCAGATCGCCAGGCAAGAAAGAAGAGTCATTTTAACCTCCGGGCTTCCGTATCAGACGGTGAGTGTATGCCACGTTTCTTAGGCAAGAGGCTGGAGCCCCCGTGGCCCATGTGGCAGAATGCGGTGGCAGCTAGAATGGACTCTCATTCCTTCATTCCTTCATTTATCTTTTTGTAGCTGCAGTCCCAGGTGGGAGAAGGCAGGTGTTTCTTGGTGAAGTGCTCGGAGAAGGCCAAGGACCAGGCTTCCCAGGTGCTGAAGCACTTCAACGTCCAGGTGACTTTGGCGGATGTCTTCAGCCGCTGCCAGGTAGGACTCTTTGGGATGCCCTCCTCAGACATGCCTTGTTGCTCCTTTTTCATGGTGTCCATTACAGCTGAACGATCGTCATCTTGTGGGTCTTTAATCAGTATGAAATCTCTCCCTCTGCTAGCTCACCTGGGGGGTGGGGGGACTACAACTCCCATCATCCCCAGCCACAGGGGATGATGGGAGGGGTAGTTCAACCTCAGCCAGAGGGCCAGGTTTGCCCAGCCTTGCTAAAGACCCACCATTTCACTCCTCCCTTTCTGCCCGGCCGCTCACTAATTGCCACTTTGAGCCGCAGGTGGGCCCAAGGATGCTCTCGGGCTTTGGCGGAGGATGCTCCACCACACACCTTGCAGTTTGCAGAACGGGAGGGGGCTTCTGCTGGCTGCCGGCGGAGGAGTCTGTGGCAGGGGCCGGACCGCCGCCCGGGACCTCCCAGCCAGCCTCAGCGGCTTGTGGCTGTGAAGTGCTGTCACGTGCAAGCCATCACGGCCTCACACTTGGGCGGGGGCGGCGGCGGGGGGGGGGGGGGAGAGATGAGAGCTCCCGACAAGCAAGAGAGGGCCGGCCCCTTTGCTGGGGGCAAACGGCAAGAGGCTTTCAAGCCGGCCTGGGAAACTCTGTCAATATCAGTTGATCATGACTAATATAGATCCCACGAGCTGCCGCCGCCGCCGCCGTCGGGGTTAGAGAGTTGCCGAGATCTGGCTGGGAGCCGGGCCGCCTTTCATGTGGGCTGCAGCGGCAGGTCCGGAGGGTGCTGGGAACTCCCAGCCATCTTGGTTCTCACCGGCTTGCGGGCTGCAGCCGCTCTGTCTCGCCGCGTCATCGTGGCCGGGGACACCAGCTCGCTCTGGGGGTGCGTGGAGCCTCTCTCCCCGGGCGTGCATGCTGAGGAGGACGGCTCTGTGTGTGTGTGTGTTTGTGTGTTTGTGCATGCCTTGCTCTCGCTTCTCTCTCTGCACAATCTGGAGGGGTGACAAGCACGGCTGCCCTCCGTGCCGCCAAGCAGCCTACAACCAGGGTATGAAGGCAACGACTTTCCCCTGGTGGCTCATCCCCAGTATTTTACTGGTATACTGCCCCTGAACGCGGAAGCTCTTCTAGCAACCAGGGCAATAACTGTCCAGGAGGGCCAGCGTTCCCCTGTAACAGGGATGCCCAGATGCTGTTGATGACTACAACTCCCATCAGCCTCAGCCAAAGGCCGTCGCAGCTGAGGATACTGGGGATTCTAGTCGGCAGCATCTGGGAATCTCAAAGCTGCGTCTTCCACGAGCTTGTTTGCTGATTGATGTCTTCAGCACCAGGATTGAAGGGTGGGTGATGGGGCAGGACGCCCGGATGGCACGGCACCTGCAAATACCTCACAAGAGCGCAGTCCTGGCCCATTTTTGCTGGCGGGTGTGGACTGAGGATGCCGGGTCTCCTCTTTTTACCCGGCGTCGTGGTCTCGAAGCCTGCAGGATGCCTTGCCTTTCCATGGCATCTTCCTGCAGAGGGTCCGCCTGCCGCGGGGGGGCGGGCGGGGGGGGAGGAGGAGACGCGGCCGGTCCTCCGCGGGCACCTGGCCAGCAGCCGTCTCCTCGAGCGGCGTTGCCTGGTTCCCACAGACCGGGTGTTTGCCTGCCAAGAGCTCCGCATCTTCAGAAATCCAGCCGAGTGTGAAGGTCATCATGGCGAGGAAGGACAGGCCGGGGCTCTCCTCCCCGCACTCGGCTTTGGCCAACGAGGGCCCAGAGCTGGGGCGGCCAGGGGGTGGCTCCGCGTTGCCCTGCAGCTCGCGTCCGGCACAGAGGGGCCCGGTCGGCTGCATTTGGTGCATCGGGGAAGCGTTGCTTTCTCGTGCGGAGATTGGCCTGCAGTTTACTGCCTGTCTGTCTCTGTGTGTGTGCGAGAGAGCACAATACACCACCCTCTTTTCACGTGGGGGCTTGAGACGTGAGGAAATGCCAACGGGAGGGCTGTGTAGCCCTGTGTTGCCTGCAGAAGGCCCCTCTCTCAATCCCCAGGACCTCCAGTGAAAAGGCTCGTGTGACAGGTGACAGGAAGGACTCTAAACAGGGGTGGGAAAGACTCTCGACCTGGAACCCCGGAGAGCTGCTGCCGGTCAGAGCGGGCAGTAGCGAGCCAGATGCTCTCAAGGGTCTGACTCCGTAGAGCGCAGCTTCAGATATTCTCGTATATTTGGCCCACTGTGCCGAAGGCCCCAGGTCCAGTGCCCAAGATCCCCCGGGAGGGCTGGGGAAGACTCTTCTCTGTTTGGAGAGCTGCTGCCCGTCCGTGCAGACAGCCTTGAGCCGGATGGACCGAGGGCCTGACTCTGTGCATAAAGCTGCGCCCTATGTTTGAAGAGCAACCAGGGGCAGCTTCCCCGGCCCACACGGTTTCCTTGCAGAAAGCTCCTGGCATTTCAGTTAGCAGGCGAGAGGAGAGACCCTTGGCCGGCCTGATCCCGGGTTCTGGAGTTGAGGCCGTCCGAGAAGGAGGAGGCGCTTCCCCAGAATTCACCCTCCGGGGTCGGCTCAGGGGGGAAGAGCCCTTTGCCTGGCAGTGGCCCTTGAGCGGCTGCCGAGCGGAAACACTGGGAGGTCACCAGGAGACGACGACTGAGCGGCTGGAAAGGGAATGCCGAGCTCGCTGGGAAGGCCAGTGCCCCCGCCCTCCTCACCCCCCGAAGCAGCCGTCCCCTGGTGTCGTGAGAAAGCGGGCCTTCGGTGGCCACTTCTCAGCCCCGCTGGCCTCCAGTCCCTTGCGTCCCTCCGGGGTCGGAGGTCAGCCCTTCAGATATCAAAATTCCCAGGCCTGCTCTCTCTCTCTCTCTCTCTCTCTCTCTCTCTCTCTCTCAGGGAAGCTGGGGCTGGCTTTGTTTGGGCGCTCTGGCTGGAATGCAGGCTGCCACCCCCCCCACCCCCCCGGGGGGGCTTCCGTCTGATTGGCTTACCTGCTGGTTCCCAGAGGCTCGTAGGTGCTGGGCGGATGTGTGTGGCGTCTTGGGAAGAAGCGGGCAGCTCTCCGGATGGACATAAAAAACAAAACCACCGCCCCAAACCTTAGGAGTGGGCCAGCTTTGGGGGAGGAGGGAGAGCAGAAGGCCTCTGTGTAGCCGTGAGAGGCAAGAGCTTGTTTTGGCTGGTGGGTTCTGGTCTCCTTCCTTTTTCTTCCAGGTAGTGCCAAGGCTAACACCTCCCTGGGAATGGTAGTCTCTGATTTGCATGGGTGGCTGCTGGTTGTGATGAGGGTCTGAGGGAGCAAGAGGAGGAGGTGGCAGTCAGGTACCATTCAGGAGCAGCAGAGAGAGGTGGCAGTCAGGTACCACTTAGCGAGGAGAAGGAGGTGGCAGCCAGGTGCTATGTGGCAAGGAGTGGGGAGATGGCAGCCAGGTACCACATAGTGGGGAGGCATCATTATTACTGATCATTTTTATTATTGTTTATTATCTTAGGATTTATTTTCAATTTTAAAAAATCAAAACAGATTCTTATTTGGACTGGTAACTTCCGGAGGGACTGTTCCTTTGGGAGAGGGATGTGATTCACACATTCTGTGTGCGATGAGGAGCGGATTCTTCTTTCATGATTGCATCCTGTTTTCCGCAACCGGGTCCCGGTTCACGTTCCGCCCGGCTTCCTCCGGAGTTTACTTGGGAGTCGGAAGCAGGCTCCACGAGTGCCCACAACCCATTTGCGTGTGCCTGTCCATCTGTCCGGCCCATGCCCACACTCCCTGAGCAAACCCTTCCCATCTTGGGGAGTCCCGAGTTTCAGTCTCTCTCTTTCTCTCTCTCGGCCCAGAGGTCGTTCCCAAAGTGCGGAACGGCCTCACAAGTTCCCAGGGCTGCGATTTGGCATGGCCAGGCCCTTGGCAGCCGTGGTTATCTGAGGTCATGTACTCATGTAGTTGTCAATCGAGACAAGGTCTTGTTTGGACTGGAAACGTCCGGAGGAGGCTTTTTCTTTTGGCAGGAGGTTACGATACTGCTAAAGAGGGAAGCCAAAATAGCGATGCAGTTTCCCTGTGTGGTAGCTTGGTGGGATAAAATTGGGCCCGGGGGAAAGAGAGAGGAGAGCTTTGCCAACTTTTGGTGGGGGGGGGGATTGCATCGGCATTGCGGGAGGAAGAGAGAGTTCATGTGTGTCGCTTCAGTCTCATTCTCTGATAAATACAGAATTTCCAGCTCCACACAAGCCCTGGACTTGACAGTTTGATGGTTGGCTGTCCTGAGCATCCCCCCTCAACATTTAAACACTATCAAGTGGCTAGCCCTCATTGACTGTGGAGATAGCTTGAAGCTGTGCGGGCAATGCCTGGTAGAACCACAGAAGGCAGAGCCCAGGGAGGATTTTCAGCGGGGGGCGGGGGCCATGTGTTGAGCCCCCGTTTTGGTGTCTCCTTCCGGGAGGCATCTGCTCTTGGAAGCAGAACTGTGGGATGTGGCCCAGCCCCACAAGGCCAGACTGATGAAACTTTGGGCTCACAGGGTGAGGAACTGGAATGATCCCCAGATCTGAAGTCATGGGTTTTTCCAGGTCAGATTGTCTAGAGGTAAGAACATAAGGAAAGCGCCTCTGGATCAGGCCCAAGGCCCATCCGGTCCAGCGTCCTGCCTCATGCAGTGGCCAGCCAGATGCATCAGGGAAGCCTTCAAGCGGGGGCGGGGGGGGTGTCCCCTCCCTTGGTGCGCCCTAGCACCTGGTGTTCAGGGGCATGCCCCCTCTGACCCTGGTGGAAATATGCAGCTTAGCCAGGCTTGTAGCCATTAACAGCGCTGTCCTCCAGGAATATGTCTGATCTGCTTTTTAAACCGTCTAGGCTGGTGTCTATCACTGTATCTCGTGGCAGCGAATTCCACAGTTCAACTACACGCTATGTAAGGAAGTACTTTATTCCATTTGTCCCACATCTCCCAGCATTTAGCTCCAACCGATGACCCTGGTTAAACTCTTACGAGAGAGGGAGAAAAAACCTTTCACTCTCCGCTTGATCTGCCCCATGCATGATTCTATAGACCTCTTCTCTGCCCCCCTCTTGATCTCAAGAAGGGGGCTTCCGTTCCTCCAGGGCCTTCCTCCACAGCCTGCAGCTGGGCTGCTTTCCTTACGCCACCGGAAAATACCCCAAGGCCTTTTTCCTGCACCCGCAACCTTCCGTCCCACCCTGGTGCTGGTGCCACGGAAACCCCCCCCCCGGTCTGGATTCCGTGGCTTGGTCTTCGGGGACCCATTGCAGGATTCGTGGAGCGGTCATCCTCCTTAGGGGCCGCTGGCTCCCTACCCCCCACCCCACCCCGCAGAAATTGCAAGCAGGAGAATGACATTCTTCCCTTCTCGGGATCCTTCTTGGCGTCTCTGGTTTGCTTCCCTTTTTTTCCCATGGCGATGAGCCGTTCAGAAAAGCCTTGGTCCCCGAGCCCTTTGATCTCTCCTTTCTCAAGAGAAATGTGTGTGTGGGGGGGGGGGGGGGGAGAAAAGACCAGAAGTTGATGGCTTTGCACAGGGGCACCAGGACATGAATAGCTAATGCTAGGGCGGGGGCGGGGGGGTGTCCTCTCTCCCCCCAGCATTCTTCCTGTGTGATCTCGGGGAGGCTGGGTGTGGGAAGCCTGTTGGTGCCTCCTGAGATGGCGGGATGGGTGGAGGCACCGTGGACAACGGCCTGGCGCGGGGGTCCCTCTCCCGAAGCAACAATGGCCCCAGCCACTCCGTTCTGGCCTTTCGACAGTGAAGGCCGGTTGTAAATTCTTTGGCCATTGAGGGTGCTGCTAGCCGGGCCGGACTCTCCCGTCCTGGGCCCTGCCGGCTGCCTGACAATGCCTTCATTTCCACACGGGTGCCCAGTGGCTGGATCCTTTAACAGTCTGTCTGAGTTGGGGAATGTGGAGCGAGCATTGGAGGGAAGGATGACTTTTTAGGAGACCCCACCCTGCTGCCCCGTTCGACATGGTTTCCGCGAATTCTTCTCCAGCTGTAGGTTTCAGAACCTGGGGGCTTCATTTATTTTACATTTATATCCCGCTCTTCCTCCAGGGAGCCCAGAGCGGTGTGCGTGGTTGTGTTTCTCCTGACAACAACCCTCTGAGGTCGGTTAGGCTGAGAGAGACGCGACTGGCCCCGAGTCACCCAGTGAGTTTCGTGGCCAAATGGGGATTTGAACTCGGGTCTCCCCAATCCTAGTCCAACACTCAAACCACACTGGCTCCTACTGACTGCCTGCTATTATTTACTGTCTTTACCGGAATCCCAAATCAGGTTATCCCCAAGTTTTTTGATATTGGAAATTGGGACATGGTCTCAAATTCAGAGCCCTGTTCCTTTTGATTAAATGAAGGTATAACCTGTATGTAACCTCTACTTCTTAAGGGGGTCACCTTACATTCTGAGTCCTTTTTGGTTCGGGTAAATACAGTATGTACTGCTTTTTGACAAGAGTTCGCAAAGTGCTTTGCATCAAAAAGGAATACGACTCTTCCCGGTCCCCAAAGAGCTCAGTCTGAAAAGAAACCAAAGGAATTCTCCAGCAACAGGCACTGGGAGGGACTCTGTGCTGGGGTTGGAGAGGGCCGGTTGCTCCCCCCCTGCTCAATAAAGAGAACCACCACTTTGAAAAGTGCTTCTTGGCCCGGTTAGCATTTTCCACCAACAGAGGAGTTTTTAAATACAGGATTTCTGCAGCTCACTTGTCGTCATTTTTTGTTCCGGGTGTTTTGGGCAAGTATCAGCCATGCTGGACCTCACGGAGTCCCGTTCTAACGCAGACACCTGTTTGTGGAGCATCTGTTTCATTTGGACCACCCTAATTCCGGGGTTCTTGAAGGAATGCTGGGAGAAGGTAGAGCTCGGCCCACGTCAGGTGGAAGTTGAGCCCAGAGTCAGGAAGACCATATTCCTTCATCCAGGAAAAGTCCCAGCCGGAACTGGAATTCCGGACAGCCATTTCCTGTTAAGTGGGCCTCCCAGACGAGGGGCAGAACAGTTTCTGTACCTGGGACCCCGTCACTGCCCAGGTAGATGCTCTAACCTGCAGCCCAGGTGGTTCTGCCACATGCAGAGAGCCGTGAATGAATTCCCTTTTCTTGTCTCAGCAGCTCCTGCAAGAACTGAGGTTCTGGCACAGGGTCCCTTAACACTATTGCCTACTAGGACAAGTTGAGGAGAGCTGGTCTGGTGGCAGCTAGCATGACTTGTCCCCCTAGCTAAGCAGGGTCCACCCTGGTTGCATATGAATGGGAGACTAGAAGTGTGAGCGCTGGAAGAGACTCCCTTGAGGGGATGGAGCCGCTCTGGGAAGAGCAGAAGGTTCCCAGTTCCCTCCCTGGAAGCATCTCCAAGACAGGGCTGAGAGAGGTTCCTGCCTGCAGCCCCGGAGAAGCCTCTGCCAGTCTGTGAAGACAATACTGAGCTAGACGGACCAGAGGTCTGACTCAGTATATGGCAGCTTCCTCGGTTCCTTTGAGTTCAGCCTGGCGGGTCCCCCTTTTCTCCAAGCCTGAGCTGCCCCCTTGCCTGCACCTTTGCAGCCTGTCTGCATGCCCTTGAGGGCTACAAACCTGGCTTTGTTTGGGGTGTAGAAAAGCAAAACCAGAGCCGGCCACGCGGTGCTCAGGGTGCTGCCTCCAGCCCCAAAGGCTGTGAGGAGGTGTTGCAGTCGCTCCTGGCTGGCGGTCCCTTCCGTGTCTCCAGAAGCTCTCGGCCCAACCAGATGTGCGGAGTGTGGCATAAGTCACCTCCGCTCGGTTCCTGCCGCTTTCAAAGGCTGACTCCTGGTCCCCCGAGACGGCCGCAAACCGGGTCTCCGCTGCACGCGCCCCCCCCCAAAAAAAATAGGGTTTTCAAGGCCATCTACAGCCCTCTTCATATTTCTCCCGGATTCTTTGCGATCCTTATTTTTCACAGTCTGGGTTTTCTCTCGCGCGCCAATTTCCCAAGAGGGCTGTCGGAGGGCGAAGATTTCTCACGATAACAAAACAAGCAGGGCCCTTCATCGCGGAGAGAGAAAGTGCTTGCCTGACCTCACAATGCCCCCCTTTGTTGAAATGCATCTGCTTAGATCCCCCAAATAGATAAGTGCCCCCCCTCGTTCTCGTTCTCCTGTTCCCCAAATAGCCTTGGGGTGCCGGATCCTAAAAAGCAGAAGGTGCTTTTTTCACAGCCCCCCCCCCAGAGAAGGAGCCTTGTGGGTGAAGAAGGAGGCGGCAGAGATGCCGTTCAGACATAGAGGCTGGATCCCAGTTTCCCTGGCACATCTGTGTGTGCACTGCAGGCATCCAAAGCCAGGCTGGAGGATTCGGTCTCCAACTTGGGGTCCCCGAGGGGTTTACAGGCCTGTGTGCCGAGATGTCGTCGGACTACAACTCCCATCGTCTCCTGCCACAGTGACCTTGGCCGTAGTGGCTGGGGACGAGGGGAGTTGAAGTCCGTCGACATCTGGGGCACAGCCTTGAGAATCCCTGCCTGGCTTTCTGTCCACACACCGTCCCAGGTAGCTTGCTAGCCTATAAGCCAGCCTCAGATTCTGAGGTCCAGGGTTCAAGCATAGAGTTAGAAAGGACTGTGGAGAGAGGCGGGGAGGGTGGGGGACAAATCGTTTTATTTATTTATTTTTACACTTATATCCCGCTTTTCCTCCAAGGAGCTCAGAGTGGTGTACATGGTTCTTCTTATCCTCACAACAACCCTGTGAGGTGGGTTAAGCTGAGAGATGCGTGACTGGCCCAGAGTCACCCAGTGAGTTTCGTGGTCGAATGGGGATTCGAACCTGGGTCTTCCCGGTCCTAGTCACTCTAACCGCTACGCTATGCTTCCATAATCCCTTTCATAACCGTAGATCTGGTTTTGTTCAGTGAATTGGTTTGGAAGGAGAGCCAGGACAGCTAGGGGAAAGGGCATTCTTCACACAGTGCACCTCTGGCTTGTGGAACTCCCTGCCTCAAGATGTGGGGATGCCTACTGGCTGAGATGGTTTTAGAAGGTTGATTAGGCAAAAGTTGTGCGGGAAGGAGTCTACCTCGCAGGGTGGTTGTGGCAATGGAGTGAGGTGGCCACGCATATGCAGCTCTGAGCTTCTCCCGGAGGCAGGGCAGAATAAAACTCAGGTAGGCAGGCAGAAGAAAAGGCCCTATTTAATTATTCAATGAGTGAAGAGGGTTGGGTCTGATCCTCAGCAGTGCAGGCAAGCCGGAGACGGGCGCAGGTCTCTTGGTCACCCCCAGCTCTTGAGGCAGGCGCTGGGCTCTGGCTTGTGTGCATTGGCTGCGTGTGGCGCATTCTGACTTGTCGCGGTGGGGGGTGGGGGTGGATTGAATGACCTTTTTGGTTCCCTCCAGCTCAGCGACCTCCCCGAGGCCTTTCCCACCGGGACGTGCAGAGAGCCTTTTGCCCAGATTGGGGCATTTTCTCCGTTCCCAGGGTCCCCTTCTGCCTTCCCCGCGCTCTGTTTGTGCGAGGGAGAGTTCTCACGCTATAAATACACAGTTGCCGATAAGGGAAGGGTGGGGGGGACAGGCATGGAAACAATCCCGCTCGAGGAGCAAAATAATTTTTTGCTGCTGCTAAAAATATGTGGGTATACTCTTCCTCCCTAGGTTTGTGGTTGGAACGGAGAACAAGCTGGAAGGCAGATTTGCCAGTGCTCTGAATTTGCAATAATTTTTGTGTTCCGCCGGCCATAAAGGGGCAGCTGCAGACCTTGGAGAGCTGCTGCCCGTCAGAGTAGGCAATTCTGGACTGGACGGAACAAGTTCTGACTCCTCCGGATAACACACAGTGTGCAGAAGCTCTGGGAGTGGGGCCATAGCTTAACGCTACGCTGGCCTTGCGTGCAGAAGGTTCCAGATTCCTTCTCCAAAGGATCAGGTGGCATCCAGTGCCACAGACCTGGAATTGCTGCTGCCAGTCTGAGCAGACAGTACTGAGCTAGATGGATGGCAAGGCAGTGCCCAAGGTCCATATGGAAGATCGCCGCCCTTCCCTGCCGCGTTTAAGACCAACCAAGCCAACGCAAGCCACCAACCACTGATCGTGTGGCCTGCCAGATCCTTGCCTGACCACCCTCTCATTGCCATCCCAGGCCGGCAGCGGCATCCGGAGGTCCCTCAAACCCTTGTGCGTACATGCACTCCTCCTCCACACTGTTTGCAGAGCACTTTCGGCCTCCCTCCTGATTCTCTCCCTCTCCTTGCAGTAAAACCTCGTAGGCAGGGTGAGTCACAGAGGTCGGAGCCGGTGACCTCGGAGCAGGTGCTGACAGCGGGAGAGGAGAGATACCGCGGGCCTTCTCACGGCAGCTGGGAATCCTTCTGGGCCTGGGGGGCAAACATGAGACCACCAGTTTCCCTCTCCCCTTGGCGTCTCAGCCGAGGGCTTCCTTTCCAGTCGCTCTCACTTGCTCCCTCTGCCTCTCGGAGCACTAGAACTCTGCCGGCTGTTGAGCAACCCCGGGACCATGGACTCCCTCGCCAGGGCAAAAGGGAGCCCAAGAACTGGAGGGGGGGACCCCAGCCGCGAACCGGTTGCCTCTGAGAAGCCCGAAAGCAAGACTTGGAGGCAGCAGCCCTCCACCCTGGCCTGAGGTGGGTTGCCCTGGAAGCTGGAGGCTCCACAGAGCCTAAAAGGCAAAGGGCTCTTGACAGGCTTGCCTAGTTTTGTCCAACCCCCTTGTAACGATTCCCAGAGCATGGTCTAAGGGCATGCAAAACAGTCACTTTGCTGGAGCTAAGCAGGGCTTGGTGTGGTCAGTGCCTGGATGGGAGACCCATTTATGCCCCCACTTTGGGGGCCGACACCTCGTGCCGCTTTGCGCTTAGGTGTGGCTTCTCAATCCGCCCGATCTGTCTCCAGGGCAGGAATGTTGACGCGCAGGGCCGGTGGTTGCAGGGAGGCACGCCTCTTTCAAAGGGCAAGGGGAAGGCGGCCCTCGGGCTTCCTCCAGGTGACGTCCTCAGGAATCCCTGGCCCCGGTTCAGAAACCGTGAGAGCCGGCCGGACACAATAACACCCACGTCAGCTTGCTTCCTCTCTGAACTCTGGGGGCTTTGCAGGGGAGTGGTGGGTCCTGGACTTGCGAGCCGTGCAGAAGCATGCCCAGAATGCCTCTTCTTGGGAACAGGGTGCAAGGTGTGGGGGGCTTGGCACGTCCAGGGAATGCAAAGTGGTCTGGGCGGGGTTGGGGGCAGGCGGGAAGCAGTCTTTGCCCTCCCTGGCCTGCCTCTGTCGGGTTCTGTGGCGTTTGGCGTGGGTCAGGGATGTGTGTCCAGTCGCTTTTCACCTTCGAGGCTTGCATCTGGCTTGCATCGACGTACTTCTGTCTCCACTGCCACCCACTCTACGGTGAAGCCTTTGTGACTCTGTGGGTTTCTTTTCCTGGATCGTGTGGCTTTGCAAATGGGAGGAGGAGGAGGAGGAGGAGGAGGAGGAGGAGGGTTTGTCCCAGGAATCGCTCCCTCTGATGCCCTTCACAACGGCACCAGGAGAATATTTATCTGGAGACGTGATCTGAGGGGTGTGTGTGTGTGTGTGTGTGTGTGTGTTTCAGTGCCGGCTGCAGTCTTGCTCGGTTTCCAAGTGGATGATTTGAGCTGCTCACCGTGGCTTTGCACCCCATATCGGAGGCTGCCCGCCTGCCCTAATAAACCCTCTGATCAGTCCTGATCAGTCGGTTCCCTTTGAGCGTCGGGGAGGGCGGGCTTCTTATTTACTCCTTGGACTGTCTTCTCCGTTGAGTCTCGGGGTGACTCCTCTTTGGGACGGTTCCTGCCCAGACCCGAAATCCCCGCTCTCCTCGCTTACATCAACTTCACCTCCAGCTTCTCTGGCTGCCCCTTGGGATTGAAGAGCCCCAAAGAGCCCTCAGCCAGTGAGCAGAAGAGTGTCCCTGCCCCGTTTCATGACCGGTCCAGGCAACTTCCTCAGGCTTCCCGGTGGGGTGAGGAACAGAGGAAGCTGCCTTCTACGGAGTCAGGCTCGCGGTCCACCCAGCTCAGCGCTGTCCGCTCTGACTGGCAGCAGCTTCTCCCCGGTTGCAAGCCGGAGTCTCTCCCAGCCCTACCTGGAGATGCTGCCAGGGAGGGAACCGGGGGCCTTCGGACAGCCCCATCCCCTGATATGGGGATCCAGGTATTCAGGCTTGGGTATTCCAGGATGCAAGCCGCACTGACCGAGAAGCCCTGCATTATTTCGAGAACGGCGGCATTTGAGGCTTCTCGGCATTCCCACCTCACTTTATTGGGGTTTCCTTTTGCTGGCTTCTCCCTCTGCCCGTCGCCCGTAAGCAGCTTAGCCCCGTCACGTCCGTCTGCGGATGCCCTCGCGTCCCGTTGCGGCGAGCCAGATTAGCGCGCTCTGCATTTTTGACCCAGTGCAATCTTGTTTATTGGGCCTGAAGGGATTAGCTTGCCATCGGCAGGCGGCGGGAGATCTTGGGTGGCGCTGAGGAGCGCGCAGGCCGGGCGGGCAGGGAGCTGATGACAGGGTAATCCCCGGCGATAAGGGAAGCGCGCAGGCGTGGGGGGGGGGAGGGGGGGAAGCATCGGAAGCGGCCATCTACTGAGTCAGACCCTTGGTCCGTCTCGCTCAGGATTGCCGACCCCGACTGGCAGCGGCTTCTCCAAGGCTGCAGGCAAGAATCTCTCTCAGCCCTATCTTGGAGATGCTGCCAGGGAGGGAACTGGGAACCTTCTGCTCTTCCCAGAGCGGCTCCATCCCCTGCGGGGAATCTCTGACAGTGCTCACACTTCTAGTCTCCCTTTCATATGCAACCAGGGTGGACCCTGCTTAGCTAGGGGGACAAGTCATGCTTGCTCCCACAAGACTAGCTCTCCTCCCATAAAATTATATCGTGCCATGATTAGAAACACAGGAAGCTCCTTAATACTGAGTCAGACCCTTGGTCCATCAAGCTTAGCATTGCCAACACTGACCGGCAGCGTCTCTCTGAGGTTGCCGGCAGGAATCTCGCTCCCAGCCCTGCCAGGGAGGGAACCTAGGACCTCCTGCATGCAAAGCAGAGGCTCTACCCCTGAGCTACAGCCTGTATTTGTAGAGAGACTAGACGTGCAAGACACACAAGACAGAAAGGCGCACACCCCCAGAGAGTGTGGAGTGCTTAGCAGAGACCGGATGGAGGGCAGAGTTCAGAATGGTTGGCTAGCTTGTTCTGCCATTGGGGATGTCGTGGCTCCTCTTTGGGAAAGGCTTCCGTTCCCTTTGAGCTTCGGGGATGGTGGGGGATGCGTATGAGATAAGCAGGAATGCCTCTTTGGGGACGGGAATGCTTCTTCTCCGGTGGCGGTGCTTTGCCAGCTGAAGTTCTTATAATATGGGGGGGGGTGTATCTGTGTGTAATTTCGTTTTAAAGGTGTGCTGCCAGCAATTGAGGACATGTTTTAGCCAATTTAAAGTGACTCCACCGCCCACCCCCCATCCATTAATTAGCTGATTCGACACTCCATCTCCGGCCCAGCGTTAAGCCAGCACATAGGAGCTGACTGCTGTGAAACCCTCCCCAACACACACACAGTAAGCAGTAGCATTGTGATGGGCTGCCTGGTGCACTGTGTGTGTGTGGTGTCCCGTCCCCCCACCGCCCCGTCCTTTTCCGGCAGCTTAGCCAGAGAGGAAACACTCGTAAGTAAACACCGGTGCTGGGGAATGGAGAGGTGGCAAGCCCCGCCTGGGGGATGCAGGCGGGCGGGCGGGTGGATGGCCCTGTCTCCAGGCCGCTCTTCCTTGGATGTGCCGCTTCCCGCTGGGAAGAGAGATGCGTGGCTGACGCTTGTCATCGTGGCTTGCGGCTTGCGCACTCGCCGTCTCTCCCGGCCAGCACTTCCTCCTGTAGCGGCTTTCTGCGGGAGTCCTTCCCGCCATCTCCTGGGGCCTGGGCTGGGGCGTTTCCGTGATGCCCGGAGGCCGGGCAAAGGGCTTGACAACATTCTGGGGGTCCTTGCTGGTGTGGAACCTTGGCCGTGAGAAGTGTGGCTTGTGGAACTCAGTGCTACCGGAAGCAGCAATGGAGATTTAGCCCAGAAGGCTTGAAAAGGGATGAGACATGTTCGTGAAGGAGGAGGAAGAGGTCTAACCGATGGCTACAAACCTTTAAAAAAACACAAGAAGAGCCCTGCTGGATCAGGCCCAGGAAGGCCCATTTGGTCCAGCCTCCTGTTTCCCACAGTGGCCCACCCGGTGCCGTTGGGAATCCCACAGGCAAGAGGTGAAGGCGTGCCCTCTCTCCTGCTGTGGCTGCCCTGCCTCTGGTATTCGGAGGCAGCCCACCTCTGAGCCTGGAAGCAGCCTATATAGCCCTCAAGACTAGTCGCCATCGACAGACCTGTCCTCCATGAATTTGCCTAAGCCCCTTTAAAATCCATCCAAGCTGGTGGCCATCACCACATCCTGGTAATGTGCTGAATTCCATTGTGTGGCAGAGAATTCCATAGTGTGGTAGCTAAATGGGGGCCTCCATGTCTGGGAGCAGTCTATCTGCGAACACCCACTTCTGGGAGAGAAACCGGAGAAGGGCTGTTGCCTTTCAATTTTTTGAAAAGGGAAATGGGTTTGCAAAGGAACGGAGGTTCTTGCGCACATGTTTGGCTTGCTACAGTAACTCAGGTCTTGCAAGGCTGATTTTAATTCACCTGCCGACGAACTGAGCCGTCTTGTAAAAGTGGGGGCCGGCTGGCCTGAGCCTTGGGCAGGCAGCCCCGCTCACACCGGATTCCCACAGCCTCGGTCTGCACAGGGCGAGCGGATGGGAGAAAGGGTGGGCTCCTGACGTAGCCGGGCCGTAAACAAAAGGAAGGAAGCGAAAGAGACGGGAGATCGCTGGAAATCTTCCAAGGGGACTCCTGTCCCTTCCCAGGAATGTCTTCGCTTCCCCACTGGAGCTGGGAAAGGGCCAGGCCCTCCGGAGATGTCCTGCATGGCTGGGGGGCAGAGACTAGGTCCTGCCTGCCCATTCCCACCCAGAGCCAAAGGACACCCGGAACATCAGGCCTCCTGCTTGCCTTGGCATGCAGACTGCAAGACGCAGCCATTTGCCGCCCGCCCATCACTGCCAGGATTCAAGAGGGGGGTTCTGGAGCACTGCTGGGTCCCGCTGGGCTTTGGGGAGGAGAGCTCCTCTGGCAGGAGTGGCCAGGAATGGTCTCCTTGGCTAAGCAGGGTGGCCCATTCTCGGTCACGTTTGGCTGGGAGACTAGAGGTGAGCACTGTAGGATACTCATCGGAACATCGGAAGCTGCCGTCTACTGAGTCAGACCCTTGGTCCACCTGGCTCAGTATTGTCTTCCCAGACTGGCAGCGGCTTCTCCAAGGTGGCAGGCAGGAGTCTCTCTCCCAGCCCTCTCTTGGAGATGCTGCCAGGGAGGGAACCTGGAACCTTCTGCTCATCCCAGAGTGGCTCCATCCCCTACTAAGGAGAATCTCTTCCAGTGCTGACACTTCTAGTCTCCCTTTCTTTTGCAACCAGGCCGAACCCTGCTTAGCTAAGGGAACAAGCCCTGCTTGCTGCCACCAGACCAGCTCTCCTCTCCAGGAGAGGGATGGAGCCATCGCTGTGACAGAGAATCTGCTCTGCCTGCAGGAGGTCCCCGGTTCAGTCCCTGGCAGCATCTCCAGGTAAGGCTGGGAGAGATTGATGGTCAGCATAAAGGAGGACCCAAAGGTCCTTCGTCCAGCATCCTGGAATGCACCAAAGGGCCTTCTTCCCACAGTCAGATGCCCCTGGGAAGCCCACCAGCTTTCCAGACAGACTGCCTCCGAAGATGGAGGTTCTCTCTCACCACCACGGCTAGCAGCCATGCTCGGCCTCTCCTCCATGCCTGTCTCCAGCCCCCTTTTCAAGCCACCAGAAGCCCGCGGGGGACCCTCGCCCCCTCCTGCGGCACCCAGTCCCATAAATGAGTTGTGCAAACAAGCCTTTTCTCGGGCCTGTCCTGAATGCACGGCCCAAGGCAGGACCCCTGAGTCCCTGGAGCAGGAAAGAGGCGGGGAGCAGCCCCCTCCGTCCTCGTTCTCTGCACCATTCAGGGCCTGCGGACCGGTTCTCGGGCCCATCTCCATCCCTGCCCAGACCAGCAGCTGAGCGTCCGGCGAAGTCCAGTGGCCAGCTAGCCCAGGTCTCCTCCTGACCTGAACAATGACAGGAATGGGGGGGGGCAGAGGGGGCCCCTTTGGAGGGGGGGGGGCGCGCGAACCACTTCCCTCTCCAGCTCCTGGAAAGTCCTTCCTTGAGCAGCGGGAAGTCGTGGGCATAATTGCTCCTTGGATGCAGTCCCAGAACGAAAAGCAAAGCCTTCCTTATCGGGGCTCTTCTCCTCCTCCACGGAGTCCGATCTGGCCCCCCCCCCCCCCAGTGGCTTATCTCCATCCAGAGCTTCCCGACAGGGCTTGTAATCAGCTCATTAGCAAGCCTTCATTAGGCGGCAGAGCGCTGGGAGTGGACATAAATTAAGAGGCGGAAACGGGAGGCCCGGGACAGACTCCTCTACCTGTTTCCTGCTAAGGGGGTGTGAGGCTGGGATGGGGGGGATGAGCCATGCTTTCGGCTCTCCGGCAGGATATGAGTGTGTGTGTGTGTGTGTGAGAGAGAGAGAGAGAGAGAGATCAGGTTTCTAGCCCTCATGGCAGCAAACATATGCTTAGAATTCGGGGGGGGGGGGTCTCAAGCTGGAAGAACGGTGGGTGGAGATCTCTGAGGTTGGTTGGGTGAGGTTGCCGTGAAAGAGGACCGGCAGGCACAAGGTCCTCCTGGGTTCAGTCCTCCGTAGCATCTCCAGACCCGAGAAAGCTGCTGCCAGTCAGAGCGGACAATACTCTGCTGAGTAGACCAGTGGTCTGACTCGGTATAAGGCAGCTTCATAGGAAGAACGTAGTAGAACATAGTAGGAAGCACATCGGAAGCGGCCTTATACCGAGTCACACCCTGGGTCCGTCTACTTCGGCCTTGTCTGCACTGACTGGCAGTGGCTCCAGGTTCCAAGCAGGTTCCAGGCAGGAGTCTTCCTCAGCCCTACCAGGAGATGCTGCCCGGGGACTGAACCTTGGATATTTATATGCCGCTTTTCAGCCAAAGTTTCCCAAAGCGGTTTACATGGATATCAATAAATAAAGATGGCTCCCTGTTCCCAAAGGGATCACCGTCTCAAGGAGAGACCCCAGCAACAGCCCCTGGAGGGATGCTGTGCTGGGGACGGAGAGGGCCGGTTGCTCTCCCCCTGCTCAGTTTCCAAAGGGGCCTCGGTGGTGCCCAGTTAGCAGGGGTTCGGGCTAGGAAAGACCCCTGAGCCTGCAGCCTCGGAGAGCGGCTGCCGGTCAGTGCAGACAATGCTGAGCAAGAGGGACCGAAGCTCTGACTCCGGAGGCGGCAGCAGCTTCCTCTGTCCCTCGATACCCGCCGGACACAGGCACGAGGGACCCGCTGAAGCCGGAGCCCGGGATGGGAGCTCAAGCCGGAGGCAAAGGGCGTCTATTTCGAGCTGCCTGCCCTTGAACCTTCCCCTCGCCTCGTGGAGGGAAAGGGAGCAAAAGTCGTCCCCAGCAATGGAGGGCGGGTGGGGTGGGGGGGGGTCCATGGAAAACCGGGACCCCGGAGCCGCCTCCCATGCAATGCTATAGATATAAATGGAATGGAAAATTGCTGCAGATCAGAGAGCGCTGCCTCCTGTGAAATGTTCTCACAGGCCCGCTCTGGGGAAGGGCTTAACTCTTTCTCCCAAAGGCCATGGGGAGGTGGGGGTGGCCTCTCCGAGAGGGGCCCTCCATGTGGGCATGCGCCTGCCAGCAGAAAACACTCTCTACGCCGGACCGGGGCGGCGGGGGGGGGGACCTCCATCCCAGCACCCATGGCTCCGTGGGCTTCAGTCAGACTTGCAGAGAGAAATCTGGGGAAAGCACTAGGACCCCCTCCACCACACTCCCCATTTTAATTTCATTTTCCTGGATTGCTAGCCTGTCTCCCAAATAAATATATATATATTTGGTCATTTGTATGCCACCCTTCAGCTGTTATGCTACAGACCCCCCAAAGGGATGCCACAGAAGAAGCAAAAATTCTTCTCTCTCTTTTTTTTTTGGTAGCACCTTTGGTGGCTAAGTGAGCAAAGAGGCACCTTTTCACGTGGTGATTCTCTTCTATTCAGCAGGAGGGGGAGCAACTGGCCCTGTCCAGCCCCAGCACAGCATCCCTCCAGTGGCTGTGGCTGGTGTCTACCTTGTGTTTCTTCTTAGACTCTTTGGGACATTAATGATTTTATTATTATATGTAAACTGCTTGGAGAACTTTGATGGAAAAGTGGTCCCGGGGAGCTTCCAGATAGGGGTGGAAATGGATTTGGTGACTTCCTTCTGCCTGTCTTGCCCTCCGGAAGGCGAAGGGGCAGCAACAGCAGGATGAAGTGGAGCAGGGCCTGCTACTATTTACTACAACAGCAACAAATATTTATATACCGCTTTTCAACAAAATTCCCAGAGCCGTTTACATAGAGAAATAAATAAATAAAGGTGGGTCCCTGTCTTCTCCAAAGGGCTTTGCCTTCTGAAGGTGCATCCGTGGGACCGATTGGGGGGGGGGTTTGGAATTTGGAGCGTGTGGGGCAGCAGTGGCACAGTCCCACCGGGATACAGTCGGGCGTGAGCCCGGATCGCCCGTCAGGAATGTCCTCCGCAAGGGGACGTCCCCAGTCCTGATTTGGCATGGGAAAATATTTTATCAAAGAGAGTTGGGACGATATGTGAGAAAAAGGAAAATGAGATCTCTAAACAGGAACCCGTGACCCCAGCGCTGCCGAAGCGCGGTTTTTGAGGCTCCCTGCCAGCCGCTTCCACTTGTTCCGGCCAGCTCTGTGCCCGGCGAAATTAGTCCCTCGCTGTGCGGGAGACGGGGAGGTGATCTGGCCGGGCGTCTCGAGCCACGTGGAGTTAACCCTTCGCCTCGTGGACTTGGCCTGCTTGCAGGGAAGCCGGACGTGGAATTTCCACTCGGCTTCAGCACCGCAGCTGTTTGGAAGGGCTGGTCAGCTTGGTTTAGCCACCAAAAGGCTGCCGCTCTCTGCATGCTTCCCGCAAGGTGTGTCTCTCGGGGCCTCGGTGTTCCCTCACTGTGAAATGGGCTTTTGTGCTGAGTGCAGACACGGCTGGCTGTGCCTTAAACCTTGCACGTATATTTTTAAGAGTCTCGTGGATGGCCTTCTGTTAACAATCTCTCGGTCTCAGTGGTCTTCACCTGTAAAATGGGAAGATTCACTGGCTGCCTTTGAGGAGGTCTTTGGGCAGCTCTGCTGGCCAGTTACAGAGTTCCACATTCAAATCCCTGTTCTGCAATGGCGCCGAGGCAGATTTGTACTCGTATATGTGCGTCACCTTAATGTGTGGCTTGTGGGGTGCAGGAGGGGATTGGTTTTGCCCTGGGCCACCTCTCCCCGCCTGGCTGTGCCCCTGGGCAGAACTAAGTTGATTCTGAAGCCTGCTCATCCTGAGACTGCAGAGAGATAGATGGATCTCCGGCTAGGAGGACCTGAGTTCAAGTCCTTGCTGAGCCATGAAGTCCCCATTAGGTGACTTCCAGGTGGTGGCTCTCTGTGGTGCTCAAACCCACTGCATAGGGTTGTGGTGGGGCTGCATGGGCTCACCCCCCATGCAAACCATCTGAAACGCCTTAGAGGACGGCTGAGTGGGTGGCAAAACGAAAGTATTCATTAAAGTCTAGAAGAGATTATACTCCATGTTCTGCTAATTTTGTATGAGTCAAAATTAGTCTGGGGGACATCCATGTGCCACTAAAAAAGCTGGTGAAAAATAAGGGGGGGTGATTCGAACTCTAGACGGGGCTGCTTTTAACGGTCATTTGAGGCCCTTCCGCTCATGGCAAGTGGCCGGACCTCTCCGTGGCCCGCCCTGCCCTTCTCTCTGGCTTTTTTCTTTTTGAAATGCCAGCGCCTGCTTGCCTCCCGCCCTGCCTCCTCTTGCCTTTCTCCTTCCTCTTCCCAGCCTTTCTCTCCCTTTTGTCTGATCGCAAGGAGGCCCTGAAGAGCGGGGCTGCCTCCCTGACGGACCTCGTTCCCACACTCATAATTGCCGGGTCAAAGGAGGCAGTATGTTGCTCCGGGGACACGCTGGCGAGCGGGGAGGGAGGGGGCCCTGGTGGCGTTTTCTCCGGGCTGGAGCTGCCGGGGTCACCTTTCAGGCTTCACTGCAGAGAACTCCCTGCAAGCGAAGTCGGGTGCAGGCGGAGGCTGGGTTGTGCACCCCGTAATATCAGTGATATCCAATGCCCAGTGACGATCTCTGTCCAGTCGGCGTCTTCCTCTGCCTTTACCGTCTTTTACTTAAGAAAGGAGGGACATCACACCCCCAGTCTGCTCCTTTCAGCTGTGCCGGCAATAAACCCCTCTTTAGTGGCCACCACCAAAATTCCTCCTCCTTGGTTATCTGCCTTTATTTCTCCCTAGAGGTGCTTCCACAAACCCTCGCATCACTGAGAGTTTGCAATTCCTCAAAGAGCAGGGAATTCTGAACAGCGGGGCAGCCCATTGGAGAAGAGGATAGGCAGCCCTATGCTTGGCATGCAGAAGGTCCCCGGTTCAATCCCTGGCAGCATCTCCCGGTAGGGCTGGGAGAGACCCCTGCCTGAAACCTTGAAGAGCTGCTGCCAAGCAGTGCAGGCAATTCTGGGCTAGATGGACCAAAGGCCTGACTCAGTAGAAGGGAACTTCCTATGTTCCCATGTCTCCAAGACCCCACAAACAGGGCATGAAGGCAACCACTTCTTTCCCAGGTTTGATGCATCAGTATTCAGGGCTGGACTACCTCTGGCCTTGGAGCCTTGTAGCAAAATGTTGCATCTTGAGGTCTCTTAGCTGGAATAATTTCTAGAGATGTGCAAAACAATTCGAGCTTGAAACAGCTGTTTCGAGCTCGAAATGAAACACCCATTATTTTAAGGGCCTGTTTCGAGCTTAAAACAAAACTACCCTGTTTCGAGCGCCATGTTGGAGGGCTGTTTCTCCCTTGCTGATTGATTTTTCTGGCCCTGATGTCTGATTGGATTTCGATCTCTTTGCTTCCTGGTTGGCTTGTTAGCATAGTAATCAACTGTTATAACTATCTGGTTTTGCTGGATCTCAGATTGACAAAGGTTGAACTTGGGAGCCTGCCTTCCTTGAGTTGTGGTTTGGTTGGTTTGTGAAATAGTGTTGTGGCGAGAAATGGGCAGTGGCAGCTCAGCTCAGCTCAACTCTGTGTGTGCGAGTGATCTTTTCTTGGTGATTGCTGTGAGCTATGCTCCATGTCTAGCCTTGAGACTAACTTGTGCTTCACTCCCTCGCTCTGATGGTCTGCTCTGCAATCTGCATTGCAAGGTGTTGTACTCAATCAAAATGTGGCTGAAGTTGCTCTAGCTGAGCGCATGTCTCTGCTTGCTGCTAAGGGTGCTGCTGTGGCAGCTGTTGCCATGCTAGGAATATAACAAGTCATAATTGTGTGTGGGAGAGCAGCTTGTGCCAATGACGTTACTACAGTGCAGGCTCTGTGGCTGGCAGTGGATTCTGGGTCAGTGATTCATTTAGGGGCCTTTGGGGACTATCTTTGGAATGTGTGTTCTGTGTCAGGAGGGACAGAGATTCCCCTTTTTTACTATGTGCTTTCAGTGTTTTTCAAGGCAGGGTTGCAAAATTGTGCACTTGCTGTTCCGGTCATAGGGAACAATGGGGAACTCGGAACACCCCATTATTCCCCGTGGGTAGCTCCTAGGGACACCAAAGTGGGTTGGATGGTAGGGCATGATGGGTACTACTGCTACCTACCACCCAACCCACAAAAGAAATGGGCAAGCAGGTGATTTTTAACAATGGCGTGATTCGAGTTCTGAAATTGACTCAAAATGTTTCGAGTGTGTCGTGTTTTGACGAATTGTTTTGAGGATTTAGCGTTTCGTTTTGATCTCGAAACGAAACGCAAAATCCATTTTGTACACACCTCGGAGGGTTTCCTGCCTGGTGCTCTCGTCCCCCACACCCCAACCCCGCTTTCAGGAAAACACTCCTCTCTTTTGAACGTGGTCAAGTGGCTTGGTGCTTCTGACACTGATCCCAGGTGTGTGTGTTCACCCTGCGCCCCACCCAGGGGAGAGAGAGAGAGAGAGATTCTTTTTGTTGTTGTTGCTAGTTCTGTTCTTGGGTTCCCCGCCTCCCTCCCTCCCGCCTGGCTCCCCTCCATGCCTTGTCTGTTCTTGACTCCTCCGTTGCGCAAGCCTGCCGTGATTTGGAAGCACGCACACACACATACACACACACACCCCACACAGTGGGCAGAAAACAGACCCTTGGGGGAAAGAAGGCCCTTCTGGACTCAGAGCAAGCCACTGTCTCTCTCTCTCTCTGGGGCTCTGCTGCTGAGTTTGGCTTTTCAGGGTCTCTCCCTGGCGGGGCAGGGCTCTTGAAAGGGGCAGACGGACCCGCTTCTTTGGTGCACAGTGGGGTCGGGTCGCCATCTCCGTCTGGAGCTCTTCCTGGAGATTCCACACACCCCCACAATATTTCTCACCATTTCAAGCCCCTCGATTCTCCAGCCTTGCTTTCAAGAGTCACCTGGAGACCCCAAGCCAGGCCTGGAAGGCTGGCGCCCTTTGGCTGACGTCACTCTATTCAGAAGTTCTTAAAAAGACGCTGAAGAAATAGCAGGACCTCTTCGCCTCTCCCCGGTCCTTACAGATCTCCCAGGCGTGACCTTGCAAGCCTGCTACGGTCTAGAAACCTGCGTGTTGGGAGGGAGGAAAAAAAATCAGAAGAGGCAGGCATTGATTTGTAGAGAGCTGGTTTCAGTAGGTCGCACCACATCCTGTGACTGTTCTGCAGAATCCCAGCACGCAAGCCCGAGCCGCTGCTGGGGGGTGATGAGAAACGCAGCTGCAGGGCGGCCCTCCACACTTCTGCCCCCTAACCCCATCTCACGGGATCTCCCCAGCCGCTCAGTCGTCCGCCGTGCAGCAAGCTGAGATCAGAAACCCAACAACTGAGACCTCAGGGGGTGAGCTTCTTGCCAGCTGGGATTCAGCTTCACGGCACCAAAATGCATCCCCTCTAAAGTTAAGTGTACCATTGAGTCTATTTCGACTCCTGGCGGCCACAGAGCCCTGTGGTTGTCTTGGGTGGAATACAGGAGGGGTTGGCCATTGCCTCCTCCCGCGCAGTCTGAGGTGATGCTTTTCAGCACCTTCCTCCACCGCTGCCGCCCAATATAGGTACCAGCGGCATCCCCTCTACCCAGTTCCAAAATCTCTCTCCAGGCCTGCCCAGTTCAGTGCTGGGATGCATAAGGGGACCTAAGAAGAAGGGTGCTTCTGGGCATAGACAGAGTGCATTTTGCTCCCGGAGATACCCCAGTTTGCTCCACGGCTCCTAGGCATCGCTTGGTTGGCAGGGAAGCTTTACGGCCGATAGGGTTAGCCACTCTCCAGGAACCCCCTGCAGTCTATTGGCAGCTCTTGGAAGCCAGCCTGGCTGGGGGTGGATGTTGGCCGGAAAAAGAGAAAAGCCTCCAGAAAGAGCTTCACCCGCCTTGCTCTCCACCCCACCTTCCCCGAGGAGGCACCTGCAGCAGCGGAGAGCTCTCCGTCGGGAACAAGCCCCTGCGACCTGGGCAGGGCGCCACCACCGAAGACGCCGCCCCGTTCCAGCCCTTGTCGGATTATAGCCCCGCCCTCTGGCCCAGCTGCCATCCAAGCTCCACCGCCGGCGTGATTCAGACCGAGCGAGGCTCAGCTTTGGGAAGGGTGTCCTCAGCTTGCTGCTGCTTGCGACGACGTCCCTGAGCCAGGATTCCCACGCTCAGCCAGGGAGAGACAATCCCAGAGTCAGGCTTCTCACGCCCGTCTCCGTACATTCGCACACCTCCGTGGGCTCAGCAGTGACGCCCGCTCCGACAGGTTTCCCACGTTTCGGGTGGCTCTCCGCCGGCTGCTCTTCTGGATCCCAACCAGAGGCGTGCTGCTCCACACTCCTCCCAGCCCCAAAAGGGTTCCCTTTCGAAGTTGGCAGGAGAAGGTTTCGCGCCTCACCTCCTGGGTCTCTGCATGAATCACTGATCTGGGAAAGCCTCAGAGCAAGGACTCATGCAGAGCAGCAGCAGGCAACCTCCTCTGAGGGCAAGTGATTCTGCTGTGTCTCGGGGCCATGTGTCCCATCGGCGTCCTTGGGCTCTGCCATGTTTCCTTTTTGTTTGATAAATAGGACTTGCGGGGAGGGGGACAGGTTGGGATCAGGGCCACGGAGGAGAAGGAGGAGGAGAGAGGGGCTTTTGCCCCCATCGTGGCCCTAATCCAGACCACCCCTCTCCGCCACCCCCCTTGCCTGATTTTCTCCCCCAGAGGGGCATCTCCTTTGGCATCGACGCAGCCTGCCTCCTGGCTATCTAGACAGGCCAGAACAATAGGAACATAGGAACACAGGAAGCTGCCGTATACTGAGTCAGACCCTTGGTCTCTCTAGCTCAGTATTGTCTTCACAGACTGGCAGCGGCTTCTCCAAGGTGGCAGGCAGGAATCTTTCTCAGCCCGATCTTAGAGAAGCCAGGGAGGGAACTTGAAACTTGAACCAATGAGTCATCCTGGGCTTCCTTTCTGGAGAGATGTATTTCCCATGCCCCAGACCACTCCTTGTGGATCCCAGGTCTACACAGGCTGGCAGCAGCGGAAGGTCCCAATCCCCCAGCAGCATCTCTAGAGGCCTGGGAGAAACCTGCCCTGTGAAAGCCTGGAGCCCTGCAGCCAACCTGTGCCGGCGGCAACGCTGAACTGGATTGCCCCCCAGGCTCGGACTCAAGAGCAGGCTGCTTCCTATGTTCTGCGGAGAGGACTCTTCCCCGGGAAATCCTTTTAACTTGAGGCTGTGCTTGAGTCCCTGCAGTGCCTGAGGATGTCGGCAGTGACCGGAGAGAGGTTCTGCCCCCCCTCCCCTGGCGTCCACAGCTGCTTCCTTCCGCCCCACATGCCCCTGGCCAAACAGCTCTGGCAGGTTTTGAAAGCAGAGGGCCAATGCCTGGCTTGACCAGGAGCAAAAGCCGGGATAAAATGAATCCTCCTCGCCAGCAGCAGAGAAAGCTCTTGACCATGCACTGGCCGCTCTCTGGGGAGAAGAGCCCCAAACCCACCCACCCTCCCCCAAGGCGTCGCCAGATGTTCAGAACTGCAGACACCGCTTCCCCGCTGGGGGCCTGCCCCATGGCATGGCGTGTGCGCCGCGAAAGGATGAGATTGAAGGTGTCGGCTTCCTGTTCGCACCCGCAGGAGACGACACTGTGCCCCCCCCGTCCCCCCTTGGAGAGATGGTCTCCGTTCTGCTGCTTCCGCCGCTGCAGGCGGTTTGCGGGGAACTGTGTCTGCCCTCCTGGGCCGGAAAAGGTGCCTAGGGGTGGCCCTTTGCCGTGCAAGCCGCTTTTCCTGCTTCCTTGTTGGGAGCAGGGGATGGTGCCTTACGCTCTTCTCCGCTCGCTCGGGGACAGCGGAAGTCGTTCTCATCCTGACCAAAACGAACCGAGGGAGCTGCGGAGAGCCCGCCAGAGTGAGGAAGTGGCTCGGTTCCTTCCTCCCCATCCTCCCCCTGCTCTGTAAATGATCGAGAAGGGGGGGTAAGCAAGCAGCACAGGGGCCCCATTTGCAGATGACACCAAGCTGTTTAGGGTCGGGACATCCAAAAGGGATCGCGAGGAGCTCCCAGAGGATCTCTCCAGACTGGGGGAGTGGGCGACAAGATGGCAAATGCGCTTGTAAGATGATGCACACGGGGGCAAAAAAACACCCCCCAACTTCACATATTCGCTGATGGGACCTGAGCTGTGGGTGACTGACCAGGAAAGAGATCTTGGGCCCTTCTGAAAACAGGCCTGCCTTCTGGGTCGTCAACATCCCCAGAGACCAACAGTTGGGTCTGAGTTGAAAAAAGGCAAATAAAAAATGTGGTGTTTTCCGGAGAGGAAGGGACTTGCTTTGGTGGTCAGGCCTGCAACCACGGGAGGGTGTGAACTTCCTCTTCCCAGCGCTTTTCTCTCAGCCACCATGACGTCGGCGCTCACCCACCAGCCAAAGCCCGTGATAGCTTTGATCTGATGTCTTCTGCAAGACACCTGATGAGGGTTCAGCAGAGCGAAATCCTGTTTCTCTCTCACACACACTCCCTCTCTCTTGAAACTGAGATTTGGAGCGTGAGAAAGATTTTTCTCTCACTCTCAAAATATTAAAATTCAGGGGTTATCCACTGGCAGTTGGTTCAGGACAGTAAAAGAAAGGATTTCTAGACTTTGCCCATAACTCATCTTTGGAACTTCCTGCCACAAGATGTTGTGATGGGCAGCGGCTTAGATGGCTCTGAAGGGGATTTCTGCAGAACAAGAGGTCTGCCAATCGCTCTTAGTCGGGATAGCTCAATGGAACTGAGCAAATGGGACCCTTTTGGCCTGTCCCAGTGAGGCTCTTGTGGTGTTGACGATGGGGCCGTGAGAGCATCTGCTTTGCATGCAGGAGGTTCCAGGTTCAGTCCCTGGCAGCATCTCCAATAGGGCTGGGAAAGACTCCTGCCTGAAACCTTGTAGAGATGCTGCCAGTCTGTGCAGACAATACTGAGCTGGATGGACCAAGGGTCTGACTCTGTATATGGCAGCTGCCTAGGTTCCTACAGAATATGTTCCCAAGTCCTCAGGCTGGCGTGCACCGGATCCTCCGCTTCAGATGCCCCCGCCTCCTTTTCAGTCTCTCTCTCTCTCTCTCTGGAATAAGGTGGCCTTTTTTTCTGCCTTATTTGAGAGTCCGATTTTCAACTCAATGACTTCTCAGAGCAGAGGAAAATATTGAAACCAACCCCCCGCACACACACACACACACACACATGCATGGAAAAATACCAGATAAATCAGCACCTTTATTTTAGCAGCCGGGGGAACAGCACACAAGCTGAACTCCATCACACTTGAACTTCTGTCACAAAAAGGAGAAAGGAAAAAAAGAGTAGGAGGAAGAAGATAGCGTTTGAGGCGATCCCTGTCTGTTTGTGGGAGTTTCCCACAATCCCCCTTAAATCTTACTTGACAAGGCAAGGATGCTCCGTGTGGCCGGGGGTTTTGTGTGCCTGTGTCAGAAAGGAGACATTCCAAGCCCTGCCCATCAGTCTTTTTTCCTCTTTTGGTCCCCGTGAGGTTGTTTCCCAGGGGGAGAAAGCAGAAGTGTCTCTTTGGGATCAGCCTTGGCGGGGAGCCACCTTGACACACAGAGAGAAACATCTGATGACACCATCCTTTGCGGAAAGAGAGACGGACTCCCGGGGTCCTTTCTGACCGTATCGTGTGAGAAAAGCCGCCGACAGATTTCTGGGGTGGTCACACGAGGGTTTCTGAATCCCCAGGTTTAACAGGAGCACCATCCACACAGTTTCCCCTCCGTCTCCTAAACTGGCTGCTGGAATGAAGAGGGCTCGAGGTGACAACCAATTCTGGTCCTGGGAGCAGGTTGAGCAGATCCTCAGCGGCACCCTGAGCCCTAATTAAAAGCCTGTGTTGGGGCCCCAGGGGTGCCTTTGCAGCTGGCTCCAGTCGCTGTGCTTTGGGGTTCTCGTAAAAACTGCCGTAGACGCCGCAACCCCGAATTCTGCTCACCTCTGCTTTTAAAAGCAGCTGCCTTCTGATTTCTCCAGCCCCAGATGGGCCTCTGAGCCCAATCTGCGTTTAATTATTATCGTTATTATTTTCTGTACACATCCATGTTTCTCGCTCAAGGCTTCTGGACTTGAAGGAGCTGCGCGGAGGGGAGAAGTTTAGCCCGGGCCTGCTAAAACGCCTGCCTTCTAAAACCACTCTCAGTGACGTGGGATCTTTGTCTTCCTTCGCGCCTCTTCTCCCTCCCGGCCTTTTCCCACTCCTCCCTCTGAGCATGTGCAGAATTCTTCCCCCTCTAAACAAGGTCCTCCTGGTACTCTGAAGGAAATGTGGGCCATGTATGTGGTGCTGGTGATGTGATGGTTCTGCTTCCAGGCAGCTAAACATACTTTCTACCAACTCTGAATGTTTGGGGATGGGCCTGTAGCTCAGTGGCAGAACATCTGCTTTGCATGCAGAAGGTCCCAGGTTCACTCCCTGGCAGCATCTCCAGGGAGGGCTGGGAAAGCCCTCTGCTTGAAACCGTGGAGTGCCACTGCCGGTCAGTGTTGTCAATCCTGAGCTAGGTGGACCGATGGTCTGACTCGGCCCTGTGTTCCGGTTTCTCCACCTGGCTCCTGCTGTCTGGTCCAGCAAAAGCTCTCCGGAGCCTGCTTTAACTGGAAATTAAACCTGGGACCTTTTGCCACGAACTCCAAGCGGGAGCTCCCGACCACGCTTGCAGTTCACAACTTTTTACGCGTTTTGTTTGGCCCCCTTCCTTGGTTCTCAACGCTTTACAAACGCTCCAGGGGAAATCCCCAGGACCACAAGTCAAGGCGGGAATGCTAGACAGCCGGCATCCTTTCAGAGCGGAGTCCCTTTTCCTTGCAGACTGAGAGAGCCCTGGGCCTCCTTGTGCCACCAGTTGTGGGTCTCTCCCCGCCTTGCCCGCGCAACGCTCCTCTCTGCCCTTTTCGCCGTAGCACACGCGCGTGCCGTGATTTGCACAGCCCTCCATCTCAGCCACGGCTGCCCCCCGCCCCCCCCCCCCCCGAGGCTGCTTTTCCTCTCGCTGCTTTCGCTCTGACTCAAAGCCGCCGGCCGGCCCTACCCCCCACTTTCCCACACTGCTTAGCAGTCGGCAGGTTCTCACACCCGGCTCCCATGGGGGCCCTCGTCTGCTCACAGGCAGGCATGTCCGCCTGGCCTTAGCACTCTTCCTCTCCCCCCCCCGCCCTGCCCGCCTGGGCCAGTCGGGGAGAGGGGGCCTCCCTGTCTCTCCGCTGGGCCTGGGCACGGCCCTCCCCGCCTCAGCTGCACACAGCCAGAAATCGGCCGAGGGGACAAGTGCAGCCGGCCACACCTTGCCATCCTGCCGGACTAGCCAGATGTTTGTTCTCCCCGGCCTGAAAACGTCAAGCCGGTGGGGACGAAATGAGGTGGGGGGGGGTCTGCATTCTTGCCGGAGGGGCTGAGCCAAGTTACTGCTCTGGACCCCCTCCTCTGAAAAATGGTGGTCCTGATAATGGCCCTACCTTGCAAGGTGGTGGTCATGAAAATGTTGAGGAGTGCTTGGAATACTCCAAAGTGCTGCATAAAATAGAAAGGAGTTTTGTTGTCGTTGTTTTAATTTACGTTGGAAGACAGACATCTTTTTCTGAGGGAAGCAGAGCTGGTGTGCAGATGGGGAAATTATTCCAGCTAAGGGCGCTCAGGAGGATGCATTTTTTAAAAAACCAACCAACCTGTAAAACCGAAGGGCCAGCAGAGGTGGAAGAAAGAGAAGGGGACCCACCCTGAGCGCCCTGTGTGCAGGCATCCCTAGAACAAACACATCTGACCTCCTCTCTCTGCGTTTTCAAAACCTGTTCCGGCTATTTCCAAAACACAGCCCGTAGCTTGGCTGTGTTTCATAAACATGGTGCAGAAATGGCGAAGCCCCCGATTGAGGCTTGGGTGGCGGTTCCTTGGATTTCTGGAACGTTTTTGCTCATGGGAGAACAAGCCCACTCACACCCACCTGACTGTCAATGTCGTTTGGGCTCCATACAGCCTGTGGTTTCCCTGCACTGTTGCTATATCTGAAACCCGGGGCTGGGCTGGGGCTGCCCCTCATAAGCAGCCGAGCCAGATTCTTGGTTCATCTCCTCCAGTGTTTCCTACACTGACTGGCAGCATCTCTCAGTGGCTCAGATGCGGGGGGGGGGTGTCCTTCCCGACCCCTACCTGGAGATCCGGACCCCTCTGGGAAAGGCCTGGAGATGGAGCAGCTTTGGACACAAAGGGGGGGGGGGCGCAGAACCTAGGCCCCCCCCCCGGTTTCTCAGAGCCTTTCTGCCTTCATCTCGCCCCATCCCTGCTTCCCTGTGGCTTTTGTGCAACACAAAGACCCAAAGCTGCCCCCTTGGCCCGCGGTGACCCCTGGCGCCCCGCGGACCGGCCTCGCCCCTTCCCGGGACGTCCAGAAATCTCCTGGCCTTCTCTCTCCATCTGTTTGGAGAACAGTTTAACCTAACGAGATTAACTGGGGGGGGAGGGGCTCTCCCCCCACCCCGCTTTTTCTTTCTCATGTTTGCAAAAAGAGAGAGAGAGAGAGAAAGAAAACAGCTTTTGGGGACCGGACAAAGGCACAGCAAAACTCTGATTTGTAAGGGGCACAACCTAGGGGAAGTGTGTTTCCAAAGCGGGCCGTGGGGCGGGGAAGGTCCCCGCTGCCACCCCACCACCCTGCCAGCCCCTGAAGCCTTGCACTGAATGCAGATGGAGAGGAAAGCAGAGGGGGCGAGAGCAGGGCCCAGGCCGGGAGAAGCGGCGCTTGCCGCAATGGCTAAGACAATGAGCAAGCCCTGTCTCCGACCTCGCTGCCTGGGGGGGAGGGAGCTGCTGTGCCATGCGTGATGCACGCACCTTGCATGGCAGGGTCTTGCGGTGGGCTTGTGGCAGCAAGCAGGACTGGTCCCCTGAGCTCAGCAGGGTCTGTCCTGCTTGCATAGGAACGGGAGGCTAGAAGTGTCAGCGCTGGAAGAGATTCCCCCTCGGGATGGAGCCGCCACTCTGGGAAGAGCAGAAGGTTCCCAGTTCCCTCCCTGGCAGCAGCATCTCCAAGATTGGGCGGAGAGAGACTCCTGCCTGCAACCTGGGAGAAGCCGCTGCCAGTCTGGGAAGACCATCCTGAGCTAGACAGACTGATGGTCTGACTCAGTAGAAGGCAGCTTCCTGTGGCAACGGAAGAAGCCAGCAGACTTCACACACACCCCTCCACTGCTTTCAGATCCCTCTCTAAGAAAACCTAGCCGGGTTTCACAGCCTCCGCTAGGCAGAGGGATGGAGCCCTAGCAGAGCGTCTGCTTGGCCTGCAGGAGTCCCCACGTTCAGTCCCTGGCAGCAGCATCTCCCGGAGAGACTCCTGCCTGAAACCCCCAAGAGCCGCTGCCAGTCCGTGCAGGCGATCCTGAGCTCGGTGGGCCGACGTTCAGACTCAGTCGAGGGCGGCTCCGTGGGCTCTTCCTACTGGTGCCTTGTGGGCAGAACTGCCTCTGTCCTGAAGGTGTTGCCAGTCGGGTCCATTGCGGGACCCCAGTTCCTCGTGTTATTAAAAGAGGTGGGCAGTGTTATGGCACGCACTCCAAGGGAGTATTGGTGGCCGTCCGCTTGGAAAGCTTTGGGGGAAAGGATTTGCACATTCCTGGAAGAACGGGTTCTTCGCCAACCTTCGCCATGGCAGCTCAGTGGAACCTCCATGCTGAGCAGCAGCCTACCTCTGTGGCTGAGCGAGGATCTGTACCCTGGTCTCCATCCAACACGCTGCCCTGGTTTACGCCTTTGCACACTCTGCCTACCAGCCACCCTCACACCTCCCTCTCGCAGCGGACGAGCCCGACGGAGTGATGATGTGCGTGATGGTGTCCATCCTTCCCTGAAGGGGCCGGTGGCTTGAGGGAGACAGCACCAGCTTCTGCCCTAACCATGGAGGCTGCCTTCTGTCCAATTTCGTGCCCCCCCCTCGGCCGGAAAACAGCATCTTCCTGCCCCCCAAAACTCTCTCCGCTTTTCCCCCCCAGGCAGTCAGAGCCACCAAATTAGTCCGGTTAATCAAAGCCAGCTGCTTCCTGCTTGCTTTGCTCTGCCCATCCTGGATTATTTGTTTTTAAATAGGTAAGACCTGGATTTCCGGAGGCAATGCAAACTGCACAGGACCCCCCCCACACACACACACACACTAGCCATGGTTGCCCCCCCCCGCCCCACTTGGGTGGCTGCCATCCAGGCCTGCTCACACAGCCCTCCCGTTCCAGTTCCTTTCACAGTCACACTCACACACACACACACAACACTGCGGTGCCGTCACTCTTTCCCAATCTCGCCCTCAATCAGGCCGGGTGGAGAATGCAGGAAGATGCCGGACATTCCTCTGGAAGACGGCCTTGCGTCTCCTTTCGGCAAGAGCAGGACCTGCCTGGCGGCCCGCCAGAAACTTTAGGCAGCACGGAGGGCGAGGGTGGGACCCACCGACCCCTCTGGCCCAAGCCCCTCTGGCCTCCGATCCCCTTGAGCGCAGGGGCTTCCTGGGAACAAGCTGCAGGCTTGCACAGATGTCACGGGAAACCAGGCGCCAAAGAGCAAAACACCTCTCTTTGTCCCTAGCACCTGCTCTTCGGGGGTATACTGCCCCTGAGCCTGGAGGCTTTGCTCCCAGCTAGTAGCTCTTGGTAAATAGACCCTGCATGAATCTGGTTTGCCCTAAAAGCAGTGACTCTCAGTCGTGGGTTCCGTTCAGGAATGACACATCGACGGCTTCCTCTCCCCCCCCGCCCCACCCCGTCCCCCAGTCCGAATGTCCTGCTAGTTTAACAGGGGAAACCCAAACTCCAGAATGGTGTGTGAGAGGGAGGGAAATGCCGCTCTCTCCATCCCCTCCAGCCTCTCGGTGCCGAAGTTCGGGCCATCTCGGCTGTCGCGGGTCGCCAGAGGGACGATCCTTTTCACAGCGCCTCATTCAGAATCGGGCGGCATTCAGGATAAACAACGGGAATCGGTTTCAGATAAAGGCGGAACTGGGAGCCGAGTCGCACCGTGCTGAGAAGGTGCAGGCCAGTCCAAGGCAGGAAGCTCTCCATGGTCCCTGGTCCTGCTGGTGTCCACGGAACGGCCTCCGTTATCCGTGTCGTGCCACCAACCTGTGTTGGTGCTTTGCAAAGGGTGAGAAATGGGTCTCTGCCCCAAGGGGCTCCCCGTCTGAAAGAGGCACACGGGAAACAGAGGAAAGGGGGGGATGGAAGCAGGGCGAGGCTGAGGAAGAGGGTTGGAGCCTGGAGACTTGGAGATCCGGAATATAGGAAGCTGCCTTCGGTGGGGCCAGGTCCATCTCGTTCGGTATGGCCTCCACGGACTGGCAGTAGCTCTCCCAGGTTCCAGGCAGGGATCTCTCCCAGCCCTACTGGGAGATGCTGCCAGGGAGGGAACCCGGGGCCTTCCGCCTGCCAAGCAGAGGCTCTGCCACGGGACTTCCACGGGCAGCGGCTGAGGCCGGCTCAGAAGGGGTATTTTTTGCACGGGGCCTTTCAGGGCTCCATCCGCACTGCAGAGTTGCTCTGGCTGCAGGGCTGGCCGGAATGACCAGGTGTGCGGGCTGCATCCCAGAATAGTCTGGTCTGCTCTGGTCTGGTCTATTCTTGTGGGTCGATGCAAAAACCGTTGTCCGCGCAGATCGCGAAGGAATCACCTTTGGGGTGGAGAGCCGGCCTTGTGGTCGCGGGCACGAGCGGCCCCCCTTGCTAAGCAGGGTTCACCTTGGTTTGCATTTGGAGGGGCAGCTGTGCATGAGCACTGCCTGCTGTAAGAGACTGGTGGGATGGGGCTGTAGCTCACACAGGTCCCAGGTTCCATCTCCGGTAGTATCTATCTATCTATCTATCTATCTATCTATCTATCTATCTATCTATCTATCTTTTTTTACAACATGTATATCCTGCTCTTCCTCCGAGGAGCTCAGAGTACGTGCTTGTTTTTATTCTCACAACGGCCCTGTGAGGTAGGTTAGGCTGAGAGATTTGTGACTGGCCCAGAGCCACCCGGTGAGTTTCATGGTTGAGTGGGGATTCGGACCAGCTCTTAGCAACGCCCTTGCCCGGCACTGCCCCACAGTTCAGAGTGGCCCCACTGGGGGAGCTCCCTGGGGAGCCCGTGTCTTGGAAGCCTCTGCCCTGGGCTCTCCCAGTCCCCACCTTCCTTGCCGGCAGCAGCAGGGGGGCTGTGTCCCTGCCTGTCCCCATCCCGGCTCTCATTTCCCTGCTCCTGGGAAACTGGCCGGGCCCTTTTGTTGCGGCAGAGTTTCTCCCTCTCTCTCTCTCTCTCTCTCTCTCTCTCTCCCCCCGGTGAAAAGGTCTGTACAGCATGTTACTTCCGAATGAGGGGATCACCGCGTCTGCTTCTCACACCCGGGGGACTCTCTGGAGGTGAGACGCCGGGGCCTTCCTCCTCCTCCTCCTCCCCCTCCTCCCCCTCTTCCCCTTCCCACCAGCTCCCAGTGCGTGCCGCCCCCCTCTCCTCCCCGCCGCCCAGTTCTCCGCCTGCGCTCCCAAACCCTCTCGCGGCTCACTTCCTTGCCAGAAGGACAGAGCCGGGGCTTGGGGGAGGCAGCCGCTGTGTCCTGGCTTCCTCTTCGGCTTTGGCCTCTCGTCAGGAAGACGGGGCTTCCTTTTCTGTGGTGGGGGCAGGCAGGCTGCAGGAGAGGGGAGGGGAGTCCGCTGGCCCTGGGGAACCTGGGGGGTGCGGCTGGGGGACCCAAATCTGCCTGCTGCCACAAAGGCTTGGGCAGCAAGGCCATGGACGGAGGCTTCGTGTGCCGGTGGTGCTTGGGGCGTGAGTTCGTTTTCGGTGCCGCTCTTCCTCCAAGGAGCCTAGAGGACAAGCCTGGTTGGCCTTTGTCCTGACAACAACCACCCTGCGAGGTTGCCTAGGCTGAGCGAGAAGTGGCGGGCCCCAGAGCAGACCAGTTGCGTTTCGTGGCCGAGTGGGGGTTCGAAGCTGGGTCTCTCCAGTCCTAGCCCAGCGCTCTAACCCGGCTGGCAGAGACCTTGGAGGCGTGTGACCTTGGAGAGCCCCTGCCAGTCAGTGTAGACCGTTCTGAGCTAGGGGGACCAAGAGTCTGACTTTGCACTGGGCGCCATCCCTGGCAAACCTACCCGGTCCGTTTGGAGAAGGACTGTCGCTCAGGGCAGAGCTCACTCCTTGGCAGCATCTCCAGGTTGGGCTGGGAGAGAGACGCCTGCCTGGAACCTGGAGAAGCCGCTGCCAGTCCGTGCAGACAATCCTGAGCCAGATGGACCCAGGGCCTGACTCAGTAGAGAGCAGCTTCCAGTGTTCCTCAAACGACCCGGCACCATAACATTCCCGTTTGCAACGGCTCCCCGGAGTGGACAGGCTTGTCCGGCTCTTCCTTAAAAACAGCACAGCCCGAAGTTGCTCGGCCCAAGAGCAGCTGGGAACATCTGGGGGGTCGCCTTCGCCAGCAGAACGAGGCTGCGGTTTCCAAAGGAGGGGGGAAGGGGTGAGTCGGCGGCGGGCTTTGGGCAGTGATTTGGCCACGGAAGAAAATGGGGAGGTGGCCGGCCACAGGAGCATGTGCTGGCCGCTGGAGACAGGGGTGCGACTCGGCCTGGAAAGGGCGCTGGAAGCCTCGGCAGACCCTGAATCCGCGCGGGGCAGAAATGCAGGCTCAAAAGCCCGGTCAATAGTCAAGGCCTCGCCTCTCTCGTCCTCACTCGCACCCCAGCCTTGTCTTCATGGAGGGTGGAGAACGGAGGGTCACGTCCTGCTCGCTGGGACATTGCCTGGTGGGTCCCGAGGGCACTTGGGAAGCATCTGCAGGTTACTGACCTTTTGTGCCCCAGTGCTGGTCACCTGATAAGACGCCACCAAGTTTGCAAGCTTTTGAGCTAGACAGGGCTCCTTGTCGAGCAGAGCAGAAAGAGAAATGGAGATGCTGGCGTGTGTGTGTGTGGGGGGTGTCTTCCGGCTGGCCACTGTTGAAAGCGGCATGCTGGGTTTGGTGGTCACGGACATAGGAAGCTGCCTTATACCGAGTCAGAGCCTTGGTCCATCTAGCTCAGTTTTGCCTTCTCTGACTGGCAGCGATTCTTCTGGATTTCAGGTATGGGTCTCTCCCAGCCCTGCCTGGAGGTGCTGCCAGGGAGTGAACCTGGGGCCTTCTGCGTGCTGGGCGGGGACTCTGCCACTGACCTACAGCTCCACCCTTTGTCCTGCTCCAACCACGCAGTTCTGCTGTGCTTATGAGACACAGGCTTGCTGAATGGAACCTCCATGTCCTGCGGCAGTCTACCTCTGAGTGCCAAAGCCAGGGGGCAACCAAGAGGGAGGGGATATGGCCTCCTTGCAAAAAGCGTCTGGGCTGACCCCTGTTTCCAGAGCGGAACGCTGGGAAGGAGGACGGCCCTCCGGTGCAGGGATCCATCCAGCCGGTCTCTTCTTGCGCCCTCCCTCCTCCTCCTCCTCCTCCATTTGCCACCCCCCAGACCCATTTGGCCAGCCAGCCCCTCCCCTCCAGTCCCCTCTGCTCTCCCGGCTCGGCTCTCGCATCGCACGGGGAAAGGCAGGGCTCCCACGGGGAGAAAGTGACCTGCTAAGGCAACAGGCGCACACTCTCCCAGTGCGGCCTGGTCCGTCGGCCCGTTTACACAGCTGTCAGGGGAGTCAGTAAAACCAGGAGCCCCTTTGTGAGTGGCCTGGGCGGGGGGGGGGACCCCTGCCGCCTCCCCTGCCCCCTCCCCTGCCCCACTGGCCCGACATAGAGACACAAAAGGCTTGGGAAAGAGCTCTGCAGAGGGAGGAGAGCATGGAGAGCATGGCACAACTGCTGTGCCCGCCATGTCTCCCCAGTGGTATGACCATTGCTATGCTCTGCCTCCTTCCCTGCAGCCTCCCTTTCCCCTCTAGGCTGACAAGGGCCTTTTCCGGTGTGTTGCGCGGCATGTGGAACTCCCTGCCTCATGAGGCTTGTCAGTCATGTGCCGTGAAAAGCTCCACTCTGTGACCTTGTAGTCATCACACACACACACAAACACACACACACGTCCCCTAACCACCAGAAACCTTCTACATACCATGCCTGGTCTTGTGGCAGCATGCATGAATGGTCCCCTTTGCTAAGCAGGGCGAGCCTTGGTTTGCATTTGAACGGGTGACTACATGTGTGAGCATTGGAAGAGATTCCCCTGAGGGGATGGAGCCGCTCTGAGAAGAGCAGAAGGTTCCAAGTTCCCACCCTGGCAGCATCTCCAAGATAGGGCTGGGAGAGATTCCTGCCTGCAACGTGGGAGAAGCCGCTGCCAGTCAGTGTTGACAGTACTGAGCTAGATGGACCAAGGTTTGACTCGGTATAAGGCAGGGCCCGATGTCCCAGTGCCTCCGCTATGGAGATTTCAGCAGGTGTGGCCCACTTGCTTCCCAGCATATCCCTGCAGTCAAGGCCTAGAAACCCGCTCCACTTTTTTCTTTCTTTCTTCTAAAGGAAAGCCAAGATCCTCGGGAATCCGTTCTGGGCTTCATCTCCGTTCCCAGGAAACTTCTGCTCATTAGTGGAACGAGTGCAATAACAGGTCTCTTGCGCGGTGGGGTGGGGGAGTTTTCGCCAAGCCACCTTGATTTCCAAGGGCCCCCCCCCGCCCCGCCACCTCCCAGCAAAGCCCAAAGTGGGGTGGGGGGGAGAGAGAAAGAAATATTTGCCCCTTCTGCCACTTGAAGATACCACTTGCCTTGTTTCCCCCACCCCAAGAACTTGCAGGGAAGCAACTGCCTCTCCGCCCCCCCCCTCCCCCCCTGCTTGTTCCACCTTGGGTATGTGAAAACCGGTTTTTCTTCTCCGAGGCTTATTGTTTTCCGCTAGTTTGGCTGCATCGCTTTGGGCCTTGCTCGCGTTTCCTTTCTCACGCTTTCAGAAAATGCATCCCTCTGCCCGGTCTTCTTCTTCCGCCCAGCTCCTTGACTGTGTTCGGAGGAGAGAGAAAATGACACCAGCGCAGGTGTCCGGGGGCACCCCTGGCCAGGCATGCAAGCGGTTCTGCATCCCAGACTCCGAGCCTCTGGGACACCCACCGGCCTTGGCTTGCCCGCCACGGAACCTTTGCGTGTTGCGGAGGAATTCCGGGGAATGTTCGAGGGGGTGCACCCAACGCGGGGCGCCAGGGTTATTGGGCCTCCCCAATGAACTAGGAGTGTGTTTGGATGGAAATGAATACGTGGCATGATCTAGCGGGAGGGTCTTGTACAGCCCTCGTTAGTTTTGAGGGGGCTTGTGCCGGAGACCTTCCTGGTGGCTTCTGCTCCTGCGGCTTAGATCTGGGATCTGAAGAGACCTGAGTTCAAATCCGTGCTCCCGTGTGAAGCTCTTGGGCAGGCTGTTCTCTCCCAGCTTCCCGGTATTGCTCAAGTGGGAAGAATGGTGCCCTCCCTTATAAGTGCGTTGTGAGAATTTCTCTCGCAGAGGCAGGTGGCTGGTGTCGTAGGAGCTGCATCCGGCCCTCGGTGAGATTCCCAGGACCCCTCCCTTCTGTGCCCCGGCCGCTCTCTCGTGCACGAGTTGAGACCTGGGCAAAGGGCTCTTTGAGCCCCTGTGAGAGAGGCTTTGGCACACACATCTCAGACACTCCCGCTTTGACGTGGCTTGTCGAAGTCCCTAAGCGAAGGAGTGTGATGCTTTTTGTGTATGTGTGGGTGTGAGGGAGAGTGGAGGAGAGAGAAAGAGCCCTTTGCTGGTGTCTCAGCCCCTTGATGCTCATGCCCTGGAGGAGGGGGCTAAAGAGCCCTTTGCCTCAGAATGTTAATGAAGTATACGATTGGTGGAGAGCTCGGCCAACACCCCTCTGCTCACACTGGGGTTGGAGCTCTTGGTCTGCATTGGGTTTTTGAGAGAGGAGGTGGAGCCCTTTGCCTGTGCCAGATTTCAGGAGAGGGGATAGAGCCCTTTGCCTGTGACGGCTCCCAGGAAAGGGGTTAGAGCCCTTTGCCTGCATTGGATTTCAGAAGAGGGGATAGAGCCCTTTGCTTGTGTCAGATTTCAGGAGGAGGTTAGAGCCCTTTGCCTGCATCAGAGTCCACATGGGAGCACGTTGAGGAGCAGAACTATACTCTCCTTGATCTGCCACCCCTCCAATCCTTGCCCAGCTCAGACATGACTTCCATTTTTTAAAAACAACAACAACTCAGCTTCCGGATCGAGCCCTCTCTCCGCACTGGCGCCTGCACGTTGTGTCGCGTTGCGGCGTCCCGTTTCCTGTGAGCAGCGAGGGCCCGGCTCTTCCCCCGGCCTCCTCTCCTTGCTCCTCACGGCAAGGCGGAAGGGGTTAAGCCCGCGCTGAAGCCTAGAGAGCTGCAAGCGCGGGCAGGAATGCAGCAAGGTGAGCCCAGGCCAGGTGTGGCGAGTACAGGTGTAGGGCACCCCGAGGCGTGCCGGGGCTGGGAACTCGGAGAAGCCTGCTTTCTTTCCCTCTGCAACCCGGAGAGGGAGAGACCAAAACACTCACGCAATCGGCCTTTGATCGGTCTCCCCTCCCTCGCCCCACCCCTTCTCTGGGCCTGCCTCCCCCCTCAGTCCAAAAGGTTCCAGGTTCTCCCCAGATCAGCAGCTCTTGCCAAGCGGAGGCTGGTTCTCCTTGTTCCTGCAGCCCTCTGGATTTGCCAGATGCTGTTCCCCCCCTTGCAATGACCCCGTGAGGTCGGCCCTTCCAGCCCCCATTTTACGGCCATTTGACTTGCCCGTGGCTGTCCAAGTTTGCCCACAGGGGGGAAGGCTACCAAGCTGACCAGATTCTCTGTCCAGTGAGCAGCACTGACAGGGGTGAGCTGCTTGCATTCCCCTGTGCGCTGCTTCCAGCAGGGGACAACCTCCGAATCTGCTTCTTCCCCATTGCTAGGCCCGGTCAGGGGGACTCTCTGGCTAGAGCTCTGAGGGAGGGCAGCCCCTGGACAGGATCCCGAGAAGGTTGCCGCTCTCTCTTCCTGCCCGAGGGGCCTGTTTCTCGAGCAGCCACATGGCAAACCGATTCCGAAACTGGGGAGGACGGCGACTCTAGCAGGTGCTTTGAGTGGACTTTGTGATCCAGCGAGAGGGGTCTGCAGTTCAAAAAGGGAGATCAGTCCGAGATCCGAATGTGTGTGTGTCCTAAAGCCCTAAGGTAGCCCTTGGGCGCCGGGGAGGAGAGCTGGTCTTGTGGCAGCGAGCATGAATGGCCCGCTTTGCTAAGCAGGGTCTGACCTGGTTTGCATTTGGATGGGTGACTACATGTGAGGACCGTGAGGTATTCCCCCTTAGGGTATAGCTCCGTGGTAGCCCCTGCTTTGCCTGTCGAAGGCCCCAGCTTCAATCCCTGGCAGCATCTCCAAGTAGGGCTGAGAAAGACTCCAGCCTGAAACCTTGGAGAGCTGCTGCCAGCCAGTGTAGGCAATACTGAGCTAGACGGACCAAAGGTCCGTGTTTGACAGGGAAGCTGTGAGGAGCAGACAGCAGACAGCTGGGGTCTCCTGGCTGGAACCAGCCATACTTCTCCCGTCTCTTCTGGCCCCCATCCTACCTCCCCACAACACACACTCGACCCCAGGGATGTGCCTGGGTTTCTTTGGGTCGTCCCCCCCACACCGCCAGGGAGCCTTCTTGCCTCTCAGGTGACTCCTTCCTGCTGCAGCCAATTCAGTGCATTTTCTTCTTGCTTTGCTTCCCCACATCTTTTGCCTCCCTGGAGGGGAGAGAGAGAGAGAGAGAGAGATAGAGAGAGAGAGAGAGAGAGAGAGAGAGAGAGAGGTCTTGCCTTGCTTTTCCTGTCTTGTTTTTCTTCCACACTGGTATTTGGAACCGGAGCCCAGATTGAGAAATACCAGCAACAGGTCACTGCTGGTGTGAAGCGCTGGCTCCCAGAAGCCGCCTGCTGCATTATGCATGAGAAGCCTTCGAGAAATGTGTGACTAACGGCTGCTGGGATGGGAGCGGAGAAAGGGGCCGCCAAGCCAGTGGGCTGGAAGCCCTCCAGAGCCACGAGACCGGGGTCCCGCTGGCCAAGATGTGCAGGGGAGGCTTCTGGGGAACAGTGGGGGGGGGTCCTTCCTTGGTAGATGGAGACACACCCTGGCAGGGAGGCCCATTTTAGTCCATAGGGCTGCGAGTTCAGGATACGCTGCTTTAATTTTTAATTCTTAAGAATTGCCTGACGTGAGAGCTGTGGGGCAGCATGCCTCATGCGGCAACGGGGTCGCATTTGCTGGAGGTTTCCAAGCAGAGGCGAGACAGGGATCCTCTAATAGATTCCTGGACTAAACAGGAGATTGCAGAAGACCACCCAGGTCCCTGATTCCCTGATTTTCGGGTTCTTAGGTTTCTGCTGCATTATTGTGAGAGGGGAGAGAGAGACCCTCTCCTTTTTATTGCAGAGGCGAGACTTGTTTATGGAAGTGAACGCCGACGTCACCGACACGCGCTTGGTAATCCTTACAACAGACCCTGCAGGGTAGGGCGGTATTAGAATCTGCTCTGACTCCAGATGGGGGTTAAGCCTGGGAGAGGACGGTGTGCCTCGGGCTGTCTGGCGAGCTTGTGGTTGAAGGCTGCGGAGATTGGATCTGGGGACTTCCCACCTGACACATGTCTCTGCCACCCTGCACCAGCTCTCAGCTGAACCGTTCCCTGGTGCAGTGCACCAATCCGAGCCGTTTCGGCCCACAGGCCCCACCTCAAGAGTCGGTCTGGGCAGGGGGACAGCGCTGTGGGAATTCCCCCTCTGCATCTTTCCCATCTGGCTAGGGCCTTCAGTCTCAAAATGCCCAGCTGAGCCATAGCCTCTGAGCATATCCCGAGTGCCAGTCCTTCCCTCCTGGATGCCAGCCTGCCCCACACCTGCGTCCGGGATCGAGGGAAGAATTGCTGGTGCAGAGGGCACACCTCCAGCCCCACACCGCTCTTGCTAGCGGTTCAGACTCGACATGCCCGAGGCCCGGGGTTTGTGAACAGGTGCGTCTTTGCAGAAAAGCAACTCGGTCCTCGGGAGGATGCATTGCCATGCTGTCAGTATCGCTCTGCCAAGGCGTCTGCCTCGGCGGAAGAGATTGTGCAGGAACGGGAAGATAGGGAAATGAGGAGGAAATGAGGAGTTGTGGGTGGGTGGATATCAGGAAGGCATGGAACTGATAGCTGGGGAAGGATTCCTGCCACGATGCTCAGGGAGAGGACCTGTCCCGAGTTTCTGCCACAGGCGGTTCTTGACATCCTTCGGAACTCTGTCTTTTGCAGCGTCATCAGACCTGTTCTGCATTCTTCTCGCTCTCTTTGGGCTTATCTCTGGCTCCAGCCGGTTCTCGTTGGTGATGAGAGAACGAGTGAGTTCCACACAGCCCGTATCGGACTGGCTCAGAAAAGAAACCAAGCTGCCCCCCCGCCCACACACACAAATCGAGAAATAGCTCACTTCTTCCTGAACCGAACCAAATTCGGCCCGCTAACCCCTCGTCCACCCATTTCCAGAGGTGTTGTTTGCAGCCCTCGGCCATTGTGGCAGGGGATGGTGGGAATTGTAGTCTAACGTCTGGAGACCCACAGTGGAGAACCCCTGTTCTAAAGTTCTAGAGCAGTGGATGCCTCCTATGGGTATAACCTTTAGAGCACTTAACACTTTGGGCCCTGGATACCTAAAGAGCTTGCTGCTCCCATTTGTCCCTGCCTAGCTGGCAAAATCATCAGAGAGGGCTCTGCTCTGTGCTCCAGAATTGAGAGCTTCTTGACTGTTGTGCACACAGGGCCTTATCGGTTATGGCCCCCAGGCTTTCTAACAGTCTTCCACTCCATCCAAAGTCAAGTAAAATCTGATCTTTGTTCAGGCCTTTGAACTTTAGGCGGTGCTCTTTTAGTTTTATATTGAACTTTTAAAACTGATTTCTTTAGTCGTTTTTAATGGGTATAGGAACCTAGGAAGCTGCCTTATACCAAGTCAGACCCTTGGTCCATCTAGCTCAGCATTGTCTACCCAGACTGGCAGTGGCTTCTCCAAGGTGGCAGGCAGGAATTTCTTTCAGCCCTATCTTGGAGATGCTGCCAAAGAGGGAACTTGGAACCAAGATGCTCTTCCCAGATGAACCTAAATGCTCTTCTCACCCCCTAAAGCAAATATCTTGCAGTGCTCACACATGTAGTTCCCCCTCCAAATGCAAACCAGGGGAGACCCTGCTTAGCAAATGAGACCAGCTCTCCTCCCTACCTGGAGACGTCGCCAAGGATTGAACCTGGGACCTCCTGTGTGCAAAGCAGATGTTCTGCCGCTACGCTACGGCCCCCTCCGCCCAGTTTACCTGCTGTCGACCGCCTTGAAATATCCCAGTCAAGAAATCTTGGTGGGCCCCCGGTTGTCGCTTTGGCTCCCTGTGTTGCTTCACCTTCAGAGCCGTCCTCGGACCTGGGCCTCTCCTGTTCCAAGCAAGGAAGGGCGTCGCTTGATGGCCTAGATTCCCAGAACCTCTCCCAGCTCCAGGGAATTTGCTTATCAGCTCCTGGCCCAGCGGGAGGACCTGAGGCAGGGATCCCACTCCGGGATCAGAGGAGCCGCTCCTCCTCCTCTTCCTCCTTCTCCTCTCTGCTCCATTTGTGGGGGAAACCCTGTCACCTGGGGCAGTCTGGTTTAGTAAGCACTTAAGGGTGGCTTCCAATCTCTCCGAAGAGATCTGAAGAGCCGGGTCGCTTCAGAAGAACCGCTCCCATGATCTGGATTGCTTATGATAATAAGTGATGCTGATGCTGACGAATAGTTTTCCACGTGGGTCTAAATTTATTTGCACTCCATAGGGTTGGAGTGTGTCCCTATAGTATTTTCAGGAGAACGACAAGGACTTCGGATTCCCAGGGATAGCGACAACGGACAGCCTTCTCCCACCCACCCGCCCGCTGCCTCTGAATTAGGCTGCTGAGGCAAAGCAAACTTAGAATGAGAAGGGGGCCTCTGCATAGACAGGATCTGCTCTGCTGCTACTGAGTTGCAACCCCTCCCTCCCCGAGAAGGTTATTGGATCCAATAAGATTTCAAGAAGCCTTAGAGGGATTTAGTGTTGGCTCTGCCGGAGATCTTGGTGGAAAACTAGAACAGCAAACTCACTGGGGTGGTAGACATGATCGCTCCTAAGCATCCTCTCCAACCCGCTTCAAAATTGGCCCCCTTGGTATGTGGAAGAACTCCGGAGGCTGAAGCGGCGAGGTAGACGACGAGCGCAAGTGGAGAAAGGCTGGACTCGAATCTGACAGATTACAACACAGAGCACATTTGAAAATCTATGCTCAGGCGATACGTGCGGCAAAGAAGCGATCCTTTCCTGCCCGTATTGTTCGCGTCCGGCAGAGCTGTTTCGGGTTGTGCGAGGGCTAGTATGTGGCCCTCCTCCCTTGAATCAGAATCTGGAACCATCGATTCCGTGTTTAATGAATTCTTTGTGGGGGGAATCTCTCATATTTGGGCTGATTTAGATTCCGCCTCCACAATTGCTACAGTGTCTGATGTGGAGGTGTCCAGTGACTCCTCTGGGGTGGTTAAGGTGGATCCGTTCCAGTTTGTGACTCCTGAGGATGTGGACAAGCTGCTTGGAGTGGCGGGACTTTCCCACCTGTTCTCTTGACCCGTGCCCGACGTGGCTTATGCTACCTGGCGGGGGGGTTGTCGCAGACTACACGTTGACCCCAAGAGCTTCGCAGAAGGCTGGCTGGGCTTGTGGCTCCTGCGATGCTTTTGTGTGTGCCTGGGCCTGAGGCCTTGACCCACTTGGCAGAATTTCAGGGCAGCAGCAATGACCTCAAAGGGTGTTGTGACATCACGGCACAGCCAGCTCCCCGGGGGGGGGCGGGTTTGCTTCTCGCAGGAAACTTCCGTAGGAGGCGATCGGTCAGGTTTGGCGTGTGGGTGGGCATGGGTCCGGGCAAAGGGCTGGAAGGCGGCGTTGAGCTCCCTTCCGCCCCATACCACACAACCCGCTGCACTCCAGCCCAATGTAGAGGTTGCCCTGGTCTGGCGTTCCAAATCCCAATGGGCTTGAAAATGATTTCTGAGCAGAAGAGTGACTGCACGTTTTTTGCTCCATAATTCTGCTTCTACAAGGGCTAGAGCTTAGCTTTTAAAAAAAAGAAAGAAAGCTGAAATCGGGGCGAATCTGGGTGGGCGGCTTAAAATCCGGGTGAGACCTGGAATTCCGGGGGGGGGGGACATGGCCACTCTACCCCAGTGGGTCTGTGTCTGTCTGCGGGCCGGCCGCCCCGGCTCCAATTCTTTTGTGGACTTGTTTAGACCTAACACGCCCCATGCAGAAAAGCTCGGGCAAATCAGAGGGGACTGGGGTGCTCGCTCGCTGTATATGACTTCTTTGGACCTGGCAGCCGCTTTCTGTGCTTCGGAGTTCGGTTCAGTCCCAGTGCTCTGGGGTGGGGGTGGGAGGCCTCTCTGAGCTGGGACGTGGGTTTGAGCTGGGTCCAATTTCCTGGTCCCCGCACAGAGACGGAGAACCCCCGGAGGGCTGTGCCAGTCGGCTCAGGATTCCCAGTGGCTTCCGGCTTGGGGAAAGGGTGCCGTGGGAACCGAGGCCTCTGGTGACTCCTGCGCTCTGTCATAGGTTGCTTCAGCCGGGTGGCAGCCAAGTTCCGTTTCTCAGGAGGCAGCGAAAAGCCCGTCTGGGATTTGGCAGTGACTCAGGGTGAGCTGGCGAGGTTTGCCCGAGCGTGGGAACCAGAGGAGGAAGGCCGCCTCCCGTGGGGTGTGCTCACCTGGGCGACCAGGACCGGAGAGCCCGGCTGCTGCTGCTGCTGCTGCCGCCTGTGCTCTCTCCTGCAGCTCAGGACTCCGGGCTCTGTTTCTCAGGCCTCCCTTTGCTTGCCCCATGGGGTGCTTTCGGTGTCCGGAGCTTCCCCGCCCTCCCCCTCCTCCGCAGGATCAGGCCCTGCAGCAGGAATAGCCCACCGCCAAATCGGGAATGGCGGCGTGTTGCTTAACGCTTTGTGAAGCAACCTTCGGTGTGTTGCTGCGGCACTTTCAAAATGGGTATTTGGAAACGGGGATCTTTTTAATGATGGCTTTCAGCAGCAATAAAGCAGCTCTTCTCCAAGGGAGGGAAAGGATTCCCGGCCTCACAAGGGCTCACGGGGTAAGGGAGACCCCAGCACTAGTGAGGGTGAGCAGGTGCCTGCAGGGAGGCTGGTGGACACACCAGCCAGCGCCCACCCCGGGCGGCTGCAGCTCTGAGCAAGAGGGGCATTGCAGGCCCGCGCAGCCACACCTGGGAGGCAGCCGCCTGCCTCTGAGGCGTGGGGCAAGCCTCCCCACTCCCTACCCGTTGGCTGTCCAGGCTGCCTTCAGCTTGGCCTGGCCCCTGGCAGGCTGTTCTCATCGGAAGGGCAGGGCCTGTGTCATCCTCATGAGATGCCCTCGGAGCAGCGTTCCCAGGGAGGCTGGCTCTGGAGTGCGGCTGTCCTGCGGCTGGAATCCGAGCCTGACCAGCCCACCGACAGGCCAAATCTCTTCCCAGCAGAGTCCTTCTCAGGGGCCGTCCCTCCGCTTCCAAACAAGCCCCATTAGCACCTTTGAGGGGGGCGCGTGGGGGGGAAGGAGCCGGTGCAGAACTTTCAGCCGGCTCAGCTGAACAGTTAACCAGGGGGGTGAGACCCACATGCTCCGGTCCTCGGCGGGCTGAACAGAGCTTGGGACCTGCAGTCCACAAGGCTGCATCCAAGCCTTGGCCTTTCTGGATCCTGGGATGACCCAGAGGCCAGAGGGCCCAGAGGGTGAAGGTCCAGCCGGGAAGGCCTTGGGTTCGAATTTCCTCTCAGGCGCAAGCTCTGTAAGCAGGATCTTGGTACTTCTCCGCAAGCTCTGAAGTCTTCCAGTAAGCGGGGCTGGCCTGCCTTACAGGGCTGTTGTAGCAGTGGCTTTGAACACTTTGGGACACGTGATAGAAATCTGTGCTGATTATTGGAGGCGGTGTCCTCGGGTGGTTATTATGAGAGCCAGTGTGGTTGTTATCATCCCGGGGCCAGAGAATTGAGTTTAGGTTTTGATTCAGACGTGAGCCCCTTGGGCAACCTCTCTCTCTCTCTCTCTCTCGCTCCACCTCGCCTACCTCACAGGGTTGTTGGGAGGATCAGATAGGAGGGGGAAGAGCCACGTTTCCGGTTTCCTTCGTCTTCCGCTGCCCTCGTCAGCCGGTCTTAGCGCAGTGCTCCAGCCACTACGCCACACTCTACGCCATCCCAATTCCCCCCTGCTTTCCTCTGGAGAAAGGGAGTGGCCCCTTTTCCTTTGGAGGGCCACGTGGCGATGAGGTAGCGCCCAGACGGCCTTGGTGCAGCAGCCGCTGAGCAACTCTGCTGACGGATAGGATGGCCCCGGAAGGCGGCTCCTCCGTCCCTTCGTGCCAGGCTGCAATAAACTTTACGAGGCCAGGCAGCAAGAGGGCACCTTCCCAGCCTGACGGAGGCAAAGGGTTCCAGGTTCACCCCGTGAGTCTGGAGGTCAGCCCCGTGTGCTGTCGAGGCAGCGAGCGGCCAAGGAGGCGGAGGCCGCGCCCCGTAAAAGTGACTTTTGCACTGGCCCCCAAAGCACAGGATTGGGGGCCGAGAAGGAACCGCCTTCCCCGTCCCAGCTGAGGCTGGCTAGAAGTCCCAGGCCCCAGAACACCAGGCCAGAAGTGTGACGGGTAAAGCCGTGGGGAAGACTGCTCCTGCGCACGTGCAGAGGATATTTCTCTCAGGACAGAGAACGCAAACACAGTGTGCAGCTGGCATACTGTGGGCGGCCTACAGGCTGTTTTGCACTGCCGTGGAGGCTCTTTGCTTTCCTCCGCAATATGCAGCTTGGATCCTCTGGTGGGCAAAGCTCTTTGGCCATTCCTCGCCTTGGCAGGCCAAGCCCGCCTTTCAAGACCTGGGCTGCTGATCCCCCAGACAAGGGGAGCTTTGCTGGACCTGAGCTGCTGGGTCTAAGCAGCCTGTGCAAGATCTTAACGGTGCCTTGGTTGAACTGGAGATGGCTGGAACGTAGAGCAGAATGGGCGTCCGGGCTGCACAGAGTGTGTGGTGCCTTTGACTGGCGAAATAGAGCCTCCATGTTCAGAGGCAGCGTGCCACAGTTGCTGGGGAGAAACCGCAGGAGAGAGCTGCTCCGGTTTGTGGGTTTCCTGCAGCCCTGTGGAAATACCCCCATATTTCCGGCACCAGGCCTGGAAACTGTGACCCAGTCCGCAGCTGCACCTGGGAATTCACCTGTGCCACGAATCAGGTGCCGAGAGCAACCATCCCCTTTTGAAACCCTCCACGTGATGCTATTTTAAAAGCTAGGAGTGGACGAGGAAGACGAGGAGGAGATCCCAGTTGCTGTTTACCCAGGAAGGTCCCGGCCCTGAGAATATCCTGCTCAGTCATCTCCTTGAGTTATAATTTAACCCGCCTCCACACTGCTCCTTGGGAAACCCGAAGAGACTATTGCCCTTGCTTGTGAACATCCAAAGTACAGCCATGGCTGCTGGGGGGGGGGGGAACAGGGGTCTCCCGGCCAGCTCTCCTCCTTGTTTATTCCAGACCATGGGCAGGAGAGACCGAGCCGGTGGAACTCACAGAGACTCCAGCCACAAGAGCAGTGCCTTCTGGCCCAAAGGTTAAGTTTTTGCCAATGTGAGCAAAAAAAAGGCACCAGGGAACTCCCGAGTGGCCCCTGCTTAGCCAGATCCAAACCTTCTCCAAGTCCTGCAGGTTAAGACAGGAGAGAATCCAGGCCCCCCCCAGATCATTTTCTATCCAGATTTCGGAGTTGAGCAGGAGACAGAGGCTTGTTTCCGGCCGCAAAGAGTTTTCGTCGGAGCTACTAAGCGGTTATTTAGTCCCTCCAAAGAGCACAGGGCCAGTTCCACAGCACGTGGCTCTCCCCTTTTGCCTCGCAACGACCCTGTGAGGTAGGTTAGGCTGAGAGGTGCTGGCTGGCCCCAAACCACTCAGTGAGGATTGTGAACCCAGACTCTCGGCGCCTACCGCAGCACGCAGGCTCTACGATTTTTTTAAAGGAATGATAATTACTTGTATGGGTTTGGATCACTTAACCATTTCATTCATCACTGAAAGGTGCATCAATTTCCATATTCAAAAGGAAATAAAATCCTTTCTTTGTTTAGCTGTGCTCTCCCCCCCCCGAATATATGAGGCTGCTTTATACTGAGTCAGACCCTTGGTCCATCTAGCTCAGCAGTGTCTGCACAGACTGGCAGCCGCGCTCCTCCACGGTTGCAGGCAGGCGTCTCTCTCCCAGCCCTACCTGGAGATGCTGCCAGGGAGGGATTGAACTGGGGACCTCCTGCATGCCGAGCAGATGCCCTGCCACTGAGCGATGGGCCTCCCCGTGAGCAGCTGCCACCCTGGGACAGGCCTTTGGTCCCTCTAGCTCAAGATTGTCTACACTGACTGGCAGCAGCTCTCCAGGACTGGACCTGGGCCCTTCTGCGAGCAGAGCCGTGCGGCAACCCCTTCTCCAGATCGGAGGCAGGGGTGGGTTTCGAGATCCCCGTTGAATCCGTTCAGGGGGGCCAAAGGGGTGAGGATCGCAAACCCCGTGTGTCTGTGGAAGCCGGCCCTTGGCGTCCCTCACCGCTGGCTCTTCTCTTTCTCCGGGCAGGCCTGCAACGGTGACCAATACCTGAAGATCTCCAAGGAGAAAATGAGGCAGCTGATGAAGCTCAGAGGACACCTGCCCGACGGAAACGCTACTGGTAAAGAACGCTCGCTTGGCAAAGAGGCTTGGGAGGGCTGCAGTCTGGGCTTGCAAAAAGGGGAGGCCTGTGTTTCTAGTCCTCATGAGGCCTGGCCGCGTATGGATCCCAGCAGCTGGAGGGGGGCAGCGGGGAGGCATCCAAGCGGGCCTTCCTCTCTCTTCCGGCCTCTGGCCAGCGCTTCCAATGCCCACGGTGTGAGAGGCTGGGGAGGGCTCCCTTCCTCTCTCCGTCTCCCAATCTGGGCTGGGCGGGTGGGGAAGCAGCCGGTGGCCCAGATGGAGACCTTCCCCTTCAGCTTTCTTCTTGGCCTGCTGCCACCAGCCACCGAACTGGTTGGGCCGGTTTCTCGCAGAAAGGGGCTCCGAGAGAGGCGTCTGTCTCCCGTTTGCCCTTCATTTGTGGCGCTCTGGAAAGACGGCAGCAGCAGCAGCGGCAAAGAATCTCCCTGGGGGCCCATGGTGGGGTGGGGGGAGCAGCAGGTGTGGGAATCCAAGCGTCCCCCAGTGGTGACTGGACCACAACCGGCCTGTCTCCCTGTGTCACATGGGAACATAAGAAGCTGCTTCCTACTGAGTCAGACCCTTGCTCCGTCCGGCTCAGCATTGTCTACACTGACTGGCAGCGGCTTGTCCAAGGTTTCGGGCAGGAGTCTTCCCCAGCCCTACCTGAAGATGCTGCCAGGGATTGAACCGGAGGCCTTCGGTTTGGGTCCCCCTCTCCACGTTAATATCAGCCTTCCATTTCTCCCGGGCAAGGGGCGAGGAGGATTTTGCCACCTTCAGCTGCCCAGGTGTGCTAAAATGGTTGAGAATCCAGGAGAAGCCACGGCGTGGTCAGACCTTCCTCACCGCGTGGCAGGCACAGATGGCCAGCTTGCCCCACGAATATTTATTTATTGCAACGAATATTTATTTATTGCTTTCCAACAAAAGTTCCCAAAGCAGTTTACTTACAAACAAACAAACAAACAAACGGGCTCCCTGTCCTTGCAATCTAAAAAAGAAACGTAGGATAGACCCCAGCAGCAGCCACTGGAGGGATGCTGTGCTGGGGACGGAGAGGGCCAGTTGCTCTCCCCCTGTTCAGTAAAGAGAATCGCCGCTTTTAGAAGGTGCCTCTTTGCCTAGTTAGCAGGGGTGACCGACCAGCCGGCTGAGCCTGCTGTTTGCCAGGAAACTACGGCACGTCACCACTTGGTCAACGGAAGCTCACCTAGATAGCCACACGAGCCCTCCAGCAGTTGTTAAACTACAACTCCTCCTTGAGGGCCGGGTTTGCCCACCCCTGGTCTAAATCCTCCTTCCACAGTGGCAGGGGAGTCACAGCAAGGGAGAGGGCAGGCCCCTTTCAACTCCTGCCCGTGGGCACCCCAGAGGCATCTGGTGGGCCACTGTGTGAACCAGGAGGCTGGACTAGAGGGGCCCCCTTGGGCCTGATCCAGCAGGGCTCTTCTCACGTTCTTAAGTGGGTCTCCTCTCTCCCAGGCCCACAGACGCAGGATTCGCAGTGGCTGGAACTCCTCTCTCTCTCTCTCTCTCTCTCTCTCTCTCTCTCCTTTTCTTTTCTCTTCTTTTTATAACCGAGCTTGCATGCTATTAAAGGACAATTAATCGCGGTATAATTACTCATTTGAATGTTTCACCTCGGGCTCCGTGCAGGTTTCCCAGGGTTTGGGAATGTTTCCCGCCCCGACTGCTTTCCCTGCGACGACCCAGCATCTGTTCGCCGCTTTTGGCCAGAAACCACCGACATGCCTGGGCAGATCGGCCAGGGGCTGATTCCCACCTCGGTGGTCCCGAGGCTACTGGCGGAGTTTCCTGTGCCTGTTGCAGGGTGGCGGAGCAGGGAGGAGCACCAGGCTGGCAAGTCAGAGCCGCCGGGGGGCGCGGGGCGGAGGGAGACCCCTGTGACGGCACCCACCTCTTGCCACGGCCTCTGGCCTCCCGCACAGCTCTGCTCCGCAGCTGCTCTGCTCTGCCGTATACTGAGTCAGACCCTTGGTCCATCTAGCTCAGGACGGTCTGCACAGACTGGCAGCGGCTTCTCCCAGGTTGCAGGCGGGAGTCTCTCTCAGCCCTAGCTTGGAGATGCTGCCAGGGAGGGAACTTGGAGCCTCGATGCTCTTCCCAGAGCGGCTCCATCCCCTAAGGGTGGGGAATATCTTGCACTGCTCACACTTCTAGTCTCCCATTCAGATGCAACCAGGGCAGACCCTGCTTAGCTAAGGGGGCAAGTCAGGCTTGCTGCCACAAGACCAGCTCTTCTCCCATGGGTTACACGGAGGGAGTCCATTGTCCTGGCTTCTCACCCTTATCTGGAGGTGGAAGATAACCAGGCGTCTTGGGTGCCTGCGACCCAGGGCTCAGGGCTTTTTCTCAGGCTGTAACTTCTCTTATCAGGTGTGATCTCTTGCCATCTAAAAGGTTCCCAGGGACCTTTGGACTCCAAGAATACTCCCAGGGTGTGTTTTCAGACTTGGGCTGTGGTTTTATGGCCCTCCGGGGTTCCTGCCGTCCAAGCAAAACCCCTGGAACCGAGCACAGAAACACCTCTTCCCAAACGGCTTTGACTTGACGATTAGATTTTGAATCAAGTGGCTAGTCCTGATGGTAGCAAAGACTAGCTTCAGCTTGTGTCTCTGCCTGCTGAGGTTTTGGAGGCTGCAGAAGGCTGAGCCAGATTTCCAGTGGTCGGGGGAACCTAGGAAGCTGCCTTCTACCGAGTCAGACCATTGATCCATCTGGCTCAGTATTGTCTGCACCGCACTGGCTGGCAGCGGCTTCTCCCATGTTTTCAGGCTTAGGGGTCTTTGCCAGCCCTACCTGGAGATGCCGCCAGGGAGCGAACCTGGGACCTTCTGCTCGCAAAGCAGATGGTCTGCATAGCTCTTTGCCCCGGAGCAGAACAAATGATGAAAACTAGGTAGATATGTGCAAATACATGCGTATGCAATATATGCAAACACATGTGAGCACGTTAAGATCTTCCCCTTAGAGGATGGGGCTACTCTGGGAAGAGCACCTGTCTGCTTGCGTGCAGAAGGTCCCAAACACCCTCCCGGCAGCATCTCCAAGATAGGACTGAGAGAGACTCCTGCCTGAAACCTTGGAGAAGCCGCTGCCAGTCTGGGTAGGCAATCCTAAACTAGATGGACCAAGGGTCAGACTCAGTATATGGCAGCTTCCTATGTTCCTAGGCATCATTTGCAGGATTTCCATTGGTCACAGAGCCCATCTTTTCAGCACCGATCCAAGCTGAGCCCATTTGTAAGTGGGTTTGTGCTTTCTTATAGGGGAGAAGTCACCTAACCAAAAACCAGATTGTGTGAGTGTTGTATAATTTATTCCGTTTCAGCCCTTGTCGGTGGAGGGGGCAGGTGGCAGGACAGAACCTTATCTAGCCCGTGCTCGACTCCGCAGTTTCATCAGGCTTGCAAGCTTGTCTCCACAGCCTTGAGGTCTAGCACCTTGTTTTGAAAAATCAAAGTTGAGCTAGACTCACGAGCTTCGTTTTAAATTCTGCATCAGGGTGATATATGGGTTTTTTTAAAGGCAGCATGAAGTGTCTTTCTGTAAACTGCACACGGCATAGAGCAGACTTGAGCTCTGAGAAGAGGGGGGGAAGAATCCATATTTTGTGGGGAGAAGGGAGAGAACAAGAGCTGTGGTGGCCGCCCATGCCTTTGGCCTCCCTAGACTGTGGCACTTCAAAGGGCCCCCGAGCGCCAACTCACTTCAAAGCCTCTGCTCTTCAATGGGGAGCTTGTAAAGCCCCGTCCGTCCCTTTTCCCGCCCCGACCTCCGAGGGAATTCTCTTCAAAGGCCTTTCACGAGGGTGCCCCCTTCTTGTCCCTCGCCCGCAGCCCGTTTGAAAAGGCCACTGGGGCCAGCTGAGGAGTGCCAGCCAGGCAAAGAATCTCAGCCGAGCGAAAAGGGTCCCCTCGCCGAAAGGTCATCTCCTAGCTGGCTCCCGAGAGACAAAGAGGTTTTCTTTCTTGCTGGGGGACTGAATTTGGGGAAGGCGGGTGGGAGGGGAAGAGCCCGCTCTCTTCCAAGTGCCTCGTAGCGAGCAGAGCCACCTCCTCCTGGTTCCCCATCTGGAACACGGAGAGCACCACGCCACGCAGGTTGTCTCTGCAGACTGGGCGTTCCCAGCTTTGGGCCGCCAAGGATAAATGGGCCAAATCGTCTCCCAAGAGGCCTAGCCAGGTTCCAGACCTCGGATGAGGCTGCCCATCTGAGACCCGCCGCCACGGGGCTTCTGAACAGGGCCCTTAGAAGGCAGCATACCCAGAAGGCAGTTCCCTCTGCTGGTCCCAGCGTTGGGACTGACCATGTGTGGAATTCCCTGCAGCAGAGGGTGACTGGCGTGCGGCAAAGGTAGACCGGCGACTCGTGCAGAGATGCAAGAGACACTCCTCTGAGGGTGGGTGTCTGGTGGCAGGCGGCTCAACCCAACACCCATGAAATGCCCATTATTCTTTCCCCCTCAGATGAATTGTCGGAAGATCCTGGCCCGAGCACGGAGGCGGAAACCTTCGAACTCGGCTCCCAGCGCCCTCTGTACAGTCCGAACTGCCAGTGGATGGAGGAGTCTTCCTTGGACCCCGAGTCGGCTCTGCTGCCCAATGGCACGCCCTTGAAACTCGAGGCCATTCCCATCGGGGTGCTCGCCAAGAAGGACTTGGCCTACTTCTACTGCTGTGGCCAGTGTGGCAAGGTGTTTTGGGAAGGGTCCCACTTCCGGCGGCTGGTCTCCCAGTTCAAAGAGGTGCTGGACCTCTCGGAAGACAGCCGGAGCTTCTACGAGCGGGACTGAGGTGGCGGCGGCGCCGGCGGCACACATTTGCCATTAACGGTGACCCTGGAATGTATCTCATGGGCAGTGTTGATATGCAGAGATTGGGGGCAGACAGAGGGACGCTGTGGGGTGCATTCTGTTGGGGGCGTTTATGGTGGCCAGCAATGTGGAACAGTTTATTAAAATGCACCATCTCTCTTGGGCTTTTAAACCTCTTGGCATGGCGCTGGTTTCTGCTCTTGCCCCAAGCCGTGTCCCATTTCCGCAATCAGAGACGCCACGGAAGCCGTGCTTCCCCGCCACCCCCCCCCGCCCCCGGTTGCCCAGATGAGTCCAGAGGTGTGACGTGACTCCGATCCGTGGGCTGCGGCTCGTGGTCTTCCTCACCCTCTCGAACCCCTGCAGCAATGTCCCCGCTGTTTCTTGGGAGATCTGGAGCAGAGGCAACACACGTTTCCCTCGCCAGCAAATTCTCGCTCTCCCGCTCACCCCTCCTCGAGGGCCCCGGTGTGTTGCTGGGCTGTGGGCTCCGGGCTTCGCAACGGCAACAGAAAAAGCTCTTCCCCCTGTCCTCTCCCCCCCAGAGCGCTGGCTCACTCTCAGGGGGGGAGAGAAGACTACCGCTAGAGCCCGAGGTTTGTGTGCCCTGCAAAAACCTTTGCTGCCCCCAGCAATCCTTGCTGAGCTCCGGCTTTTGCAGATCAGGGGAGACGAGGACGCTGAGACAGATGACCGATGTCCCCCCTAAGACGTCTTTGTGCTTTGGGGTGATCACCCTCTTGGCATCAGTACGGTGAGCAAAGCAGAGCCTGTCGCGATGGAGTGGGCCTCTCCGGCCTGGTTACGGAAACGGAGTCTCCAAAGAGGTCTCCCCAAGACCCACGGTTAGGATCCTAACCGTTGGTGAGCCGGAGCCAACCGGGGCAGCGCGGGGGAGCCCTGGTCCCGTGGGGCACTGCCTGGAGGCAGCCGTGGCCAGGCCTCTCAGTCATGCCGGGAGGAAGGTCTGCTCACCGTCCTCCTCTTCCTCTTCCCGCAAGGCCGAGAGCCAGATCTCAGGGAGAAGGGGGTGCCTGGCCTCTCCGCCGCCCGCTTCCAGAGGGAAGGCCCAGCAGACGTGTCCGCTCTGTCCCCGCTCAAGCCCGACGGGGATGAGGAAATGGCAAGGCCTTCCGTGTCGTCTGGAGGGGAAGACGGGGTGAGTGGCCAAGGGCCTGGCGCTCTCCCACACAGGCCGTGGAGCCCAAGCCTGTGGTCACACATCGGCCAGATTGGCCCCCCAGGTCCCTGCGAGCTCTCCAGAAGCAGTTCACACACAAATCGGGGTTTTCGGTGCGTGTTAAGCTGTATATCCAGGGTAAAAAAAAATCCACTTTTTGCATCGTTTTTGAACTCACAGCAAAGCTTCACAGAAAACGGTAAAGCCTGTGTAGAAAAACACCCTGGGGGCTCTCTGATCCAGCCCCACACGGCCACGCAATCCAAGCCTCCGTTCACAGACACACACACACCTGCTGCTGCTTCTGCAATGCAGAACATTTGAAGGCGCCAGGAGAAGAGGCAGATGACAACATGAGGCTGATCCACACAGGCATCTTTATCCCTGTTCCTCGCGCCCCGCGTCTGTTGCTCTCCCCTGTGCAAAGCACAGGCTTAGGCAGGAAGCTTCTTCAGGCAGGTCTCTCTGCCTTTTAGACGCCCTTGAAAAGGGGAGGAGGCACAGGCATGGAGTGACACCTGCCAGCTCAGATGGGGGAAACAAGAGATGAAATTTGCTGTGGTGAAATGGAGCCTCCTTGCTCAAAAGCAGTCTACCTCTGAACAGGAGCCAATCGCATGTGGGGAGTTGTGATTGAGCTTTGCTGGTGGGATCCCCAGTGGGAGGACTAGAAGGGCCTTTGGTCTGACCCAACAAGGCAATCCCCATCTATAGCAATGGTTAGCCATGGTAGCTAAGTAGAGCCTCCCTGTCCAGAAGTAGTCTACCTCTTGAGTGCCAGGTACTAGGAGGAGTCCACCCCTCTTCATCGCATGTTGTGTAAAGGAAGCTACAGCTCTGGAGCACCCATGTGTCCCCGTCCCCCCCCAACACTAAACAAGGAATCAAAGGATGTGGTTCCTGGCTGAGATTGCTTTGAGGAAGCCATAAATCCTCCTGGCTTGAAAAGCGGGTAAACATCAAAGACCCCATTCAATCTGGGCATTTTTTAAAAAATTCAATTTTATCAGAGGGCTGTTCTTCCTGATCAGAGGAGATGCTGGCGTTTTTTTCTTCCAGGAGTCATTTGCAATTTGTAACCTTGATTCATGCCATAACTGAGCCGCTTTATATTTTTATGGTGGGGCGTTTGAGTTCATCCTCTTAACCCGACTGGAAAATTGTCCAGGAGTGAATTGCACAAGAAGTTGAAGGGGTGCAAAGATCATTTTAAATAAGTGTCTCCGTGTCTAGGCTGTCAACTGTAATCAGATTCAACAAAGCTGAGGGCGGAATGCTTCCACCCCCCTTTAGGTCATGCATGCATGCATGTGAGAGGTATTCCTTCCTGTCTTTGAGGAAGAAAGAATGCCTCTCGTGCCAGTGGCACTGAGAGAGGATGCATCTTTCTATCATAGCAAACCTCAGAAGATGGCATGTGTGTGAGGGAGAAAGCGAGTGCGCGGCTGTGAGTACCCCTAGGAATGCTGCCTCCTAAGTTCAGCCTGCATTGACTGGCAGCAGTCCAAGGTTCCAGGCAGGGGTCTCTCCCAGCCCTACCTGGAGATGCTGCCAGGGATTGGAGCCGGGACCTTCTGCCTGCCAAGCAGAGGCTTTCCCTCTGAGTTACACCCCATGCAGAATTCCCTCCTGCCTCCTCCCCTCAACAGAGTAATTGCATTAAGTTTCCGGAATCCGGCAATCCTGGAGATCTGAAGGCCTTTTTTTTTTTCCACGGCCAAAAACATTCCAGCAGAAAAATATCCAGGACCAGCTTTTGGTTAGAGTTCGCCATCCTCCCGCCAGGCCTCTGCAGAAGTCAGGGGCGCAGCAGGTATGGTTCTCCCCCTTCATGCTGCCCTCACAACCCCCCTGTGAGGGAGGGAGGAGTTTCCAGCCCTCCAGGATGGGCCTGGGGGGGGGTGAGTCCCCAAGACTCTGCATCCATCTCAGGTTACTTCTGAAAGCAGGCCCCGTGGCCTTGATGGGCGGATCACGTGAGAAATATCGTGGCAATCTTACCCCTGGACTTCGGGGCCAAACTCCAGGGTCTCCACAGCCCCCTGGGGGCCCCCCAAGCCTCTTCCGTCTGTCCCAGGTGCAGAGCATGATGATGCCTAATTTGCAGGGGAGGGGGCCCCCTCCAAGGCCTTGAGGTCCAGGCTCCCAAATCACCTAGGTGCACCTCTGTGGGCGGTGGGGAGAGGGTGGGGACTAATCTAGGGGTGGGCAAACTTGGCCCTCAACTCCCATCAGCCACAATCGCCACGTCTGCCCACCCCCCCGTAGAGGGGTCTCTCTCTCTCTCCCCCGCCCCCCCCGCGCAAAGCCTGCAGAGGCGGCGCCTGGTTTGGGAGGCACCCTCCGAGGCGCTTCCCCCTGCAGCAGGCCACAGGCTTGCACCCAAATTTTGCTTCGCAGCTCCAGCTTCCTCAGCCGAGAGCCATCCCGGCCTGGCAGCCTGCTCTGGTCTGCTGCAGAGAGCGAGCGAGCGAGCAGCCCGCCCCGCCCCGCCCCGCCCCGCCTTCCTCGCCGCGCTCTCAGCGCTGGGAAGAAAGGCCTGAGACTTTCCCACGCTCCCCGACACATGTTAATGAGGCCGCCGCCGGCCCCGCCCCCCGCCGAGCCAGGCCCCGCCCCCCGCCTCCCCTTAAGGAGGCCCCTGGAGATTATGAATGAATCCAGGCGGGTGAATGAAGAAGGTTGGGTGGGAGCGTGTAGGGGGGATGCCTCCTGCCGAGGCAAACCCTTGGTCCAGCGCGCTCAGGATGGCCTGCTCTGACTGGCAGCGGCTCTCCAAGGCTTCTGGCAGGAGTTCATTATTATTATTATTATTATTTGCTTGCTTGCTTGCATGCTATACCACCCTTCCAAAAATGGCTCAAGGCAGTTTTATTTATTTTATTTATTTGCACTCATTTATTATTATTATTATTATTATTATTATTATTATTATTATTATTAATTCAATTTCTATACTGCCCTTCCAAAAATGGCTCAGGGCGGTTTACAAAGAGAAATAAAACACCCCTGCAGTTCACTATGGCCCCCGGGGTGGCTCACAGCATTAATACAAATAGATACAATGCAAAATAAAAGATTAATAACATTAAACACGTTTAAAAAGATCAGGTTCTAGCCACATTTGAAATTAATTTTTTTAAAAGTTTCAAATTAAAAATTATTAATGAGAAAGCTAAAAGGACTGCGGACTATAAACATCAGATTTCTTTATTTGTTAGGTTTTCTAAAACGTATCACATTTAGATCTAACTAAATTCATGTTTAATTTTGAATCTCGCTACATTCGAGTGAAGGTGCTCCTTGATTGGGAGGAGAGCTGGTCTTGTGGTGGCAAGCATGATTCACTAAGCAGGGTCCGCCCTGGTTGCATATGAATGGGAGACTAGAAGGGTGAGCACTGGAAGAGATTCCCCTCAGGGGACGGAGCTGCTCTGGGAAGAACATCCAGGTTCCAGGTTCCCTCCCTGTCATCTCCAAGATAAGGCTGAGAGAGACTCCTGCCTGCAACCTTGGAGAAGCCGCTGCCAGTCTGTGGAGACAATATTGAGCTAGATAGACCCAGGGTCTGACTCAGTAGATGGCAGCTTCCTCTGTTCCTGTGAAATATTGCCACAACATAATCGCCAGCCACAACTGAAGTTGGAAGTGATGGTAGTCCAAAGCATGGCAGCCACCCCGTATTCCAGAATCCAGATATGACATTTCTATCCCACTCTTCTTCCAAAGAGTGCAAGGTTCTTTGCAGCCTCACAACAACCCTGTGAGGATGGTCAGGCTGAGAGAGGAGGGGCTGGCTCCAAGTCAGCTGAGCTGTTTGGATTGGGGGTTTCGTGGCCCCTAGTTCGAGACACTCTTACCACTGTTCCACTTCTTAATTATTTTGATTAATTAGACACGCACGCTATTGGTATATTTCCTGCCATTTCTCCTACAAAAGGTCGCAAAGCAGCACAGGACTTCACTTATTTACATCTTTCAATCATGTGGCAGCAGGAAAACCTGTCAGATGGCAACTTATTGGTTCAAATAACAATTGCGCGACTCAGAACAAGGCCAGAATCACAGAGAGAGAAAGAGACAAAATGCAGTAAAACCAAATGGTCACATGTGAGAAATTATCTCCGTGCCACCATAGGGCACTGAGGTAACACAGCTCCTCCTGCTGCAAGGTAATTTGTAAGGTCCTCGGGGCAGAGACTCACCCATGTTGTTTGGGCAATATGTTGTGCACACTGATACCAAATAAATAAGAGGGAGAAGAGGAAGAAGATTAGGCCCTGAAAAATCGAAAGGAATGTTAGCAGTAGCACACAGAATGGAACGGAATAGAACTGTGTGCCGGTTTCCCCCTTTCTCTCTCTAGGTTCCACCACACTCCTTTGCTTGCGGTCCTCTTCCAAGACCCCTCGGCTCCACCGTTCCTCGATTCACAGAAGCAGGGCAGATCATAAAACCCAGACACTCAGGGTGGGACGAACTGGTTTTTCAAGGGAAGAGAACAGGCGGAGAAGATGCCTTTGGGGGCATTCTCCAAGAGACACCATGTCACCAGGCTGTCTGGAGAGGCAGCGTTCGCTCCTGGGCTCAGGGTGTCTTGCTCCATGAACCCAGGAGAGAGAGAGATTAGATCAGGAATGGGGAAGGAGATGGGCGTTTGGTCGAACAGGATCTACCAAAAGGTTTGCAGTCGACGGGTACGAGTGTCTGACTCACAAAAGCAAGGGAAATTGCAAATAGAAATCCTTTCAAAGAAAATGTTTCTTCTCTACAAACAAAATGAACCTAGGGAACTCATCACCTCATGATGTGATGGGTACTAATTTAGTTCCCCTCCCCCAGACAAAGTCATGGAGGAAGACATGTCTAAACACTGCCTAGACATATGGGAAATCATATTTAGAGGCAGTATATATACCTCTAAATATTAGATGCTGGAGAAAAACAGGAAGGCTGTGGCTTCAGACCTTGCTTGTGAAAGTGCCACACCATTCGAAATCAGATGCTGGACAAGATTAGGTTTATGTCCCCACATATTTAACAGGACTCAAGGCAGGTTCTATAAGAGTAAGCAGAATTCAAGCCAGGTGATGGAATTAAAATTTAAACTTTCCTTACTGGGTAAAGATCAGGGCAGGAAAACTCTTACACGGACCATGTGTAGGAGGACCGGGGATTTGTTCTGCCACTCAGTTTCTTGTAACTTTTCAAAATATGGCAGGGTGTCATATGATGAATCATCTCTGGAAGGCCAACGTGGTGGTGGACTTCTCTGGACCAGAGAGACCCCTTTTCTGCGCTGCTCCACTGGGAACCTCTCACCCATGAGTCTTAGACGCTGCCAAGTTTCTTGCCCTGAATCGGTTTGGTGGCTGCTTTTGCCCCCAACTCCTTTTGGTCCAGACAAATGGACACTGGGGGAGGGAATTCTCTGGGCCTTCGGTGCCATTTGGAAAGAGCGAACACGAGGACGGAGGCCAGAATCAAAGAGCGGATGCTGAGATTTTGGTCACCATTTGTTGCTGGAGCCGAGATGGGAGGAACGGAGAGGACTCGCCATGGGGAAATATCTGGGTCTAGCAGAGGTGTGAAATATCGTGGCAAGCCCTTCCCATGGGTGCCTGAGAAGGGCGTAACGGATTTAACTGAACCACACGCCTGCCAGGCGTGACACCTGCTAGCTTAGATGGGGGGAAACAAGAAATGAGACCATTTCATGAAGGATCGGCCGGCCAACAGCTCTTCGAGACAATGGAGCCTCCATGCTCAGAGACAGGCTACCTTGGGGTACCAAAAACTGGGCGGGGGGGTTGACAGAGGAGGGCTTCACACGCTCAATGCTCTGTTTGTGGTTTTCTCAGACCACATTTGCCAGCCAGACTGCTGTTGGAAACAGGACTCTAGTCCGGGGTAGGCAAGCTCAACCCTCCAGCTGTTGGACTACGACTCCCATCATCCCCAGCCGCAACATGCCAGCAGGGGGGTAGCTATAATTGAGGAGGTGCCCCCCCCAGCTCCACCCCTGCCTATTTCCTTCATTCTCTCCCTCACTCGGTGGGGCCGCCAGGGAGAGGGGCGAACACGGGCCCCCCTCTCCCCTAGCTACGCCCCTCCTGGGGATGATGGGAGTTGTAGTTCAACAGCAGCCAGAGAACCAAGTTTGATCTTGGCCAGACCGTTTCTCATGGTAGCGGCCATCTGGTTGGTACAGCTTCCTGTTTGGATGTTCAGCGCTCTTGCCTGGTGTGGTGTGAAGGAACAATAGGGCCCTGTGTCATCGCCGAGGAGTTGCAGTTTGAATGTTTGTTGACCTTCCATGTCAACACAGGAGCTCAGCCGAAGTGGGGCAGGGAAGCAGCACCCCTTGCAAAGCGGAACCCTGTTTCTTTCTTGGCACGAATCATTCTGATCAAGTTTTAAAATGTTAGCCCTTACGGGCAAGCCACTTACCAGTGAGCGACATCACTGTGCAGGCATTTCGGGGAGACACCAATTTTGTGTGGGCGAGAATGGGCAAGCGTTTGGGTCACACAGAACCCTTCATCATCATCCCTTGGAAGCGTCCCCGTGCTCAGGAACAGCTTCTTGAGAGCGCAAAGTGCCTCCTTCTACCTCCCTCTCCCATCCCTCTCCGCTGGGGTTTTGTTTTTCCCCTCCACTGCATCCTGCGGCCGTTTTATCAGCTTTCAGTTTTCTTTCTTCCTCTTCCCAAGAATTGTTCTGAGTCAGCAGTTCTTGGGCTGGTTTGGTTTGTTTCTTCTTGTTTGCCCAGCGGATTCCCCATGCAACAGATTTGGCTGCAGATAAGGGCCCTCCTGACGATATCAGTTTGAGTCACGCCCGTGTGGGGAAAGGGTGCCATCTGACCACAGGCCTGCCCCTACCAGGTTGTGGCAGGCCACAGCCAAGCTCAGCTCAGCCAAGCCCTTGCACAAAAGAAGCCCCCCCCCGCGCCCCTCCAAAATCCTCAGGGGGCACCAGCAATTCAGGGGCAATTAGCATTCCTCAGCAGCAGCAGCAGCAGCAGCAGCCGGACCTCATGGGGGAAAGCGATGCCTGGTTTCTGAGCCTGTTCACCTAGTCCCCCCAAGGCTTTTCTAGCTGGCCCTCAGCACCCCCTCCCCCACGGGCCCCCTCCCATCCTGGCAGCCCCTTTCAACCAAGCAGAGGCACAGGCAAAGGGCTCTAAGGCCTTCTCCCAGTGTGTATTGTAAGCAAAGCTTCTTCGGCAGAGCCCTTTGTCCCATGAGGCACCTTGGCCGTTTTTTCTCAAACTTTCGCCTTTCATCTCCCTTTTTTGAAAAGGGAAAAGGAAAAGGAGGAGGGATTTTTTACTCATGGAGACAGAAGGGGGAAAATGCAGATGGGTTTCCAGCCGGTTGCTCAGGACGGTCACACTGGCACCCACCTTCCAGTCAATAACTGCAGCAGGAGAGGCCAAAATTCAACAGGGGGAGCTTCTCCAGACAGGGAGATGCGGCGGAGCATGGTGCCCCAACCTGTTGAACTCCTGCCCCTCACACAGCTGCTTTAAGGCCCAGGGCTTGGCGGTGACTTGTTTCTTGAAGGGACAGTCTCCTTACTCAGTCCTGTTTTGGAGAAATTAGCCACAATTGCACAATCTTCTTTAGGTGGCTGAGAGTGCGGTGGGTACAATGCATTTCCCACAGAGGCCTTTGCAGTGGGTGTGGATTATGGGGGAAGTCAAGCGATGCCAGTAAAGGAGCCTCAGTTCCTCTCCCCTTCCTTCGTTGTCCCACTTGTGTTGCTATCTAGATTGTGACCCCTTCGGGGCAGGGACCTCTCCTCTCGCTCTTTGTAAAGTGCCACATCTACAGAGGCCATTCTAAGAAGTAGGGCAGAGCCTGGGAAACTGGAACCTTCTGCTTAGCATGCAGGTGGTCCCAGTTTTCGAACCTGGCAGCATCTCCGGGGAGGGCAGGGAGAGACCCCTGCCTGCAACCTTGGGCTGGAGGGGCTGTCAGTCAGTGCAGGCCATACTGAGCTCGACGGACCAAGGGTCTGACTCAGTAACAGGCAGCTTCCTGTTTTGGAGGGCTTAAGAAGGATCCTAGGGACAAACACCCGCTCTTGCTCCTTCTCTCTTGGGGGCCATTTCCACCCATCGGCGCCCCCTATCCACAGCTGCTGCAAAAAATGTTACCTTGTCCCCTTAGCTAAGCAGGGTCCACCCTGGTTGCATTTGAATGGGAGACTAGAAGTGTGAGCCCTGAAAGAGATTCCCCTCAGGGGATGGAGCCACTCTGGGAAGAGCATCGAGGCTCCCAATTCCCTCCCTGGCAGCATCTCCAAGATCGGGCTGAGAGAGATTCCTGCCTGCAGCCTTGGAGAAGCCGCTGCCAGTCTGTGTAGACAACACTAAGCTAGATGGACCAAGGGTCTGGCTCAGTATCTGGCAGCTTCCTATGTTCCTAAGATATTTTCTTTCTTTGGTGGGAGGGTCTTTTTTAAAAAGGTTGCACCCAATGAATCCGGACCAGGGAGCATTTCTGCAGCACTCTCTCTGGCCCCTGAACCACGCTAGGCATATGTGGCCTTCCCTGGGAGGAGAGTGAAGGCTGAAATCTCCCACGCCCACATGTCCTTTCTGTCCAAGGTGCTTCCAGAAAGCTTCCAACTCGCGAGCTTTAGCTGGATGATCAGCCTCTCCAAGAGGTGCCCATTGCAGCGCAATCCGAGGCCTGTTTCCTCGGGAGTAAGTCTCCTGGTGGTCAGAGGCCTTCACTCCCAGCAAGTATTTTTAGGACTGCGACTGCAATGGTATCCACTTTTATCTGGGCTGCACCCTTACTGGGGAGTAAGCCCCCACTGAGCTCCGGAAGGCTTACTTCTGAGTAAACACAGCTAGGGTTGCACTAGACGTTTAGCAAACATCGGAAGAGAAACAGAACTGCCAGGAAATGATCTGGAAACGGGTTTGCTTTCAAAACAAAAACAGAATTTAAAAAGCCTCTGTTGAGTACCGCGCCACGATCCCGGCGCTCGGACAACTGCAGGGCTAGAGATCGCCACCGACTGAGCGCTTCCTTGCGAGTAAACCCCGTGGGGCTTCCCCCTCAGCTCCCAAGAACGCATGGGGTGGAGGAAGAGCAGGATCGTCTCTTTTTGTTTTGAACCGGGGACGCTGGCCCCTCGGAATCGGCGCGGCTTACTTCCGAGGAGGCTCCGATCCGCAGCCGAGGCCTCCCGGAGCCGAGACGACGCCTGCACCGTGCTTCCGGATCGGGACCCCCCACTTTTAAAAGTATCAAAAGCGACCCCGGCGTCTGTCTCCCCGCTTCTTTCCCCCTCCTACAGACAAGGAACAACCCGATCGAGGAGGCTGGTGGTAGTGGTGGTGGTTGTGGCTGCTGCTGCGGTGGTGCTTTTGCGCGCCCGGGTCTCCTCGGGAGTAAACCCCACTCTTCTCCTGCCAAGCAAGCGCCCCTCGGGTCGCAAGCCTGCAATGCATTTTTTTAAAAAATGATGGGTAAGCGAGACAGGCAGAGATCCGTGCACGCTCCCTTTCAGCTGGGGGGGGCACGGTCTGCCGCTGCCCCCCTTTCTCTTCCAGGGCCCGCCGCCGCCGCCGCTCGAGGTCTTTCCTTCTCCCCCCGCCGCGCGCGCAGGGCGAGGAGGGGACCCCTTGGCATTCCAGCGCACGGGCGCCTTTCCGGGCAGGGGAGGGGGCGCTTGGCCCCGCCCCCCCCCGCGCGCACTTTCCCCCGCTGGGCGGCGGCCAATCGGCGGCCTCGCCTCCCTCCCCCTCCGCGCGCCTCCTTTGGCGAGGCGCGGGCACGTCACGGCCCGGCCATTGTTATGCAAATGTCAAGCCGTCTAAAAGGCGGCCCCGTGGGCAGGCCCCGCTCAGTCAGACGACCGGCACAGCAGCAGCAGCAGCAGCGTTAGCGGGAGCCGAAGGAGCAGCCGCCGCTCGAGACGGAGCCTGCCGGTCAGCCGCGCTCCCCCGCCGGCCTCCCGCTCTGCTGAGCAGCGGCGCCCCTTGGAGAGGGCCCCGGGGCGTCCCCGACGGGGCGGGCAGCTCTCCCTGGGCGGCCCCCGGCCAGGGCAGCGCCGCGCGGGGGCCCGCCTGGGCTGCGCCAGCGCCGCCGTCGGGGAGGCGCTGCAAGCCGCCGGGGGCTGCGTGGCGCGCCGCCGCTGCCCGCGCCTCCCGTCCATGCGGGGCCCCGCCGAGGGGCTGCCCCGGAGCCGCGGGCCGGAGGCGGCCGCCGCCGCCGCGCCATGAGCCAGACGGAGCTGTCCACCTGCCCGCCGCCGCAGGCGCCTCCGCCGCAGCCTGCTCCGGGCCAGCGCGTCTTCCAGGAGGCGGTGCGCAAGGGCAACACGCAGGAGCTGCAGTCGCTGCTGCAGGGCATGAGCAGCTGCGAGTTCAACGTGAACTCCTTCGGGCCCGAGGGCCAGACGGCGCTGCACCAGTCGGTCATCGACGGCAACCTGGAGCTGGTCAAGCTGCTGGTCAAGTTCGGCGCCGACATCCGCCTGGCCAACCGCGACGGCTGGAGCGCCCTCCACATCGCCGCCTTCGGGGGCCACCAGGACATCGTCCTCTACCTGATCACCAAGGCCAAGTACTCCGCCGGCAGCCGGTGATGGGGGGCCGCCGCCCCCGCCGCAGGCAGCAGCCCGGACGGACGGCGCGGCCCCGGCCACGCGCGCCCTGGACGAGAGGCGGGCGGGAGCGCCGGGCCGCAGGATTCGCACCTGGGCGCGTCGGGGCTCCCCTCTCTCCACGGTTGAAATGCCACCGGGGTGACGCCGGCCTGGGTCCCCGGCTCTGCTGTCGCTCTTGACTCGGTTGCTGCGGGCTCTTCCCACGCCAAGAGGCCGGACGGATCCCAGGCGGCTGACGAGCGCGCGCGCGCACGCACATGTATTTGAAAAGAGGGGCGGGGTGGGTGGGGAGTGGCGCTGTTCCCACGAGCGAGGATCGTGGAAAGAGCCCAGCCGAAGGGCGAAGAGACCCTGGACAGAGCCGGGTTGCGGTGTGGGCCACGGGAACTGGGGGAGAGGCTGCCCCCGGGCACAATCCCAAGCGCCCCCTCCCTCCAGGACGTCCCACACAGGCCGCCCCTCCACCCACACCGTGCACTGTTGTTGCTGCCTTAAGGTTGTCGAGGGTTAACCTTTTTTAAGGAAGAAAAAAAAATGCAAAGCTGCTTGGAATCTCTTTTGGTTTTTGACTTACTTTTTCCCAAAAGCAATGGGACTCGGAGAGATTTATGGGGAGGGGGGTTGTCTGGGGGGGCCGGCGGGAGGAGGACGTCTCTGTCTCTTTGTGCGGTTTGGTGTCTGCTCTACTGTATATGGAAATAATTATCCCCCTTTCATTTTTATCTCCCATCTACCTCGGTTGTGCCACAGTATTTCCTTTTTCCTTTTTCAGCTAAGGAACTGGTCAGGTGCTTTAAGATGAGTTCACACACCCCACGGGGTCCCCCCCCCCAATTCCCTTCTTTCCACTGGAGTCACTCCCCTTCCTAAAAAGGGGCAAGCAATTTAACACCCGCTTGCCCCTAAACTACACAAAACACACACATTGGAGTGAAAACATCCCCTAGTACTATCAAAAATGTGTTGTGTGTGTGTTCAGGGTAGGGAACTTGTTTTCTCAACATACAGATGTTTTGTTTTTTTAAAATAAAAAATAAATAAATGCAGATTTCAGTATGTTAACAAACAGTTCGTGCAACTTGGCGGGTCTCCAGGCTGAAATATATCCCACAGATGGCAAGTTCCTCTCCTTTTGAGGGCTGCGTTCTCAGTTTTTGAAAAGGGGGGGGCGTCTTCTCTCCCTCTTGCAGTCCTACTGAATTGGCTTTGGACGCTGGAGGCTGGCTTTTGTTTGGTTTTAAACAAGTTGAACAGTGAATCTGGCCAGTCAAAAAGTATGTGAGTTCCCCCTACTGTTCACGAGGAGGAGCTGAATTTAAAAAACTATATCCAAAATTTTAATGTTTGGAATAACACCATAGTCCACTCCACTCTGAAAGAGGAAGGGGGAAAAGGGGATTTTTCTCTCTCAAACAAATGATTGCATGTATAATTCCACTGCTGCTCTCGCCTGGCATTTGGCCGGCATGCAGAGACGTTGGCCCACTTTCCTACAGTGTCTTTTCTCCCCATCTTTTTGTATGCACTAAAGAGAAAAAGTGTGTGTGTATATAATTTTTATCACTGCCATAGCTCTTGCATTCCCCTCTCCTCTCGCCCTCGACCCCCTCCTCAAATAGCCATTAAACCTTTTAAAAGAGAGCTGACCACTGTTGAGGCTGTGTGCTTAACTATTTATCTGGTGTGTCTGTGCAGGCGCGCGTGCGTGTATGTGTGTGTGTGTATATATATATATATTTGTGAACCTGGTGTTTTTGAAGGGATTTGAGTGCTTTGGAAATCGGGGGCGGGGAGGGGATTGAATTATTATGCATTTTTCAAGTGTGTGACTTGTGGTTTCTCTCCCTGCTCGTCACTGCACTGAGTTTCTGCTGTCCGCCTTTGATTCACTTGCAAAACCCCATCAAACCTGAGAAATTCCGCTTGCCTTTTCTGCTCTGAAACCTGTGACTTTCCAAGGAATTCTGTCTGTGTGTGCGTGCGCCTCCCCCCCCCCCCCGCAAGATCCCTATGAGCACCGTCTGGAAGTGCTCCTGGAGTGTTAGGATTCCTGGAAGGGGGAGATTCTTTTTTTCCTGGTGTCTGTTGTTAGTTGCACATAACTTTTTTTTTTCCTTCTTAAATGGATTTGCCACGAGAAAATGTCATAACATTTATGACATAGTTTAAAAAGAAATGTGTTTGCAGCAAAGCCGAACTAGCATAGGTTCTCGCAGAGGAGAACTTGGCTTGAAACCTGATTTTCCAAAAGGAAGCTCTCTCTGGAGAGTGTCTTTTTGTAAAGATGTTCACACATATTTATATTTTTATAAAAATATGCCTTAGACTGTGAAGCCGTTTTGGGGGTGAAAATGAAATGTGCAGTGAGGGTTGTGTTTGATCTCTGCCCCTGCTTTTTTTTCCTTTTCAAGAAAAGGATTTGGGGGGGGGGTTCCTCTTCCTGGCTGGCTTGGGGGTTTTTCCCCCACAAAATGAGGGGAAGATGGTGGGGGGAAATTCAGCATGGAAAGCTGAAGGGGGAGTTTTCCTTGCTCCGAGACGTACTTGGGGTTCATGGTTTCATTCTGGGGTTTGTTTCCTTTTTTTGCCTTAATTCAGGGGTTTTGTTGGACTACAACTCCTATCGCCCCCTGCCTTTGGCCATGGTGATGGGGTATTATGTAGTCCAATGACATCTGGGGGCCCTCTGAAAACTTCTGCCTTAATTACTTTCCCTGAAAAGCTGCTGGCTGATTGACCCCTAAGCCCCACGAAGTTTGGTGGGGCTTCTGTTTGAGTGTGTTTATGATGGCCACCTTAATGCATTGTGTAGGGTCTACGGAGCTGTTTCTATGCAACCCCACAAAAAACCTCCTTAGGTGACAGGATATTCTCTCCCCCTCCCTGCTAAAAAAAAAAAAAAAGACAAAAGGGATACTGATCCCCCCACCCCCACCCTGCTTCTTGGGCTGCTGCTGTGACTCTCTGTGCCAAAATGGAGTCCTTTTTCAATTCTGGTTTTAAAACACAGGTGGGCGGTGTTTGTGCCTGTCAGGTCTCTTGGGCAGTCTTTCAAACGCAACACTCTGGATATTTTTCTGAGAAGAATATTGATGTCGGTGGCACAAACGGACACTAGAAGCTGATAATACAGATTGCTCCAGAGAGGAGGCTTTCTGTAGGTGGTCTTTTTTTCCTTTCTAGATGGCAAATACCTTTTTTTAATTATGTTAATTAATTTGTTAAGAATTTTAGGCTTATATTGAAGCTGTATGTGATCACTTTTTAACTGGATTAAAAAAGAGAAAGTCTGTACAGGAAAGTGTCTTCCTGAGTATATGATAGCAATGAGTAGCCCCAGGGTGAGAAATTTATAAATAAATTTTTTTCCACTGATCTTTTTATATATAAAAAAGAGTTTGCTTGTGTTTCTTTCCTCTTTCCCACCTAAAGCTGTGATCCTGGGCTTGGGGGTGACCTATCACTGAGGCCTACTTGTGAGTAAGCATTTATTGGGGTTGGGGAAGAGTTCAGTTTTGGTAAGAACTGAGCCATGAGCTGAAATCTAGCCCCGTGAAACTCGGCCTTACAGCGTCTCGGAATCCCAGCCGAAATCCTGGACGTGATTTAAGTATGCCTACGGTTGCAGCCTGCGTTTCAACAGGCCCAGCATGCCCCAGAGCCTTTGGATAGGGTATAATATTATTAATAATAATAATAATATTTGAGGCTGCTTTCTAATACTCAAGAAAACTGCCTTATGCAAAGGCTAAGCACAGATGTGTCCAGGGAGAGTCAAAGGTCAGTTGATCTCCTGGTAGATCTCTGGGTTTCTAGGAGAACAGCAGGGTCTACTCATTCCCAACTGTTTGGGCATTTCAGCACAAAAACTGTTATTAGGCTGCTGGAAATAATAGAGCCCGGAGTGGGGGTGAAACCACAGAGAAATAGTATCTAAGCTTGGTTCTGGTCCTGAGGAATTCCAGAGCTGGGCATGCATTCAGGGGTGCCCTAAAGGAAAGTTGTGCCATCGAGGGTCGGTGTCGACTCCTGGCGCCCACAGAGCCCTGTGGTTTTCTTTTGGTAGAATCCAGGAGGGGCTGACCATTGCCTCCTCCCATGCAGTATGAGATGATGCCTTTCAGCATCTTCCTATATCGCTGCTGCCCCATATAGGTGTTTCCCATAGTCTGGGGAAAGTACCAGTGGGGATTCGAACCAGCAACCTCTTGCTCCCTAGGCAAGTTACTTCCCCACTGGTGGCTTAGGGGGGTGCAAGCCGGGGGGGGGGGGCAAACCTGGAGGCCCGCTGAAAAGGCTGGGCCAAGGATGGAGGCCTTTGGCTTTAGCTGTGGCGGTTAAATGAGAGCCTCTGGAGACAGAAGCAGAGCGTTGGGTGCTGGGGGTGAAAGAGGAGAAGCGAGGTTGGAAGGGGCTCAAGGCAAGGCAAGCCTGTCGGCTGAACTAGCAAGGAAGCCTTGTTCTCGGCACATGCCCACAGAACGGAGGGAGCTTCCTTGTGCCACTTTGCGGTGTGCAACTGTGGCTTCCTTCTGGCACTCGGGAAGGAGTTGCACAGCTGTCCTTGAAGGGCCTCTCTGGGTAGGAATAAGCCGGTGCGTGCACACCTGGTGTGTTCTCCCAAATAACGTTCCTGTGCGTCTTCCACAGGGCTAGCTCCTCCAGTTTCTGCACCAGACCTTGCTGGCACCCAGCTAGGCCTGGTGACTCAGTCACATAACTGTTCCGAGGTACAACAGGAATGCTGCTGGCGGGGAAGGGGAGGAGGAGGGAAAGCACTCTGGGAATGCTCAGGGGCACTTCTGCTTTCCCTTGGGGGGGGGGAGACTCCAAAATTGGTCTGAGACAAGGAACTACAGAGGCAGAAAAATTAGTCCTGCCATTAGCCGTGTGCAAGTGGTATTGGCTGATCCTGAACTGGGCATCACCATATATGGAGTGAACAAGTAAGGCTGCACAACCATAGAGCTGGGTGGGCAGAGTAGCACCTCCATGCGCCTTGTTCAGCTCGGCATCGGGTGTTTGGGCCTGTCTGGCACTCTCACCTCTATGGAGCAGGTGCAATAAACTCTCTGGAACTTACTCCCTGGTGCCTGATTGGCTGGTGGCCATGTGGCTGCCTGCCTCTCACCTGTATATGCCCAGGTTGTCCTTGGTCCTCAACTCTCCACAGCTACAGGGCTGCTCTTTGCCTTCCTCTCCAGTTTGCTGCCCTGTTCATCGTTTAAGCCAAATGATCCACCACATCTTCTTTCCCTGCCCATCCTGGCTGGCTAAATCGCTTACTCTTTTTAATCCTGGGGGCGGGGGTGTGTGTGTGGAATTAAAAAGTAAAGCGGAAAGGCCACTTGAAAACCAGACTCGGAAGAGATCCTTCTCTTCAGGCGAAAAATCAAATTATGATTTCCCCCCCACTGGGCATATTATCTGCTGTTCCAAACCATCCCTCCCTTCCCTTGTTGCTGACCCTTTGGGTAAGCTTTCCTCCCTGAGCAGATGCATGAAACCACGCTCAACAGCCACAGTTTCGCCCTGGCCTTTGGTTGATCCCAGCTGAAATCACACGTTGAGTATGCATGATCGCCTTGGCTTGCATCCTTGGCTGTCTCTCTTCTGCTGTTCCCCTGCTCGCGCACTCGCTCTCTCTCTCTCTTAGATTTGCAAGTTCCTTGCCAGCAGAGACCTGTTGCCCGTGTGATTCTGCAAGGTGGAACATTGGAAGCTGCCATCTACTGAGTCAGGCCCTGGGTCTGAGGGGAATCTCTTCCAGTGCTCACACATCGTCTCCCTTTCATATGCAACCAGGGCAGACGCTGCTTAGCTAAGGGGACAAGTCCTGCTTGCTACCACAAGGCCAGCTCTCCTCTCCTAGAGAAAAGGTTCTCTGCTTCCTACAACCCTCCACTTGCTGCCTGATGAAGCTTGATTTCCAAGAGGGGCAACAAAGCTGCCTGAAGGAGTCTTGCCTCTTTCTAGTTCCTTCCCAGTGGCTGAATAATGCATTTGGACCTCTTCTGTATCCCTTTGCTGAAGGTGCTGAACTGGCCTGACAGGATAGCAGATACGATGAATATTTATATACCGCTTTTCAACAGAAGTCCCCAAAGCGGTTTACGTAGCTATAAACAAAAACAAAAAAGGCTCCCTGTCCCCAAAAGGCTCACAGTAGAAAAAGAAACGGAAGATAAACCCCAGCAACAGCCACTGGAGGGATGCTGTGCTGGGGATGGATAGGGCCAGTTGCTCTCCCCCTGCTCAACAAAGAGAATCACCACTTGTAAAAGGTGCTTCTTTGCCCAGTTAGCATGTTCGTGAACCCTCTTAATGGCGCACAAAATCTTGTCTGCCTGCTGCTTACGCCATCTACTGAGTCAGACCCTTGGTCCAGCCAGGTCAGGATTGTCTTCACTGACTGGCAGCAGCTCTCTTCTAGATGCTAGGGAGTGACCTCATGAGTCCTGGGAGATGGTGCCAGGGATTGAACCTGGGACCTTCTCCATGCAAAGCAGAGGCTTGACCAGTCAAGGGGTAAAACTGAACCCCACAACTGCTTCAGAAAGGTGTTACCAGTTATCCCGAACTGACTCCAGACCAAAAACCTCCTGCTTGTCTGGAACCAGATTTCAGAACACTATGCAAAGTGGTCACCGGTTCAAAGTAAATGGCTTGATCAAGCACTTGGCTTTCACAGTGAAAATGAGACTCTCTTATTTTGCTTCATTTTTTGTCAAAAAATTTCCCCCCTGGGGCTGTTCTGCAGTGCTTCAGGGAGGCTGTGGAAAGAAGCATCCTTCATCCCCTAAGCATCCCCTTAGAGAGGAGAGCTGGTCTTGTGGCAGCAAGCATGACTTGTCCCCTTAGCTAAGCAGGATCCTCCCTGGTTGCATATGAATGGGAGACTAGAAGTGTGAGCACTGGAAGAGATTCCCCTTAAGGGATGGAGCTGCGCTGGGAAGAGCATCTAGGTCCCAAGTTCCCTCCCTGGCAGCATCTCCACGCTAGAGCTGAGAGAGATCCCTGCCTGCAACCTTGGAGAAGCTGCTGCCAGTCTGTGTAGACAATCCTGAGCTAGATGGTCTGACTCCGTATATGGCAGCTTTCTATGTTCCTACCCCTTTCACTCCAGTCAGCTAGAAGACTTTTTTTTTTTTTTGCTTTGCGACATTGTTCCAGAAATAATCCTGTCCCAAACAGATGAGACTCCTCGTTCTGAGCCTTCTTTCTTGAGGTTTGGACTACTGACGCTCCTGACTTCTTGGTTTTCTGTCGTAGACACAGGCCAGTCCAAAAAAATTAATTTCCCCCCCCTGCCACTCTGGCGGTGTCTCATTGTCTTCTGGCCGCCTTGCTTAGGTTCATGTTGCTGCCGCAGAAAGCCACGAAAGAATTCTGAACTTCTCGAGTGTTTCCTCCAATTGTCTCTGGCTTTTTGTTTATGCGACTTGACTCCAGAACAGATGGACCAGTCACCTCTCTGTTCTGGGTGTGTGTGTGTGTGTGTGTGTGTGTGACGGGACGTGGGGTGGCGCAGCAAAGGGGCTTGCCTGCTTTTGTCTGGCCCTGGGGTCTCCCTTCATTCATCAGGCAGAGACAAGCCCTTGAATCAAATCACCCATATGGATTGGGGAGGGGGCCCTATTTGAATTCCAGGAGGAGGGTTGATGCTGGGAGCCGTGTGTGCAAAAGGAAAAGAGGCTTGCATGCTTTGAGAGAGAGAGAGAGAATGCAAAGGCCCATCTCGAACACTTCTGACGCCTTCAAGAGCTTGGTCGGAAATGTCTCTAAGCGACCAGGAGGAGCCCTTTTCAAATTCAACTGGCTCTTTTTTCTTTTCTTTTTTTAAAGTGCAATTTTTAGCTCCCTATGCTCCTCACAAACAAAGTGGGTGCTTGTTAAGGCCACCGGTGCTTGTGGACTAGAAACCTGTCCGGGTTTTATTTGCATGGTAAGGCAGAGGCCTTTCCCACTTTCCCCTTCTGGTGTGGCAAGGGAGAGGCCTTGCTTCACGCCTCCATATGCTCTGCCGAAGGTTAGATTTCACCGGGCTGCTTCCCTGCGACCCCCCACCTCACGCCGGCCAGATCTTTCTCCTTCCGTCTGCTTTCTCTCCCTTGAGGTAGGCCCAGCACCCGCCGGGTGCCCCCATTGCTCCATTCAAAGCTCCCCTGGCATCTTTTCAGCTCCCCTCCCCCTCCCGCGAACAGCCTCTGTTCTCCCACCTCTTTCTTTCTTGCCTCTTTTTTTAAAAGGGCCATTTTCCTCCTCTATTCACTCCCTGGACGCCTCTGCGCCGGCCCCCAGCCCCAGCCCGGCTCTCTGTGTCCCCTTGACGGGGCTCTGTCAATAAGCAGCTGCTATGCTAATGAACGCCAGGCAGAAAGGGACAGGCCAGGAGAGGGACAGAAAGAGAGAGCCCCCCCCCCACCGCCCTCCACATGCTAAATAAATCGATGCCAGGAGGAGCAGCTCCTAACAAAGGCAAGCCCCGTCTCTCACCCTGCACCCAAATCCCTCCATCTTTTCATATTCAAATCCATTAAACAGGGACCAAAGGAGACGTTCCCCCTCGGCCCCGTATTCATGGCGTTGCGTTAAAAAGGAAGGGGGGGACACACCCACACACCCACACCCCAAAAACCTTCCACACGCTGCTTCCCGCACCTCTCCAAGCCCCGGCACTGCCCTTCATACAGCCCAAGCGAGTTCTGGCGGTGTGGAATTGTCTGGTGCCCCAAAGACCCATCAGTGGGGGAAGCCCAGCTTCACCTGGCCTGCTTGGTGGGGGCTCAAATTTGCTGGCCACCGAGATTTCCTCCGGCAGGGCTGGTGGCTTGATAGCGACAGACAGCGCCTGTTTTCATCGGGGGGGGGGGTGTTGCAGGTCTCGGTGTTGCAACATTGGGGTGTGTGGCAGGTCTCTTGGGGATTCCTTGGGGTGGGGAGATCAGGGCGGGCAGGCAGTCTCACCTCTGCTGGTTTCCCTCTGCAAATGGGTAGCCCGCTGTGAATTCTCAGGTGCCGACTGAGTTCGTGCAGAACTGGCAAGGTTTAAGCCTGGCCAATGCTTGCATGAGTGGTGACTTTGCCCTGAAAGATGCCCCTTGAGTGTCCGGCCACAGGCAGGAGTTCAGTGGGGCGGGGAGGTCAAAGGTCCCTTGCCCGACACGTCCACGAGCAGTGCTGTGGAATCAGCTCCCGCGAGTCTTGCTGGCTGCAGCCGATGCTTTTCTTCTGCATCCTGGCTGACCACTGTGATGGCTAGCTGGGTTTACCTGCTGAGTTGATTGGGGATTTTCCAGCTGAACCTGTGGTGGCCTGCAGAAGGCAATCTGTCTGTCTCGGCGCTGCAGATGAAATTCGGCCAAAAGCAAAAATTGACTGGGATGGATCATGGGTATGGGTGTGAGTGGGTGGGTGTGTTCGCTCCTTTTCAGTCGAAATGTTGGAGTGGCCTCGGCAGAAGTTGAAGGGGTTGGGGAAAGGCGTGCAGAAATGTCCCAGGCTTTTGCCTGTCCCTGGGATGCCATCTGTCTTGCATCAGCCAGGCGGGAGATGGATCATCGTCCTTCAGTGAGGCTGTTAGGACCTGAAGAAACCTCTGCCGATGAATGAGGGGGGTGGGGAGGCGACCCCCTGTGGCCTCCCCAGGGATGACCACAGTCCCAGGGTGACCTGCAGGAACAGCCAGAGCCGTGGGGCAAGGTGGAGGGAGAGAGGAAGGGAGGGGCCTGTCTGCTGCCTGCTTGGGTCAGTTCTTCGGGGTCTGATGAAGACCCATCGACCCGTGCCTTTGCATAACCACCCAGCTGCCGAAACCGAATGGACTGAAACCACCACAGACAGGCCAATTAAGTACAACTGTAATGAACATTTCGGGAAGGATTGTGGAAGATCCCCCCCCCCCTGTTCAAACCCTGGCAGCATCTCCAGTCAGGCCAGGGCCAGGAAAGACCCCCCCCCGAGCCAAAACCCCCGGAAAGCTGCTCTGTGGGGAGGGGACCCTGCACTCCATGCAGAAGACCCCCACCTTTCATCTTGGGAAGTAAGGCTGGGAAGGATCCGCCCCCCCCCCCCAAGCCTGAAACCTTGGAGAGCTGATGCCTGTCAGAACAGACAGTACCAAGCCAGGTGGACCAAGGGTTTGACTCAGTGTGGCAGCTTCAAATGTACACATTTATTAGAACCGGTGGGAAGGTATACAAAGCCACATCTGGTGACATACCCTCCAATATCTTTGGTGAAAACAGTTTTGGGCTGGTAACAACCCTGCATTCATAACAATGTTGTCAAGATGGGTTGGCATAGTGTGTTTGTGTGTGTGTGTATTTTGAAAGCTGCAAACAGAACTCCATACAAGTATTAGCTGGATCCCAGGAGGATGCAGATGATAAATAAGAACAACAGAAATGCATTGTTGATTAATGTAACAGAAAGAAATCGAGCGGGCAAGACACTTTGGTTCATGCCTCCTCCTGCTGCTCGGATGTGACCAGAGATGTTTCCCTTCTTTTATTTTATTATATTTCTATCCCACTCTCCCTCCAAGGAGCCCAGAGCGGTGTACATGGTTATGTTCGCCCTCACCACAACCCTATGAGTTCGGTTAGGCTGAGAGAGACGCGCCTGGCCCAGAGTCACCCGGTGAGTCGCATGGCCGAACGGGGGTTCGAACCCTGGTCTCCCCGGTTTCATTAGTCGACGATCAATTTATGTTTGGGGGGAAAGGGTGAGGCCGCAAAGGCGGTGCGGATCAAGCTTGTTGCCACCCATAGGCAAAAAGGCTTCTGCCGCCCTTTTACCTTACACAAAGGTCTCTCCTCACCCACTCCAGCATTCGGGACAGGAGGGCCCCGGAACCCCCCTGTGCTGCCCAATGTGGCCCCAAAGAAGGGGCCCCCCTTGTGAATGGACCCTTGCCCTGGCTTGGGCTTGCTCCTCCGGGGACAGGCACAGGGAGGCCGAGGGCTCTCCTGGCCCGTCTGCCTGCAGAAGAGGCCTGTTTAGGAATGCCGGGGCGGGGGCTGGAGGCGGGCCTGCCCCGGTGCCCCACTGAGCCCCCTTTCTCTCCCCGCCCTCACCTCCCTTTGGCCTCTCCCTCTCCCAGTGGGGCTTTTTAATCCGCTCTCCGCGGCGGCGGCTCCCTTTCAGCCCCCTGGGCCAATGGCGGGGTGGGAGGGGGCTCTCTTTTCCAGGAAGGAAACTAAAAAGGGAGCCCAAGGGGGAGGGGGGGTCTGCAAGGGGAGACGGTCCCCGGGCGGAGGTGCCAGGCAGCCCGTTCTCAATGGCCTCATTCACCCTGCCCAGCCACACAGAAAATCGGGGTCACCCAGATCCTTGGCCTGCCTTGAGACAACTGTTGCTTTATTCTTCTTAATTGCTGGAAAGTGCAGAATGGAGCCCCCCCCTTTTTTGGCTGGGGGGGGGGAGAGAGGGCTTTGGCGAGGGAGGGGGGGCCGCGGCACGGCTGACGCGCACCGAGGAGGAAAAGGGAAGGCGGCAGCTTGGGCGGCAGCAGGCGGCAGAGGCTGCCCCGAGGCGGCCGGGAGGTGGGGGGCGCACACCATCTGTGGGCCTAGAGCGGCAGGCCCGGCAGAGGGGCGTCTTCGGGCGTCCAGTGTAGGGGAGTTCCCCCTCCCCCCGGGAGATGGCTTTCTTCTCCACACAGGGTGCTGAGCGAGTGGGGCAGGGCGGGGCGGGGGGTCCCTCCGCGGTGCCTTTGGGAAGGTTAGGAGGAAGACAGGTGCCTGGAGGGGCCCTTGGGCTCAGGGGTGTCCAGGGCTGCGTCCCCTTGTCAAAGGCCTCCATCCCCGAGGATGCCCGGGGGGGGCCTTTTCCGGGCGTGCACCCAGAGTGTGCTGGGCAGGTGGGCAAGGTGTGCCACAGGGATAACAGGAGATGGGGGCGCATGCTGTGCTCAAGGTGTGGGGGCACCATCCAGACCAGAGTGTCGATGCCGGTGCAAAGACACCGTGCGTGATGCTTGCGCCACGGCATCCGTCTTTGTCCCAGGCGTCCTTGACTAGTGCAACCCCGTGTGCAGAGAAGCGAGGAACCCTTTGCGTCACACACATGTGGTTAGTTTCATTTCCGTTACGGGTAGCACAACTTTTTACATAGGAAGCTGCCATCGACTGAGTCAGACCCTGGGTCCATCCAGCTCAGTATTGTCTGCACAGACTGGCAGCGGCTTCTCCAAGGTTGCAGGCAGGAGCCTCTCTCGGCCCTCTCTTGGCGATGCTGCCAGGGAGGGAACTTGGGACCTTCTGCTCTTCCCCAGAGTGGCCCCCTCATCCCCTAAGGGGAATATCTTCTAGTGCTCACACTTCTAGTCTCCCATTCATATGCAACCAGGGCGGACCCTGCTTAGCTAAGGGGACCAGTCAGGCTTGCTGCCACCACAATGACCTGAGGTCCTTCTGCAAGCACCACTGAGGGCATGCTGTTTCTTTAAAACCCGCAGGACCCCCTGCCTTCTCACGGGCGACTGACCGGCAGGTCCCTGCCGGTCAGCAAGGTCTTATCCGTACCCAGGCCCTTGGGTGCTGCTGCAGTGGGCCTGATCCTGCAATCTTGTAGTAGCGAGCATGGATCGGCCCCTGTGCTAAGCGGGGGTTTGCCCTGGTTTGCATTTGGAAGCTATTCTGCTTAGGGCAGAGATGGTCAGCTTCAACCCTGGAGCTGTTTGAGGACTACAGCTCCCAGCATGCCCTGCCACAGCGGCCAATAGTCAGGGACGATGAGAGTTACAGGCTAACATCTGCAGGGGGGCCGAGGTCAAGCAGCCGTGCAGTAGAGGATGGGGACACAGCTCACCTGCCTTGCATTCTGAACATCCCAGATTCAGTCCCTGGCAGCATCTCCAGGTAGAGCGGGGAAAGATTCTTCTCTGAAACCTTGGAGAGCTGCTGCCCGTCAGGGGAGACAGTGCTGAGCTACATGAGCAGTGGCCTGACTCCTCCGTAGAAGTCAGTTTCCTATGTCGCTATGCTGCTGTTTCCACTTAGGCTCGTAAACAGCCCCCGGACAGTCCCCCTGTGTGGGGAAGTCTCATTGTGGACTAGCCACTTGTGCGGGCTTGTTTGCAAGCTTCCTTTCCTGCATTGTAATCTCCAGTGTGGGGTGGTTGTCGTTTGGTTTTCTTTTTCCAGGGGTGGTCCTGTTGCCTTGGTGCCCAGCTTGTGGCTGATCATGGGGACGGAGGTGCTGTGTGTGCAGCCTCGTGCACTCTGGCTCAGTTGTGAGAACAAGTCTAGAGCGCAGGTGGGGAAAAGGAGGAACAATTCTCCATGAATCTGCTTGGGAAAGAGGGCTGCAATATGGGACGGCTTTGCTGCTATTCATTCAAAAGGCACTCCGACCCCCTGTAAGGGATCCAATCTGTTGGCCTCTTGCGCCCCCTGTGGGCACCGGGAAGCTAGGCAGGTGCACAAAACGGATTGTGTGTGTGTCGTTTCCGCTGAAACGTTTCTTTCGAAACCGTGGTTGGACCCAGTTGTTTTGACGGGACGAAACTGTTTCGGGTGTTTTGGCCATAGGGAACAATGCGCAGATTCTAAACACCCCCTTGTTCTCCATGGGTATCTCCTAGGGACACCAAAGAGGGTTGGGTAATAGGGCATGATGGGTGCTACCGACCACCCAACCCACAAAAGAAATGGGCAAGCAGGCGAGCTTAAACACATTTTTAACCTTCTCCCCAACCCGCCCTAGGATCGCAAGCCAGTTCCTGAAAACAAATTGACTGGGGGAAAGGAATGCCTCCAAAATGGTGCTCAAAACACTCAGAACGATTCGAGCTCGAAGCGAGGCAGTTTTGTTTTGAGCTCAAGACAGGCCCTTAAGATAAAGGGTGTCTCGTTTCGAACTTGAAACACTCAAGACGGCCGTTTCAAGCTTGAATTGTTTTGCACATCTCTAGAAATTATTCCAGTGAAGGGGCCGCACGATGCAATGTTTTGCTACAGACCTCCAAGGCCAGAGGCCGTCGAGCCCTGAATACTGATGCATCAAAGCTGGGATTGATGACTGAAGATGGGGCCTTCTGCATACAAAGCAGACGCTCTTCCACTGAAGTGCGGCCCCATTCCCTAAGGGGAATATTTTACCGCAGGCAGTGCTCATATTTAGTCACCCATCCAAATGCAAACCAAGGCAGACCCTGCTTAGCAAAGGGGACAATCTATGCTGGCTACTGTGCGAGAATGGCTCTCACTCCCCAGCGGACGGCACCTCTGGAGAACCAGCATGCTCCCAGACACACCACACGACTCAGTGTAAAATAACGTATTTATTCCGCCCCGATGCAGGCCAGGGAGGCAGTTTCGAAACAGGTAATTGCCTTCCCTCCGTTACCTTTCCCCAGTAGCCTCACGGACGTGACAGCTGGAGGAACTCCTCCTCCCCTAGGAGACAAGAAGCAAGCTGGTGAGGATTGTGGTGGGGATGAAACGGGTGACCAGGCTCGGCGTCCTGGAGAACTTTGGGTTCCCCCGGCCTTAAGTTTCTAGTCCTTATGGTGGCAAAGAAAGGCACTGGAAAGCACGAGACACGTACTCCCCACCACCCCCAGATTCAGAATCAGCAATGCAAATCCAGGCAACCTATGCAGATGTTCCGAAGCTGCATAATGTTCAGGGCTCAGGGATGTGGAAGGTGTGCAGCCTTGGTGACTGACTGCCACTTGGTGTGTGTGTGTGTGTGTGACCGTACCATCAGGGAGGACTCCGCAGTATTCCTTGCATTCCTTCTCAAGGTAGAACTTGTTCGCGTTGCCCCCGCACCCGCGGAAGGTGATGCATTTGCCCTGGTTGGCGTCGAACCCCCAAAATTCGGCGTTGCAGGAGCCTCCTGGGAGGATGGGAAGCCGGCAAGCCGCTGGAGGGGAAGGCAAGGAAACATTGCAAAAGATTTGGTGCACCGCAGGCTCAGCCGGGGCTCGGACTCTGGGCCTGTGCAGTGGTGCCCCCTTGTGAGCAGCGTGAGGCTGCAGGGTGGGGGGGGAAGGGGGGCAGTTTTGTCTTGCCTGGCCCTCAAATGGCTTAATCTCGCCCCTTCGAGAAGGTTCTGCCTGGCAGGGCTTGGGCCTATGTGTTTCAGCACGTCGCTGACTTGTGGAACTCACTGCTACAAGGTGTGGCAAGGCAGCCACTGATTTGGATGGGGGTCCAGCCAATTCACAGAGGAGGTTTGCCAGTGGCTGTTTGCCATGATGGGACCTGCAGGCTCAGACGTAGTCTACCTCTGAACAGCCTACAAAGGGACAATTGTGGGACGGGCTATTGGCGTTGTGCCGGAATAGGGTGGGGGGCTGGGGTTCCCCGGGTCTCCACTCACCCTCGGTCCTGCACGTCTGAAGGCAGACCTTCTCAGACAAGAAGTTGTTGCCGTTCCCCAGGCACCCTCCATAGAAGAAGACCTCGCACGTCTCGGAAGTGGTGTTGTGGAAATACCGAGGGAGCATCCCCAGGCAGGGGCCGGCGTCCTTTGGCAGCAGGCAGTGGTCTAGAGTCAAGGAGGACCGGCTTGGTTAAGGGGAGCAGAATGCACAGCTGAAGGGAACCGGCCCCTTTGGTGCAAAACGAGCCTTTGCCTTTGGTGCAAACGTCTGCAAGGAAGTTTGCCAACGTTTACCACCAAGCTTGTCACTGTTTACAAATTTCAACTCTAATATTGCAAGCGTGGCTGCAAATGTTTACACATTCCAAACCCACAACTGCCAGTGTGGTTTTTTTTGAAAGCAAGAAAGCAAGAAAGCAAGAAAGCAAGAAAGAAAGAAAGAAAGAAAGAAAGAAAGAAAGAAAGAAAGAAAGAAAGAGCAAGCTAATTTTAGAAAACGCCTCATTCTGGAATGACCCTTCCCATTTCTTAGGTCATCTTGGCAGACTGGACTGTGTGTCTCCCTCTGTCCACAGTCAGCTGGTGATCACACACAGCACAGGCTTTGGGGGGCTGCTGTGACACCAGGGGAACTCCCTGTCACTTGGAGTTTTCTAAATTCAGTCCTTATGGCTCGAACCAGGAGTGAATAACCTCAGCCTGGCCTGGGAAGCCCCTTTGCTCCCAATCCCATGACGATGCACACCAAAAGGACAACTCCCTTTGGAAACCTACCTTCTTTATTGCCTCCAAAAGTTGGCAAAGAGCCGTCGGCAGACCCTTCCTCATCCAGTAAGGCGGCTCTCCTCATCCTCTGTGGACACAAGAGGTGGGAATTCTTGTCAACAAAATACAGTGGCAGAAGCATGAAGCACATGAGCGCCAGGCCAGACTCTTCTGCAAGTGCTATTTCCTGTCCACTCTGTTTATTTTCAAATATTTTTAAATGTCCCCCCCGCCATCTCACCCCAGAAAGTTCCTTTCTGGCAGAATCACCTATCTGTGGTTCACCTGTGGCCGGCCCAGGCTGGCACTGCCCTGAGAAAAGAGACAAGTTCCAGAGTTATTACAGGATGGAGAGGCATCGCAACATTGGAAGCTGCCGTCTACTGAGTCAGATCATTGGTCCATCACGCTCAGTATTGTCTACCCAGACTGGCAGCAGGTTCTCCAAGGTTGCAGGCGGGAGTCTCTCTCTTAGCCCTGGAGATGCCACCAGGGAGGGAACTGGGAACCTCAAATAAATAAATAATAAAATAAAATAAAATCCAGGCTTCAATAAAAATGTCCCTCTTCCTCTTGAAATCTGAAAGGTCCTCTGCACCAGCACTGGAAAGAACAGCCCCTTCTCAGCCCTCAAGGTTTGCCTTTATTAATCAGGTTGAAGATGGAGTCTTCAGGAATCCCCAGGTCCAGGGCGTACTGCCGGAATTCAGCTACCAGATCTTCACGCAGCTCCGGGCTCCTTCCTGGAAAGGACAGCAAAAGGCATATTGGAAACTCTTCTCCTTGCAAACCAAGTTCACACTGTTAGACACGCTCCCCCACACCGATACTGAACATGCTGCAGCGGGTAAGTTCTTCTTCAGTATTTGTAAGCTGTGATAGCTAAACACTGCTTCGTCAAGTGTGTGCATGCATTTTAGGAACAGATGTGTCCTAGTTCATATATGGTGCCCTTTGTTCCGAAACAAACTCTCTTGGGGTTGAATAGCAACTCTAAGCAGCTTAGGAACATCCGAAGCAAGCTGCCATATACCGAGTCAGACCTTTGGTCTATCTAGCAAAGAATTGTCTTCACAGACTGGCAGCGGCTTCTCCAGGGTTGCAGGCAGGAGTCTCTCTCAGCCCTCTCTTGGAGATGCTGCCAGGGAGGGAACTTGGACCCTTCTGCTCTTCCCCAGAGTGGCCCCCTTATCCCCTGAGGGGAAGATCTTCCAGTGCTCACACTTCTAGTCTCCCATTCATATGCAACCAGGGTGGACCCTGCTTAGCTAAGGGGGCCAGTCATGCCTGCTGCCACCAGACCAGCTCTCCTCAACAAGACCAGCGTATAGTCCTGGGCTTCTGGAGCTGCATACCGTAAAGTCTGGCGGTGGTGCTGAGTCCATAGGTGGTGTTTTTCTTCATCACAAAGACAGCGTATTCGTCGTAGTTGGTTCGAACCACGTAGGTCTCTATATTTGCCCCCCATTCTAGAGCAAAAGGCAGAGCAGGGCTTGGTTAGGCTTGACTTTTGTCATACCAAACAGCTGCAAGCAAATGTCATTGCTTTTTTCTTTTCTTTTCTTTTTGCGGGGCGGCAGCAGGGGAATCATTCTGCTTTGCAGCCTAACGCATGAATTGCTAGATTTGATTACAACTACCCAAACCCAGAGGCCATTGTGATGGGGGATGATGGGAATTGTAACCCCACAACATCTGGGGATCCCTGACATAAGAACAGCCTTTCTGGATCAGGCCCAAGGAAGCCCATCTAGTCTAGCCTCCTGGTTCCCACAGTGGCCCACCAGATGCCTCTGGGAAGCCCACAGGCACAAGGTGAGGGCAGGCCCCCTTTCCTGCTGTTACTCCCCTGCAACTGGGACTCAGAGGCATCCTGCCTTTGAGGCTGGAGGTGGCCTAGAGCCATCAAGACTAGCAGTCGCTGATAGCTCTGTCCTCCTTGTATGCCCAATCCATCCTCGCCAACACATGGCCGTGTATATATAAACAGACATCCTGTCTGGAGATGATGCTTTCCCCCAAGCAAACGGATCCTGCCCAAGGCTACTGCTGCAATGTCGTCCCACTCGCGGGAAAGAGAGCAAAAGGGCAATTAAAGTTGAGTCCCCGTTTAAAACCATGGGCACGTCCATGCAGGCCTCTCAGTTCTTTCTCCTAAACTTACTAGGATTGTGTGCGGTGAATTTCCCGGGGACGCTGGTCTTCTGATAGTCTGTGGTGTGTGCGCTACAGAGGCCCTGCCTGCAGAGAAAGACAAAGGTGGTGAAAAGGCTCTTAGAGAAAGACAACATCCTTTGGCTGTTGTGAGGGGTGTGTGTGTGTGTGTGATGGGGACCCACTTGGGAGTCTCTGGCTTAGGGGCAGAGCAGAAACTTTGCATGCAGAAGGCCCCATAGATGAAAGGACTCTCTCCAGTAGGAAGCGATGGGAGTTAATACCTACCTGATCCTAGTGCTGGTGGCACTCATTTCCGCACTCGTCTTCCCTGGACCGATCACCAGAGTCCCCATGCTGAGCCGGTCCTTATGTTTCTTCATCCATCCACAGGTGCTGCCAATAGCAGCGTCGTACCACGTCCCGTAAAGCTAAGGTGGAGGAGAGAAAAAGAGCAACTCTCTACTTAAAAACCTGTCCAAGGAATTTCCTGGCCAAGAAGTCAAAGTGAGGTTCCTTCGAACTTCCTCCAGCCCAGAATGTCGGGATTTCTCTTGCTATGCACTTTCTGCACAATGGGTCATCAGCTGGAATGTGTCGACTTTATTGAGCTTTGGGCGGAGGGAGCTGCATTTACGGGCCTGAAAGGACACTTCTATTTTCCCACCCCCCAAAGTTTGCTGAAATTCCCAATGATCTATTGGTTGTCTAAATTAGAATGGCAACATTTTGTTTTTGTTTATTTTATTTTCACATTTATATCCCGCTCTTCCTCCAGGGAGCCCAGAGTGGTGTACATGGCTATGTTGACCCCCACAACAACCCTGTGGGGTAGGTTAGGCTGAGAGAGATGTGACTGGCCCAGAGTCACCCAGTGACTTTCATGGCTGAACAGGAATTTGAACTCGGGTTTCCCTAGTCCTAGCCCAGCACTCTAACCACTACGTCGCACTGGCTCCCCCATTAATTTTAGTCTATTAAACGGCACCATCTTGGAAGAGGCATTCCCTCCTGTGTGTGTGAAATAAGGGCGGAAATCCTCTTCTTAGAGAGCATCTGCTCTGTCCCTGATGATTGCTCCTCTTCTCACTTTGAGCATGCTTCTTCTTTACTAATATGCTAATACAAAGGAATTGAACCTTCTCTCCAACGGGTTACCTTTGTCTCGTTGAAGTTCTCCTGGACTGGAATGTTGTCTGCAGTCTCGATGGGGTTTCCTCTGGCAGAGGTGAAGACGGCCGCAGCGAACAGGAGGAAGAAACCTTGGGTCTTCATGGCTCTGGTGGTTTGCTCAACTCTACTGGGCTTCTGCAAAGCTGATCGGACCCTGGAATATGGCCTGCACAGAAATGTGGACTTTGGTCTCTTCACCGAGTGGCCGAGAGGTGAATGACCCAGGACAGGGATGTTTGAGCATCTACCCAGCATTCAGTTGCTAGTATGTATTGGAGGGAGGGGTGCAGCCATCCAATTCCAGAAAAACAGGAACTGGGAAAGGGGAAGATGCAAAATTGCCTCGGCTGTCCCCTGGTTCATTCAACAGAAGCAAATGTCTCATGGCCAAATCTGTAGGGAGGGGCCGTTAGGAACATAGGAAGCTGCCGTTTACCGAGTCAGACCATTTTGTCACACACAGACTGGCAGCGGCTTCTGCCAGGGAAAACAGCAGATGCCAGGGAGGGAACTTGGAACCTTCTGCTTGTAAGCATGCAAATGCCCTTCCTGCTCCCCACCCCCTCAGGGGAATATCTTACGGGGCTCACACATGGAGCCTCCCATTCAAATGCACACCAGGGTGGACCCTGCTTAGCAAATTCATGCTTGCTACCCCAAGACCAGCTCTCCTCCCTTGCTTGGAGGGGAGTTTTTCTTCCTCAGTTCCTGCTTTGGCCTCAGCGGAGGCTGTTTTCTTCAGGCTGTTGTTGGAGCCCCCTTCTGTTCCATCACAAGGGACTTGAAGAGGTCCTTTCCTTTGTGCAAATCACGCAGCAGATGGGCGAAATCCTGCCAGGCCTGTCCAGGAGGACATCTAAGGTCTACTCTTGTGGCTGTTTACACCTAAGTAATGATTAACTCCAGCAACCAGCTGCCGGCACCAGAGGTTACAAAACCAGGAGAGGTTTTTAACCTGTGCTGAAGGACAAGCACACAAGGCTGAAGACCTAACTGTTTGCTTTGAGCCAATCTTTTTCATCTCTCCCCACCCCTTCTGGCTGGGAGCACATATGCCCTCTCATCCCTGCAGGAGGTTATTTTACTTTTTTTAAAGTGGTGATTCTCTTCATTGAGCAGGGAGATTGCAACCGGCCCTATCCATCCCTCCAGTGGCTGTGGCTGGTGTCTGTCTTGTGTTTCTTTTTTTAGATGGTGAGCCCTTGGGGACAGGGATCCATTTTAATTAATGTTAACCGCTTTGGTGAAATTTTTGGTTAAAAAGGGGTATTCAAATATTTGTCATATTCTTATTCAGTGCAAATGTTCTGAAGCCTGTCAATCAGGCTGAGGGGAGGGGCACGCTGAGCTTCAGCATGCAGCCAGCCAATCGGGAGCAGAGGAGGAGGGGCGTCACCCTCCCCTTCCGCAGTGGACACATCAGCTTCAAGCTGGCGATCCTCAGATGGGGAACAAATAGGGCAGCTCCAGCGTGGGGCGACAGGAGGGCTCTAAATACTGCCAGAGAGCCCTTCCCACACCCTAGGGATACAGCCCCGAACGTAATGGAACTTTTGCATGACCGGAATGTTTGAGCCGCACAAGCATTCTTTTAGAACTGCACGTCTCCAGGAGGGAACAGCCTCTCCATTCTGGGTTCCATTCTGGGTTCCATTCTGGTCCTTTCAGGGCCGCCCAGGGCGTTCTAAGACAGCATCTTCCATTCTTGAGAACCCGATGATGTGTGGTGCCATCACAATACCCCGCTGGATGTCACAGAGCCTGATGATGACCAGGTTGGAATACCTTCCTTTAGGAGAGTTAGTGGCTAGGTGGCCAGTGACCGAGAGAGGCCCTTCTCTCTCTTTTCTTTTTAAGGCTAGTTTCTCGTGGCCGTCGGGAAAGGATCCGACTCTGCCAAAATGAGGTTCAACAGGAAAAAAGACATTAAGGATAAGATCCGGCAATTGCAAGCCATAATTCACCTCCAAGGTAAGAGCGTCATCAGCACTTTGGAAGTAAATGCAGCTGAGACTTTAAACTTCTACTACAATGAATATTTAAATACTGCTTTCCAAAAAAAGTCCCCAAAGCGGTTTACATAGATCGATAAATAAATAAAGATGGCTCCCTGCTGCCAAAGGGCTCACAATCTAAAAAAGAAACACAAGACAGACCCCAGCAACAGCCACTGGGGGGATGCTGTGCTGGGGATGGATAGGGCCAGTTGCTCTCCCCCTGCTAAACAGAGAGGGTCACCACTTTTATAAGGTGCCTCTCTGCTCAGTTAGCAGGGGGTTAACTTTTTGATTTTATTTTCAAAAAAGCTCTCTGGACAGCTGTGAAGCCAAAAAAAAAAAAAAAAGGGGGAATCTGCAGCCTGCTATGGAGAACCTCAGTCTGAACTCTCCAGTACACAATAAGCTGGTTCACGCGATGGTTAATTGGGTAGGACAGGCACACTGCGCACGTTCAGGAGCTCTGTGTGTGTGTGTAAAAAGCAAGTTGGGACGCAGGGGAAGTGATCATCTGTGAGGTTCCCACTGGGCAGGAAGGCCTTTCTTCTACTTTATTCAACTGCTGGGAACAGGTGTCCTCCACCACCCCGCCATTCCTACTTTGCATTTTACTCGGACACAATCACAAAACGGGAGTGTGCACAGCTCCTGAACCTGGGTAGGATGTTTGTCCTACCATATTGCTGACCGTGAGAACCAGCCTCACATCAATTGGGGCTGTCTCTTATTTCAAGAAACCATAGTCAAGGAGATACAAGATATTGAGAAAATCTACACGTGGATAAAAAACAAAATTATGAAGCCAAACAGGATCCTTTCTTGGTTTTCAGATGGTGCGTGCACATGCCGTAAGAGAGGCCATCTCAAAAGAGGCATGCAAGAGAGGGTATACCTCTTCTGAAGGCAGAATGCCTCAAACTGACATTTTTACAGTGTGCATCAATATTTAAAACATATAGAGATACTAGTAGGTGAGGTCTGTTGTTGACTAGGCAAAGTCCTTTGAGTAGATTACACTTCTAGGCAAGTTCAATGAATTAAATTTATGTAATATAATGTTTTACTAATGTGCTGGGGGAAAGGGAAGTAAAGGAACCGGTTGAAATTTAGAGGATTTCAACTTCAAACATTCATTATATTGACTAATTGTCATATATGGTAAATTTGAATCATAGTAAATTTGAATCTGAGAAAGATCTTCTGCTTCCTTGGGCATGATGTCATTTTTGAATTATCAATCTGAGTACTGAGTGTGAGAAATTTGTTCACAGCAGTAAAAGTTAAAATCTGAGCATTATATGCAGAATGTCTGCTACAAAATTTATTTTAACCCCCCTTTTTAACTCTTTCCCCAAGGATATTCCAGTGTAAAAAGTAGTTCCTTCAGCTAATTTCAGTGGCAGGATTGTGTATGCAAAATTTGGTCTCTTGAGGTCACTGGCAAGCATGACTTTATTTCTCACAAAGACACCCACAAACACCTTCAAAATATACAACAGATTTAAGAAATCTGCTGCTTAATCAGAGGTTTGGCAACAAGAATTAAAAATCAATTAACTGATTTAACTGTTCATTGCTGCAATGCTGCTATAAATGCTAAGGCTTGTTACGAGCGTGTGTGCGTAACAGAGGGGACGGGAAATTGGAGTGAATGTTAACTTGCTTTTGCCACCCTGTTCCTTCCAGAGGAAGGGAAAAAACTTTTTGCCCAGACCACGAAGGAGACGGTCAGTAAGAATAAGGACCTGATTGGCTTTATGCGTGGGAATGTACGGCAAGGGATGCACGAATTGACGCTTGCGATGAAGGTACGGGACTCAGGGCTCTGACCTGGCAGCATCCTTTTGAGCAGCCCAAGTAACCCCTTCCTGTCCAGGCACTGCTTTCCCTTTAGGGTTGCCACCTCCTGAAGGCAAAGAGCCCTGTGCATGTGAAGGCCGCGATCTTCACTGTCTTTCAAGCAGGGATCCCTTTGACCCCACATCTCCAGTGTGAGGGCCATTTCCCGCTGAGCTGGCCTCTGAACAGTACTGCCCTTTCCTCCGTACTGGGAGGGCCTTTTCAGAGAGAGAAAGAGAGATGAAGCCTCCACCTTTGGAGCTTTGGGGGGAAAGCCCTGGGAAGGGCTCCACTACCCAGCACTTGGTGCATGCCTCCCTTTCAAGAGGGTTAAAGAGGGCTCTGATTCCCTTCAAGCTGGGCACTGGGCACTGGGCACAGCACTGCATGGTGAGAATGGTCATCTCCGTATGGTGCCAGGGGAGCTGTGCAGAGAATTAGCTGGCCCAACAATAGAGAAAACCTTCCTGGCCGAGTGTCTACATGTCCTGCCAGGGTTACAAGCCGAGGGCTCTGGTCCATCGGTGGTGGTGACCCTTTCCCTCTTTATATCATGGAGGCAGAAATGTGCCGATCTTGCCAGGATTGGACTCCACCCAGTCGATCGAATCCTGTTAGGCGTCCCTCCAGCACCACGGACAGCGACCCCGTAATGGCCTCCCTGGCTTTGGGCCCTGGCAGAACCCTGGACAGAGCCTCTCTGCTCCCATGTTCGGGTGCACATTGGGTCTACACACACACACACAGGGGGAAGGGTCACACTTTTTGCACGCTTCTTTCTGTGAAACCATCCCTGCCAGGAGAGAAGTAGCACGGCAAGAAGTCGCCAGGCTAGCGTCTTTCTCCTTGATGTGCTAGATTTTAAAGGGAGATTTTATTTTAAAGGGAGCATTCCAAAGTGGCAATAATCCCAGTGCTGTCTTGAGGATGCCCCTGAATCCCAGTTGCATGGGAGTCACAGCAGCAGGAGGGAGGGCAGACCCCTTTCAACTCCAGCCTGTGGCTTCCAGCGGCATCTGGTGGGCCACTGTGCGAAACGCTCACAAGTGTTGTGTTTTTTTTTTAAATGTCCGCTCAGTTAATTTTAGATCCCGCTCAGGTTGAATCTGGCAGGCCGCATTCTGAATACACGTGTGCACACACTGCCTGGATCCTGCCACCCAGAACAAAAGGCATCCCACACACAGAGGGGGAAAATGAGAGAGAACACTGGTGCAAACCACTCAGGGTTCCGTCCCCTCTGTCTTCTGCACGTGCGGTTAAAATGCAGCGGGACTAAAAATGAAATAAGAAACCGGAACAGTTTACTTTAAAAAAACAAAAACAAACCCGAAAACCCGAAGAGAGCAGGTATGTCTTGAGGGTTTTCTTAAAGGCAACCAGAGATGGGGGAAGTTCTTACTCTGACAGAGAGCACATTCCAAAGCCTCAGGGTGGCTAGAGAAGGCCCAATTCCAAATCCAGGTGATCTCCATAGGAGGTGGGGTTCATGGCATAAATATCTCTCTCTCTCTCTCTCTCTCTCTCTCTCTCTCTCTCTCTCATTTTAGTATGACCATGTGACCATCAACCGAGCCTGCCGCGAGCAGAAACATATTAAAATCGCGATGTCCGAATATTCTGTTCAGGTAACCGGAGACGCCTTGCTGTTCTACCCCTTTTATAAGCTTAGGGGCTAACTTAGGGGCCTTGGGGCTCTGCCCCATCTCTGGCCTGGGAGGGGAGTCGCCAAGCCTCCCTCTGCCTGTAGAAGAAGCCTCCATTCTTGGGCCACACTGAACTCCCACTCTGGTTCAGCCGTCAAACCCAGATCTAGACTGTCAAGCGTCCTCGCAAAGTTGTGTAGAACTGCTGTATCCCGAGGTCTGACTCGGGAGAAGGCTGCTTTGTATAACCAACCCCACCTCCTCCGTTCTCTCTCTTCCCCTCTCCTACGCAGGAAGCCCGAGCAAGTCTAAGCAACTACGTCTTCGATCGGATGAATATGCACAACGCCTTGCTGTATGAAGTCAGGCGCAGAGGCAAACTCCTGGAAGACCAGCAGCTCCGGCTCCAGCACCTGACGGACTTGGAGACTCCCAGTCCAAAGGCCTTGATCCAGCTCCAGGTGACAGGAACCAATGCCAGGAGGCAGAAGCCGGGGAGGAAACGTCCGAGGAAACTTGCTGCAGAACAGGAATTAGATAAGAAGAGCATCAGTAGCTCTCTGATCATCAGTCGACAAATGCGAACGAATCAATAGATAAATCAACTAAAATTTTAGTTGATTAATTGGTTGTAGGGAAGAGCAGTTTTAAACAGTAGGACATGCGAGTTAAAGGCAGCCTTGTGGGTGTTTTTGTTTTGTCTTTGTGTTGGTGGTGTTGCCACAGTAGGGAGTTTGTTGAGATGCACATGTTCATATCTCGCCTTTCCCTAAACGGTTCAAGGCGGTGTATAGCAATTATGAACATTAGCAAAGACAGCAAATGGAACCCTGCATCTGCTGCTTTCACCTTGCAGATTATCCGTCAGCTGGAGAATAACATCGAGAAGGTCTTGATGAGCATCACCACGGCTCAGAAGACCTACGTCCTGTACCTGAAGATGGTCGACCTGCTGAGAGATGTGAGGGACTTCTTTACAGATGAGCAGGGAGGGAGGGAGAGCTGGGGGGGGAGGCAATTCCTCTTGGGCTAATTTATTTATCTATCATGTTTCTGTATTGCCGGATATAAACATCTCTATGTACAAATCAAAAACACAACGAAAATTAAAACAGTATAAAACAGTTAAAATCCACAAAACTAATAAAGCAAAATAACAGATAAAAGCACATTACATTTAAAAATCTTCAGTTAAAAGCCTGAGAGGACAGGTACATCGGAACATAGGAAGCTGCCATATACCGAGGTCACCGGAAGCATCCAACCTTTGTTTATTCTCACCACAGGAACTGGCTCAACTCCCTTTAATCCTGGACGACTTGGAGCACTGGGTCCAGGTTTACCAATTTGAACTGAAGGGAATGCACCTCATGACGGCAGATGGGGTGGAAGCTATGGAGACGGCCAAGGTAACCCTGCCAAGCCAAACTCTGGCACCTGCACGCCTGTCAACGACACCTTTCTCGGTTTTACACTGTGTATTTGGGGAGGTGGAAAGCAAGTGTTTTAATCCACGAAAAATTCTGCAATTGGTGGAAAGCCGCCCCCACCACACACACACACACACACACACACACACACACACACACACGAGCAGATGTGGGTTTCCCAGAGGCATCATAGAGTCTGAGGTGTGAGCCGCCGTGCGGATTTCGGTGCCTTTCAGCCACTATTTCTGCAGCCCTCCTGGCAACTACGATATGGGGATGCTGTTTTTGATCTACTTTAGGAGGCTGTTGTAAGGATGAGAGAGAGAATGTGTGTGAGATAATGTAGGTGGAGGAAGACCAAGGCAATGTAGCTGAAGGAAGACCAAGGCAAGGTAGGTGAGGAAGACCGAGGCAATGGACATAGTGCAAGTGAAAATGCTCTAGATTTTTTTTTTTAAATCTTGCACCCCATTTGGGGCAGGAGCCTAGGTTAACTGCTCACCTTTCAGCACCTTCAGGGTGATTATGGGCATAAAACAAACCCAGTATGTCCTATGGTCTTTATCCAGCAAGCTGTGTTTATTCCTAACCCGCAAATGTTTCCCCCCACTCCGTTCCTGTCTGTCCGTCCTTTGCCATGGTGCCGCAGACGGATATGATTAACATAGAAACTGAGTTAATTGCTGAGAAAAAGTTCCGGGACAACTCGCTGAGTATCGAGAGGAAACAGATAGAACGGATCCACATGAAGGAAGCCACTGAGAGAAACAGAAGGATGGTGAGTTGTCAATCTTGAATAGGACAAGTTGGAGGGGCAGGGGGAGGGGGGAGAGACTGAGCATTTGGGACTTTGCTTTCTTTTTTGTAGCAAGTCCACAGAAGGCAGAGCTATTCATTGTGATAGCTAGTTGGAATCTTATAGCCTGCCTTTTGCAGAGATTGCGTGCCTGGACTTACCCAATAATTCATACCTTCCCTTTCTTATCAGCAAGCCCGTCGAGATATGATGGATTTCCCCATGATGAGCCGTGATCTGAATAGAGGTAAGCATGGTGGTTACCAGCCAGTCCCAATGGGTGGGGGGCTGCCACCCAGACCCCTCTATGACCACTTCTGGTCTTCCTGAATCATAAAGTTTGGGTTAGAAGGGCTGGAGGTCTATTTTTCCCACTTGGCTTTCCATGCTGCTTTCCAGAACAGTGCATCTAGGGGGTGCATAGCTGGAACTGGAAGCATCTGATGTCTACCATGCCTCTTTCCTTTATCCAACTCTCAGGTGCCAGGCTGGAGGCCTCCAAGGCCCAGCTCGAGTACCAGGGTCTGGTGATCACTGAAGTGGACAAGATCAAGTGTGCAGTGCAGTGTTCCCATCTCTGGGTATTGTAGATTTGTATCACTTTGGTCAGGTTCTGACTTACTATTGTACATCTAGGGGTTTTATTGCTCTGCTACTGAGCTACAAGTTCTCCTTGGCACTATCCTTTTACTTTCAAACCTATTTCCTCAGTCACAAGGACTAGAAACTTGTTGTGCGGTGTGTTGTTTTTTTAAAGCTGAGGACATAAGAACAGCCCTGCTGGATCAGGCCCAAGGCCTCTCTTGTCCAGCATCCTGTTTCCTAACATGGCCCATCTCATGCCTCTGGAAAGTTCACAACCACAAGATGAAGACATGCCCCCTCTCTTTCTGTCACTCCCCTGCAATTGGGATTCAGAGGCATCCTGCCTCTGAGACCAAAGGTAGCCTAAAGCCATCAGGACTAGTAGCCATGGATAGGCTTGGGATGTTCAAGAAGCTGAATTCTGTGCCAAGAATCACATTCTGTGCTTTTCCTGTGTTCTTGTGGAATCACAGAATACGCACAGCCTTGGATACATCCACATAAAAATAAAGGTGGGTGTCTTAAGATATTGTCTCAGATCTAGGTCTTCAGTTTACATCTTCTGTGTCTACACTGCAAATTTCAAACCAGTTTCATACCAGCTTAACCATCACGGGCCCCAACCCCAGGAACTCTGGGAGAAATGCCGTTCTGTTCCATCTGCCCCCAAAGTATTCCCACCACCTTTTAGCAAAGCTAAATGTCTTGGAGTGCTTCAGAGAAAGCCATGGCCGTTAAACTGGTTCAGCAGCACCAATATTTTGTCTTTGCTGCGTAAGTGCAACTCGGACGCTTGTCCTCTTCCTTTCAGGATATTGCTGGGAGGTTCACAGCTCAGAAAAAGTCAGAGGAGAACCTCCTTCAGCAGATAGCAGAAAGCGAGAAGAAGCGCAAGGAACTGAAGGCGCAGCTGAAAGCACTGGAGTTGGAGCGGGCGGAACTGAAATTCCACCAAAAGCCAAGCTCCATCAGGTACCTACCGGTTTCAAAGAGGCCCCATGGAGTGAGTCTGAAATGCCCAATCCACTCCTTTGAATGTTACTCAGAGGTCTTGCTGTGCTTCATAGGATATGCTCCCCAAGTATGTGTGTCTAGCATGCATAACAGCCACTGTGTGTGAAGCATTCAAGAAAAGGACACACTTCTGAGCATGTACAGAGTGCCCCTCCCTCACTAGGAGCCACTGCAGCCAGTCTTTCTGCATGTTTGAAATGTAAGGAGCATGGCATCCTTGCAGGGCAGATGGCAAAGCTCCGGTTGCACATCTGAATTTGAGAACCTCTCGTGAATTTGTCTGATAATCCCTTTTTTAAGCCAACTTGTCTAGTGGTGGCTATCACCTCTTGTAGCAGGGCATTCCACCGGTTAATTCTGCATTCATTTATTTAAAATATTTATACCCCATCCCTCCAGTACATTACTGCTCGGGGTAGCTCACAACCCTGATAAAAGAGTCACAATATAAAATCCGAGTAACAAAACTAAACCAAATTAAACAAGTTAAAAATCCAAGTTAAAGTCCTGCATCCCAGGACCTTTATCTTGTAGGTCCTGAACCAACTGCCAATTCACTCCTACGTTATAAAAGAGAGAGAGAACGCTCTCTCTCCACTTTCTCTGCTCCCTGCGTGGCTTTGTAAACTTATCTAAGGAGAGTTCTATCGGGAATTACAAGTGGATGCTGGAGACAGACATGAAGATGTTGATGGCCCTTACTTTTCCTGCAGTATTACTGTCTCACCTTGCCTCTTGACATACAGTTCAGGCCTTTCCAAATTCCCTTTCAGTTCTTGGAAACTGGAGGAGGATCTGAGGAACCTCTTGATAGAGGAAGAGCACCGACTGCAGAAAGTTGAGTCCCAGGTGTCCAAGAACCAGGAGCTTCTCCTCCATTTCGAAAACGGGCTTGACAACCTCATCTTGAGGCTATGTGGCATCACTGTTCCTGGCCAGGTACCAGACTCCCTCCCTCCCTCCCATCACTTCCCTGACCTCTGCAAAACTGAATGCATTGCTGCTCTGCTCCTTCCTCCTGATCAAATAATTTGAATCTGCCCCACTTCTATACTGGGTGTGTGATCAGAGAGACTGACAGCAGACTTGTTCTAATAGCATGACTACTTATTGCTAACAATTCGCTGGAAAAGCCCAGTGTATAAAACTTAAGATTGGTGGTGAGGGTAAAACATTATCAACGTCTGAGTTCTCAACGCCTCCAGTTCTCTCACATGGCCTTTCTTATTCTGAGGCCTCTGGGGTTGCCTCTTAAAGAGGCAGTACACAAAAAGGGAAAAGGCTGCCTCCACTTGTCCCTAATCTGATTAGAGGAAAGGGAGTTTCTCCAAAACGGCCATAATCTCTCCGTTTTCAGGAGGAGTTCCGAGGGGAAATTGGCGACATGTTTGACAAGCTGCAGTTTGTGGAAACCAAGTTGATGCACCTGCTCAAAATGATGCAGAATCTGCCCACTTTTGATTTCAGCAAAGAAGAAACCAACGAGGTATGCCCACCCTGTCTTGAAAGCAAAAACAAACAAATTGTACCAGAAGTAACTGAGCTGTGCATGCATTTCCTTAGCTTGTATAATTTATTCTCATTTTGCTGGAAACAAGAGAGGGGCAAAGTCACCACCTCCAACCTTCAGCTGCCCCTCGGGTGGGTGAGGGGGCTTGCACTGCCCCATATTTCCCTGATCTTGATTTCCTAACAAGCAAACTCTAATTCTAATATCTCATGTATGCAGACTTTTGTGTACGTCAGAAATTTCCTTGAGGAAAGTACCAGAGAAGAACCCCAGAACCTGAGGATTGAGTTTGATTTAGATGAAGAGGATGTCAGAGGTATGTCCACTTTTGGAGAAATGGGACGAGCAGGGGTATTTGGAGGTGAACTATTAAACTGGATATTCTGGATATTCAGCTATCTCCCAGCCCAGTGGTCATTGATGCATCACAGTTTAGTTCCACAGATCAAAACACACCCACCTAATTCTGCAATGCCCCCGTTCCCTTGGAAATTGTGGCCAGATGTGGCTAGTTGTTTACAAGATAAGAGAAGGTGGTTCACCAAGCTACTGTGTTAACCCCCTGATGTACAAAATCTGTCCTGCTGTCAGATCTGTTTCAACAGGCGCGACCGGTTTTAAGTGCTACAAAAACCTGCAACATCTTTTTGGCCAGGGGATGGAGCTGCTCTGGGAAGAGCAGAAGGTTCCAAGTTCCCTCCCTGGCAGCATCTCCAAGACAGGGTTGAGAGAGACTCCTGCCTGCAACCTTGGAGAAGCCGCTGCCAGTCTGTGAAGGCAATGCTGAGCTAGATAGACCAATGGTCTGACTCAGTATATGGCAGCTTCCTACGATAGCAGGCCAGGGGGGAAAAACACCTTATTGAAATAAACTGGGATTTCAAAGTGCTGAATTTATTTTTGACCTATGCATATATGAACGTATTTGTTTGTTCTGTGTAATCCTGCGAGCCATGGAGCAGGAGGGCAAAGGGCTAAGAGAGGCTGACGCCCTGGCCCTTCCAATGTCCGGCTGACTCCCACTTGGAGAATCCAACGAAATTGCTTAGGGCACTTCCACAGTGCAGCCTTTATGGTAATGATGAAAGCCATGCTGCACAGAATGCTCTGGAACAACCCAGGGACATTCCCCGCTTTGCTGTCCAAACACTTCAGCCACTGATCTCTCTCTTGTCTCTCTACCATCCGACTCTAGGGTCAGCAAGCAGGTTGTCTGTCTGTTTCTTCCTCTCCCCGCACCCCTTCTCTTCTGCAGAGGCCTTCAACTTCGCCGACATTGACCACAGCTACGTGCCCAACCGGGACGAGATCAAGAAGCAAGGCTTCAAACTCATCGAAGACAAGACAAAGGTCACGAAGAAAAAGCAGAGGGGGACTTCTAAGAAGTGATTCTGTTTCCCACCTCCCAGGCTCTTTGTATTTCTTATTTCAAATTAATAAAAGCATTTATCTGTTCTCTTTCAGTTACTCAGGGAGCTGAAACTACCTGTATGTTGTCTCCCTGATACTTTCAAATGCACCGAAAAAACATAGTTGGCTTACAATGAGGTCATTCACACAATTGAAAACTAGGTTCTGCCCCGGGGTTTTCGGAGCAAGGTAAGAGGGAAACCTGGGTAGAAGTGATTGTGTGGAAGCAAGGTAGGAGGAGAAGCTACCCACGTTTCCCTCCTGCCTTGCTTCCAAACAACTGAAAATTGGGAGAACACACAGCTCCAAAAACCCACCCTCCCTGGCGGCTTCTCCCAGACAGGGCTGAGAGAGACTCCTGCCTGCAACCTGGGAGAAGCCGCTGCCCATCAGTGTGGACAATACTGAGTTAGATGGACCAAGAGTCTGACCCAGTATATGGCAGCAGCTCCCCATGACTCTGTCTTGCTTGCATGATGAGCAACTGGCACAAGAAGCAGAGACCTCCTTGTGGATCTTGGCAGATGGGTGGATTCAGCCCGAAGCAGACAGCCCTTGAAAGGTGGCCTGATCTGCTAGAATATCTGCTCCAGATAGTTTTGGGTAGTTGTATATATGAGTTTTTATTTGGATTAAGTAATGCATCATATTCCTAGGTTTTTTTCTATAAAAGTGTGTGTGATTTGTCAAGCGTGTTTTATGTGCTGTCTCCTGTATTTGGATTTTACTGCTGCATTCAGTTGTGTACAATTGTGGGTTTAAAAAAATTATTCTCCATATCTATTTTTATTTTCTAAAAGATTTTGATGGCAAACCAGTTGGGCTTGTTAAGGGTAACAGTGAGGCAGCTGAGGGTCCACTCTCGTTTTTTATCTCCATAATGTGGTGCCTCCGTCCTCTTTCCTTTAAGCTCAGTGCTAATAATGTGTCCATGTATCCTTCTCTTTGCCCATAATATGCAAAGAGAAGGGAAGTGCCTCTGAGCATATGCAGAGGGTTACCCGTCTGCACACGCCCAGAGGGACCTCCTTTCTCTTTGCAGCTCTGCCTCTGGCCACGTGCAGAGTGCCTCCCACAGCGCAAGGGTTCTGAAATGTGAAAGTTCCCCTTCCAGCCCAGCTTCGTAATTGCTTTGGAATGGGCAGCGCGGAGTTATTTTGACCCTCGCCGGCTCCCGTACTCGGCTCTCCTGGTTGCCTAGCAACAGGCGGCTCCCTGGTCAAGATGGTGGCGCGTCTTCCACGTGTTCCAAGCGGATTTGCCGTAGGCCGCTCTTTCCTGCCTGCTGTGGCGACGAGCTTTCCCCACTAAAATTTTAATTGCGATGGCTCAGAGCACAGACTTAGAAAAACCTAATTCTAATTTTGTGGCTTCGCGTTTCTCTCTCACGCGCCGCTCGAGGAGCCCCCAGCCTTCGTTGCGCGTTCCTGTCTGAACTGTCTCTCTTTGGGCTGCCGTAGCCCCGGAATGATGCGTCCCTATGTAGACTGTCCCTCGCGGGCTGCCGTACTCCAAGACCGCGACCAATAGGGAGACGTGTTCCGAGCTGTACCCGGCGGGCACCCGTAGGCTGCGGCCCGGCCAAGATGGCAGCTCTGGGATGTCCCCCGCGGGCCGCCGTAGTCCCCCTCCCTTCTCCCTTGGTTGCTTAGGGAGAGAAAGAGGCTCGGCCAAGATGGCGGCGGCGGGGACTGCGGAAGCGGTGCTGGGAGCCCGAGGGGGCCTCGGTCCCCGGCGGCTGCGGGCGGCGATGTAACCGGGCGCGCAGCAGCCCCCTCCCCGCCTCCCCCTCGCAGCCAGGCCGGGCCCGCCTGAGCCGCCTCCCTCCCGCTCCTCCAGCCCGGCCGGGCAGGCAGGCAAGGAAGATGTTCTCCGCGTTGAAGAAGCTGGTGGGCTCCGATCAGGCCCCGGGCCGCGACAGGCCCATCCCGGCGGGGCTGCAGTCCATGAACCAGGCGCTGCAGCGGCGCTTCGCCAAGGGCGTCCAGTACAACAGTGAGTGGCCGGCCGGGCGCGCGGGGTGGGTGGGTGGGTGAGTGGCCGGGGCGGGTGGCCTCCTGCAGCAGCCACTCCTGCAGATGACTCCCTACCCGCAGCCCGAAACGCGGGTCTTTTTTGAATGGCCCCCTTCGCTAAGCAGGGCCTGCCCTGGTTTGCATTTGGATGGGAGACCACCAGGGTTCCCTCTGGCAGGGATTCCCAGACGTTGTGGACTACAACTCCTGGCATCCCCAGCTGCAATGGCTTTTGCTTAGGGATTCTGGGAGTTGTAGTCCACAACATCTGGGAATCTCTGTTAGAGGGAACAGTGCCCCCCCCCCCGCGCAGAGGGCAGGAGTGGGCAGCCTTTGGTCCTCTAGCTGCCAAAGTTGAACAGGCCTGCCTTATGGGAAGGGGCTGCTCTGGGAAGAGCATCTGCATGTCTACATTCAGGAGGTTCCAAGTTTCCTCCGTGGCAGCATCTCCAAGATAGGGCTGAGAGAGAGACTCCTGCCTGCAACCTTGGAGGAGCCGCTGCCAGTCTGTGAAGACCATACTCAGCTAGAGGGGCCAAGGGTCTGACTCAGTATATGGCAGCTTCCTATGTTCTGGGCACCACATTTTAGGATGGACATAAATGAATTGGAACAGGCTCAGAGGAGGACAACGAAGATGGTGAGAGGGTTGGAAAGCGGGTCTGAGAGTTGACTTCACAGATCTGAACGGCTGTCATTCGGAAAGAGGAGTGGGCTCCGTTGCTTCTGAGAACTAGGGCCAATTTTGCACCTGACTGGTTGCAGGACCTGGTGTGCACTTTATAAATAGCGATGTTATTAAAGCAAAGTAGATTTCCCAGGATTGAAGTCTGCTCTCCCCGCCCCCGGCGTAGGAGCATGGTAGCTGGAGTGCTTGCCTTTGGAGGGATGGGTGCCCATTTGGAGGGGGAGAAAGAAACAGTGGGGACCATCCTCTGCTTTTGGAGCGGGACTGTTTCGGGGAAAGAATTGACAACTGCTACCTTGTTTTGGAAGGGAGGGATGATTGAGCAGAGATGATTGAGCAGAGAGCAAGTCGAAAACCCTGTGTGGGAATCAAGTGGAGGCGCCAGAGGTTGGGAAGCAGAAGAACGGTTGCTGGGATGCTAGTCCTGCTATGAGACGAAGAAGAGTCCTCCAGGAAATTCAGAGTTTGCAACACACCCATGGCAGCATGCAACTGGAGTACAAAAACTAGACTACCCTTTAACATAAAATGAGCATCACTCTGTTTGCGTTTAATGCATTTATACATTGCTTCGACTCGTGTCTCTGGGAGTAGTTGCCTGCTTATGGGGGTAGTTGCCTGCTTCAGGGAGGCAAGGAGTAGTTGCCTGCCTTTGAAGGGGTTAGTGGGTGAGGCCCTCCTTTTTGTAAGAGGAGGGCTGTGCCTGGGGCGCAGATGAATAGGGGCTGTGGAAATGGGAAGGGAATGCCCAACACTTGGGTGTGGAAGAGTGCCTGTTGCGGGACTTGGCTGCAGCATGGGATGGGTGTGTTTCGGTTCTGTTCTTGAGCTCTTCTAAACAGAGAGAGAGAGAGAGAGAGAGAGAGAGTCCTAGTCAAGATCCACAATGCAAGGAGCCAGTTGCTGGAGTGTTGTGCTTGGAAATCCACATTAAAATCCTTGACTGTGCCCCTTACACGCAGAGTTATCGTCAGGCCATCTTCCCTGAAAAGAGACTTGGGCAAATTCAGAGTATAGTGAAGATGGACCAATAAAAGAGGCACCCTTCTAATGTGGCGGTTCTCTTCATTTAGCAGGGGGGAGAGCAACTGGCCCTCTCCACCCCCAGCACAGCATCCCTCCAGTGGCTGTTGCCAGGGGCGTGACTACTATTAGGCAAGGGGAGGCAGCCCCCACGCCTTGAGGCCCCCCCCAGAGGCGTCACATGACTATATATTGTGAAGTGTGTGTGTATCACCAAGGGGCCCATTTTAAAATTTTGTCTCTGGGCCCACTCCAGCCTTGTTACGCCCCTGGCTGTTGCTGGTATCTGTCTTATGTTTCCTTTTAGATTGTGAGCCCTTTGGGGCCATGGAGCCATCTTATTTGTTTGTTTATCATTTTTCTGTGCTTTGGAAACTTGTTGAAAATCAGTATATAAATATTTGTTGTTGTATCTGTGTGACTTAATAACAACTTAGCAGAGCCACTTGCCCAGGTCGAATAACAGTTCCCTGATCCCTAATGGTGCAGTGGAGAAATGACTTGACTAGGAAGCCAGAGGTTGCCGGTGGTATTTTTTCCAGACGGGCAGCAGTGATATAGGAAGATGCTGAAAGGCATCATCTCAGACATCTCAGGGGCTTTCTGCATCAAACCAGAGGCTCTTCCACTGAGCTACAGCCCCATCCCCAAAGGCAGGGCTGCACAACTTCAGTCCTCCGGCAGATATTCGATGAAGACCCCCCAATTCCTGACTATTGCTCACTCTGCCTGGGGATGATGGGAGTTGTAGTCTAGAACAGCTGATGTCACGCAGCCCTGCCCTAAAGGAAATATCTTGCCGCAGACCACACACTCGCATGTAGTCACCGATCCAAATGCAAACCAGGCTGGGCCCTGTTTAGCAAAGACCAGCTCGCCTTTTGCACGTGAGCAGGCTGAAGGCTGGAAGAACTTTGCCGCTTTGGAGTGCTGAGTCCCCCACTCCCACCCCGCAAATTCAGTTTATCTGCAAGGCTGTGCTCCGGGTTGCACACTCCAGTTGCGAAACACGGAGGGAGGCTAGCAGGATGGGATAAGTAGGCATTTGCTGCGTCAGCTTTGGGTGCTGCTTTGTAGCTTTTGGTGTCCTTGGTGCGCCTGCCTTGCTGTTGAAGAGTTGTTTGGTCTTGACTTCATCCCCTGGGTTAAGGAAGCTTCTCTCTAACTTGCAACTGTTGCGGAGGTGACGGCCGCAGAGTGTGTCGGATTCTTGCGTGGGTGATTACTTGGAACTGAATCACATTTGTTTGGTATTGGCTTCCACAGTAAGTGAGCTTGGATTGCCTGGGTTGCCCACAAGTTGCCCTGCTTTCCTGGTGCTTTCAGGAAGGAGACTCTTGCTTCTCGCTCGCACATTGCCTTTTCGGCACAACCTGCCCCCGAGATCCCTTGTTGGGATCTCTGAGATCGGCTGAGGACATATTCTAACTGATGTCCCCTTTGCAGCAAGAGCCAGATGGCAAGGATGGAAAGGAGGTGTCCTTGGTCACTGCCTTCCGAACATGGAACTCGCTTCTCGTTGGAATCTTTCCAGGATCTCAGCCTCTCCCCGTCGCCCCCACAGAAAGCATTGTGAGATGCAGCTGTTCAGGGTGTCTTGGGGCTTAAGCCAGCAAAGAGGCTTGTAGTGATACTTAAACTAAGCACACAGACTACAACTTTACCCTGTTAATTGCTTGTTTCCAATTGCTGCTCTTCTTGAGCGGTTGGGGATGGTGCAGGCTGTCGATCTCAATAAACAGGAATTTTAGACCGTGGAGAAGCTGTTGGCGGTAAAGAAGTGGGTTACTACAGCATGTGGCTGTAGCATCCCTCTAGCACTGGACTACTCAGCTGTGGCCCTCCGGCAGTTCTGGACTGCAGCTCCCAGCATCCCCAGCTACAGTGGCTAGTAGTCGGGCATGATGAGAGTTGTCGGCCCATGTCTGCAGGAGGGCTGAAGTTGAGCAGCCCTGCTCTAGAAGTTGACAGTGTGCCCATCTCCCTTTCCCTTGGGTTTTGCTGCATTGCCTTGAGGAGAGAGAGCGAGCGCTTCATTTCATCTTACCAGGGCTTGTGTTCCAGGCACTATATTTAACTGCAGTTTTCCATCACCGCTTCAGCACAAAGCTTTTCCATCTCCATAGCAACCCCCAGCATCACGGCTACACAATTCCTAGGCAGTAAAAGTGTGAAGCAGGTTCTGGGGAGGTTGTGATTCTGGCACAAGCTGCCTGTTGTGGAATGCTCTCTGTGCACAGGTAACATCCAGCCTTCGTTTAGGCGCAAGGCAAATGCAGTGTCTCCCCCCCCCACCTTTGGGCTGGTTTTCCCTTCTGATCGGCTGTGCCAGGGAGCAACAAGGAAAGCCAACCCCTCTTGCAGGCTAAGCATCTTGGTTTAGCGAAAAGCATTTCGGGTGAGAACTAAACCCCCTTGCTGAGGCCACGGAAAGCCTCTGCTAGTCAGAATGGAGAGAGGGCCGAGCGAGTTGGGCCAGTGGTCTGACTCGGGCGGAGGCAGCCGTGTGTGTTCGGGCCTGCCTGACTCTGCCTTCGCCAGGGCTGTGGGCCCTTCTGGGCAGGCTCCGTTGCTGCCCACCGCCCGCCCGAAGAACCTCAAGTCCAACTCATTTCCAGGCCAGCAGATACAGAATGGAACTGGCCTTGTCGCTCCTGAATATTTCATGGGTTTTAGAGGAACGCAAGTAGCATCGGTTACTAGCTGTAGGCGCTTGGGTAGGGAGTGTGCTCGGGATAGCAGCTTCATCCTTCCTGGAGGTGGCTCCGCTTCTCTGGCTCCTTCCGCCCCAGGCCTGACTAAGCAACGGTTGTGCTCCACTCTCTGAGCTTGCCGCCTGCCGCTGGTGGTGGTGGCATAACAGGCCAGCAAAGCCCGGTGCTCCTCAGCAGTGTGTGCAGAGACAGCCCAGCAAAGGCAGTGGGGCTCACTAAGCCGCTCCTGGTGCATTCCGGGCCATGCCTGTGAGTCTGTGCTTGTGCCGAGAGGTAGCATTTGCTTCTTGCAAAGCTCTGTCTGCGGTTGGAGCGCAAATGCCCTCATGGCAGGGCCGCACCCCGTTGCTTTAGAGCAGGGCTGCTCGACTTTGGCCCTCCTGCCGATGTTGACCTACAACTCCCACAATCCCTGGCCACTGTTTCTGGAGATTGTGGGAGTTGTAGTCCAAAAACAGCTGGTGGGGGCATAGTTGAGCAGGCCTGCTTTAGAGGTTCCGGGCCAGAGGCAGCATTATTGGGTGGATTTGTGCCGAGGTGTCTTGGCCACTTGCCTTTCGGCATGACTCACTTTTTCCTCTCTCTCTGGGAGTCCTCATGCTGCCAGCTTATCTATCGTGTTTGCCAGTCGGTATTTGCTGTGCTTTAATCGTCCGTGAAGGCATTTCCTGGTCAGTCCCTGCAAAGAGGTGGCAGGCCGGCTGGCCAGTGCGGTGTCAGGACCCTGGTGATCCTTTTGGTTTTGAGGACACAGGGTCCCTGGCTGTGCCTCTTGAAGGGGGTGCTTCACATCAGGAGCCGTCAAACCACCCCCACAAGTCCACTCTCTGGATGGGGCAGCCTCATGAGTAAAGCCCCTGGGACCTCCGGTTAACCTGCGTTACCCCTCGTTGCGGTATTAGCCATGTGCGCCCCTAAAAGAGCCTGACTGTAGGGGTGCTTATCTGTTACTGTGTGTGTGTGTGTGTGTGTGTGTGTGTGTGTGTGTGTGTGTGAGAGAGAGAGAGAGAGAGAGGGGGGGGGGGCATCTAAGGAAGCAGACTTGCAAAGGGAGACCCTTGCCTTGAAGGCCAGTCTCGTGCCCACCATTCTCCTTGTATCTTAAAATGGCTTTTTCTCCTCTTATGCCTTCCCCAGTGAAAATCGTCATCCGGGGGGACAGAAATACGGGGAAGACCACTCTATGGCACCGGCTCCAAGGGAAGAAGTTTGTGGAGGAGTATATCCCGACTCAGGAGATCCAGGTCACCAGCATCCACTGGAATTACAAAAGTAAGCTGCAGAAGGAGGCTTGAGGGCAGGGGCCGTGCCCTCTCCTCCAGCCCTCTCCTTCCCTTGCCTGTGTGTGCTGGGGCAGGGGTGTGCCAGTGCGCACTCTTGCGTGTGTCTTGAGAGGGGGCCACTGACTCTCCCACTGCAGGTGTTCATTAACAGAGCAAAGCTAGGCTGGTTGCCTTCTTGCTTGTTGCTGCTGTTGGGAATGCTTACTGTGTTGCGCTTCTATCCATTAGACCCAGGTAAGTATAGAGCTGCCACCTGAGGTTTAGGCTCCTCGCATCTGGCAACGTGGATGAACGGGCCAACGCTTGTGCCGTATTAAATGTCGGTTTCAAGGTGCCGTCAGATGGTGTTTTGATTTTTAGAGAGCGCCCTCGGTCTTTATTAACCATGCTTTAGGAGGAACTGGAAAAAAAACAAGTGGCCATTCAATTAAATTTCAAAGGTGACTTTTTAAATGGGCCCTTCATAAATCTCCCTTCTGCAAGCAGGAACTTGAAAAACCACCCCTAAGATGGCCATTGTGAAGCGTGTCTCAGACAGGGAAGCGATTTCCCCCTTCTCTGTCAGTGTGGCAGGCAGGCTCTGATAGCATTTGGCAGCCAGCTCCTTTTGGGCAGACTCTGACACTGTGTGTGTGTTATCCCCTGCTTCTAGCCACTGATGATATCGTGAAAGTCGAAGTCTGGGACGTCGTTGACAAAGGTAAGCTTCCCTCCCACTTGAACGAGACCTTGATTTCTTTTCCTCGACTTGGCAGGGCGGGTTGTTCTCCGTTGCTTAAATGTGTCCCAAGAACACCTTGAAGTAGCAACTCTCAAATGATTTGGCACGAGAGAAAGAAATTAATAAAGGCTGCCACGGGCCCAGAGCCGCCTCCTGCAGAGCGGGGCTGCCCTCTTGTGTGTCTGGCTCGCAGCTCTGGCCTTGCCTTGGCACTCTCCAGCCAGGGCCGTTAATTTGCGTAGGGTGTGGCTGGATCCTTCTGCGGCATCCCATGCAAAGGCACAGCAGAACTGCCCGCCCTCGGAGGGTGTCACCCTGATGGGTCTCTGCCCTGGGTTTGCCTCTTTTCAGCCAAGAAGCAGACTCAGGACAGTAACTCATGCAGAGACAGTGGGGCGGAACCTCTGAGGCTGAGTAATCCCTACCTCCTCAAAGTGAGGCTGCTTACCATTTTTAAGTGGTAGGGGTGGTGTATTGGGGAGAAGCGCTTCACAGAGAAGTGCTCGAACCTGGGTCTCCAGAAGTTGTTGGGCAGCAGTGCCTATCATCCCCAGCCAGCCACAATGGCCTCTCCAGATGATGGGAGTTGTAGTCCCACAGGACCCAGGCTTGAGGACCCCCGGCTCAACAGAATCCTGTGGGTGACGCTTGGGCGGTGTCAGTGCAGGTGCTAAAATGCCTGAGATGCTGTCGAGGAAGGGCCGCTCGGAAAAAACGAGGCCTGTGGTCTCTCGGATCACTCTTCCACTGGTCTGGTGCTCTTCCATTTCATGGTTTTGTGTTTTTGTCTTTTTCTTCCTCCTTCCCCACCACGTGCTCAGGCCAAAAAATCAACCTGCGTGACACTTTGGGTGAGAGCAACTTGAGCATAGAGCTTGGTCCTTCCTTTTGGCAAAAGCCTCCTTAGCCCTTGTAGTTGAGCGTTGATCGGGCAGAGGCCCTGGCTTCACCCTTCCCTTCTCCCCTGTGTGCGGTTTTCTGTTCAGTTTTGGGTGGCGTGTGGTGTGGCGTGCTGCACTTTGCAAGGCTGATCGTGAAAGAGCAAAAACAGAGAGGAAGAGAGAAGACCCACAGATGCCAAGCACCGCATGGGTGTGTGTGTGTGTGTGTGTGGAACTGGAAGCAGACCTCCCCTGGCTCTGAAAGAGTGCAATTCTCAACTGAGAGTCCCTCACGGCTGGATTCTCCCCGCCTCTGGCTAAAGAGCTGTGTCCCTCACCTCAGTCTGCTTCAAGGGGGCTTTGGCCATGTCTGTGTCCCACTCCAGCAGACGGGGGTCCCTTCGTGGGGGTTTGCTCCCTTTTTCTCACGCAGGGCGTTGTGCACTCGAGGGAGGCAGGGTGTGTTGCACAGCTCCTGGCGGGGTTGGGCCTGCTGAGAGGGCCTGCCAGTTCCTGGCTCTCGTGGCCGGGGGAGAAACGTCTTGGCCTCTCCAGAAGCCAGAGCAGGGCTGGGCAGAGCGGGCACGTCTGTCACCGCCTCCTGTGGAGGGAGACCCCTGGGATGTCTGTCCCGAAAGCAAAGGCTGTCTGTCCCCGTTGTGTGGCCTCAGGACCTTTAACTGGGACTCCCGCTGGGCCCTCCTGCATGCCAAGCACACGCTCCAGCCCTGAGCTGCAGCCCCCTCCCCTCTGTCCATGGGGAGGCATATGGGGCGGCCCTTCGCTTGGGGGAGGCCAGGGTTCAGCTCCCCTGCTTTGGGCTGGAACTTGCTTGGGTGCCTTTGGGCAGGCCGTTGTCAGCAAACGAGGATCTGGTTTCCCCTTAGTGGCCAACCGAATGCTTCGGGGGAGCCCGCAAGTGGGCTGCCAAGGCAGAATCCCCCCTCCTGTTGCCTCCCTGAGTGGCTGGCCTTCGAAGGTAGACTGCCCTCGGAGCTGGAGGTTTGGCTCGTGACTCATAGCTGTCGACAGACTTGCCCCGTGTGCGTTTCTCTTAACACCCATTTAAAACCAGCAGGTTCCCCAGGTTAGCCACGTGTCTGAAGAAACACGTCCCTTGGCCTCCTGAATCTGCTGTCCCTCTGTTTTGTGGGATAACCCCGAGTTCTAGGATTGTGGGGGGGCCCTCCCCACTCTGGCCACATTGTGCATCGCCTAACAATAAAGACCCACAAGCACCCCAAGTTGGCGGCTGTGCATCCCGCGGAGGAGGCCCTTCTGGGTAGCTTCTGTGCAAGGTTCCGGGCGCCTTGGGGCAGGAGCTGGGGCCACCCCTCTGCCCCCCTGCACCTCTCCCTGTCTGAGCTTGCAAGAAGGGGGGTGCCCAGGGCACAAGGCGGGCGAGCAAGTGGGCGAGCGCTGCATGGCACACCTGCCCTCCCGCCTCCTCTCCAGCGGGGCCTTCTCCTGATCCCCCCTTTCCTCTCTTCACAGGCAAAAGCAAGAAACGAGGCGATGGCTTGAAACTGGAGAACGACCCCCAGGAGGTGAGGCTGGCCCCTCCTTGCCAGATGTGGGGCTGGGAAACAGTGGGGCACCCTCGCTCCCGGTGAAGCCCCCTGGCCCTGATCCCGCCCCCACGGCTCGTGTTCCCTGTAACAGAGATTCCCCGATGGTGTTGACTCTGACTCACATCGTGCTGCAGTGCCCTTCGTCTGGGGATGATGGGAGTTGTGGTCAACGACGTCTGGGAACCCCTTTTACAGGGAAGGTGGGCTGAGACTTGAAGGGCTGCCGGCAGGGTCTGGGGAGGCCCTGGGCAAGAGGCCATCAGCGGGCCGGCCTGTTGCTGGCAGAGGCAGCAGGACATGCACCCAGCCTTCTGACTCTCACAAGGCTGCTTCACCATGTGCTTTTGGGAAGAAGGATCTGCTGGCTGCAGCCGTTAGGAACTGCAGTGATCGGATGCTGCCTTCAGACCCTCAGTCCATCTAGCTCAGTATTGTCTTCACAGACTGGCAGCAGCTTCTCCCAGGTTGCAGGCAGGAGTCTCTTTCAGCCCAATCTTGGAGATGCTGCCAGGGAGGGGACTGGGAACCTTCTGCTCTTCCCAGAGTGGCAGCTCCATCCCTTAAGGGGGATATCTTACAGGGCTCACACTTCTAGTCTCCCATGCATATGCAAACCAGAATGGCCCCTGCTTAGCAAAGGGGGCAATTCATGTTGGCTACTACAAGACCAGCCCTTGACCGACCTTAGCACTCTCTCGCCCCCAAGGGCAGCATTTTTATGGAGAGTGGTTGGAGCTGCCCTTTCCATAAAGGCCACATGTGATCACATGATGCCTTTGGTTTGATGCCTTTGTTCAGCGCCCACAGATCTCCTCAGAGGGCCTCGGTGTCTGCCCCAGCCTGCCGGTCACGAGAACAAGCTGTGACATCAACTGAAGCAAGGAAATTCAGTCCACTGAATAGCAGAGGGAGCAGGGAGGGCTTTTGTCCTCCCAGGTTTGCGAAACGAGGCACTTTGCAGCCGCCGCTGCATGAAGAATCCATTTCCCCATCCCAGAGGAATGTCCCATATAAACCAGTGTGCACCACAGGGGCAGAGGCGTAGCAGGCAGGATGAGCCCCGCACATTTCCATTGCGGGTGTCGGGGGAGCAAAGCCAACTCAGTAGCAACAGGAAGCCAAACCCTGCTCCCGAAACCAGCCCTTCCCATCAAAACAGCAGCAGTCGGCCGTGCTTTGGAGGCGGCTTGTTTAGCTGCTGGAGCGCACTTCAGACTTGGCTCTCTCCCATTCCCAGGCAGAGGCGGAGATGGCTTTGGACGCCGAGTTTCTGGACGTGTATAAAAACTGCAACGGCGTCGTGATGATGTTTGATATCACCAAGCAGTGGTAAGAGAGGTCTGAGCCTCGGTCTTGCCTCCCTCTTGTCTTGGCTCGGAACCGGCCCGGGCTGCGGAAATTGGGTCCGTGTCCAGGGAAGGTGCTGCTGCCCTGCTCTGAAGCCGCCTTGCTGTTTCTCCCCTCCTCTCCAGGACCTTCAACTACATCCTGAAGGAGCTCCCCAAAGTCCCGACCCATGTTCCGGTGTGCGTGCTTGGCAACTACCGGGACATGGGCGAACACCGAGTCATCCTGCCGGACGACGTGCGAGAGTTCATTGAGAACCTGAACCGGTGAGGGCAGCCCTTGGCCCTGGTGCTGTCGGGCCGTCTTCCCCCTCCAACCCGCCAGCCCTCCTTCAGGGAGTGGGTTTCGCCTTTCTCTCTCTCTCTCTGCATGGCTGCCGCCCCCAGCTGTCCAAATACAGCGCAGTTCATGTCCAGCAAGAGAGCTTGTGTGCATGGATAACAACGGAAATGTATCGGCCGCTTTTCAACCAAAGTTCCCAACCCGGTCGACATATAAATAAATAAAATAGCTCCCTGTCCCCAAGGCCTTCAAGGTCCCTGCCAAGTCTGAGATGCTATTAATCTGGGAGGGGAGAGGGCAGTTTGACGGAAGGCCCCTCCCAGTGGGATGCCTAGCAAAGGTCTGTTTGCATGTGTGTCTCCAGGCGGCCCGATTCCCCTCGGTTCCTGCCACCTCAGCCTCAGTGCTCAGCCAGCTGCACAGCAGCACTTCCGAGGGATGACGCGTTAATTTGCCTCTTGGAAGAGCTGCCAGAGGCATAATGAGCATCTTTGCTGGTTGGATTGTCCGCCTAGATGTGGGCTTGGGAGAGCTTGTCCCGAGCAGGGAAGCTTGTGCACGGACCAGAGCACCGCCGTTCCTGCTGCGTCTCCCTCTTCCTCACACACAGTCTTCTTTTCTCCCCCTTCCGCCCGATGCCAAGCAGACCTCCCGGCTCTTCCTACTTCCGCTACGCCGAGTCTTCCATGAAGAACAGCTTCGGCCTCAAGTACCTGCACAAATTCTTCAACATTCCCTTCTTGCAGCTGCAGGTGAGGGCTTGTGTCCTGGGTGTGGGGTGTGGGAGGGAGAGGCGATTCAGTGGGCTCGTGGGGGTGGGCTAACCCTTCTCGGCGGCTTCTTGCCTTCCTGCTATTTTGCCTCTGAGCATTCAGTGCCTGCTGTGGGAGAAAGCTGGGCCTGGCCCGCCCAGGTTGGGGCTTCTCTTCTGAGCAAGAACACGGTTTCCCAAAGCTGCAGAGCATGTGATTGTCTCTGAATAAAAACAAAGTCGGCGGCGGCTTTTGTGGAAGAAAACCAGGTGCAAATTCTGTCCCATGACTGGAAACTGGGTTAGCCTTGACCCAAGATCTACAGCCTGTCCCCAAAAGCTTCTGCTGATTTCAGCAGGCTTTGAAAGAACTTGTGTGGTGCCTTCTTTTCCATCCGTATGGGCTGGAAAATTGTCTTTTTAACCAGCCACCCGCCGCGCTCCTTCCAGAGCGGAGGTTTTCGGGAAGCCAGATTCTCTGCTCACTGCTGCATTTCTCTTGAGCAGCAGCAGCAGCCCACGTATCTGGGAGTCTTGTGCTCTTACAGTTTGCTCCTAACTGGAATCTCATTGGGTGTTGACTGAGGTAGAGACTGAAGAGCTAGGATTAGCGCAGTCCCATTTCCCGCCCACCCTCCCGCCCAAACTTGCCCTGCTTCAGTAAAGACCTGTGCCCAGCTGTTCAGTGCCATGTTGCTCCATCTTGAGAGCAAAAGCGAGGAGGCGTGTCTGCATTCGGAAGGCAGTCGGCTGAGCAGTGAGACCAGCAAGCCCCAGGTCTTCAGTTAGGCCTTCAGAATCGGGTCTGTGCTGGCTCTCAAGGTCTCCAAGGCTCCATTCTCTCTAGCTCAGGACCTTGTGACTGGCCACCATCCATATATGGGTCCGTAGCTCCTTGTTGGAGCCTCTGCTTGGCATGCAGAAGGTCCCGGGTTCAATCACTGGCAGCATCTCCAGGTAGGGCTGGGAGAGACTCCTGCCTGCAGCCTCGGAGGAGATGCTGCCAGTCTGGGTAGACAATACTGAGCTAGATGGACCCAGGGTCTGGCTTGGTGTGAGGCGACTTCCTGTGCTCGAAATGGTCACTCAGCAATGAAACTCACTGGGTGACCTTAGGCCAGCTACGATCTCTCTTTCTTTTCTCCTTTTCTCATCAGACTTCCATCTATACTAATTCCACAGCCCAATAAGGACTAGAAACTTGCCCTTTAGATGTTCTCTTTTAAATGAAAGCTGGCATTCTCAGGAAGCTAGGTTCTGCCCCCATAGCCCCATGGGATGCTGGCGTCTGCACAGCTTAGGCTAGAAGGAGCCCATTCCTGCTTTTGCCGAGGTGCTGGTGCTCTTGGATGCAGCTTTAAAAGTTTTGAGTTACACCGTGTCTTCGCCTTACACTCATGCATGTTTCATGGCGAAAGCAGAGGCTGGCACGCACCCCTGTGGCTGACCCAGTCGCTCTCTTTGGGAAGTTACGTGCTGGCCTTGGTTCTTCCCCCAGTTCCCATCAGTCAGGGTGGGCCCGCTCAAGCCAGGAGAACTCCCCAGGCCGCTCCCTTCGGATGTTCCAGGAATATTCTCCTCCTCCTCCATGAAATTTATTTCATTCTTTGCTGGAGAGCTGCACCTCTGGAAGTGGCGTGCAGCCCTTCTAAGCCGAACAGGACGCATCAAAACTGATCAGCAGTTTTAAAAGATCTGCTCAGACCAGGAGAAGGCCGTGGCTATTTCTAAGCATGTCAGAAGAGCCCTGCTGGATCAGGCCCAAGGAGGCCCATCTAATCCAGCCTCCTGTTTCACACAGTGGCCCGCCGGATGCCTCTGGGGAGCCCGCCGGGAAGAGCTGAAAGGGGCAGGCCCTCTCTCCTGCCGTTGCTTCCCTGGCACTGGGATTGTGGAGGTACCAGCAAGAGGTCTGAGGGTATCCAAAAATCAGCCTCTGGCCCCCTTCCCAGTTGCTGTTTAATTCATGGCCCTGTCCCGGGAGTGGCAGCACGCAGGGCCGACATCAGATCTGCCTGTACGCAGGCGGCTCTCTCGAGGGATCTGTTACAGCGTGACCCGTCCTGATCTGAAGCTCCCTCCCTCTCCCCCCTTTAGCGAGAGACGTTGCTGCGGCAGCTAGAGACGAATCAGCTCGACATCGACGCCACACTGGAAGAGCTTTCTGTGCAGCAGGAGACGGAGGACCAGAACTACGAAATGTACGTCCTGCCTCGCCTTCTGAACCCAACGGCCCCCTGTCACACCGGGAGGCCATCTTGGTGGCCGCTCTGCGGCTGGAGTGGGCTCTCCTCTCCTCGCTCCCTCCCCGAAGAGCCGTTGAGACCCCACCTGCATGACACACTTAGCCCAGCGCAGGGTGTGGGGGGTGGACTCCTTTGGCAGTGGCCCCCCCTGCCCCGCTCCCCAAAGGAGTCCTGGGACCTGTAGCTCTCCTGGAGATCCCCTGGCCTGCACTTAGCCCTCCTCTCGGACGGCAGTTCCCAGCATTCCCTGAGGAGAGGAGAAAACCTCATCAGGCCTTGTCCATCTGCATTGGTACGTCTTCCCCGAAATGCTGCAAAATCTCTCCGCCTGTGCAGCCTGTTCGGGGTGGAATCGTTGAGTCTTGTCGTGTGGAAGTAGAAACTAGTATCTATATGTGTTGGGTGTGTTTAGGCTTAAAAAAAACAAAACAAAAGCCTGTCATCCCTCTCTCTCTCTGTGTATATATATATATATATATATGTGTGTGTGTGTGTGTGTGTGTGTGTGTGTGTATATATATATATATATATATATATATATATATATATATATATATATTTAACAGGTTAACCCTAGCCCCTAAGCGGTTGCCCAAGGCCTTGGCTTTACTTGCATTAAGTCAGATGCTGCTTGCAAAGAGGGCATTGTGGGAAACCTAGTTCAGGCTCACAAACCGCTCCTTCGCCTGCGGGGAGTAAATCAACCTCCAGGCGAACAGGCACGTTAGCATTGCAAATGTAATGCGAGAGCCGCCTTTCAGGGACCCTTCTGCTTCGAGGGGGGAGAGAGAGGAATTTGAATAAATAACGTTTCTTGTTTTCCTTTGCAGCTTTAAACGGCCCAGCATGGGATGCATTTGGGCTAGTAAAACAGTTGCCTGGCTAGGAGTTCTTGTGGTCTGGCCTGCAGATCGGCTGTGACTGATAGGTGTGAATGAGAAACGCCTCCTGCTCTGACGTCTCCACTCTGTCCCCCACCCCGACAGCTTCCTGGAGATGATGGAGACCCGCGGCCGAGGCCATGCCTCCCCACTGGCGACCAATGGGCAGAGCCCTTCCTCGGGTTCCCAGTCTCCAGTGGTTCCTCTGGGCAACGCGTCGGAGAGTTCCAGCCCCAGCACGCCGCTTCCGCTGCCTCAGCAGAGCCTGCCCAACCCCGCTGCTCCCCCGGAATCCATCGCGCCTCCATTGCCGGCCCTTCTGCCCGAATCCCAGCCGCCCACAACCGCCGCCGCCGCCCCAGCTCCGCCCCAGAAGCGCAGCATCATCTCCCGGCTCTTTGGGTCTTCGCCCGCTCCCGAGACGCCCCCGCCTCCCCCAGGTAAGCCTGCCTCCAGCCCCTGCAAGGTCTCACCCAAGCCCCGTCCCCACTTTGGCTGGCCTGTGCGCTTTCAAGCATCCGTTTTGTAGTCATGAGGACTAGAAAAGTGACTTTATGACGATAATGGTAATGAGCTTCTTGGAAAGCTGGTGGCCAGTATCTCCTTGGGTGCTCCCCCTGATTCACCGCGCACGCACAGCCCCGGGTGCTGAGAGTCACGAAGGGGGAGCTGCCGTGGGGCGGAGCGTGGAGGGAAACGCAGCTCCCGGCGTGGAGTGCTGGAGTCCCTTTCTGCTCCTGCCGCAGACCCCGCCGCTGCCGCTCCCCCTGCTGGCGTCCCCTCCAAAGTGCAGAGCGTGGAGGACTTTGTCCCCGAAGAGAGTCTGGACCGCAGCTTCCTCGAGGACCCCGCTCCGCAGAGAGACAAGGGGAGGCCTCTCGCGAAAGCCCCCGCGGACAGCGACAGGTGAGGAGCCGGCAGCGGGGCTGCCCTCCAGGGGTCCACACCAGCCGGCTGGGCTGGGCTGGGCTCCCTCCTGCAAGCGCTGGCTCCGTGGCTGGTAGACCAGCACTTCTTTCAGAACAAAGTGGCACAACCGTGGCCCCTCAGCCGTGGCTGGACTACAGCTCCCTTCATCCCCGGTGATGGTGGGAAATGGGAGTGATGGGAATTGTAGTCCAGCATCTGCAGTAGGGACTCCAGTGTTTTGCAGCCCTGCTGGAGGAGGAGCGAGGGGTGGTTTTTTTGCCATTTTCTGGAAACCTGTTTCAGCAAGAGGGCTTGTGCCAAGCTCCCTTCTCAGCCTTCCCTGTTGGGCACTAAAATGGCAGGGGAGCTGTTTCTGCAGCAGCAAGCATGTATTGTCCTTGTTGCTAAGCAGGGTCAAACCTGGACTGCATTTGAATGGGAGACTCCATGTGTGAGTGCTGTAAGGTATTCCCCTGAGGGGAGGGGGCCGTTCTGGGAAGAGGAGAAGGTTCCCAGTTCCCTCCCTGGCAGCATCTCCAAGAGAGGGCTGAGAGAGACTCCTGCCTGCCACCTTGGAGAAGCCGCTGCCAGTCTGTGAAGACAGTACTGAGCTAGATGGACCAAGGGTCATGACTCGGTAGAAGGCCGCTTCCTGTGTTTCTCTGGCTCCCTGTCGAACAGAGGCTTGAAGGCACTGGGATGCCCCCTCGTTCGTGGGAAGGGCCTTTGCCACGGCATCTCAGCTCCCACTCCACTTGACAGAACTCCTCTTCCCATCATGCATTGGGGCCCGTGGTCACAAGGCTTTGCAGGGGTGTCCTCCCGGGAAATGGTCTTTCCCAACGGGGCACCTGGGACCAAAAATGCTGTTAATTCAGTTCCGTGAAAGGTGTGTAAGAATGGAAATCGTGGTGGTGACAAACGGGATCCGGGGGGGGGGGGAATCAAGAATGAGCTTGGGGTGTTGAGCTCTCCGTGGCCAGGAGGGGTCAGAGCGCGCCAAGCCAAGGAGGCACCCGCTCGCCGGCACGCTCTGACCTCCGGGCCACCGAGATGATCTCCTGGCCTCCCGCTCGTCCTTAATTTGCCTTGTCGGGTATTTGTGTCGCTGCGCTGATCTCTCCCTCCCCCGCACACATTTTGCTGCCTCCCTCTTTCCTAGAGGAGGAAAGCAGCGATTCCCCCCCTCCCTTCCCCGGGCTTGGAGCTGACCCAGTTTTGCTCGTCTCCTGCGCCAGCCTGCCTTTTCAGAGCCCGTCTTCCAAGCCACGAGAGCTCAGAGCTGTCTTTGGAGAACCGAGGCGAGCTGAAATCCCCGGGATGCCCAATTCCGCCCTGGGCGTAGTAGGGTGACGGTAGATGTGTGACCCCGGGCGCTGCTCAGACCCCCAGGCCTGCAGTTTTCCTGCTGTCCTCTGGCCGGGGTGGGGGGGATCCGGAAAAGAAACTCGAAAGGTGTGCTGGAAATGGATGGGCTTAATTGCACTCGGCACTTCGAGCTGGCCCTCTGGAGCTCTCCTGTTTCTGCCTTCTTCCCTTCCCTTCTGTGCCCCTGTGTTCTGGGGGACACTGTGCCTCCTAGGAAGAGATCAGTTGTGCCCAGCAAGCTTCTCTGAAGCGTCTTCATAGAACATAGGAAGCTGCCTTCTACCGAGTCAGGGCCTTGGTCCAGCAAGCTCAGTATTGTCTACACTGACTGGCAGCGGCCTCTCCGGGGTTCTGGGCAGGGGTCTCTCCCAGCCTTACCCGGAGATGCTGCCAGAGAGTGAATGCATGCATAGCGGCCCCTCTCACCGCTTCCTCGACACAGGGGGCTTGCTTTCTGTCAACCTCGCCGTGGTCTCTCTCGTCCGTCACTGTGCGGGCCTCTCTGAAAGAGCCCTGGGTGGGCGAGGAGAAGGGTCTGGAGGGCCGGGCGCTCCCAAGCCTCTCCCTTGGGCTCCCTTTTGCCCGCCCAAGGTCCGGCGGAGGGTTTCCGCTCCTGCCCTCCCAGCCTTGCCCGCTGACCCCCTCCCGTTCTGTGCAGCGACCGGGATGCTCCTGGCAGGAACCCCATGGTGGCCGGCTTCCAGGACGACCTGGACTTGGACGACTGTGTGCCCAAGAAGCCTGTCCCGGCCACCGCGGCGGCGGCAGCAGCAGCAGCAGCGGAGCTGGTCCCGAGCAAAAACGTCACCCTCTCGAGCGAGGAGGAGGAGGAGGAGGAGGAGGCGGTGGCGGCAGCAGTGGCCGGGGAAGAGTGCCCCGGCTTCACCGTCATGCTGGATGAAGACTTGGAGGCCGAGCAAGAGGCCCAGCGGTACGTGGCTGGCACAGGCTGTCATCTGCAGGCTGGGCGGAAGGACAGGCTCCTTTCCCGGGAGGGCTCCTCACCAGAGCTCCTCGCATCGGGGGCTCCCAGCGGCTATTGGCCCCAACTCCCAGCTGTAGCCCACAACTTCTGGGGATCCCAGTTCCAAGGAGGAGCCTGGGCCGCAGATGGTTTCCTTCTCTTCCAGATCTTCCAGAAAGCCCTCAAAGCCCCCCAAGCTGGCAGCGTCCCCCAAAGCGCCCGAGCCCAAGGCTCCCGCTGGCTTCGGCGCTCCACTGGGGTTGGAGCAAGGCGGCGGCAGGCTTTCCGCAGAGGTGGCTGGTTCTCCAGTGGCAGCCTGCCCTCCCCCCAAGGTGGGCCCTCCCCCGGGCAAGGCCTCCGCTCCCAAGCCGAAGGGGGACAAGCCGGAGGAGTCGGACAGCGACCCGGAGGGCCCAGTGGCCACCCAGATGCTCTCCTTTGTCATGGATGACCCGGACTTCGACAGTGAGGAGTCGGACAGCCAGAGGAAGAGAACCGTAAGCCCCCCCCTCGGTGGACTTGCCGTTGCCCAGCGTCCTGCTCTTTCGGGATTGCTCCGCAACCGCCCTCCTGACAGGGGTAGGCGGGCCAGCCCCAGCCAGGCCATGGGGAGTTTGGGGGTGACACCAGTGTTTCCTCTGGCAGAGGTTCCCAGAGGTTGTCGACTGCAACTCCCAGCGGCAGTGGCCTTTGGCTGGGGATTCTGGGAGTTGTAGTCAGCAGCCTCTGGGAATTGCTGTTAGGGGGAACATTGGGTGGCCCTCTCTCTCTCTTTCTCTCCATCCGTGGGTCCTGGCTGGTGCTCTGTCCTGGCCCCTTCCCTGGCACGTGCCTGTGCTGGCTCTCTCCCTGACGAGGGAGAGTCGGAGTTGGCGCAGAGGGCCGCTTCTCTCCTCGCAGGAATGCGCCGGCCAGCTTGCAGAGCGGCAGGAGCTTCCTTCCTTCCAAAGTGGAACCGGGAGCCAGAAGGCGGCATCGCAGGGGGGTGGAAAGTGGGTCAGGCCGGGAAGGAAGCAGGTTAACCTCTTTAGACCCCTCCTGAAAAAGGCGACAGCATCTTGAACTGCCGGGCAGAGCGGGCAGCTCTTGTCCTCTTTCAGCCCATACGCAACCCCTGCCCCTTCCGCTGGCAGTGTTTACGAGAGCAGCATTTGAACCCATAAAGCTGTCTTCTGCCTGTCCAGGTCGTTGGTCTGTCTAGCTCAGGATTGTGTGCTCTGGCAGGCAGCAGCAGTTTGAGGAAGGAGTCCTTGAATTGAATTGAACCGGGGCCCTTCTGCATGCCAAGCTGGCGTTCTGCCACTGAGCTACGGGGGTGGGGGTGGGGGCTGCCTTACAGCAGACAGTGCCCACTCATGCACTTGCCCATCCAACTGCAGACCAGGGTGGGCCCTGCTTAGCAGATGGGCAATTCCTGCTCGCCCCCACAAGCCCAGCTCTCCCCCTTTGGGGGAGGTTTAGGAGCACAGGAAGCTTCCTTCTACTGAGCGAGTCCATCCTGTCCTCCTGGAAATTCAGGGCCCCCTCGGAGAGCCGGGTTTTTGGATTCTGAACAAACTCCGTGTATTCAGAGCTCAGAGAGTAAAGCGTCCTGGCGGCCCAGGGGTCACTTTGGCAAGCGGCTGCAGGCCCGCCCCAGGGGACTCTCTGGCGGGGTTCCTGACCCTCCCGGGTGTGTCTCTCTCTGTCCAGGACGAGTTCCCCGTGCGAGAGGATCTCTCGGACATCTCCGACGAAGACGGCCCTCCGAAGCTGCCCCAGCCAGCCAAGCCTGTGATACGCTCCTTCAGACCCAAGAACGACTCTGACCTCTTTGGGCTGGGCCTGGCTGACCCGGCTCCCAAGGAGAGTAGCGAGGAAGGTAAGCCCGCCTGACCGTTCTTCATCCGGCAGATCTGTTGACCGCAAGCGCTTTGCCAGCGAATGTCTCGACGTGCAAGCTTCAGAGTCGCACACGGTTCCTCCTCTCGACTCCCTTTCAGTGATAAAAAAGAACTGTTCATTGCCTTGAGGTTCAGCCTTTCCACTTTGACCCGGATGCCCGGGGCAGTTGACGAGATGAAAACAAATGTTTTAGGAAGCGAAAAAGCAGAGCTGTCTCAAGGCAATTGCTTTCTGGCTGGCTCACCTTTGGGTTTTTTTTTTGCCTTTGCTTAGCTAGATGCTCAAGGAAAGAACAAGTGCCAGGCAGTTGGTGGGTGTCCTGGCTTAGCCTGAAAGTGCAGGACTTTTCCCAGCTCCAAGGTGGAGGGGACGGAATGGGAGCAGCGTTCCGGCCTGCTCTGGGAAGCCGTGCTCTTGGTTTGGCTGACGAGAAGCCTCGCTCTAGATTGCTACCTGCAAATAGCCCAGTCAGAGCGTGCGAAAGCTGCAGCACGGACACGAGCAGCTCCTTCCCCAGCTGGCTGCCGTCTTGTTCCTTGGCTAAGGAGGCTGCTTTTGGTTTCCCGTGTTGGTCGAAGGCAGTGAGGATCCTGCTGTTAGGCGCATGCCGATGGCGGCCCTTGGTTCCTCCTTCCAGAGCAGGGATGGGGCACGCGGGGTCTGTGCAGACAGTGAAGGGGGGATTGGAGGGAGACGAGAGGAGGTGTTTTGGTTTGGGGACACCCCCCTCTCCCTCTCACCCCCTTTTCAAGGACCTGGCAAGGTGGTTCTCTCTGTTTCCACCGTCGGTCCCATTGACCTTTTCCGGACCCCTCTCTCCTTCATAACTGGCAACTTCCTTTTCCTCTCTTGCATGCAAAATGAGCCCACCCAACGTTGAGGCAGGAGTCTCGCTCAACCCTGTCTTGGAGATGCTGCCAGGTTCTTGGAACCTTCTGCCTGCAAGCACGCAGAGGCTCCTCTCAGAGTGACTCCATCCTCGAAGGGGAAGGTCTCCCCGTGCTCCTACCTGCAGCCTCCCCTTCAAAGGCAAACTAGGGCAGACCCTGCTTAGCAGAGGGGACAAGTCATGCTTGCCACCACAAGACCAGCTCTCCTCCCCGCTGAGTTATAATGCTCAGGGGGTGGAGCACCTTCCCTGTGAGGAAGGCGAAGGTGTTTGGGGGCTCTTGAGTTTAGGAGGGGGAAGCAAGTAGGCAGGGAACAGTGAAGCCTGCTGCCGGGAAAGTGGGCAGAGAGAACTCTTCAGCTGCAGAACTCCCGGATGGCATTTGCGGCGGTGTGGAGATGGCCACCAGCTGGGATGGCCCTGAAAAGGGCGGGGGGAGGCATATTCTCAGAGGAGGGGCCCCTCGCTCGCTGTTGCTCCTTGTAGCCAAATGGGACCTCCATGGCCAAGGGCAGTCTACCTCTGGATATCATTTGCTGGGGAGCAGCTGCTGGGGAGAGCTCGCCGCTGTGGGGAACTGGATGCTCCTTGTGCTCTGGATGCTCTGGGGCTCTTCCAAGGAATGGCAAACGCAATAATGGGGCTTCTCTCCCCCACCCCACCCGCTTCACATTGCAGATAAAGAAAAGGCTTCCTCCAAGGAGAAGAAGAAGAAAAAGAAGAGAAGCAGCAAAGAGGTACAGCGTCCAGTGGGGGAGTGGGCGGGCGGGGGGCTTCTCCCAGGTTGCAGGCAGGAGTCTCTCTCTCAGCCCAATCTTGGAGATGCTTCCAGGGAGGGGACTTGGGACCTTCTGCTCTTCCCAGAGCGGCTCCATCCCCTAAGGGGAATCTCTGACAGGGCTCACCCTTCTAGTCTCCCATTCAGCTGTAAACCAGGTTGGGCCTTGCTTAGCTATGGGGAACAAGTCATGCTGGCTGCCACCAGACCAGCTCTCCTGGCCCTTGGCTCCGGAGCCCTATCTGGCACAGTTCACAGGCATCTCCCTGCAAAATAAACTCTCTCTCTCCCTCTCTCTCTCTCCTGCTTCTCTCGCTCAGGAGGAAGAAAAGGCTGCTGCTGCGGCGAAGAAGAAGAGCAAGCACAAGAAGAGCAAAGAGAAGGAAGAGGGGAAGGAGGAGAAGAAGCCGCGGAAGAAGCGGAGCAAAGACAAGGGCAACAAGATCGACGACCTGGAGGCCTTCCTGGGGGGCGGGCTGGGCGCCAGCAAGCCGCGGGGGGGCGGAGACTACGAGGAGCTGTAGCCCGGCCCGGCCTGCGTCCTGCCATCACCACCTGCCCTCGGCTGCCGTTGCCACCACCCCCCCCCCATGGCAGGGGGCTGATGGGCGAAGCTGTGGCTTCCCTCCTGCTGCGCAGACTGCTGGGACCCAGAGGGGAGAAGAGAAGAAGGGATGGAGCAGGGCCCGGAAGAGGCTCCCGGCGCGCACCGCCCAGGAGTTTCCAGGGAGGTCTCGCACCTTCCCTCCCGAGAAACCCCTGGTCCCGGCTGGGCAGGCGAGGAGGTGGGGGCACTGCCTCCACAGCCGCCCCCCCCCGCCCTCTGAATCCTGCCTCGCCAGAGCCCCAGGCCGCCGCTCTGCCCCCTGGACATCGCCACGTCCCAGGATGGATCTTTGCTGTTATTTTTTTACAAGAGGTTATTGACTGTGCTCCGTGTTGAGAGCTTTTGGGGAGAAAGGGCGCTGGTCTCCCGGGGGCTGTGGGGCTTCAGCAAGAGGGGCGAGGTGTGTGTGTGTGGGGGGGGGAGGCACCCCAGTTCCTGTTTGCTACGAGTGGGGAGGAAAGGGTCCAGAGGACCAGGCGGGTGATCTCTGCAGCCCCGGGTGTCCTTAGCGCCACTCAGAAGCTGCTGTGCAGTTTGGGGAAGGAAAGGCAGAGTTCTCTCTTGCGGCGGGGGGGGGGGGGAGGAAGAAATGAAGAACTGCCCTCCCGCCTGCCCACCCCCTCCCCTCGGTGGTCCTCCTCCTCCTCCTCCTCCTCCTCCTCCTCCTCCTTCTTCTGAATCACGTTTTTGCATATCCTGCTGGGAAGCACCTCTCAGGGACTTGTCTTTGCCATGGAAAGGGAGTGGCGGGGAAGGCAGAAGCCGCATCCGGCCTCCTGGGGGGCGAGGGGCCTTGTCTCCAGAGCACCTCGGAGGAGGGCGCGCTTGAGCCAGCACCTGCCTCTCCCTTCCCCTGCTCCGGTCTCCTGGCGTCCTGGCAAACTCAAGCCCCTTGCCCCGTGGCTCTCAGACCGAAGGCCGCCCCCCTGGCCTGGTGCATGCATGGGCTGCGTGAGCCGTGGCTGGCTCCTGACACGAGTTGGCCACCCCCCCCACCCCACCCCACCCCACCCCACCCCACAGAGTGGCTTCCACAATCCTCCACACACCTGTCCTCCGTTGCTGTGTCGCTTCCACCATCAGACCTCCCTTGAGGGGAAGCTGGTTGACAATTTCTTGTCCATTCCGTTGCCTCTGTGTGTGTGTGTGTTGGATTTGGGCTGTGTTTTTCTCCCCGCTCTGCTCAGCCGAGGAACCGTGCTGACGGGCGCGCGGAGCGTCTCCTGTGGCTCCTGCTTTGGAGCGGCCTGGCTGGGCAGGGGGCCTGGCTTCCTCCCCACCCCTCCTCTCCGTTTCTGAGAAATGCGCTTCTCCCCAGTTGCAGACCCAGCAGACTCAAGTCCCGCTGCATGAACAGATCGCCATCTCAGGTATTTCCCGCCCCAGCCCCTCCCTCCGTCTCGTGTGGCACCCATCGGGAGGGGGCCGCTTTTGGGTGGGAAGAGCGGAGAGTCGGCAAGGGAATCTCGGGCCCTCGCCCTGCAGCAGGAGGAACACACCTGCACCCCTCCCAGGAAACCCTGCAAAAAAAGAGAAGCCTGTCCTTTTAGGAACCCAACTCCCGTCTGAGCCTGGACAAGTTTCATGAGGATGTCGTGGTCCTGTTTTCCTCCTTCCCTTTTGGCTTTGTTGGAGGGTGGGGGAGAAGCCCTCCAGTGAGAACACTCCCATTTCAACTGATAAAAGCTCTTGGTTGTACAGCTGTGTGTGGTTTTTGTACTTTGGGGAAAAGTAGGTGGGGGGGGGGGCGGGCAAACCTCAGCCCTGGGGCTCAGGAAACCCACTAGTCTACTTGACTGTGACGAGTGAAAAATGATGCCTGCGGAATGGGGAAATCCTGCCGCGTAATGTGCCCACAGAGCTAGAGGGAATCGTTGGTCTGGCTGGGGAGCAGGGCGGGCGCTCCTTGGCCCCTGCCCTGGACTCTTCCTTTCACCCTGTTTCGGGGGCTCGGCCGTTCAGGGCTGGACTTCCCCGCACCGGTTCTCAAGGGAGTTTGGAAACCTGTAGCGGCCACGCTCCGGCGTGCACTCCTCTTGTGTCGTGAGAACTCGGAATTTGGTGTGTGCACAGTTACAATCTCCTGCTGCATTTGAGGCTCCAACACCAGTTCAGCTACCCCACGCGGCGCTCTCTCTGCTGCTGCTGCTGCTTCTCCTCTTTGAGGGGGCAGGGAGGCGAGAAATCTCTCCTCTTCTGCCCTGTAGTAGGGCAAGGTGTTGAGCAGGGCCTTAGAAAATAGGGGCTATTATGAGGAGCGGCTGGCTCTGCACGTGCTCAGAGGCACCCAGTCGGTGACGCTTACCCAGGCTGCTGGCCCTGGAGCTTCAGAGGGAACCGGAATGGCAGCCGAAAGCAGAGGCTGGTCAGCAGCCAGGGCTTCGAGGCGGTGGCTTCCCAGACGGGGGTCCCCGGAGATGCTGCCTGCCCGGGGTTGGGCTTGGCACCCGGCTGCACACCGCGGCCCCCTTGCTGGCGCCTCCCCACTGTGCGCTCCACATACCTGCCTGTCAGGTTGCCACAGCAACCCTGCTGCTGGCGTGTGGGTGGCCGTGCGTGGGTGGCCGGGCAGGCCTGGCCCCGCTCCTGCCCAGGATTCTCCCTCCCAGGCACTCTTCCTCATTGCCAGCCCCGTTCCCAACAGAGCCCCTGGCCTGCCTCTGCCCGTCGGGGCCGAGCCCCCCGCCAGCTGGGGGAAGGTGCAGAGAGGCGGGCACCTTCCCGAGGAGGAGGCAGGAAGCCTGGGGGGCATTTGGGTGCCAAGCGAGAGGAAGGAGAGTGCTGATGCGACAGAGCAGGGAGGACCCACTCAAGGCGCCCCGAGTGGGGCTGGGTCACAACACCCACCCTCCCCTGCTGCAGCTCAGATGGCCCAGTGTAAGGCACCGCTTGGGGTGTGGAGCTGGGCTTCTCGTGCAATGGAAGAGCCTTGGCTTTGTTCAATCCCTGGCAGCATCTCCAAGTCGGACTGAGACAGACACCTGCCTGCAGCCTTGGAGTAGCTGCTGCCAGTCAGGGTAGACAATACTGAGCTGGATGGACCAGGAGTCTGACTTGAGATATATGGCAGCTCCTTATGCCTCTAAACCTTTGCACAGCTTACTGAATTTAGATCCATGCAGAGAATCTCTTTCCTTTTGGTTTGAGTATTCCTTTTCCCTTCTGCGTTCTAGACAGCCGGGCAGGGTGGGGGGAGATGGGTTCACGCCTGCTTTGCAGCAAGCGCATGACTTAATAAATAATCAGATTTCTGCGGCGCGGCCCCCTTGCAAACGCAGGGTGGACTCTCTGCCGCTTCTAATTGCTGCCGCCGGGGTTTGGTCCCCTGGAGAGCAACACGGCACCAACAAACTGTTGCTTACTGGAATTCCAGTCCAAGCATGATGAGAAGTGATGTCAGGGAGAGACCAAGAAGCCGGGGGCATAAGCACAGCCCTCCCAAGGAGGCCCATCCAGTCCAGCCGCCTCTTTCAGGCAGTGGCCCACCAGGTGCTGTTGGATTGCCCACAGGCAAGAGGGGAGGGGAGGGGAGCCCCCCCCCGCTCTCGCTGTTCCTCCCCTGCAACTGAGATTCAGGGGCATCGTGCCTTTGAGGCTGGAGGTGGCCTGACATTGACAAACTAGTAGCCATATCCTCCATGGATTTGTCCAGGCCCCTTTGAGACAGATTGCCAACTGGCCAGTAAACAGCCTGGCCGGGCTCTTCTGCCTTTCGCCGCTGTTTGTGCCCCAATCCAAATGTTCTGTCTCAAGTTGCTGCCTCCTCCGGCTGGGGAGAAAAAGAAAAGCAAGCCTTGCGGCAGGGAGGGACCCAGGAACCACCCCCAATGCCCCCACCTCCAATGCGGCCTGAGAACCCCGTCCAGGTTTTGTTTCAAAGCTCGGCGTGCCTTTGGTGTGTGCCGCCAGCACTGCTGCGGAAGACAGGAGCCGGCCCGGGCCTCCCTGCAGAGAAACCGGCCTCCTTCCCTCGGCAGGCCCGCGCCTGGCTTTTCGTAGGCAACGCCAACTCCCGGATTTCCTGCATCCCTCTTTGTGCCCCCGTCCCATCACTGGCCTTTGCTGACTGGGCTGATGCCTCTGCTTGCTGGAGTCGATGCCTCCCCGCCACCCCAGTGTTCAGCTCTGTTCCCGTCGAGGCAAGCTATCTCGGCCGGGCCGGTCAGTCCGTGGAATGCGGCCGGAGCTTTGGCTGGCGAGAAGACCGCAGGCCCCCTCCACCGGCTGCCAATGCTGCCCCACCCCGGCGGAGCAGGCCAGGACGTGCCTCAACTTGCGCGTTGCCAGGGCCCCGGCGCAGAATCCCTCCTCCTGCCCCCCACCCCGCCCCCGTCTCCACAAACATGTCCTCATTGTGTTGCTGCCGCCTTCTGACCTGAGCAAGGGCAATGCATCTGCTTCTGCCCAGCGGAGGCCTTTTGCTGGCCCAGGGTGGCTCTTTGGACTCTTCCTGGACAGCGAGGGGCCTCGCAAACATGTCCGCCGTGTGTCTTTGCCCCCAGGACCATGGAGGCGGGCTGAGGTCACTTTGGTGTGGGTAAAAGGCTCTCTGCGCATGCTCAGGGCATCTTCATTCTTTGTTATAGAAGATGACGCTGCCTTCTGCCAAGTTAGATCTGTCTGCACTGACTGGCAGCAACTCTCCAGGGTTTCAGAGAAGGGTCTCTCCCAGCCCTACCTGGAGATGCTGCCAGGGACTGAACTGGGGGCCTCTTGCAGGCAAAGCAGATGCTTCGCCACTGAGCTGTGGCCCCATGCAGCACTGGAAGCCCAGTCCCCACTGGCATGCAACCAGGAAGGTAACTGACATAGAAATGGACAAAACTTCATTCACAGGTAGCTGCCTCCTACTGAGTCAGACCCTTGGGCCAGCTAGCTCAGGTTGTCTGCTCTGACTGGTTGCAAATCTCCGGGGTTGCCGGCTCAGGGATGTTTCCCAGCCCTCCTTGGAGACGCTGCCCCCAGAGGCTGAACCTGGGACCTCCTGCATGCCTAGCAGATGCTCTGCCACTGAGCTATGGCCCTTCCCCTCATTTATGGGGGGCTCCCCAGGGTCCATCCTGGAATGTCACCCTTAGTTTATGGGTTTAGCTCTTGAGTGCCACAGTCAAGGGGACACGCCAGACCTCAGGAACTGCTGCGTGTGGAACTGTAGACCTCATGACCCTTTCATGTTCAGGCATGCTCACTTGCCTACAGGCGCACCAGAGACAGGCTGCGTCCACTCCCCTTCTTGGAGGCTGTACTGAACACCCCTGGGGTTCCCATTCCAAATCATCTTTATTACGGTCTTAGACCAGCACCCTGGGGAGAAATGGTGTGGAGAGAGGGGAATGTTTCTCTCTCACACGTCACACTTGAACCAGGCGTCATCCCACGAAATTGATTGCCAAGAAATCTAGGTCCTACAAACGGAAGGACTTTTTCACACAGCACATCATCAGCTTGTGGAATTCTCTGCCACAAGATGTGGTGCTGGCTACTAGTTTGGAAGGCTTGAAGAGGGGTTTGCATAACTTCATGGAGGAGAGGTCTATCAACGGCTATGAGTCTGGTGGCTATAGGTCACCTCCAGCCTCCAAGGCAGGATGCAGGGGAGCAACAGCAGGAGAGAGGGCATGCCCTCGCCTCTTGCCTGTGGGCTTCTCGGAGGCATCTGGTGGGCCACTGTGTGAAACAGGAGGCTGGACTAGATGGGCTTCCTGGGGCCTGATCCAGCAGGACTGTCCTTGTGTTGCTCTCTAGTCTAGGCTTTGGAATCACCAGCCCCGAGCAGCCAAGGGATATCTTGGCCAGCATTCAGTGTGGTGGGTTTTTGCCTTCTTCCGGCCACTGCAAAGGACCTCAGGCCTGGCCCCGATTTCCTTGCCCCACACCTGAGCTACAGAAACTCCTACAGCTTAGGGGCAGGCATCCCCGGCTCCCTCCTTTCCTTGCTGCTGAGCTGCTGTGACCTGCTCCATTTTGCATCATTTGCTGCAGCACAGAAGTATTTGTGCTCCTCTTCTCCTGGCTGGCGGAGAGAGTAATGTTTAATGGCAATCTGAACCCCCAGGCGTCTATGCTAGCGCTAAACTCACGTGGGGAATCCCTGATGCAAGAGAGACTTTCTCTCCCCAGAGAATCAGGTCAGCGAGCCTCCGCTTTGGCTTTCTCTCTTGCTCTCTGAAGGGCCCGCTTGCTGGATTTGCTCTGCCCCAAGGCCAAAATGACCTGCTCCCCAACCCTCATAGGGACTGACAGCAACCATTCCGTAGGCTCCCGATGATTCCTCACTGGCCCCGAAGAGGGGGATGGGGAGGGCTGGCCACAAAATTGCTCTCTGCACTCACACAGCCCACGAGGAAAGCGCAGCCAAGATTTATAATTCTGCGCTTGGCCATATCAGGCTCCGGTGCATTTGAAAGCACAGGATATAACATCTGCCATCAGCAGGAGCCTGCGAGCAATTTCAGAACATTCATTTAACGTTCTTATTTGTGGCGTGTTGCATTATTTATTGAGAGCCACGTTGCATCTCTGCGAGAAGAGCAGGGTGAGGATGCTCTAAATCAGCCTCCCCACTGCCCTGCTTTAAAGCCAGAAAGTAGATTGCTGGGCCAGGTGACATTTCACCCACCTAGGAGGAACTTTTCTCTGGTGTTTTCCCTACACGTGGAAAAGTGACAGGGGTGTTTGTGGTCATTCTACCTGGCAAAAAGGCTGGGGAAGAAAAGCACCTGCAGCCCAAAGTGATCCTCAGCTTAAATTTGCAGTCCACCCACCCCAGGGTGACTTCTATTATATCTTGATCTTCCTGCCAAAGCATATGATGTCCTGCAAGGTGTTCGTCCAAGCTGCTACGCTCTAGCAAATAGTCTCTTAATGTGGCAAGGAGCTTGGGTTTGATTCATGTTGTTCTCTCTATCTTATTGTGCCTTGCAGCTCACGTCTTGCAAGGCTAATCTTCATGATCCAAGGCTGCAATCCTAAACACATTAACTAGGAGGTCAGTCATTGATCTAAGCAGCATTCTTAGTAAACCTATTGATGGTTCCATTTTTAAACCACTTTTCATAAGGCATCCAAAGGTGGTTTACAAAGGGTTAAAATACAATAAAACTCCATAAAAATCACACGTAAAACCTTAAAATCAGTTAAGCAGTAAAAACCAGAAAACAGCAGAAAACAACCACCATAAAAAGACAAACAGAAGCAGGAGGGCTGAGAGATCCGGCAGTCCCTAAGGAGGAAAAGCCTGAACAAATAAAAAGGTATTTCGTTGATTTTCAAAAGCAGCCACAGATGCCGAAAAGTGTACACTCACTGGGAGAGCATTCCAGACCTGGGGGCAACAACAGAGAAGTTGTTATTTAGGGGATTGTGTTGTTTAAATGTGTGTTTCTTAACTCATTAAGGAACTTGAGTTTGTTTGATTTATATATGTTATGCACATCTGCCCCATTCAATTATATCTAGCAGCTCATGTCTTGCAAGACCTATTTTAGTTTGCTTGCAGAAAGCCGTCTGTGGAAGAGCTATGCACTAAGGTAGATCCACTTGTAAACACTTGGGTTTGCACTGTCCAGCAGCTCAGGTCTTGCAAAGATTTTTGCAACTTGCTTCTGGAGGAGCTACCTTGCCATTCGCCGTGTTTTGATCGAGCAAGCTCAGCTCTATGAAAGTGTCTGTAGATTATAACAGATTTTTTAAAATAAGGAAATGCCCCAGTGAAGGTTGAAAATGGCCCTGAACAGTGCAGGCCATGAAAGCAAAGACAAGAATCCCAAGCTGCTACTAGGCCTTCTCCTGTCAAAAACATCCCTGCAGCAGTCAGTTTTCATCGTCCTTCAATCACGTCTGTCAACTGCGATCTGGTTGATAGATTTTCTGACAGTCTCCTTGATCCTTCGACCTCCTCTGCGTGTGTGACTGATTCCCCGACAACTCATCAGATAAGTACATTGTGCCCTGATGCTGTTTAATTGAGCGGCTGATTGCTTTCCATCACCACGGTTCCTTAGGAGGCAGGGCTGCGTGCTTGCCCTTCCGCGGGTGGAAGATTCGGGGATGTGCCCTGCAGTTCTGATTCTTCAGATTCCTAGTTTTGGTCTGTCTTTGCTTCAAATGAGCGTGTTCCTAGTACCTGTGCGGAGAGAGAGAGTTTGGACTTTTAGACTGGGGGCTTGGCTTTATGAGATGGGCTTTTTAAAAAAAGGATTGAACGAGGTCACGAAGGAGGTTAGGTCTATTGAAAACTATCAGTCATGATGGTTAAGTGGAACCTCTGTCTCCAGGAGCAGTCTACCTCTGAGCACCCACCCCTGAGAACAGACCACAAGAGAGGGCTGTTGCCTGGCTTGTGGACTATCTAGTTGTCCACTGTTGGAAACAGGATGCTGGTTTGCCAGCCAGACTGGCCGGTGGCCATATGCAGCCATCCTTCTGTTCTTCCCGGACTCCCAAGATGCAGATCTGTCAATAGTTGCAGAACAAAGGGTTGTGTTGCTGCAGCAGGGTGCGAGGGTTTCTATTTCATTTCCCCCACCCTGCCCCCAGAATGACAAAATTCAATATTAGGCTGGGGGTTGGGGGGACCTGAACTCAATGTAGACACACGTGTGAGTGTATGAATTGTTGGATTTTAGAGCAGGAAGGGACCTGGCAGGTCTTCTAGACCACCCGCTGCTCAGAGCAGGAGTGTGTGTGTGTGTGTGTGTAGACTATTTACATATAGTGTGTGCATGTAGGGGGTTAGACTAGAGCGCCTCAAGGGCCCCGCCAACTTGAGTATTTTCTGTATTTCTATAGGGACTGGCATTTTTGAACCTGGGGGCTCACATATATCCTATCTGGCTTTTTCTCATTCCATTTCCTACATTAAACCCCTTTGTGAACCATCATCATCAACCCATCAACCCATCAATCATCACAAGCATCATCATCATCATCATCTCTGGTTTTATTAGCCCATGGACCCGGGACGCTGCCGTCCTCCCCCTCCCTGGCAGAGGCCTTCCCTGTTGGACGCCTGCCTGCTTGCGCCTGCCCTGCCTCCTCTCTCAAAGACACAAGGGCCCCGCAGCTCGGCTGGCCCCTTCCCCCCCCACACACACACCTCGCGCGGCCCCTTTAAGGGCTCTCGTGGCGGGGGGGGCCGCTGGGGGCGCTGCGGAGCTGCTGCCGCTGGAACCTTCCTGCCCGCCGGAGCGCGGAGCAGGTGCCGCCGCCGCCGGCCGCAGCCGCTCATCGCGGGAGCCGCTCGCCCCGGCTGCTGCAGGCGCTGCTGCGCGGAGAGGTGAGGGGGGGGGCCCTGGCAAGCGGTGGGGGGAGAGGGGGGCAGCAGGATCCGGTGCCAGGGAGGAGGAGGAGGGAGGGAGGGGGCATTGCCCCAGCGGCGGGCGCCTTGCAGGGCACCATGGCCCCCTTTCTGCGGGGGACCCCCCTCCCGCCCGGGGATTTGCAACATCGCCCCCCCCCGGCTCCAAAACGCACCCAAGCCTCCTTGCGCCTGCCCCCCCCCAATCCCTGCATCTGGCAGCTGGCATCTCTGGGCAAGGGACGCGCCTGGCAGCACCCGGGCTGGGGTGGGGGGGAGAAGGAATTGGGGGGGGGGGATCGGTGAGCTCTTCTTCCGGCCTGGGTGTAGTTCATCACTCTCCCCCCCCCCACCGCTCTTCCCGAGCTCCTGGGGTGGCGACGGAGAGAGTGCCCATTTGGAGAGGTTCTCCTGGCAATGACGTAGCATGGTGGTGAGATGGACGGACCCCCAACCTCCCCCCCCCAAATATTTTGTAGTCTTCCAGATCCAGTGTCTTCACACACACACACACACACCAGCACCTCCCCTTACAGAAGGGGCATCCTCTGCCCGACCACCCCCTGTCCCCCCCCCCCGCCCAGCCATGCCTTCAGTTTCTAATCTTGCTCAGATGGATAGAAAATTTGGGGGGTGTGTGGAGAAGAAGAATGTGTCTCTTACAAGGATGCGGGGTGTGTGTGTGTGTGGGGGGGTCCACTCCCTGGCATGGCCTCCTGTGCTCTTCGCCTTCTGCCCACCGCTTTGCAAAGAGATTGCCAGTGTGTCCCCCCCCCCGCCGGAAATGGATCTCCCTTAACCCCCAGGTGGTGGGTTCGGAGAGGTGCCAGCCTTTCACTCCAGCAAGATCCCCAACCCAGAAAGCAGAACAGACCGCTCTGGAATGCCAGGGTGCTCCCTGGAGCCACGAATGGCATGCCACACATGGGGGCCTCTGAACATGTCAAGAGTGCGTTTTCGTACCCAGATGGCAGCCTGGTTCCCTCCATCTGGAAACAAGGAGCAGGGTGTGCCTGGGTGAAATGGGAAGGCCCGGAATCTCTCTCTGGCAATCAGCAAGCGGGCAAATTCGCCCTGGCCGGCCCACACAAGGCTGGTGGTTCCCAGAGGGCTCTCGGATCCCGTTTTATTAAGATCGTTTCTGGCTTTGTCCCCTTGATGGTCTGTTTTTCTGCCTCAAAATGAAATTATTTGATAACTCCCAGTGCTTGTTTCCCAAAGCTAACAGAGCAGGGTTCCAACCCGCCTCGGATGCCATCCCAATGAAATCTCCACCGTGAGAGCATGTGGGGTTGAAGAGAAATGCACTTTGCACATGCTCTGTTCCTGGCACGGCCTGGGAGCAGAGACAGTGTCGGGGGCTTGAGCGAAGCCCCCAGGCCAGGATCTGTGTCGGCTTCGTCCAGAGGTGCATGTTGGTTCCTCTGATGGGGGTGCCACTCGGTCTGTGATATTGATCAGGCTGTGATATTGATCAGGACCAGTTTGCCTGGCCCGACAGAAGTGGAAGTCTGGATGGCAGGGAAAAGGCGTGGCTGGTTTTCAGTCCAATGGGCAAATTCAGTCACTGGTGTGGCACGGTGAGATTGTGAGCTGGAAAGCCCTGGGTGCGAATCTCGCCCCTCTGCCTAGGCGGCCTGATGTGATCCACCCTCTTCCTATCGGCCTCCACTCCCCCTTCCGTCACCTGGGGATAATCGTATTGCCCCACCCATAGCGGGGTTGAGAAAATGGTGGGGAGCCCATTGGGTGTAGAACGGCGATCCTTTTCATCAAGGAGGCCTCCCGTGGCTGATGCTCAACAGGTTTTGCATTTCACGACATGGAAGTGTTGTGTGCGGGAGAGAGGAGGCTGCCCCTGGTGGATTTCTGCCTGCCACATCAATGCTGCAGAGTCTGTAGCTGGAAGGGGAAAGGAGAGGTGAGAATGATCCCGAGGTGGGGTGGTGGTCTTGCTTGCCATGTTGGCAAAGAGCTGTTTGCCTTCCACATAGGCGTGTGGGGTACATCTGGGCCCACCTGAGTGCTCTTTTGGAGAAAAATCCAAAGTTCGAAAGGTTTGCAAATAAGTAAAAGGAGCAGGGGCACACAGCAGACCGGACATTTTGCATGCAAAATGCTGGATCTCTAGAATACCTAGTTACATAGGAACAGAGGAAGCTGCCATATGCTGAGTCAGACCCTTGGTCCATCTAGCTCAGTATTGTCTGCACAGACTGGCAGCAGCTTCTCCAAGGTTGCAGGCAGGAGTCTCTCTCAACCCTGTCTTGGAGATGCTGCCAGGGAGGGGACTTGAAAGCTCACACTTCCAGTCTCCCATTAATATGCAACCGAGGCGGACCCTGCTTAGCTAAGGGGACAAGTCATGCTTGCAACCACAAGACCAGCTCTCCTCTCCTCTCTCTCAAAGGGTCTTCAGTAACAACAGAGCTGGGGAAGGCTTTGGGGAGTTGCTGCCAGTCAGAGTAGACAAAATTGGGCTAGGGGGACTAATGGTCTGACTCGGGATACGGCAGTTCATACCCATTTGAGTGAAATTTGCCAGTGCTAGCTAGTGTGGCTTTTCATAAAAGGATTTCTGGATCAATGCATAGAAGATAAGACAACTGATGGTTATGGGGCATGATCGAACCTGTATCTTCAGATGCAGTCTATCTTGGAACACCGGGTGCGGAGTGCAGCTTTTTCAGCCCTGTTTGGGATCGCTCTTGGACAGCTAGAGCGGCCTCTGGGTCCATTGCAGCCAGGTAGTTCTGCTCTTACTTGGTGTCATTCAGTGGGCGTTTCTGTGTCTGTGTGTTTACACGTGGGACGTTCCTTGGAGGTCCTGATTCACTGTTTGTGCACTTGCACATGCGAATCTCCTTAATGCAGGCTAGAAAAGTGAAGGGAGTCATTTTAAAGTCACGTGTCCTGCCCCTTCCTTAATGACACAAGAGTCGTAAAACCGTATCCAAAGGCCTTTATCTGGTCATCGATTCTGGCTGTACAGTTTGGCTTGTGCAGAGAAGTGCTTGCTTTCAGGAAAAAGAGCCGATTTCCCCGTCTGTGCAGCTCCCGAGGAGGAAAGACCTCGGTTGGAAGGGGGGACGGGACATTTCTGACTAATGCCAGGCTAGCTCTGTCTTCCTCCACACATCCTGCTTTCTGACTAACTTAAGAGGAATATCTCTTGAGCCAGCAATTTCGTCTTCCTGTTGATTTGCCTAATTAAGATTCCTTGTTGATTGCTGCATCATCCCAGCTGCTTCCAGATCTGGCGATAGTATGATCTGCCAAAGAGAATCTGCTCTGCCTGAGACCGATCTGGCTGCGTTGCGTTTCTGTAGGAAACATGAGGACTAGAATCATGTCATGGCCTCACGGTTAAGATGATTTCAAGCATGCCTTTTGGGGAGAGCCATCCGGCAAAACTGGCTTTGTGGCGCTAAACGTTTTGTTGTGTTTCCGATGCAGGGTGGGGTGAATTTTCTGAGGAAATTTTGCCTTCAGTGCTTTTGAAATTCTTGTTTAATTGATCTGGAGATGCATCTGCCACTGTGGGTAAAGCCTGCAAGGCAGCTGACGGGATATTGTGAAGACATCCAAAATGGCTATAAAATCTATCATTAAAATGGTCAAAGCACTAATGTGGTAAAGGATGCTGTAAGAGCAGACAGCAAAGTAGATTACTTTTCAGATAAAAGCCACCTGTAGCTGCCCCTTACCTGAAAGAGTCTGCAGAGGTTTTAAAGACCGCTTTCATGATTTTCTTAAAAATCAGAGACTGGCCCGGCCCATTCCTTGTGGAAGGGAGTTCCTCAGGCACGGTGCCAGTTCTGGCAAGGCCCCGGTTAGCTTCCCTACCAATCTAACTTCAGATAAAGAGGGCACCCTGAACAAAGGGACTAGATTGTGTGCGTGGACTCTTTGTGCGTGGCAGACATAGTTTTAAGAGAGTGGTTTGAGATAAACACATATAGGCTGTGGGAAAGGAGGCTTATTTCACCCTGCCGTTGCCACTGGTCAAACAGGTTCAGCAGGCTTTTGAAACGATGCCAAAACCTACCGTACCTGTTGACCTGAGGCGGAAAACGGGACGAGCATCCATGCCAGAAGCAATGAAACTGCCTTGAAACTGGCATAAGCCCTCGTGAAAAAACAAGGCGCGCTCTCTCTCTCTCGTCTCTTTATGTGTATGGGGGCCGCTGGGATTGCATAGCGAGAGTCTTTGTGGAGGGGTGGTGTGTTGTGTGGGCGTGCAACAGCCTTGAGAGACAGTGCGATGCCCACGGCTTCTCTCCGCTGCAGCTGAGCGGCGGCTCCTTTCTCTTTCTCTTGCTCATGCTGCGTAAGCGGCCGCCCGTAGAGCAACGTTGGCTCCCCGGTACCCAGGCCTGGTTTCCCAGCAATCTGCAGGTTTAATTCTGGGCCTCTTCTTTGCCGAGGGAGATTGCTTGGCGTCTCCAAACGCCTCGGGAGGGATAGGAGAAGTTTGGGAAATGGGAAAGGAATTTCCCTGGGCTTTCAAGCCGGCCTGAGTTTTCACCCGTTGTGTGTGACGACACACACATGTGAGGATTTCCCAGCTGGATCTGACCAAAGGCTTATGATCGGGGTGTGTGTGTGTGGGGGGGGTCACACTTGGCCCTCCAGAATGCCCATCATTCCCTGCCACCAACAGCTGGGGGGCCAAGTTTTCCCACCCCTGGACCGAGTCCCTGTTCCCAGCCCTCCCCAGTTATACGTCCTCGGCATCTGGTATTCAGAGATATCCTATCCCTGGACATGGAGGCTCTCTTTATCATGGCTAACCACCACCGAACCCTAAGAACATAAAAGGTGCGGTGGGTCAGACCCAGAGTTCGGCATCTTGCTTCACACGCTGGCCAACTGGATGCCTCCAGGGCTCCTGCGTGGAAACGCTGCAGATTTCTTACCCGTGTGGGGAGCACGAAGGGAGGGGGTCTCTCTGTGGCAGAGGTTCCCCTCCTCCTCCTCCTCCTCCTCCTTCTCCTCCCACACATCTCAGATTCGCCCAAATTGGGGTTTGGTGTCGACTCGCCATGGGGACGTGGGAAGCTCAAGCTGCCTTCTCCAGAGTCAGACCCTTGGTCTGTCCAGCTCAGGATTTCCTGCTCGGACTGGCAGCAGAGTCTGCAGGGCCTTGAGTTCCTCTAGAACGTCAAAAAAGGCAAGAGAGAGAGAGAGAGAGAGAGAACCATGGCAACCGTTCACTCCGCGTGAGGTCCCCCGTTTTATCTCTGCATCCGCTCCCTGGTGAACGCCCAGCAGTGCCAACTAACTCTTTCCAGCATTTGTGATGTCCCCTCACCCACCTTACTGCAACACACACACACACACACACACACACACACACACACACACACACACACACACACACACTGCTTGCTCCTTCTGTGCCCCTTTTAAAGACCAGCCTGGTCTCCAGAGCCAGCTTTTCACAACATCGTGACTAAGCAGGATCACCTGCTGAGGTGAGCAGGTCAAGCTGCCCCTAAAAGCACAGGGCCTGGTAAAGAAGAAAGTTGGCCGTCTGGGCCAGGGTAACTGCTTGCTACAAGGCCCCAGTGCTATAGACTTGTGGCTGCCACATCCACCACCACCAGTAGAGGGGGATATAGGTATCTGTTAGGTAATATGGGTAGTTATATAGGTAACTTATCCTGGGGGCAAATGCTTGGTGTGGCTGAGTTTTTGAACTAAAGAGGAGTTGGTATGTTCTCTGTCCAGCCTACAACGTCTTTTTCTTTAATCTCAGATTTCCTGGATGCCATTAGACAAAGAAGGGCACTTCTCACATGCTCAGAGGAGAAGCCTTTGGCTGGTGTGGCTGTGGATGATGGGGGATGTAGTCCAACAATCTCTGGGGACCTAAGGTTGGGAATCCTTTTGTAAATGAATACAATATAAGAGGATACCTTCCCACCCTAAACCACGATACAATCATTAGGATTTCTCTCCCACTGCATTCTGCATGTCATTTTGTTATTATTTTATTATATTCTGCGAAAGCGTCTGTCCCCTTTTGCTTTTACTAGGGAGCCCAAAGTGGCTACCAGCATGGAGGTCCAAATGACCCGAGGAATGGCACGGCGTTACTTTCCTTTTACAGGGGGAAACAGCCACAGCTCTTTGTCCTGACAACCCAGGTGCTACCTGTAAACTCGTAGAACCTACTTAATTAACCGCACACACCTGGGTGCATTTACACAGAAGTAGGCCCCCTTGTGCTCATTGGGACTGACTCTCTCCAGTGCATACCATTGAAGCTTGGGCTCGCTCACTTTCTGCAGGGTGCGGGTTGCAGATTGTGGAGCTTCTGATCTGGCCTGACCTCTGACTGCCCCCAGACCAGGTGGGTAGAATTGCATTGCTAAAAGCCCACACCGAGTTCCCCCTGAGAGTTGCACAAGATCCCCGACAACCCTATATCAGGGGTGCACAACTCAAGTGACCCAGTGGGGTAAAACCAACCGCGACTTGGTGTGCGGGGGCCAAGGTCAAATTTTAAACCAAATAAATAAATAGATAAATAACATCTAATAGCTGAATAATTTAAAATAATAATTTTGATTTTGTTTATTAATTTAATTGAATTTATTTTTTTTTATAGCTAGGGGTGGGCGGGCGGGTGTTTGCCTTCCCTCCCTGGCGGTCCCAATCCCCTTGTGCCACAGGTTGCATGGCTGTAAGCTGGCCCTGGCGAGCTGGCTGGAAATAGACCAAGAAAGTGCATTGCACGTTGCCATACATGTAGCCTGGCTTCAGCTCGGTGTAGTGCATGAATTGGCCGCAGGAGGGCACCCTCCCAACTGGATTTAAAAAGGCCACTGACCATGATCTCCTCCGGTCTTCTTCTTTTTCAGTCCCACACAGAGATGATCTGAGGAGGAGCCGGAGACTGCAGAGAGCTGCTTTTAAAATGACCCGAACGGATCCTCCTGATATCCTGGTGTCTACGGTGTATCAGGACATCCAAGTGGTCCCCTCCCGCTCCGCTTTCTGCCAGCCCGCGAGGAAATGTGACAGCTCCATGTCTTCAGCCCTGGAGAACCGTCCCCCCCAGCACTTCAACAAGCGGCACTGCCGCAGCTTTGACTTCCTGGAGTCCCTCGACGAGCCGCCCCCTGTCCCTCCCGCCATGGAGCGGCCCTCCCGGCGGCCACCGACCCCAGAACCATCCTCGGCTCCCGTGAGCAGAAAGGCGTCCATCAGGGCAGCCGCACCGGAGGCCCACGGGGGCAGGTCCTACACCCGCGGGAGAGAGGTCCCGAAGGAGCCGGCCCCTCGTGCAGAGCCCAAGAGGCGGGCGAGGTCCAAGAGCGCCCCTCGGGTCAAATCCACCTTCACCCCGGTGGCCATCCCCATGGCCTCTTGCTCGCCCCCCGCGCCAGCCAGAAGGGGGCGGGAAGTCCAGCGGGCGGGCCGTGAGCCTGAGCGGCCCGAGCTGTCCCCGCGCCGGGAGGGCGGCTACGCCTCCATGAAGGCCCTGGTGAACGAGGTGCACCCCATCAAGCTGCAGCCTCAGCGCAGCAGCAGCAGCCGGATCTCGCCCCTCTGCGTCACCGGTGCCAACTGCTACGAGGAGGCCCCAGCCATGCAGCCCCCTCCGCCCAGCATCCACGTCCGGCGCCGGATGGACATCAAGCCAGACGAGGCCACAGTGATGCATGCCGCCCGGAGCGCCAAGGCCCCCCATGCCCCCAGTGAGGCCCCACTGCCCTGGCCTAGGCAGCCTGGTGCCACCCACAGCTTGACAGTGCCCAGCAGCCGGCAAGTGTCCATGTCCCGGACCCCCACGCCCAGTGACACCTACAGTGGGGAACACCGAGTCCTTGCACCATACCCCACTGAACTCTACGATGGCGCTCCGGCCTTGCCGGAAAGCGGCTGCATCCCTTTCTCTCCCTATGTGCCAACCAAATTTTTCTACACCGAAGAGCCAGTTGGCTACCCGATGAAAAGCTCCGGGTACGAGGGGTATCCTCCTCCTTATGGAGGGCACGTCCTTCCTCCCCAGCCCTTCTATGCTGAAGAGCCTCCCCCCAGCAGCTTCCACCCAGTCCCAGGCAGAACGTTTTTTGTGGAGGAGAACCGGACTTATCCCATCCAAGAGGCTCCTGCCAGGACTTACTATGGGGACAACTCTCGCTTTTACACCCCCAGGATACCTTCTGTGAAAGCCGTTTACCCGGAAGACCCGCGGGCATACCCTGCCTTGAGGTCCAACCCCCGAGTCTTCTATGCTGAGGATTATGGGAAGTATCATGAGCGGGAAGCCATGTCTCGGACCTACCCACATCCCCGCACTGCTCCTCCGGTGCAGTTTAACGACTGGTATTGTCCCGACAGGGGGGCACTGCCCTACCAAACATGGCAGATGTCCCGCTTCCCCTCTCACCAGCCAGCCCCCCGAGCCATGCTCTCTTCCTGGCACGCCAGCTACAGCGTCAGCCCACCCCGTCTTGGCACAGACACACGGCATTACTCCAAATCCTGGGACAATATCCTGACCTCCCACATGCGTCGGGAAGACCCTCTTCTGCGTGGGCGCAGCTATGAGAACCTGCTGTCCCGAGATCCACACCGTGCCTTATCCCCCGATGACCGGCGCCAGCCAGTGGTGGTCAACCTCTCCAGCTCACCCAAGCGCTACGCTGCCCTTTCGCTCTCGGAGAACTCCCTCATCGAGAAGATGCATGCCGATAGCGGGCGCCACGGCTGGTTCGTTACCCCGGAAATCACCATCACGGACAACGATATCCGAGCCAATGGCTTCTGCAAGAACGAGAGGCGCTCGGCCAGCTGGGACGTCTTGGATTCAGGTGACACCCGGGACCAGGGCTGTGTACCAGCCCGGCCCTACATCCCGGATCCCAGCACCAAAGAGAGTGCTGCCCGCCAGCGCAGCCTGGAGCAGTTGGACGAGCTCATCACGGACCTGGTCATTGACTACAAGCCTCCCTCGGTGTGTCCTTCCAGCGAGGTCAGCAACTTGGCAGACCAGCTCCGGCGCTTGATCAGCGAAGGCATGGCCCTGCCTGCCAAAAAGGCAGATGTCTGGAAATCGCTGGAGCCTCGTCCCACCAAGGAGCAGCCTGGGCCCAGCGCCTTCCACGCCGACCTTCGGAAGGATCAAGGCAGGCGCCCGGCCGAGGTGGCTGTCTCCACCAGCACCTTTGAGAAGCCGCTGGACGACTGCTCGCCGGACCTCAGTGCCGACGAGGACGATGTCATGATGTGCTCCAATGCCAAGTGTCGGCGGACGGAGACCATGTTCAATGCCTGCCTCTACTTCAAGTCTTGCCACAGCTGCTATACCTACTACTGCTCGCGGAACTGCCGGCGGGAGGATTGGGACACCCACAAGGAGAACTGCATCTACGGCCGTATCGGCAGCACCTGCCGTCATGTGCTGCAGTTCTGCCGAGAGAGTGGGGAGGTGCACAAGGCCTTCTCGCGCATCGCCAAAGTGGGCTTCCTGTCCCGGGGACGGGGGGTGCTTTTCCTGGGCTTTCCGAATTCCGGCTCGGCGGACAACTTCCTGCAGTTTGGCCTGGAGAGCTTGCTGATGTCGCCCACGTATCTATCGCTGCGGGAGCTGGAGGGCTACTCGGACAACCTCGGGGACTACGCCCGGGAGCTGCGGGAGGCCGGCCAGCTTTACGACCCGGACGAATGTTTCCTCCTGAATGTAACGGTGGCGGTTGGGCAAAAAGTGCCCGAGAGGCCGTCCCCCAAAGTGCAGGTGCCGACAGTCAGGAAGTACGCCAAGGTGGCCTTAGCATCCTCCAGCCCTGAGAAGAAGATCTTGAAGAAAGATCCGGACATGGAGACGCTGATCCTGACGCCCCCTCCGGGCACAGCCGACATTGACAAGGAGGGCGAGGAAGGGCGCAAGGCCCGCGAGGTCTGCTTTATCAACATCCAGCGGGAGCTCCGCATCCGGGGCATCTTCCTGAGGCACGAGTTCCCCAAGATCTACGAGCAGCTCTGCGAGTTTGTGGAGAGCAACAAACGCTTCACCCCCACCACCATCTACCCCATTGACAAGAGGACTGGCAAGCAGTTCATGTGTATGATCATGGCGGCCTCTGAGCCACGCACCCTCGATTGGGTGGCGAGCCCCAACCTCCTGGATGACATCATGTGACCCCACTCCTGCCGCCACACACTTTCTCGCCCTCTCTCTCTCCCCCCCTCCCATGCAGGGCCTCTGCTTGACTGCCCTGCTCTTAGAAGTGTATTTTATTATCAGAGTACTAATGTGATTGGTATGTTCGTGTTTTTTCTACGAGTAACCCATGGCCAGGGAATGCGGCTGACCAAGGGATGGGGCAAATTTCTATGGGGAAAGATGGGGTCCAGGCCTGTGGTTCTATGCACTAGTTGCTTCAGGATACAGCTGAAATGAAATCCCGCACCCGTTCAGAATCCAGGTCTGGGTTTCTGCAGTGTTAAGCTAAGCTCGATATGACGTTTGGTCGATCGCTTGGATGCCGGTTAGGTATTTGCCAAATTCTATGCCTTAAGCCCTCTTCCCTACCCACACTCCACCCCACCCCACCGCAAAATCAAAAGTATCCATGCTAGGGAAAGCTGTTTTTTTTAAAAATAGACATTGGAGAAGAGAGGTTAGCATTTCTGTGACCCCAAATTGGGATTGTCCCCTTGAGATTTTGGCTGCAGCAATTTCATTTCCGCTTTATCCTCTATCTCTGCATGCAGGTCTGGTCTGGTGGGGAGTGCGGCTGACCGGGGTGGGAGGGGTCATTCTAACTATCTGGGCTTTGGTGTTACAACTCAAGGTCTTTGGGGCGGGCCATGGTCCTTCCCCTCTGCCGTGGGTCCTTCTGGCTGCTGGTCCCCCCTCTAACCACTAGACAACAGTGCTACCTCTCTAAGCAAGCAAGGTCAGAGATTAGGTTGGACGACTCGTACTCAGTTCCTGGGGCAACCCCAAACCCCTCAGATTGCTCCCTTCCAACAACCCCCAGCCAACCAAGCCCACCCAGCCTCTACGATGACGGCAAAACGTTCTAACTCGGCAGTGCGTTTGCATGGGTGGAAAACCAGGGCGTTGCTCTGGAAGCACAAGAAAGCCGCTTGCGGGTGGGGACCCTCTCCTCCAGTGCTGGATAACTGGGACAGATCTCCCCCAAGTTATCCACACTGCCCTTGGGGTCTGGGTGTGAGGGTGCACTCTCGTTTCTTGCACAAATTATTTTAGGGTCACCAGCCCTGCCCTGAGGCAAAGTGGCAAAGTTCGGAAGGGCAGCCAAGCAAGAGACAGGCCACACACACACACACACACACCCCTACACCACCCGCCATGCTCCCCATTTGGAATAAGCATCTCTTCATTTCACTGGAGTTTGTGCAGAGTTCATGAGTAGAAGCCGGGCCTTGGATGTTCTGCCTGGCACTATAAAATAACATGCGCTGCCTTTGCGGGGGTCACACCTGCCCTCTCAGACTCCGTCCTCGCAGTTGTTGACTAATGCCATCATTATTATTTCCCAAAGATGACATGCAAATAATGCCTATCTGTCACTGCCACATTCACAACTGAAGCAAAGAGACAGATTTCCTCTCTCCGTCCCTCCTCGTTTTTTACAGCGGAGCAGGGAAGGAGACCGTAACTCAGTGGTAATTCCTCTGCTTCGCAGGCAGACGGTCTCTGGCAGCATCTCCAGGTCGGGCCGGGAGAGAGACTCCTGCCTGAAACCTTGGGAGAGCTGCTGCCAGTCAGTGCTGAGCTAGATGGACCAAGGGTCTGACTCAGCATAAGGCAGCTTCCGATGTCCCCACAAGTGGTTATTCTAATTCATGTTAGCGCGGGGCCGTGAGGACGGAACTGGTGGCCTCAATTTGGATTAAATAGCTCTGGGTACCAGAATGCAATCTTGCACCTGGGGGGCCCTTGGGTACCACTTGCACATTGGTGATCTAGTTGTCACAGTTACAGGTGTTGCTTGCCTGATTAATTAATTGCACTGTTACCCCCCCCTCCCCTTCCTCCAAGGCACTCAGGCTGGTGATTCCTACCTGCGGTTAAGCGCAACACACCCGACCCCGTGTGTCCGTTTCCCGGTCTAGGGGGGAAAAGATTCTTTGCACAGCAGCACCAAACCTGGCGGTGTCTGGGCAACCAGGCAGACGGGACTTTCTTTCCTCTCCTCGGCCTTGCATCTGCTCCCCAGTCCTCTCTGCTTGTTGTGCTCTGAGCTGGGCTGGGAACCCGGTCCTGCCTGCCCTTTGGACCCGGGGAGGGAGCATGCTTTGCTGATACCCCCAGCGAAATCCAGGTCAGGAGCTGAGGGAAGAGGGATGCGGTTGCCATGGAGACGTGCACATCCTCCATCGGCTCATAGTGAGGAAAGATAGCTGGAGGTAGCTAAGTCAGGGGTCCTTTGAGAGCTGGTTAGGAGGAGGTGTTGACTCGGTTCCGAATCATGCCGCTGCTTTGAGTTCCTCACTCAGTGGCCCTCGGCAAGTGGCTGTCTCAATGCCACAACTCCCATCTATCAGGTGGAAAGGCTGCTGCTGGCCTGCCTTACAGGGTGGTTGTGGCAAGGCTTCCTTTGATGCAACTCTGCACAAGCACTTTGGAAAAACAGGGCTGGCCGTTGGTGGTGTTAAGCGATTGGCCCAAGGAATCCCTGGAGAGGCCTCTGTCAAGGATCCTAGAGTAGCTTCCTGCACTGAGTAGTGGGCTGGAATAGATGACCTCAGAGGTTCCTCCCCGCTCTTAACATTCCGTGATTCTAGGAAGCCGCTGCCTCCTCCAGGGCCATACATGCCTCTTGACACCAGGGGACACCGGAAATGCGATTCCTTTGCTAGCGTTTGGGGAGAGGGAAGGCGTGTGGGGGCTCCCAGCTTTCTCCAGTGGAGAGCCCTCTTTACCAAATATGCCGTGACCTCAGGTTGGGAGGAGGGGAGCTCCTTGTAGGGTTTGGTGGCTTCTCCTCCTAGGATGGGGCATTCTGCACCGTGTGAGGAGTGCCGGTGTCATGTCCTTTTCCAAATTGTACTGTGTTGGACTCAAATGAAAGAGTGCATGTGAAGGTTTTGCCCACAAGTTTGTGATGTGTGCATGGGGGAAATGGGGGGGGGCGGGTCTGTTTCTGGGGAGGGCATGTTTATGACTGCAGATGGATTAATTTGATGTGGTCCCTGCATCTCTGCTAGGGAGGAAGCCGTTTGCCCTGGTTTCTTCCCTCTGGAAGCTGTACGTGGTCACTCTCAAACCTGTGTGCCTACCAGGCATGGCGATTTTTTAAAATGTAAAGTTCCTGGAAGCCCAAACCAATGCCCACCCAATGAGGAGGCTGCCTTTCATCCCTGTATGAGTGCCTGCTCTGGCCAGCCCTCTCTTCTCCTAAATCATTTATTTCAGGAGAGAGTAACCTGTTACACCTCTGATCAGAGGCATGCAAAATATGCGGCCGTTTCTTACGATCAAAGGAGGCATACTTAAAACCATGACTCGTGCAGAGACAAGGGAGTGGGACTCCTCTGAGGACAGGTAATTCTTGCTGTCGCTCTAAAAGTGCATTGTTTTGGAGTGGAAAAGTGAGCTGGTGCTTCCCGGTTGAAATTCACTGAAAGAGTGCTTCTGGTATATCAGACCTTTGGGGAAACTTTAATGTCTCGTCACTACGTGCCAGATGCAGCAGGGACAGGAAGGATGTGTATGTGTTTGAGACTTGATTAGCTTGGGGATTTGGGGAAGGCGGGGTACTGGCTGCATGAGGGGTGTGCATGGATGGAGTTGTGTTTCACTGTAGCGAGATCGCCCTGGGAGGGGGCCACGCACAAAGGCTTGATGGCAGTACATTTTCAGGGAGGTGAGAGAAGGAACTGTTCCGCTGGTGTGTTCAGGATCTGGCTCATCCCCTGGGTGCTTGGGCAGCTCCGAGGTCACAAACACGGCACGTCAGCTCCCTTACTGCAGGGTTCGCTGGTTGTACGGGACAGGCTCCAGCCAGACACAGAAATGGCCAACGCCTCCGGAACTGATTCCGTAAGGACAGATCTTGGGTGTGTGTGCATGAGACCCCCCCCCCAGGAAACGGAGACTCTGCAAGCGTCACCGTGAGTAAAAGGAAAAGGTATAGGGCAGGGTTAGGGGACAACTTGGGCCCCCAGATGATGATGTGATTAGTCTTATTTTATTATTATTATTATCATCTAACCTATTTTTATACTGGGGGGTGGCAACAAAAACAATATGAACGAAACACAACCAAAAATGATTAGAAGATAAAAACCATTTTAAACCCAACATTAAAAACTAATCAAACCAATGTTGGACTACAACTCCCATTATCCCCAGCCACAACGGCCTTCCCAGATGGCCTGGGGAAGATGGGAGTTGTAGTCCAATGACATCTCGGGGTCCAAGCTGAGAACCTCTGGCGTCGGGACAATCACACTGACCAGAGGAAGAGACAGACATCTAGCAGGCTCTTGGAAGCAGTTGATGTTCAGCTAGGAAGGCTGTCCCGGGGTTTTCTGGGCCTCTGGGCCGTGCTTTTCCCAGCAGTGCCGCTTTGGGGGCCGCCTAGACCCCTCACCCCCCAGTCCTGGCTCCCAACACTGCCAAGTTATCCTGTGGATCAAGCCAAATGCTGGCTGGCAGGCTGCCATTTCTCCCCTCTTGCAAGGGCATTTCAAAGACATTTCGAGTCTTGTGGGGAGGACGGGGTTCACTCTGCAGCTGGGGACCCCCCAAAGGCTGACTCTGTTGCCTCACCTTGAATTTGGGTGCATTTTCCAAAGAGAGGGTTTTTTTTGCCTCCTTGGGCCAAGGAGTGGCTTTGCGTCGATGCCTTCCCAATGCCTGAGACCTTCTTTCCAACACACTTTAGCAAGGAAGGGCCTGCTGATGGGGGGAATGATTGCAGCCGATTTTTACAACCCAGGGACAGAGCAAAGAGCGGATCTGCCCAAAGGTGGGGTGCAGCTAGCAAGCTCTGGCCGGGTGTCAAAGGAACACGTCGTCTCCTGAAGTCTTGGCTTCCCCCCACCCTCCCCAGCCCCTAGAGAAGATTTCAGGGCACTGGGCCTGGGTTGCTTTCACGTCCTTCGGCATTGCCCTAAAGTATACCAGGGCCGTGCCATCAATGCGTGCCTGGCCGTGTCTCCTTGGGCTCCGTTTTGGCAGAGGCTCTCCTTGTGCACAGTGTTATCAGAAGGGCACCAGCCCCGGTGTCTGAATTCTGTAGGTACATGGCAACTATGCCCTCCTCGGCGCCTTGCAATCTGTTGCCTACTCCGCGGCTTCCCAGATGATGATGGACTGCAACTCCCAGTCACCCCCAGTCATGGGTGTCTGTGGATGCTGGGAGCTGTAGCCTTCACAGTGGACGATGGGAGTTGTAGTCCATCAACACCTGGGGACAGCCCTGGCCTACTGGATTGTGAGGAGACCTTCCTATCCCCACCTAGAAGGAAAATAGGAGGGTTTTTTTGCATCACCTAAAGGGGACTTTCCCGGGGGGGGGGGGGTTGGGGGGCCATGTATCTTACCTAAGATCTGAGTAATTTTTTATCTGGAGAGAATGAGTTCTCTTGGCTGCTGTACCATTCTTCATTTCGTTCTTCCAACTGACTGACCAGCTGCTGCCTGCTGCCCCTTTTCCCTGGGAGAATTTTGCTGATCCAGGAATGGTTTCTTTGATAAATGCATGTTCTATTTATTTCTGATTGTTTTCTTTTTAAAAAAAAAAAGGAGAAAAACCCCAGGAAAACAACAACAGCTGCATAATATTGAAGAGTTTCCACATCTCCTCTTATGCAGAGCAGAACTAAGTATGTATTTTATCACTTGGCATTGTTGAAGTCCTACTGGTTTCTCATGGCACAGTTTCTGAAGATATATACTTAAGATATATATACTTAAGATATATATATATATATATATATATATATATATATATATATATATATATATCCCCCCACACAGAAATATACATAAATCTATATATATAGATATATAAATGATAAATATTTCCTTTGAATAAATATAAAATATAACTTGAATGTACAGTTTCTTTTGTGTGTGTTTCCTTATTTGGAGGTGAGGGAATCTGAGGTATTTGAGGGGTGGTGGTGGTGGTTATTCTGGAATAACTACCACTATACTGGAATAGTATAGCTGGTGTTTTAAAATACACAGAAGTCACAAGTAGTCACGCTTGTCCATTAGCAAGAAATCCTGAGGAGGAGAATGTATTAGGAGCAGGGTAAAGTAACATTTTGAGTTTTCCAGACGTTTTCCTCCAGCTGCTGGATGTAAGAAAGGGAAGGATGGAGGGAAAGAAAGTGAAACTCCCCTATCACGCCCAGACACACACACAACCCATTTCACCTGACTGCCCACCATCCACCACTTACATTTTGCTGGAGAATATGCAGGCCCCTGCAAATGGACAGGTCTCCAGGAGGGGAGAAGAGCTGGTCTTGGGGCAGCAAGCATGAATTGCCCCCTTAGCTAAGCAGGGTCTGCCCAGGTTTGCATTTGAAGGGGAGACTAGTGTGAGCACTGTAAGAGATCCCCCTGAGCAGATGGGGCTGCTCTGGGAAAAGCTAGATGGGCCAGGGGTCCGGCTCTGGCTGCTCCTATGCTCCCATGCCAAATCGGATTGTTTCTGGATGCAGGAAGAGGCTGCCTAAACTCTAGGGTGCTCTGCACCCACTTGGGAGGCACTTTGGTTTCAGCCTGGTGGGTGGGGGTGATTGGTTTGGGGTAAAAGGGTGGCTGGGTGGGAGTGACAGCTCTGTTTGCCGGCCAGAAAGGCATTCCTTCCCCCTCCCACCTGCTGCAAGGGCGGGGTCATATTGTCCAGGGACTGTGACGCGATGCATCTTTCCTGGAGATGCATCCATCTTCTGCGGTCGCTGTTCTGGGGGGCGGGCAGCAGAAGCAGCAGCACTCTGACCAGGGAGAACGTGAGGATGGCGACCGAGGATGCAGGACTGTCCTGCGGAGGGAGCATCACTCCTGCGAAGCTGCGGGAGGAGGAGGAGGGGGTCTGTCTTCCCCTTGCCAGGGTGCTGCTGCTGCTGCAGAGGCAGGGAAGGACAGCAGTCCCGGCTTCCAGGCAGTCGTCGAGGAAAGAAAATTTGCACATGCTCAGAGACACGCTAATTTGTTTCAGGTCGCGGCAGAAGTATTCAGCACCTGCCCAGAGGCACTCCGGTCTCAGTCCTGTAGGCCAGAAAGTTGCATCTGCTTAGAGTCACTCCGATTCCAGTCCTGTAGGGAAGGAATTCGGCAGGTGCATCCAGGCAGAGAGGGGCACTCTGCCTGCATTCCTCGCTGCATCCTATAAACTAACACGAATATTCCCTCTATCTACCAACTATTTTTTGTCGGCTGATTGTCTCTCCCCTTTAAGAGCCCCTCTCCTTTAAGAACGCCCATCGTCCCGCCCACGATTGGCTACAGCTGTCCGGAGGTTGGGTGTTTTGACCTCTTCCTGAGGTCCTGCCCCATTCACGGCGATTGGGCGGCCTCTCCGCGAGGCGAACCTTGACTGGCGGAAGCCTTCCAGCCCACCCTTTGGGGTGCCCCGATTGGCCGGTTATCCCAGGCCGCGCCTCCGCCTGGGTCGCCATTGGGCTGAGGGAGGGTTCGGCAAGGGCTCGGCCTCCTTGGCAGGCTCCTATTGGCTAGAATGCGTGGGCGGGCCTCTCTCGCCGGTGCTGATTGGCCCGCTAGGCCGAGCGGGGCGGGGCTTGCCCCGGGCGCGCGCAGCTCTTTTCGGCGGCGGCCTCCTTTTCTCTTCCATCTCCTGCTGCAGGTGGCGGTTGCGATGGCGGCAGCGGCGGGCGGCCTGGGCCGAGTCCCGGACGTGGACATCGATCCCGACGGCGTCTTCAAATACGTGTTGATCCACGTCACGCCCCAGGGCTCGGGGAAGGGCAAGGACGTCGTGCGTGGATACGCCTGGGCCGAGTACCACGGTGAGCTGGAGGGGCGGGGCGGGGCCAGGGGGCCCCCGCCCTTTGATTGGCCGGGGCGGGTCCTGGCTGCGGGAGGGGCGGGGCCATGGCTCCATTCAGGGATATGGAGGGGGCGTGGCGAGCCTGGGGGTGGGTGGGGCTTTCTCCTTGTGTGTGTCTCACACTCTCTCGTACACGCACAGTGAGTCGCGCGCACACACAGCGAGACGGAAGGAATGGTTGGTAGCCAGCATAACTTGTCCCCTTTTCTAAGCATGTCTGGATTAATTGCATTTTTTCCAGCGCCAGCAAGGGACTTCCGCCCGTACAGCTTCAGCCAGTAGGAACATACCAAGGAGGCATTAATTAATTATGGACATTTATTTACTTATTTATTTGTTATTAAAACTTTTATACAGCCCTTCCAAAAGGTTCAGGGCGGTTTACCTTAAAACACCATTAAAATCAGTTAATAATCAAAACAAACATTATAAAAACATAAAACAATGATTAACAATGAAAAACATCATAAAACAGCAATTAAATACTCAGAACAATTTTTTAAACGAGTTTTTAAAAGCTGAGAAAGCTTGGGCGAACAGATGGGTTTTCAGGTGTCCTTTAAAAACTGCCAGAGTTTTACATACTGGCCTTCCACAAAAAATTTCTCAAAAGAGTTTATGCAACAACACAAATGAAATAATGGTTTCCTGTCCCAAAGGGGCAGCATGGCGTCTCTTCCAGTGGATGTTGCTGGTGTTTCCTTTGTGCTTCTTTTTAAAAAGGGAAATCCCAGAAACGCCCATAAATAAAGTGATTATGCTGGGTTGAAGAGGGATAACTGCTTTGTTCCTGACAAATAGAAGGGAACTCCCTCTATCTTTAGCTGACTGTTGAGAGTCTCTCTCTGTGAGATCGTTTTTTGCTGTTTACATCTCACTGTGCTTGAGACAGAGCTGTGATAACGGGGCGGAGGCTGAATTTGAGCTAGTGCAAAATACGGCTACTTTCTTTGACAGCACTGAGCAGCTTTGATGTGCCTCCCTTTTCCCTCCAGCTGATATTTATGACAAGACAGCAGAGGAGCTGGAGAAGCAGGGCTTCCACTGTGAGTGCCTGGGTGGAGGCAGGATCTCCCACCAAAGCAGAGCAAAGAAGATCCACGTTTATGGCTACTCCGTGGTAAGGAAGGAGGCCCTTTAAAGGCGGTGGGTGGCTTGATCATCATGATCTGCTTGAAAAGCCAGCTGGCATTCAAGCATTTTGCCTCATCTCTTAAATTGTAAACTTTGTATAAAAGAATTCACAGCACAGAAATAAGGGCTGGACTGTGGTTGTGAGTCCATTGGAGAGGGAAATGCAGACTTAACAAACACAACAAAGAAAAGTGCATCTGTTCACCGTTAGTCTAAGCTCCTGTTCAGTCGCTGATGCCTGATATTTTCATATTTATAATGCCTTTTCTAATGCTTTAGAAAAAAGACCAGAGCTTCAAAAAGTATTTTTTCTCTAGTTAGATCCCTCCCATAATTTGCTTCTAGTAAGTAATTTTCTACTGTATTTACTTGAATACAAGCCTACTTCCCCCCCCCCCCACACACACACCTGCCAGGTTTTTTGATATTAGAAATCAGGAGGTCGTCTTAAATTTAGAGTCCTGTTTCCTTCAAGTAAATGCAGGTATAACCTGTATTCAGCCTCTTCTTTTAAAGGGGGTCGTCTTAAATTCAGTCATCTTCAATTCGGTAAAATACGGGTACGTCAAAATCTTCTGCTGCATAGAAGCATTTCGTCATAGAAACTTATGAAGAGCTTATGTGTGTTATACAGAACTTATATATGAATACAACAATACGACAAATATTTATATACCGCTTTTCAACAAAAGTTCTCAAAGTGGTTTACATAAATAAAATGGCTTCCTGTCCCCAAAGGGCTCACAATCAAAATTATTGTTCAGATTGTCATGCCATTAATGCAAAGAGCACAGCTGGGACTTCATTCTGAAATAATGTTTTTTTCTCCCATTGATCCACCATGAATAAGCACTGCAAAGGTCTTATGCCGGCAAGAGTGAGAATTTCAGAAGTGACTTGATGTATTGCAAAGCATTGTGGGTAACAGAAGCCCTAAACTCTTTCAGGGTTTTGGCCGAGCGAAACACTCCGTGTCCACAGAGAAGTTGAAAGCCAAATACCCCGACTACGAGGTCACCTGGGCAGACGACGGATACTGACCACGGTGGATTCTGCCCTGGAGAGGCAGTGAGGAGCTTGCTTGCTTGGTCCCATCCTAACTGGTGCTGTGCAGCGCTGGGTGATGCGAGGCTGCCGAGTGAGATGTGTCGATTTGCAAGAGGATGCGTCAGACTCTGGATCAATGGACTGCATTGGCCTATTGTAGACTGTGCCAAGCCTGTGTGTGAATGGAAAGAAATAAAAGATTACAGGCACAGCTTTGGTACTTAGCATTTAGTCTCTGCCATTTCCTGGTCCCTGAACACAACACACCTGTGATTTTTTTCCCCTTTCCAAAGCGCTTTTGGTCATATTTATTATTTCCTAGGCTCTGCAAACATAACTTTTTTATTTATTCACATTTAGATTTATATCCTGCTGTTCCTCCAAGGAACCCCAACAGTGGACATGGTTATGTTTATCCCCACAACACCCCTGTGAGGTAGGTTAGGCCGAGAGAGAACTGACTGGCCCAGAGTCACCCAGTGAGCTTCACAACTGAACAGAGACGTGAACTCGGGTCTCTGCAGTTCTGGTCTGACACTCTTAACCACTATACCATGCTGGCTTTCTACACCATGCTGGATCTTTAGGATAAAGGGTCTTTATGACAAGACCCTGCCTGCAGGTTTATAGCCTAAAGAGACAGACCCATGAGGGGAAGGAGGAAGCTGGGGAACAGGTGGCACTTCTGATCTGAGAGAGGAGACAGAGACTGAGTGAAATGTGGTGAACAGGTCTCTTTGATGGGAGGAGAGGCAGGAAAGAGCTTGCACTCTACAAAACAAGTTGGTAACGGAATCAGTACTTTAGGAAATAATTTCTGATTCCGTTACTGACCTATTTTGCACATTTCAGACACTAGAATATCTAAGGGTTTTGCAAAAATTCAGCCTTACAGTAGGAGATGTTCTCTTGCCAGCGAGTCCATATAATATCAACTTGAAAATTTGCTTATGGCTGCAGTCATTGACAAAGTGGTAGTAACATGCCTGATTCCGTTGCCCAGGCCTGATCCCGCGTCTATCCCAGATTATGGAGATATGGAGCATTGAAGTGTTTCCACGACAGGTGAGTGTTTTGCACAATAACGGAGGAAGGAGACCTGACGGGACGCTGCCTCAGCATCCCACCCTAGGCTTGGGAAGGGCGAAATTGCCCACTCAGTCTGCTCTCCAACCTCCATGGAACTTTGCATGGCCTAGTGGATCACATTCACACTTGGCAGACCTCTAGTTCCCTGCCCCCCTTTTAAGTATCAGGTGGAGGGTGCCCTCTACAAGCCACAGAGAAGGCTGTGGAGGCAAAGGGAGGGGGACGTGATGGAATTTACTGGGCCTGGGATAGGCTGTATATTGAAGAGCAGCGACTGGAAATCTGCAGCCAACCGCCCTCTTCTTTGGTGTGTGTGTGTTGCTCATTTCAAGCTTTGGACAGCCAGCAAGAGGATGACCCGGGTGTGTCCCCCACTAGATTTCGGCAATGCTCTTTCTGGGATGCAGACACAGCAGGATCTAGCCCCAAGCTTTATAGCTTGATTGCACCAAGTCAAAGGTCCAAGGCCACCCACTGGGAAGCGAGAGGCTGGATTTCCTGGACTTGAGCAACAGACCAAAGTGGAGCCCTGCTGGCTCAGAAGAAAAGGGACCATGATCTGTGAACGCCCCACTGTGGAATGGCTTAATTGCTTCTGAAATCCTGTACGGAGGTGCCTTTAAAATGTGGAGAAAAGGAGAGAGTGCTGGAGTTGGGGAAAGATGAAGCAGCTTTGGCCGGAGTCAGACCCTTGGTCTGTCTCGCTCAGGCCTGTCTGCACTGACTGGCAGCAGCATTTCAGAGATCTGGGTCTTTCTCAGCCTTTCCTGGAGATGCTGCCAGGGATTGAACCTGGGACCTTCTCACGGCAGAGTAGACGCTCTGCCACTGAGTGAGATACGATCCTTTATTGTTATAGCTCTCTAGGGCCAAAATGGATTGAGCAGCACCCCCTGTTGACAAACCAGGCCGAAGGAGAGTTGGTTTGACGCGTGCTTCTAAGCAGCTGTTTGCCTGCAGCAAGTTGAACCCTGGCAACGCAACCAGGCTAGGAAATTTCATAAACACGGGCTCTCTTTTTCAAATGACTAAAGTAGGGAAGGAAACGACCTCAGAACGGTGGCACATCTGCTGGTAACTTCCAGACTGGACTACTGCAATGTGCTCTATGTGGGGCTGCCTTTGTACATAGTCCAGAAATGACACAGCAGGGAAATGACTGGACTAGCGAGCCAGAGGTTGCTGGTTTGAATCCCCACTGGCATGTTTCCCATACTATATCAGGAAACACCTATATTGGGCAGCAGCGATATAGGAAGGTGCTGAAAGGCATCATCTCATATTGTGTGGGAGGAGGCACTGGGAAACCCCTCCTGTATTCTACTGAAGACAATCACAGGGCTCTGTGGGCGCCAGGAGTCGACATCGATTCGACGGCACACTTCACCTTTACAGAATGCGGTGGCCAGGTTGGTCTCTGGGTCATCTCGAAGAGACCACATTACTCCTGTGCTGAAAGAACTATACTGGCTGCTGGTAAGTTTCTGGGCAAAACAGAAGGTGCTGTTTATTACCTATAAAGCCCTAAACAGCCATAAACAAGCCATGTTTATTTTATTTTATTTATTTGGCAATGCCGACTATAACAAGCAACGCCAGGGCTGACCCCAGGACCCTGGGTGTGCTGACCTTTCTGCATTGGGATGTTCCCTTCTCTCTCTGCTCAGCGGGGCTTCACCCACTCAACAGCAGAAGACAGCTGAAAATATGAGGAGCAACCACTCGGAAGCCAATTCAGAAATCATTCCCTGGTGAGTCAGAAGCACATGCAAATACAACTGTCTCCAGCCAAAAGAATGTGCAGATGTCGTCAGTTAAATATTCCTGCACATGGTCCAGGAAAAATCAGGGGGGATGTCCAGACTATGTGATCAAGAATGGTCCCCTTTGCTAAGCAGAGTCTGTCCTGGTTTGCATTTGAATGGGAGACTAAATGTGAGCACTGTAAGATATTCCCCTTAAGGGATGGGGCCGTAGCTCATAGGAACGTAGGAAGCTGCCATATACTGAGTCAGACCCATCTAGCTCAGTATTGTCTTCACAGACTGGCAGCAGCTTCTCCAAGGTTGCAGGCAGGAATCTCTCTCAGCCCTATCTTAGAGATGCTGCCAGGGAGGGAACTTGGAGCCTCGATGCTCTTCCCAGAGTGGCCCCATTATCCCCTGAGGGGAATATCTTGCAGTGCTCACACATCAAGTCTCCCATTCATATGCAACCAGGGCTGACCCTGCTTAGCTAAGGGGACAAGTCTTGCTTGCTACCCCAAGACCAGATCTCCTCTCCTCAGTGGAAGAGCACCTGTCTGCTTGCATGCAGAAGGTTCCCAGTTCCCTCCCTGGCAGCATCTCCAAGATAGAGCTGAGAGAGACTCCTGCCTGCAACCTTGGAGAAGCCGCTGCCAGCCTGGGTAGACAATACTTCTATGCTCCCTTTGAAACGAGTGAGACTTAAGTTATTCATGTTTAATTTGTCTCATTGATTTAATTGGTACTTATTCATGTCTAACTATTCTGATCCTGCCAAGTAATGACAGAAATATAGCCACAGGTACAGCATTGCCAGTGGGCATGTATTGATATAGCTTGGCTTACTTTCTTGAGCTACCTATTTGTGTTGCTATGCTCTCTGCTTTTCCTTGCTCTGTTGTTTCTTTTCTTATCGCTGAGTTTTGGCCATGCTCTCCATCTTACGTCCTTCCACCCTGTTGTCTGAAGGCGTCTGAAACTGCTTGTGACTGCTGCAGCCTGTGGTGTCCCAGAGACACAGGTGATAAAGGGCGGTTGAAGTCCAGGGTTCAGCAACAGAGGGAGAAAACTGCTTTCCACTTCCTGAGAACTCTTTTCTCCAGCTGACTTGGCCTACCAGGATGTCGACGTTTCAATTGCTGCTTTGTCTGATGCTCCTGGAGAAACTTCCCGGTAAGCTCCCCACCCACCCCAGGGACATCTTGATGTCCTGGGGTAGGGGAACTATGCTTGTGGCCGGAACACTTGCTTTGCATGGAGAAATTTCCCAAGTTCAGTCTCTCGTATCTCCAGGTAGGGCTGGATCCCTGCCGGAAACCTCAGAGAGCTGCTGCCAGCCAGTGTAGGCAACGCTGAATTCAGTAAACCAGTGGGCTGACTCAGTATGCAGGAGCTTCCATGTGATCCAGATCCTACCCCTCCTTTGGGGTAGAGAGAAGGGCGCTTGCTCCCTCTGTGGAACCTCCCCATCGGTTATTCTTGTAATGTGGTTGTATTTTAAAACTCGTAAGCCGCCTTGAGGGTCTCTGGAAAGGGATTCAAAGAAGCAAACGGGTCTCCAAGGCTTAGCTTTGAGAAATGAGAGAGGGGAGATTGCCACTCAACACAAGGAAGTTCCTGAAACTTTGCCCCCCTCCTGCAACTGAGAAACCTTCATAAAGTTATTTGTTTAAACAAAACAAAGCAAAAATTGTGGATTTTGTTTACTGCTCCACCCCAAACAAGTTTGGCCTGTGCTTGGGTTTATGATGCTCTTTGGGTTTATCCCTCCCAGAAGTTTTGTGTTTCCAAAAAGTTGGTTGGTTGGCGGGTGGGGGGGAGGGACGTGAAGCCTTGATGCCAAACTATAACTGTTGACACACGCCCCGCAGAAGAAATTAAAATATTAACTTTAAACTTTACGATGCTTGGGCAACCTATACTGTACATCTATACCTGGCTTATCCAAGGTGGAAATCCACCCCCAGATCTGAAAATGGTAAAGGAAAGTCCAAATATTCAGTCTTGGAATTCAGATTTGACAGTGGTTAGATGTTTCTCTCTCTGTGTGAAATTCTTTAGCCTTTGGGTGACCTGGGAGTCAGGAAAATGTCGGGACATTGCAAGCCCCTTAAGAGATCCTCACAAAATGTTTTCCTTCCGATGATGCATCCACCATTTCTTGTTCACTTCTCCACTTCCCTCCTCTTGTTCGGTCTCTGCTTCTTGTCCAAGCTGCCTTTGTCAACAGCTGCCGGAGTCCCAACGTGTGCAACTTCGTCTGTGACTGCTGGGACTGTTCGGATGAAAACCAGTGTGGTAAGTCTCTAGCTTCACCCCGGCTGGCTGGCTCAGGGCTTCTTGCTAGTCAAGTCATTTCCCCTCTGCGCCATTAGGTCGGTGGTATTCACACAGAATAACTCCAGGCAAACAGTGAGCTCTTAGCAAAGCATTTTCATTGGACAGCAAATGTACTAGCAGGTACCTCCGCTTGGCAGGTGCTTCAGTAGGGAGTGAACCCAAATGCAGATCCATTAAGCAATTCGGCGTGCCTAACACTCTTCTTCCTCGACTCCTTTCAGGTTATGAGAAGGGGCCCCCCGTCCTGGAAGCTCGGTTCACCTGCAACTTTGAAGGCAGCACCTGTGGCTGGAGGGACGTGAGCACCACAGCTTACCAGTGGGTCCCCGCCCAAGCCAGCATCAAAACCTGGGGGGCGGAACCCCCTTTTGACCACACCCTGGGGACCGATTTGGGTAACTGGCTCTCTGTCAAGGGTTTTGGAAGCCAAGACCAGGGCTGGAAAAGGGGCCGCTCTGCTCTGCGGGCATCTTTATGTCCATTTTAACAAATAAAATAAAATGCCAGGTTTCTAGTCCACAGTGATCCAATGGAATCTCACAAGCCAAAGAGAGGTGGAACCTCACTTTTTGATTCTCAGGGGAGAATCAGACCTTTAAGCCCAGACCTTTAAGCCCCTTAGTGGCTTGGATTCATGTTTATGGATCCACAGCCCTGTCTGAGAGGAACTGATTTCCTCTCTTGTGGGAAAGGATGTAAATTCTTATCTTGGGCAGGAAGATCTCCCACTCACTACTTTGAGCAATTTCCCTCAGTATGTCAGCCAGTTTTATTAATAAAACTTTCATCGCTTATGATTCTATAAGTTACTAATACTATTACTTATTGTTGTTTATTCCTGAACATAAGAACAACCCCACTGGATCAGGGCAAGGCCTCTTTAGTCCAGCATCCTATTTCCCGCACTGGCCCACCAGATGCCCCTGGGAAGCCCCCAAAGCAGGAGATGGAGGCCTGTTCTCTCTCCTGCTGTTGCTCCCTTGCAACGGGTATTTGGAAGTATCCTGTCTCAGAGCCTGGAGATAGACTTGCCCTCTAGGAATCTGCCTGCCTCTGGAAAATGCGGAGGCAGGCATCCATTTTTCTGATGGCATTTCCGTCTGGCATTTCCGCAGGCTGGTACATGACCACCACGAAGCAGAGGGGGAAGCCATCGGCCACGGCCCGGCTCAGGTCCCCGCTGCTGAGGGAGGCCGCGGCTGCCTGCGAGATCCGAGCTTGGTATCACTTGTGGGGACCAGGTATGTGTGCAGCTTCAGGGATGGAGCTGGGGAGGACCTGCTAGGGTCGATGGCATCGTCTCCCTGGACCGCCCTTCTGGGGAGTTTCCGATGCAGCGGGCCACCATGGATGGGCCACCATGCCACTATGAATGGACTCTATGGTCCCTTGCCATAGAGTATTTGCAGCGACGATGTTGATATTGTTATGCGTCTCCTAAGAGAGAGCCCTTTCGCCCCTTGCTGCCAACTGGACCCCCGAAGGTGCAATTAAGGGCAGGTGGTCTCCATGCCTAAGTGGCACTGGTGCCATCTGATGCCATGGAGGGATGGAAGGGTGTCCAAGTTACGATCATCTCTGGTGGCCCCATTTAATGCAGGACTCAGCGAGACCCAGGTCCCGGCTTTGACTTTGGAGATGAGCCACGGAAACAACACTGTGACGCTGTGGCGGAATCCCGAGGGCAGCGTCTACCCCTGGCGGGAGCTCATTGCCTTCACGGGCCGGATCCGGGGGACGTTTCAGGTACTTGGAAACATGAGCTGGGCCTGCATTTCTTCTGCGGTGCAACCTGGAGTCACTCTGAATCAACCCCATGTGAAACAGCAGCTGGGAGGGATGAGTTTGGAGCAGGGGAGTGCTGGTCTTGAGGAACAAACCAAGGAATCAAACCGTTAGATTCATTGCTTCAATTTCAAGGGTATTTTTTTTAACTCTCAGAGTCAGACGCTATAACAATAACAAGTGGTTTGGTAATTGATTTAGATACGATAGATTTAAGGCAGAAAAATATCAAACTCTTCTCCTTGCAGAGTTCACTAGCATGAAAAATATTTACTATTTTTAAGCAGTTTATTTTTGAATTTCAGGGTTATTACAAACAAAATGCACCGAGCAGGATTTAAATAAAACAAACCCTGGAAAAGAAAACACAAATATTTCCATTGCAAGCAGACTGCCTGGTTTTTCATGGGAAACTGCCTTGTGAAACATTGCACTTAAAAGGCAGGGTATACTTTTGACTCATAATCGTCTTTGGAATCTGTTGAGGCTGGTTCCAGTTCAAGGCACTTGCAGACTGTTCCGTTTGGGTTCCGTTTGGGTTGCTGGGAAAATGAATCAGAACTGGTTTTTGGTACGAGTCCAGGTTTGGTTCGACTCTCTGAAACAAGCTAATTCGGTTAATTAAGGGCTCCCATAAGCTCCAAGTATCTGTGGTCAGAGGAGGTTGCTCACTCTCTCTCTGTCTGAGAGTCCCTGTTCTGGATCGGCCTCTTTGCAACCAGGAGGCCAGAATAGTAAGTCACGTGGGCTTTGCTCAAGGGAGGTAATTCACAGTCTCCTCAGCCTTTGGGAGCGTGAGCGCGAAGCTTGGGCAACTCTGCTCTCGGAGAGCATTGGGAGGCGTGCAGCGAGGACAGCAATATGACGCTAAGTGTCCCTTTGCCTTTGCAGCTCACCTTCTCCTTGACCCAGGCCTTCTCGGAGACGATCCACGTGGCCCTTGACGACGTGCAGTTCCGGGACTGCGGCCTCCCACGTAAGGCTGAGCTTCCGCCAGGCCTGGCCGGGCCTCCATGAAGGCCACTGGATAGCTTTGGCAGCGGGCAGGGAGGAAAGAAAAGCCCCCGGCTCTGTGGGAGGACCCTCCACGGAAACCCCTTTGGTTCTGTTCCCGTTTGCTGGGCTGGTGTGGCTGTACCCTAGGCTTGTTGCAATTCCCTCCCGCGTCATTGCGTTGGTCTTCTAAGCAAAGCAGAGGAGCTGTCCAGCTTCTGAAAGGCCCAGTGCTCTGCCAGAGGAGGAGGACTCCCCAGAAGGCAGCGAGAGCCAGGAGCAGGTCTTGGTCAGCTGCAGCGTCCAGCAGCAGCGGAGGCCCCCTGACTGCCCTGTCCTTCCCCAAACCAGTGTGAGCTAGTCATTCACTCTCCACCCGACCTTGTGGATGAGCAGCCTCTGGGGCTCAAGTTAAAGCCGAGGCTCCATGTTTCTCAGCTGGGAGTGTGCGCCAAACCACTTAGGACCGGCCTTGCCTCCCACGTATTGTTCGGGCGGGGATGCATCGGGCAGCCAACCGAGGTCTGTGCCGTCGGCTCAAGCCTCAGTTTAGGCTCACGGCCATCTCCATTCACTAGCAGTCAGGGAGGTGTCCGGAGTCAGGTGGTGGGCTCCGTCGGACCCTCCGATTGGCAGGTTCTCTGGGTAGGGTCCTGTCCTGGGAATGGCCTCAGGGGTCCTCTCAGGGTGCTGTTCTGTTGGCCTTCTCCACCCAACCTTGCTTGAGTCCACCCCTTCCAATCCACCTTCACTTTCCCAACGGTTGTCCAGGTCCCTGGAGCTGCGGGCAGCATGAGCACCCCTGCCAACAGGGTGGATGCATCGCCGTAGACCGGCTGTGCGATGGGACGGAGGACTGTGGTGATGGGATGGATGAGACCCACTGCGGTGAGTGTCTGTGGCGGATGCAGAGGGGTGAGCCGTGAGTGAGAGAGATCTCTGCCCCATTGTGGCATGGATGGGGCGGTGTGTTGTGGCTGGCAGCCTGGAGGTGAATAGCCACGCAGAGATGGATGGTCCCCAAGCACCTCGTTCTGAGCCTCATCATCCACAAATTGTCCGGACTGAGGCAGCAGGCCAGAATCCGCAGCTTTATAGGCTCAGGTGGAGCCTGATGCTGCTAGAGACTCCCATGCCAAACCTCTTCCTCTTCAAGGTCTCACCTGGGGATCCTGGGAGATACCAGGAGGACCTCGCTATTCACAGGGGTCCCGTTCCCGGCTGCAGCCACGGATATGGAAACCGCGAATATCAAGTCACAGGGGGTTATAGGATCGTGAGGGTTCGGTTCCTGGTCTTTGGGGAAATCACAGAAAATTGCCGATAATTGGCCAAATTTGGGGAGGAAATGTGGGGGTGGAGGAGTTCCCTATCATGCTTTGCTGCTGCTCCTGAGTCAGACTATGCCCCCAAATTGGTCAAAAATCAGCCGAAAATCACTGGTTTTTTCTTTTTCTTTTAAAAAACAGAGCCATTTGTAGGCTCCGAAACACCAAATGGCAGCCAAAAATCACCTCCGTGGTCATTTCTGGCCACCCCCAACCCATGGATATGTGAGGTTGATGTGTGATTTTTTCCCCTTCACACCATATGCCGAGGTCGGATGTCTTTTACCTGACTGCGGATATGCGAATCTGCAGATAACAAATCCACAGACATTGAAGCCCTCCTGTACCTGTAACCCAGACATAGGGACATCGGAATCTGCCTTATACTGAGTCAGACCCTTGGTGCATCTAACTCTGTACTGTCTCCACTAACTGGCAGCGTCTCTCTCTGCCTTGCTGTTTGCAATTGGTCTCTGCCGATGGCACCAATGAAAACTTTAAACTTTAGTTGCAAAGTGCAAGCACGATCTGTCTCTTCCTCTCTCTCCCCCCTGCTCCAGATTTGTTCCACATCTGTCCTTTCGAGGACGGGTGGTGCGGCTGGGCAGCTGAGCCCCAGGGCCTCCCCTGGGTGAGGAACTCCAGCCGGCAGCTGACTCCGTCTCACGCTCGGCCCACACGGGATCACAGCACCAACACCCAAGAAGGTGGGTTTTAGAAAACGCGGTCAAAATGCAGTTCAGTCCCTGGCAATCAGCCCTGAATCCCAGGATCCTTTCCGGCAGGAAAGGAAGAGAGAGCTTCTGGGCATGGTCAGAGCCCTATTCCCTGCAAGCAGAAAGCTAGCACATAACAGAGAAAGTTGAGAACCTCCCTGCCCTAATTTTCTACTTGCAAGGGTTTTGTTTTGCTGACATGGAGAAACATTTTTTTAAAATGTGATTGCTTCACCTGCGGTCCTAATTGGTACAGGCTGTTCCATCACCTCGGGACCCAACCGCCTCATTCTGCTGCCTGTGCAGGTTGAAAGGCACTCTTAAAATTCCATGTGTGGGAACCTGCAGGGGAAGGGCCTCTTCCTGGGAGACCGGCTCCTTCTCCGACCTTTGGAGCCTGAAACGGGGACAAACCCACTATCGAGGCCTTGTGTCTCTCTGTGTTGGATTTCGTAAGAGGAAGCCCTCTCGCGCCCCCAGACAAGACAGAATGTTTCAAGAGATAAAAGGATTTGTAGGGTGTGCTAAAAGCAGAAGAAGTTGTAACCATTAACTGTGCCATTATTAGGCAAGGCTTTTGGGGGAAAGACCTGGGAGCATGCTGGGTGTGTCTCCTAGTTTTCTGGTTCCAGCTTCCTTTGGCAGGGAGGTATCATGGAGACTGATGAGATCATTATAATATTTGCTGTATTTGCAAATATACTGTGTTTACCTGGATCAAAGATTAGTTCCCCCCCAAATTAATTGATGTTAGAAATTGTGTGTGTGTGTGGGGGGGGACCTCTATTTTTAAAAGGGATCACCTTAAATTCAGGATTATCTTCTACTCGGGTAAATACGGGTATACGTTGAGCATCAAGCAGTGCGTGAGGTTACTGTCAGCATTTAACATTCTGGAGTCAACCCTGTATTTCTCACAAGCATTGACTCCCACTAGGAAATGTTTCCTGGCTATTTAAGGGACATTGACTCAGCCTCTTGGAGTGTTGACCAGGGATCTTGGCCACAAATAAATGCATGAGTTGCTACAATATGTTGGCTCAAAACATAAACAACAAAACAGCCTGACAAATTGCGAGGGTCTTGCGTTGGCAGGATCTGGGTTTGTGGCCGATTTTAAACACGAGCCAATGCTGAGGGTTAGGTGCTGGACAGAAAATGGGAAGGGTGGGTACCCAATTCAGTAGCAGAACACAAAAAAGAGAAGTACCTAGTAAACATTAAAGAATATTATAATATCAGTGGTAAGAGAATGTATACATGAGTGAGGATGAAGCAGTCAGTGTACAAATGTGCACCATGTACAAATCCCCCCCGGGGGGGAAATCAAGATACTGAAACAGACACATAGCTGAACATCATCAAGTCACCCCATGATAACACAGTTTCCGGAATGCTGGAAGAGGCGAAACGGCTGAAGCGTGGAATTGGGCGGGAGTTGGGAGCGCAGGCTGGCGGGGGGACGGGGACGGGACATGCACTCGTATGGCTACAGAGCTCTGACGGGGCCTTGGCCAGGCTGTTCCTCGTGTGTCCTTGTGTCCTTTGACCCATCGCAGGTCACTTCATCTTCGTCAACAACGGTCCCCTGGATTTACGAGGGGGGAAAGCGCGGTTGGTCAGCTCGACTCTGGTAGTCAATAGCACCGGGGGCCCCTGCTATGTGAGTCCTTTGGGTCTGTCCCTCCTTGTCCTTGTAATTCTTCCTCATGTCTCGCCGGAATCTGCTTCCTTCTAATTTCATGGAATTTTCGGGTGGTAGGGGACCTTGGGGGGGTCATCTAGTTCGACCCTCTGCTCAGGGCAGGGATCTGCCCCAGCGTCCCTGACAGATGGCTCTGTTTGAAAGCCTCGCCAGAAAAAGAGCCCGCCATTGCATGAGGGAGACAGTTCCACTGCCTAACGGCTCTTACAGTCAGGGAAACCCTCCTAACGTCCTGCCTCTCCTAACGCCCTCTGGTTGCTTTGCCTTCCAGCTGATTCTCTACATCCACCTGTACGGCTCGAATGCCAACAGCCTGAACATCTATTACCGCACGGAAGGAAATGTCACCCGGCTGGTCAGGAGCCGTTCCGGAGACCTGGACGACTTCTGGTTCCGGGAGAAAGCAGACTTCAGTGTGGCAGGGAAGTTCCAGGTGGGCAAGGAGTGGATGGGTCATGAGCGGGGACTTTGATCGCAGATGGAAGCATGTCGGAGTGGCCATCCAGTTCCCCGGCAAGTTGGCAGCTGGAGAGGGTTCGTCTGACAGAGCGCCGGCTGCATTAACCTGGGACATGTTTTGCTTTCTCAGATTATTATCGAGGGGGTGATCGGAACGGGACATAAAGGGAACATCGCCCTAGATGACTTGATTCTGTCTCCCGGGTGCATCAAGCATGCAGGCAAGTTCTTGGATACGTGCCTCCTCCTCCTCCTCCTCCTCTGTCTGCTCAGCTGCTTTTGGGATAGCTGAGCTGCTGTTTACAGCTTCCCAGCTTCCCCGAGTGGCTAGAAATCCTAGGCTCTGTGCTCCCAGCTTTAGCTTCTTTTGGATGAGAGAGCCCTGGAGACTTCCGCTTTATTTGCAGAGAGATAAGCAGAGCAAAAATGGAGGCAGACAGGCTGTCCTACAAGATGTCCTCTCTTCCCCCAGAGAGAAATGGGGCTCCCTAAGACTGAAGCCCAGTTCATCTGATTCCAGCTAGAAACTATTGCATGTTCTCTCTTTCAAATTGCCAACCTTCATCTCTCTATTTCTCTCTCTGCCACATGCATCCCTTACACTTGTCCTTCCCCTCACCTGCTGCAAACTCTATGGGTGTCTCATTCCAAACACAGAGAGAGATCTCCAACCATCAGGGGACTTTCTGCTGAACATTAGCTTGGCTCCCACTGAAATATGAACTGGCCGTGACTATCTTAGACTATTAAGCAACCAGCAATCTGCCTAACAAATGAGCAGTCAGCCAGCAGCCCTGACAAAGAACTAAGATCCACCTTCTATGGACCTTAATCACCACGATGCCTCTGCTGTTTGCTCCTTGCAAAGGAGCTGAGCTGAGTGCAGAGTGCTCTCCACAAACCCAAGAGTAAGTCCTTGCCCTTTTTGAGAGTCGGTGTCAAACTAGGTTTCTTTGACTGGGGTTCTTCTTTCTTTGTCCCACTCAGATCCATTTCCTGTCGCCCCCCAGCCAGACCCTCCTGTCCTCTGCAGCCCAGAGCATTTTGCATGTGAGACCAGCAAGGAATGCATCGGTGCGGAGCTGGTCTGCAATTTTCATACCGAGTGTGACGACGGCTCTGACGAGTGGCACTGCGGTAAACATCCAATGGCTAGGGATATTTTGCCTCTGGGAAAAGCCATGATCCAGGAGGGCTGTGAGCTAGCTGTGATTTTGCAAGGGGGAAAGGAAAGGTTGCGCCGTTGAGTCAGAGCCATGTGGTTTTCTTGGTAGAATACAGGAGGGGTTTGCCATTGCCATCTCCCGCACAGTATGAGATGATGCCTTTGCCGTTGTCACGGAGGTGAGCATCTCCTCTATCGCTGCTGCCCAATATAGGCAACTACAAATACGTATTTACTAGGCTCAGTCTGGGAAGCACACTGGCAGGGATTCGAACTAGCAGCCTCTTGCTCCCCAGGCAAGCTGCTTCCCTGCTGGGACATCGCAGCTGATGTGAGTTTGCAGGGAAGCATAAAAAAGCCAGAATGTGCCATCAGCCTCCTGGTCATCTCTTTTTAAAAACAAAACAGAACCCAAATTCAAGTTTCTAGTCCTTATGGAGGGGAAGGTATGCCAGTAAAGTTATTAGCAGCAATTATTTTAAAAATGTATCTAGGAACATAGGAAGCTGTCTTTATACCGAGTCAGACCCTTGGTCCAGCTAGCTCAGTATTGTCTACCCTGACTGGCAGCAGCTTCTCCAAGATTGCAAGCAGGAGTCTCTCCCAGCCCTACCTGGAGATGCTGCCAGGGATCAAACCTGGGCCCTTCCACATGCCAAGCAGGGGCTGTACAACTGAGCAATGGCCCTATGCCCTAATATCCTGCATTTCCCTCCCATAGGTGCCCAAGGCAGCTCTTAAGCCCCAAAATTAAAAATATTAAAAATTAAAAAAATTTAAAAAAATATTAAAAATTAAAAGTCTGTAAAGTAGCAGCCAGATTAATAATCCTGTCAAACAAAACAGCGAGGGAGCCATTCTTCCCTCCAGTGGCAGGCAGTTCCGTATACTGCATGCCACCATGGAAAAGGGATAATGTATGCAAAACAGAAGTTATGCAAGTGTGCTTAATTTGCATAACGTAGGTTGCAGAATCCAGCTTTTCTTAGCACAGAATTTTAATACTCTTCAGTGCAGTGCCGTAACTATAAGGAGGAGAGGCCAGAGTGGGCTTTTGAGAAGCTTCTTTTCTCCCTAGGAGCCACCACTTTCGCCAACAGCACCGGGGGATGGATGGACGTCAGCGTGGGGCGAGTGGAGTGGGTGGTCCATAGAGAGGACACTCGGTTGAATGCTCCTGGTAAGAGCATCGTGGGTGTAGAAGGAGGCAGCAGCGGGGAAACTCCGGAAGCACAGCTTGGGTTCTCTGTGGGTTGGGGAGAGGGGCTAGTTTTCTGTGGGCGGGGTAGGGTCTTACTGTACTCATGGCAGGAAGGCTCCCAGCTGAGAGGGCCATTTTTCTGGAACACAGAGCTGGAAACGGGGCAGAAGAGGGCAAGCAAAAGGGTTTGTGGGGCTGGAGCACCCTCCTTACAAGAAAAGGCTACGGCATTGGGGGCTTTTTAGATCAGAAAGCGGGCGACTAAAGGAAGACGTGGTTGAGATAAAATGATGCATGGTGTGGAGAAAGAGAAGAACCCCCCCACACACACACACACACACACCGCCCTCACAACACGACAATGAGGGCCACTCATTTGAGTGGCCACAGTGGGCCACGGTGCAAAACAGGATGCTGGACTAGATGGGCTTTGGGCCTGATCCAGCAGGGCTGTTCTTATGAGGGGTCATCCCATGCAACTGATGGCTAGAAATTTAGGACCAGCAAAAGGAAGGACTTTTTCACACTGCGCAGAATTAACCTGTGGAATTCCCTGCCACGGGACATGGTGACGGTCACCAGCTTGGATGGCTTTAAAGGGGGATTAGACGAAATCATGGAGGGCAGGTTCAGAGGCAAGATACCTCCAGCAACAGCAGGACAGGAGAGAGGGCAGGCCTTCATCTCCTTCAGCTTGTGGGCTTCCCGGAGGCTTCTGGTGGGCCACTGTGGGGAACAGGATGCTTCAGCTGGACTGGATGGGCCTTGGGCCTAATCCTGCAAGGCACTTGCTTTTGGGTACTGGAAATTATATTTGGCTCCCTTTATCTCTCCAGCAGGCTTCTTCGGCCTTCAGAAAGCCCCAGGGCAGATGTTTTCTCTGGCAAGGGCCACCACCCCTGTCTTGGGGCCTTCGGGCTTGGCCTGTGATCTGGAGATGGACTTCACCACTGGTCCTCAAGGTACCGACTTGCTTGGCTCAACCTCTCCTGTTCTGCATCACTGCAATGGAGGGAGGGACCACGGCCTTCTCCGCCAGGGTTCTGCTGCAGCGCGATTCAAGCGTTGACTTCTTGGTCTAGGGCTCCTGGGGTTTGCCGTCGCAGACGAGCTGCTGGGAACCCGCTGGGCGATGTGGTACGCGCTGGGGAATGGCTCTACCGAGTGGACGCGGACCAGACTGCCACTTGGTGCACGCAAGAGGCCGTTCCAGGTAGGGGAGTTCCCCAAGCCCCGTGGATGGTGGCATGTTGCGTGGCCGTTTCTGCTCAACAGGTGTAGCTCCGCCCCACATCCCTGCATCTCTCTTCCAGAGACAGCTTCACCGGTGGATTTCTGCCCTGTCTCTCAGCTAACCACCCTGGTCCCCGGAATGGTGCCTCACCTCTGTTTTCTCTTCCCCAAGCTGGAGCTGCTGGCCCTGGAGGACCTCACAGGCACCGAAGAGCCCTTTCTTGCTGTCCGGAATATTTCCTTTGTGAACTGCAGTCCCAATGCCTCTCTCATGCTGCCCTCAGGTAGAGTGCCTTAAGCCTGCCTGTTCTCCACTTGTGGCTTTCTGGTGGGGCCTTGGATGCCCCTGTAAGATTCCTGCCTGGGTTGGAACTGGGGTGGGTGGGTCTCTATCGCCCGAGCCTTTAGTTATGCTACCTTGGAGAGCGGGTAGGAATGAGAAGGATGCGATTCAGACCAGATCTCTGTCTTCAGGGCCACCCAGCATTCCTTTTTGTAATTATCTTTGTTGATCATCACCCCCTGCTAATTGAGCAAAGAGACACCTTTTAAAGTGGTGATTCTCTTGTGTTTAGCAGGGGGAGAGCAACTGGCCCTATCCAGCCCAGCACAGCATCCCTCCAGTGGCTGTGGCTGGTATCTGCTTTATGTTGCTTTTTCGATTGTGAGCCCTTTGGGGACAGGGGCCCATCTTCTTGATGTATTGTTTGTTTTTCTATGTAAACCGCTTTGAGAACTTTGGTTAAACATTCTTCTTCTCCATCATATACAAGCAGCCAATGGACACTTAAAATGCACAACTCCCTGAGTCTGCTGAATAACATGAAACTGACTAGCCAAATTGCAAAAACAATTTCTGCAATCAGCCAATTGCAGCAAATTTAAAACAACCAGAATTAACCACTTTTAAAACCAGTGAAATCATGGAGCAGCCCCCCCCCACGCCCCAGCTGGAGGCACCAGTCAGACAGCTCCGACCGCTGAAGCAAACCTGCAAATGGTTCAATACATTCCTCCAAACCCAGTTTGCAGAGTTGCATTTTGTTTTCTTCTACTAGGGAGGTGTGTGAGGATTTGAATCTGGGTTTCTCTCAGACGTTGTTGTGGTAGGAGATGATGGGAGTTGTAGTCCAACGCCGCCTGGAGACAGAACTTTGAGAACCCTTAGGAACATAGGCAGCTGCCCTATACTGAGTCAGAGACCCTTGGTCCATCTAGCTCAGTATTGTCTTCACAGACTGGCAGCGGCTTCTCCAAGGATGCAGGCAGGAGTCTCTCTCTCAGCCCCATCTTGGAGATGCTGCTGCCAGGGAGGAGACCTGGAACCTTCTGCATGCAGATGCTCTTCCCAGAGCTGTCCCATCCCCGGAGGGGAATCGCTCCCAGTGCTCACACTTCTAGTCTCCCATTCCTATGCAACCAGGGCAGACCCTGCTTAGCTAAGGGGACAAATCATGCTTTCAACCACAAGACCAGCTCTCCTTGCTGGACCACAGCTCCCCCCATCCCTGACTACTGGCCCCTGTGGCTGGGGATGATGGGAGTTGTAGTCCAGTGACCACCGGAGCGCCAAAGCTGTTGTGCAGCCCTGGTTTAAGGAACGAGCCGGACACGCATTCTCCAAAGTAACAACCGCTTTGCATTTGCTCCCTCTCCTCAGGGCTGTCCTGCAACTTCGAGGAGGACTGGTGTGGGTGGTTCATGGAGCAGAACTACGGCTTTGAGTGGGAGCGGAGCACCAGCCAAGGCTGGGCCGAGGACCACACCACGGGCCAAGGTAGCCGGGAGGGGAGGAGGGCTCCCTTGCAGCGCTTTGGGGCAGGATCCCAGCAGGTCTTCTGGGTGCTGGCATCCTACTTTTAGGACATGGCAGCCTGGGCTAAGCAGAGGCAGGAGTATGGTTCTGGTTTCCGAACAGCTCTGTTGGTAGCTGCCTCCGCCTTCAAAGTCAGACCGAAACATTAGGAAACTTGCATCTCACGCCAGAGGCTCAAGGGTCTGTGTCTGTGTGTAAGGTTGCCTCCAGTAACCCCTCCCTTGAAGGTAGGTTTGAGTCAGTGGAAGAAAGCAGAGGCAGACGGGGAAAGGATTTTAAGCGCTTAGACGTGCACAACTCCTGAAACGGGGTAAGACGTTTCCCTGTTGAGGATGCTGAGACTGAGCCTCCTGTCTTTTTGCAGGATCGTTCCTGTCTGTGAATCCTGTTGCCTCCAGGTCTCAGGGGTTGAGCGCACGCCTCGCTTCTTCACCCCAGGAAGCTGCGGGGAACGTCTCCTGCCTTTCCTTCTGGTACCGCATGGATGGTCCGCAAATCGGTAAGCCGGTCTCTGCCGGGGAAGAACCACCTTGCAGCCTAAATGCGGGTTGCTGGGCAGGGTGGGGTGTGTGCGCGAGAGAGCAGGAGAACAGTCTGTGCCTCCCTGCCCTGCTGGCCGGTTTCCTGGAGAACCCGGCTGTCCCCTGTTGGAAGCAGGAGGCTAGGCGAGGTGGAGGCGAGCTGGTCTTGTGGCAGCAGCGAGCATGAATTGTCCTCTTCCTTGATGTCTTTTTTTAAAGTGTCAGTATTCCCTCTCTAATGCATTGGAGGGTGACCCCTGATGGATCCTCTCTCACTTGCTGGCCCCAAGAGTCAGATGTTTGGTTCGGATACTTATCTGTTTTCTACTTAGCGGAGACATATGGAGCGGCCTCCTGCTGAGTCAGAGCCCTGCTCCACCTAGTTCAACACTGTCTGCACTGACTGGCAGCAGCTTTCCAGGATTTCAGGCTCGAGGCGCTTTCCCAGCCCAGAACGAAACTGGGACATACTGCATGCAAAGCAGACACTCTGCCCCCCCCCCCACCGCTGAGCTATGCCCCGACCTCATCAGTGTACATAGAAAGCCGTCCTCTAATGAGTCAGACCTTTGGTCTGTCTAGCTCTGTGTTGCCTGCACCGGCTGGCAGCAGCTCTCTCAGGTTTCGGGCAGGGGTCTTTCTCAGCCTCACCTGGAGGGATGCTGCCCAAGGACTGAACCTGGAGCCAGCGGCATGCCAAGCAGGAATTCCACCCCTGAGCTACCCTCCCCAACAAAAGCGGGAGAGGCCAGGGGGCGAACGTCTGTGGCACGCAGACAACCCGCCTGTCTCTCCTTCCCGTTGTCTTGCAGGCACCCTGAACCTGAAAGTGAAATGCGCTGGGGAACTGGAGCAGGTGCTTTGGACCAGAACGGGGAGCCAGGGTGCTGTGTGGCACCGCGGCGTCGCCACCATCACACACCAGCCAGGAGGAAATTACCAGGTGAGGGTTCTTTGTCCTACTGCCCACCAGGTGTAAGAGACAAAAAGAGGCCAGCGGCCCAGGTGCTTTCCAGGCTAGCTGCTCAACGGCAGCAAAATGCCTCCGTTCAGGCAAGTTGCACTCGAAACATAAACAGCAGGGGGAGCAGCCGTCTTGCAGAAACTAACAATCTGAGCGGGGTGTGGGGAACCAGCAACTTTCTTACACCGGACATACGACGTACTAGCTCTATACCGCAGCGATTAAATTCGAAACAAGGCATCGGCAATGTGAACGGCGTAGGGACTTCTGTCCACCTAGGGACTGCGGTGTCACGACACAGGGAGTGTGGGAGCACACTTCCGAGATACGACGTGACCAGCAGGGGACATTATTTACATGTCCTTTCTTGGAGGAAGGGTGGGATAAGCACATAACACATACAGTCTGTGCATCATGAGAAAGGTTAGAGAAAGAAGGTGGAGATTCTTAAGAGTGTGGCATTCCACACCTGGCTGTGTTTCCTGCCCCTCTGCTCACCTGCTCGGCTCTCCCTGCAGGTGGTCTTTGAAGCTCTCCGAAATGGCTTCCTGGGTGCCATGGCTCTGGATGACATCACTGTGACACCCCAAGTCTGCCCAGCACAAAAGCACTGCTCCTTTGAGACCGACGGCTGTGGCTTTTCAGTGGAAAGGCAGGACAGCTGGGTCCGGCAGGACGGCCTTGCAGGCCAGGGTCCTCCGACAGACCACACCCTGGGCACACCTACAGGTAAGGCATAGTTGTGTGTGTTGCACCTTCCTAGTGTGCTGCTTAGTTCCTTTGGGAAAGGCCACATCGAGCTTGGCATGTGTTTCTAAGAAGAACCGATGGGGTTGGGCCCAAGGCCTATCTACTCCCCCCTTCTGCCTCCAGAAGCAGGCGGGCTGCTGGGTCCCTTCATTGGCTCCCCCAGTTGCCTGTCCCCAAACATCTGGTACTTCAAGGTACACTGCTCCTAATACTGGAGGTTTCGTTTAATTCTCCTGGCTAAAGAGGCATTGCTAGACCCATCCTCCTCCTGGGAGATGTAAAAAAACTTTCAAAACGCCATTCAAACAAGGGGCTATAACCCCGCAAGAATTGGCATGCAGGATCCGTCCGGCCCAGTATTCCGATTCCAACAGAAGTCAACGAGAGAGCAACCTGGGAAGCTGCTGTCGACTGAGTTGGTCTGTCTAGCTCAGAGTTGTCCACACTGACTGGCAGTGGCTGGTTTCGGGCAGGTGTCTCTTCCCAGCCCTACCTGGAGATACTGCCAGGGATTGAACCGGGGACCTTCTGCGTGCAAAGCAGGCCGGGCTCTCCCACTGAGCAATGGCCCCATCCCCAGTGCCTCCAGGAGGTGCACAAGCAAGAACTGAAGGTGCCGAGCTAAATAGCAACCCGTCTCTTTCTCCAGGGCACTACATGGTCATCGGCACCAGCTCCAAGGCCCTGCCCTCTGGGCAAAAGGCTACCCTGCGGTCTCAAGCATTTCTGCCTCTGCGCCATGCGCATTGTGTGACCTTCTGGTACCACCTGAGCAGCAGCGATCCAGGTGAGGCTGATGGAGCCGCCTCCTTGGAGGGCTGGGCTAAGCCTTAACGCTGGGAGGGGCAGCACGATGCAGTGGAGGGGGGCATGCAATGTCGCTTCGTTTTGCCTGCAGGGCTGCTCCACTTCGGCCCTCCTGCAGATGTGGGCCTACAACTCCCAACAATCTCTGGCTATTGGCCACTGTAGCTGGGGAGCTGGAGTCCAAAAACATCTGGGCCCCCCAAGTTGAACAGTCCTGGTTGGGAGGATTTCTCACCCATTGCTCTGTAGTCTGTACTGTGCACTGTGTATTCTCAAAATCTCAGCTTTCCCTTTTGTTAAGAAAAAAACCCACACAAGTTTCTAGTCCCTTGAGGCTCTGAAGCAATGTGCGCTTCTTCTAAACATTTTCAGCAAAACCCGACACATTTTTCCTTTCATTCTTCACAACCACAAGGACTAGACTTTTGAATTTTTTTTAAAAAATCATTAAACTTGAGATTCTCCTGACTCTGTGGTGGAGGCTAGGTTCTGCATTCAAGATCACATCCTGCGCACCGTGGTATGTTCACGTCAGTGGAGCTTTTGGGGGCTCCCTTTTGCCTTTGCTGGTGGGTGTCCCTGATCCGGTGGTCTTTCTCCCTAGGAGTGTTGCACGCTTTTGTGGAAGAGGAGGGCGCACGGAGAGAAGGGCTGAGCATCAGTGCCATGCAAGGGAAAGGCTGGCATTATGGCAGCTTCAGTGTCCAGGTCCAGCAGGGATGGCAGGTGGGTAGTGCTTGCTTTCCCAAGAGAGAGGACCTAAGCTGCTTGTTTGTTTATTTATTTAAAGTAAGTAAAGTGTGCCATCAAGTTGATTTCGACTCCTGGCGCCCACAGAGCCCTGTGGTTTTTCTTTGGTAGAATACAGGAGGGGTTGACCATTACCTCCTCCCGCGCAGTCTGGGAGGATGCCTTTCAGCCTCTTCCTGCATCGCTGCTAGGAAACATACCAGCGTGGATTCGAACTGGCCACCCCTGGCTTGCCATTCATCAAGTCCTTTCCCCACTGCGCCATTAGGTGGCTCGCGTGTGCAAATTGTTAGCCACCTAGCCATCCCAGGTAGCATGTGTGAACTGCTCTGACGGCCCTCCCTCGCAGGCGGTGTCTGGAATGTGGCTCTTGTGGCGAATGAATGTGGCTCTTGTGGCGAATGAATATTCGAATGTGGCGAATGAATATCTTCGCTGCTCCCTCTTTCTTTGGACAGGTGGTGTTTGTGGCAGAAGGTGCCGGGGGTGGCAGTTCTTCCTACGTGGCGCTGGACGACTTCAGCGTGACGGACGGGGACTGTCCCAAAGCAGGTGACGAGGGCTCGATCCCCCTGGGCCCCCACTCTGCCCTCCCAGCAGGGTGACCAGGCGCTTTCCCAGACAGCAGGCTTCACTGTGGGTTTACTGCGAGTTACGAGGCATATCAGCTATTTCAAATTTGCTTTAAAAAAAAAAAAAAAACCAGATGCAAAAAGTGGATTTTTAAAACCCGGACATAAATCGGGCTAAGCTCCAGTGCGCCATGAAAAACCTGAATTGTCCCTGGAGTGCTCCCTGATAGCTTGCAGGGACTTTGACGTAAATCTAGATGATATGTGAACGCACACCTGCCCTTTTGTGGGGAAGCAAAGCAAAATCGCTGTCTGGGAAGTCCCCGGGTGCAGAGGAGGGGGGCTGGTAGAGGCTGACCCTTTTGTAGAGGTAACTATGATGTCCTTTTGGCCAGGATCTTGTGGCTTTGAGTCCGGCCCCTGCGGCTGGAGCAAGCCCCAGGGTGACTGGAACAGCTGGGACTGGAAGGAAGGGGCCACACCCTCCCAGTCCACTTCCCCGAAGGAGGACCGCACCCTTGGGACGAAAGCAGGTAAGGCCTTGCTCTGGCCCGGGTGGGGTGGGGGAATAAGGTGATTAACTGAGGCTCCTGCACGGAGCCACATATGGCAACAGTTGCATCCAGGTAGCGGCATCTATATGTTTCATGCCCATTCTTGTCAAGCAGCTCAGGTCTAGCAAGGCTTGCTTAGTGAGCTTTTTCACGCTCAGCTCTTGCAAAGCTTATATTGACTACCAGCCACTGAACGGCTGGCAAGCAAATTGACTTGCAGAAGAGCTTCGGTATGACCTAGCACAGGCTGCGCAACTTTTCTCCCCCCACCCCAGCTGCTGTTGGACTACAGATCCCATCACACACACACTCAGCTACAGTGGCCAATAGTCAAGGGTGGTGGGAATTGTAGTCCAGCAACAGCGGGAGGGCCAGAGTTGTGCAGTCCTGATCTAGCACTTAAGGCTTGGCAAAGGTAATCTTCATTAGTCTGCAGGTTTCTCTTGTTCGTTTGCTACTACAGATGTTGATATATCGTTCTCTAACCCAAGTTCTCAAATGGTCTACGTAGAAAAATAAACAATACATAAATAAGATGGCTCCCTGCCACAAAGGGCTCACCATCTAAAAAAGAAACAGAAGATAGACCACTGCAATGGCCACTGGAGGAATGCTGTGTTGGGGCTGGATAGGGCTAGTTGCTCTCCCTCTGATCACCACTTTAAATAGTGGAGAGCATGTGAGAATTCCCCTTCAGGAGCTGAATGGCCAGCCAGCCAGCCAGCCGGAGGCCAGAGGGCCTGAGGTCGTGCAAAATGCTCTTGGGGTCTTTAGTTATTCAAATTTGACAAGCTTATTAATAATAATTATTATTATTAGCAGCTTGTCAGAGCTGGGGACGCGTGGGGAACTGACACCCCCCAAAGAGGGGAGCCTGGGGTGCTGGAAATCCAGGGGGCAGTTCTTCCCTCCTCCTCCTGCGCCTCTCTCCACAGGTCACTATGCCTACGTCGACATTGCCCTGTTGGGGATGGGGAGGAACCCAGCCCGCCTGGCGAGTGAACCCCTGCCGGCTACCTCCAGTTCCTGCCTGCTGTTCCACTACCACATGGATTTCCTGGGGCAGAGCTGTAAGTGAAAACCAGTCCCCCACCCCCCCGTGAAGTGCTTCTGGGGCTGTAAGGAAGACACCCCAGAATTCTCCGACTTCATAGCAACTCCCTCAATCCTGGGGTTTGCATGGTCCAGATTCCAACGGTTGAAGAGAGCCAGGAAAGAGGTCAGGTGGGGTGGGTGGTGGGTGGGAAGCAACCCTACTCATGAGTTAGCATGCTGGCCTGCTGGTTTCAAGCAGCAAGCTCGCTGGGGGAAGCCAGCATACACCCAAGGCCTGCCGGAGGTCTAGGGATGGATCCATAGCTCAGAGGGAGGGGGCGTGATTTTGCACACAGAAGGTCCCGCGCGCTCTGTTCGACTGGAAAAGCGGGGTGTAATAAATAAGTACCTTTGTTATGTTTTATATCCTGCCTCACCCCTTGAAAGCTCAGGGTAGTGTGCATGGTTCTGAGAATCACAGAATGTTAGAGTTGGGAGGGAGCTGCAAGGTCATCTAGCCCAACCCCTCTGCTCAGTGCAGGAATCGGCTACAGCATTCCCATCAGATGCTTCTCCAAGCTCTGTTTGGAAACGCCCAGTGAAGGTGGGGGGCCCCACCACTGCACGAGGCAGGCTGTTTTACTGCCAAACGGCTCTTCCGGCCCTCTCTCATTTATCCTCACGATAGCCCTGTGAGGTAGGCCCAAGATGAGCTTTGTGGCTGATTCTCCATCGTTCTGCTCAGCATCAGCATGATTAAGTGGACTGTAACAATGCCTAGGAAGCCTTCTTCATCTTTTTGAAGATGAAGCAGTGGAATGGGGTGGGGGCAGAGCTCCCCGCCCCCCAGAGAAGATATCTGGCAGCTTTGTGGCACACAAGAAGGCTCACGCCCTGGGGATTTGGAGGGAGGAAGGAGGCTTCGGCACGTATGTCTCCGTGCTCCAAGAACTGGGCCTTTCCAGCCTCACCCACCTTCTCTGTCGCTAGCCCAAGCAGAGCTCAGGCTGATCCTGTCCAGTGAGCTCGGGGAGCGAGTGGTGTGGAGTGCCGTGGGAGATCAAGGCCGGGCCTGGAGGAACCAAACTCTCGCTGTGACGAGTCCTGCTGAATTCCAGGTACGGCTGCCGGGTCTCGCAACAGGGTGCTTGCTTCTGTTTCTCTCCAACATACTGTCGGTTTCCAGCTGGCCGTTTTTTCCCACGGGCGCACTGCTTTTTGTGCCTTCCTACCAATACCTGGTGGCGATGGGTTCCAGGGGTTAACAAGGCATGGAATGATTAGTGCTTCTCAGCCCGGGTGCCGACTGGCTTGCTCACGTCTACCTTCACCCTTCCAGATCGTCTTGGAAGCCTCGAGCGGAGCATGGCCCAACTCGGAAACCATCGCTGTGGACGACATCTCGTATGCAGCTGACTGCAATTCCTCCACCGGGGGAGGCCAAGAGGGAGGTGAGAGCTGCTTCCAGCCCAGAAAAGCTGTTGCCCGCAGGGCCTTCCTGCCGTCCCCACCACTGGCTGCAAGCCAGGAGTCATGCCCGGATCTCTTTGTCCCTCCCTCTCGTACCCAGGTGGTGACTCCGGCTCCCACTCCAGCCAGAGGTCAGACGCAGGGCTGGTGGCCGGCCTTGTGTGCTCCATCCTCCTGGCCATCATCGGAGCCTTCGCTGGCGTCTATTGCCTGAAGAAGCGGCGAGGTGTGAGAGGAGGGGCCCTAGAGGACAGCACTACCAGCACCCAGGGATTTGACAACATCGCATTCCGAGACGTAAGGAACCTTCTGCACCTTTTTTTGCTCCAGTTTCTCCCTCTCCTGTGCACCTGCTGTCTCACCACCCTGCGCTCCACTAGCCTTTGAAGTATGCATCCATGACTTTAACAGTTGCATGCCCAGGAAAGGTTACAGCTGGCCTATGTGCATTTATTTATTTAAAACAAGTAGGGGCTCCCCACTGCCCCTGAGGCTCGCCTTTGCCTTCCCAAGGCCTCGATTTGGACGGAGATGCCCAAGGTGGCGATTTCTGCAGCTACTCTCACATGGATGTAAAAGAGAGTGTCTGGAAACTGCAGCTGGTTCCAACTGGCAGCTGTTTCCAGGGGCTGAGCACAAGTATATAACACCTGTATGAGGAGAGCCCTGTTGACCAGCAGTTCTAGACTTGGTCCCAGGTGATGGCCTCTGACACCCCCAATGATCTGGAACGTGGCCCTATTTCCTGCTGCTATCCTTAGCTTTTGCTGCCTTCCCCGTTCTCAATATTGGTTGCAACTTCCAGGCACGGGCGAGCGATATGTGAACAAACACGTTTCCTTTGGTTGCAGGACAGAGTCATAATTCCCCCCATGCCCCTCCATGAAGATATCGAGTAGCTCACCCTCTTCACACAGACTACATTGCTCCACCGAGGCACGCACTTTTCTATGGCTGGCACAGCCAGGTCCTTGAGGATGCCTTGTTACAATTCCACTGGGCCCCTCTTTTTTGCCAAGCTGGTGTTTTTGGAGAAGTCAACTACCTCTGGGGTGTCAGGGCCCGCTACAGCTTGGACTGGCTCATTTGTACCCAACAAAAGAAAATCTCTCTGGACACACCTCTCTTTTCAGCCTTGGGGTCAGTGAAAAAGAGGTTCTGGTTCCCCCACCCGAGCCCCCCTTCTGCCCGACCAAGTAGCTTTCCTGGCAAAGAAAGAAGAGCCAAGATTTCAAAGGCCCCCCAAAAGCACGCTTATTTACTAATACTTTCATTTTCAATTAAAATATGAAATCACATTCAGAGAGGTATCCATGAAGTACAAGTATCCCAGACTTGATAGGGAGTAAACTTGCAAAAGAACCCGGGCATATTACATTACAAGAGAAGATGCTGAAGTTCCCAACCAAAAGGATTTAATCCATGTCTTCAAAAGGGTTTTTGACTTGGGTCACAGTGAAACAATATGACCTTACGTAGGGACACTTGATAGAACGGTTCAAAACAAATCATCATCAGGATGCTGTCGTGCATTATTCTGGCATATATTATGGACTCTACACAGTAGTCCTTTCTTGATCGGATGCTATGCTTCAATTAGTAATTTTACTTTGCATGATCAATCATCACCATCTCTCTATGATTTAGTGAAGGGGAATCTTTCACTTCTCATGGATTTAATTATTGGATCGGTTTTATTCAAAACTCTGGCCTACCCCCATGGAAGGGGCACTTTAAGATGATGCTCTTTTAATTAAGGAGGGGGAGAGAGACTGCCCCATTCAACCAGCACAGCTGCTCCCTAGTGGCTGTTGCTGGGGTCACCTTTGTTTTTCTTTCTGGATTGTGAGCTCCTTGGGGACAGGGAAACCTCTCCCATGGGGCAGAGAGTTTGGGAATCACCCCTCCAAACGAGGCCAAGAGGCACTTTTTAAAGTGGCTATTCTCTTCTATTTAGCAAGGGGAGAGCAACTGGCCCTGTCCAACCCTAGCACAGCCTCCCTCCAGCGGCTGTTGCTGGTGTCATAAGAACATAGGAAACTGCCTTCTACTGAGTCAGACCTTTGGTCCAGTATTGTCTACAGTACACTGACTGGCAGCAGCTCTCCAGGGTTTCAGGCACAAGGCTCTCCCACTTCTACCTGGAGATGTTGCCAGGGACCTTCTGCATGCAAAGCAGATGCTCTCTCACTGAGCTGCCCACCCCCACCTTTAATAATTAAAAGGGAGTTGATGGCATACAACAGGCAATTGTTGAGGGAAACACCGCCAGGCAGAATCCAATCCCTCTCCCCTGCCCGTGCCAACCACACTGCCAGACCCAAAAGCAACTTCAGGACTTCAACTCTGGAAGGATTAACAAGCTTTATTGGAGATCTCCTTCAAGCAGCTGGAAGGACCAACAGACAACAGCCACCACAGTGGCTCAACCCTGCCTCCGCAGTTCTCCGGACTGTGCCCCTTCCCCACAGATTCTTCCCGTAGACCTAATCCCAGCTGCTTCTAGACACCAAAAGATAAAACACTTTGTATTAATTAACTTTTTTTTTTTTTTGCCCCAGGCAGAATCCGATGCAGCGTTTATTAGGTTTTAGATACTCCGTCTCTTAAAATGGAAGGAAAGAGTCAGGTGAGAGAGAGAGTACTGTGTGTGCATGTTTGTGTGTGTGTGTGTGTGTGTGTCACTGGTTGTTTAGGCAGCAGGGCTGAAACTCTAGAGGGCTCCCCTCGGGCGAGGCTGCTGCCGTCTTGCTGGGCCGGGTGTGAAGACAAAGAGATCCTGGCCGTCCGGGGGAAGGAGGCGGCCAGGCGAGATCAGTCGGGGCAAACTGATTTCGAGGCTTTGTCCTCACTGCCCCTTTGGGCCCTTTTCGAGGGGTTTGCCGATGTCCCTCCCGCGAAGCTTAAGGCCTGGAACAAGAAGGAAAGAACAGAGACGTGAGGCTCTGAGCAGCTGGACGTCGGGCGTGGTCTTTGCACCGGGTTGGGCTGATCTAGCCTCTCTTGTCGTCTGTGCTGGCTAGTAGGACTATCCAAGGTCTTGGGAAGAGGGAGGGCTTCCCCAGCACTCCCAGGTGGAGTTCCTGAACCGGTGTGAGCCCTCACATGAGGGCAAAGCATGGGCTGAAGGAAGACAAGTCACAGCCAAGATGTGTTTCTGTGGCTGCTGCCATAGGGGAGGAAGGCGGGTCCTACAGTAGCAAGCATGAACTGTCCCCTTTGCTAAGCAGGGCCCACCCTGGTTTACATTTGGATGGGAGACTACATGTGCGTGTTCTGAGATATGCCCCTTCGGGGATGGGGCCGTAGCTCAGTGGAAGAGCATCTGCTTTGCATGCAGAAGGTCCCAGCTTCACTCCAGGTAGGGCTGGGAGAGACCCCTGCCTGAAGCCCTGGAGAGCTGCTGCCAGTCAGTGTAGACAGTACTGAGCTGGACGGACCAAGAGACTGACTCAGTAGAAGGCAGCTTCCTACATTCCATGGGTGCTCAAAAGATTGACAAGCAATCCTCTCCTACCACCAACCTGCTGGGAGGAGAGTTTGGGTGGTTCTCTTAGTGCTTTCAAGCTCACCAGGATGCTGAGCTGTGACCAAATCAAGCAAGCACAAGCCTCTTAGCTCACGGCCTTCCTCTGCAAGCCTGTTCAATTCAGAGACTGTTGAGTTAGGAAGGAAAATGACTCACTGATGGCTCTCTCAATCTTTCCCAGCACCTGGTTGTTGGGAATGGCCCTTCCGCATTCGTAGTCAGCGATAACTTGTGGCTTCTCGTTGATTTTCTACAGAGACACAACCAAGTTAGGCGCCGAGGTTTGGGACAAAGCGTGCAAGCCCCAAACAGAACAGTCAGCCCTTCCACTAAACTCACTCTCTGTGCATGTATATAGCTTTCTTTTTTTAAGTGTGGAAAAAAGGTAGGTATATGCAGGTCTAGAGGAAGTGAACAAGTGCACTGCATTGTCCCTTAGCCTAGGGGGATAGAGTTTTAGTTGGGTTTTTTTTTTAAAGTGTGAAGCAGCACAAACAGATAACAACTTTGTTTATTAGTTACCCCATTATTATCTGGGTGGTTCCCACTGTCCAGAGAGAGCCTTGCACACCATCACTTCCCCTACCTCCTACCTTGCCCACAAAAACGACCGGGCACAGCTACTGAACATGGGTAGGATCGTGGTAATAGCCTTATTGCTAGTCCAAAAGTTCTTTTATCTCTATTCTCGTTGTGAGGTTATGCTGCTTTTCCCCCAACAGAATTAAGTAGCCTACTCTGGACAAGGGAGGCAGGGTGTAGGCTACTTGGGCATGGCCCAGCTTTAATGCCACCCTGCCACGAGCGAGATTATTTGCTGCCTCTGCTGCCCATTGCCCCCACCCTCCGGTCCGGCCGCCCTACAAGTGGAACACTTACCGTGGCCAGGTCCTTCTGGGTGAGCCCCTTGCTCTGCCTGCCCTGCTGGATCACTTTGCCCACCTCCAGGGGGACCCTGTCGTGGTGCAGCTCCTCTGTCTCCCGGTCCAGCTTGGCCGTGTTCTTTGTGATCGAGTGCTGCTTGTTTTGGCCCGCTGCCCCTGGAGGTCAGAAATGGCATTCGTTTACCAAGAGGGCAAATATCTACCTCTGGGACGCAGGGGAGGGGTTTGCTGCTGGGGAGGACTGGGGCTTTTTGCCTGCCTGATCAACAATGAACACCTACATTTCTTGGAGGTTTCCACATCCTCTCCTCTTCGCTGAGCAGCCAGGACAGCCTAGGAGTCAAAGAGGAGAAGTGAACGTCGTCATTGTCAAAAGACAAAGTTCCTCTGGAGAGACAAGAAACAGCTGCCTCTATTAGGCAGACAAGTCTCCGACATACAAAGCTCGCTTATGTATTTCTATACTGCCCTTTGCCCAAAGACCCCAGGGCGGTTAACGACACATTAAAAACAGAAATAAAATTTCAGGTTAAAAAACCTGACAAAACAGAAACACAGCTACGTTAGAGAGAGCTGGGGGCCACTCACTGGCCAAATGCCCGTGTAAAAAGGGCAGTCTTCATATTCCTCTGAAAGGCTGGGAGGGAGGAAGCCATGCAGATCGCAACCACAAGAGAGTTTCATAGCCTGGGGACCATCACTGAAAAGGCCTTGCCCTGTCTGCTTGACAAACGAGTCTCAGCAGGTGTCATTTTTACAAGGAGAAGAGCCTTCCCAGCTGATCTATTCAGATGGGATTCTCCATGGGGAAGTATCCAAGCAATCTACAGAGACTTCTCTGCTGAAGGGGAAAGGAGCTGGCTTGGGGGCACCATGCCAGGTGAGTAGGGTCCTACAGCCCCCAGTCCTTCCCTTTTGGATTGGGCGGGGAGGAGGGAGGAGAAGAGATAGTTGCAGCCCTTGTTATATAATTAACCTGGGCTTTAAACAACCACTTGCCGGATCACCTGAGGCAAGCAAGGAGGTTTGATTTTTGCCCTGCCTCCTCTTGAGCAAAAAGTGACATAAGCGTATGTAGGCCAGTAAACAAAATGATGGGCCAGTTACTTTTTGTGGGCTTGTTTGCAAGGCCGCAATAAGCTCTTGTTAACTCTATATTTGAGTTATCACAGTCAATATTTGAGTTATCACAGTCAATATTGGAGTCGAAAGAATAGCAGGCACCTGCTCACCGGAGCGTTGCGTTCTTTAGAAGAGGCCTCTGAGGCTTCTGACCTACCAAGATAAATACAGGTCACCAGCACAAACTCCCCCCTCTCAGTTTTTGCCATCCCAGGTAGGCAGCAAAGCCAGGAGGTTTATGGAGCCCAGACCTGAAGGGTAGGTTGATTTGGCTGGAGGCGTGGTGTGTGTGTGTATGTATAGAAGGTCCCAGGTTCAATACCTAGGCTCTGCAGTTAAAGGACCTCAATAGCAAAGCTGGGACAGAGCCTTCTCCAGCTTGGAGATTAAGCTACCCTGCCATTAAACAGTTTCTACTTGGTTATCAGGGCTGCTAGCAGTTGAAAGATGTATTTTTCCATGAAGCAAGACAGGGTTTATCAACAGACCATCTTGCATGCAGTGTTCCCTTGCCTTTGCTTGCATCAGCCACTCCTGCTCAGAGTTTTCCTTGAGACTTTGCCCCAGCTCTGTCTGAGTTTCAATTTTACAAGTATTGTTACATGAAAATTGCAACAGGAAGTGCCAAAGGGCCGGTCCCTGCATGCTGAAAGTGCCCTGCCCTTTGGTGCTTCAGAGAGGCAGGGCCTGGGCCCTCCAACAAAGCATTGCAAAAGGTAAGGGGAAGGCCAGTGTGGCTGGCTGGGGAGGATGAGAGATGCAGTCCAACCATATCAGGGGGCCCAAGGCTGGGAACCCTGGTGTAGACTGAAGGGCAGTGGCTCACTGAGAGTCAAGCCTGGATGTTACCAGCATAGGCACCGCTGTTGTAAGGCTGTTTATCTTGAGAAACGGACGTAGCTGGCCTATCAGCCGCAGCGGGGGAAAAGCACTCCTGCCCACCATTGCTTCAACCCGATATTCATTTGTCCAGCTCTGTGCATAAGCTGGTGGGCAAAGCTTTGGCACGCTGGCCGTTGCCGAACCACAGATTTGCCACATGCCAGAGCTAGGAAGCCTCTACCACTCCAGCTGTTGCAGGACTACAATGCCCATCATCCCCAGCCACCACCTTCGCCACTCCAGCTGGACAACACTCCCATCAATAAACTGTGGCTGGGGATGACCGGAGTTGTAATCCAGCAGCTGGAATTGGAAAGCCTGCCATGCTGGCATGCGGCCAATTTCTGGGGCTGGGAACCAGTGTTCCCCGTAAGAGAGGGTTCCAGATGTTGTTGACTACAACTCCCATCACTCCCAGCTGCACTGGCTGGGGATGATGGGAGTTGTAGTCAGCAACAACGTTTGGGAATCCAGATGAGAGTGCGTGGGACTCTTCGGGGGATGGCGAGCTAGCTCAGGTGCGCAAGTCTGGCCCTCTAGCTGTTCTCAGACTACAACTCCCATCATCCCTAGCCACAATAGGCTGTGGCTGGGGGGTGATGGGAGCCGGGAGGAGTGCCCTCCTATCCCTAAGAAACAGCTTGGCAAGCGGGGCACGTGGGCGGGCCAATTAGAGGCGTGGCCAAAAGGCTCCATGTCAGGAGGCGGGGCAGGGCCAAAGGGGAAACCCGTGGGAAGGGGCGTGGCCGAGTGAGGGGCAGGGGCGTGTCTCGCTGAGGGGGCGGGGCCAGGTCACCTGACCAGCCGGGAAGCCGTTGAAGGGGCTTGGGGGCACCCCTGCCCCCTCCCCTGGGGAAAGGGGTGGCGGGTCGCGAGCGCGCGGCCTCACCTGCTTGGACTTGGCCTGGGCCGCGCTGGGGCCCTTCTTACGCAGCACTGTCACCGTGTCCCAGTCGCTCTCCGCCATGGCCTCGCGTCACTCCTCAGCCTCCGCAAGAAGCCCGCCCCCCTCTCGCCCTCGTTCCCTTCCTCCCTCAGGCGGGGAGGGGCGGAAAGCGGCGCCTCCGCGCGCCCATAGGCCCGCTCGCCTGCCACTCACCCCCGGCGTTTCGGCACGATTGGCCGCGCCTTCTGCCACCGCCCTCCCCCCTCGCTAACATCACAACAACGCTATACGCCTCTGCACCCCAATCTACGCGGCTGATAGGCCCGTTGTGCTGCCCATCAAAATCCCCCTCCCCGTTTTGATCGGCTGCTATGGAGACCTCACGCGGGAGATACGTCTCTATAACAAAACCGAGAGTGGGAGGGGGCGTAAAAAGAAGGAGCGTTATGATAGGCTCGAAGCCCAGCCAATCTTCGGAGTGCGTCATACGATTGGCCGAGAACTAGGGCATTCTTTACAGTGTGTTTTGGTTGACGTAATGAGAGCCGGGATTTGTTCAAGGCTGAAGGGGGGGGGCAGTTTCTGAGCATGCGCAGAGTAGCTCGGGGCTGGCCATGCGTAAACAGCACGTGGGTGCATGACAGCCCCGTGGAAAACAGTATATAAATAAGTAAATGAGTGCAAAGTTACAGGATATGATTGAATCAGTGGAAAATATAGGGACTTTCTTCCCAGTGCTCAGACCATCCTTTTCTTATCCCAGTCAAGAGTTGATTCTGGTGCAGATGCGGTGGGGGGCGCGGGTGGAAAATGCCGGAAGAACCTGCATGTCGACATCCCGTGTTCCATGCCTCTCTTGGCAATTAGTATTCATTCTACAGAGAAGCGGTTCCCAACCTTACAAGTTCAGATGCTGTTCGGCTACTACAACTCCCATCACCCCCTGCCTCAATGCGTGATGGGAGTTGGAGTCCATCAGCATCTGGGGACTCAAGGATGGGAACCCCTTCGCTCTGGAGAGAGTGAAGCCCAGTGTTCGATGTCTAACCTGAATCGGGGAGATTAAAGCATTGTCTTTGGAGGAAAGCTTAGGACAGGGAAGGAAGAAGAAATTTTGTATTCCTCTGACCCAACGGATACATACTGTTACCCCGATTTTACCCCTCCCTCCCCACCCTTCTTCGCAGGTGCTCGGTGCAGCAGCTGGCATGCTTCTTCCGCAACACAGACAACAACCCCGTGAGGCCCTGATGGTTCCTAACCGGGTGGGGGGGGGCTCTCCAGTTAGCTATAAATTACATGCTGATGCCGCTTCTTTGCATTTAAAAACCACTCCCAGAAGCCCTCCCTCCCCGGCGCACTCCCGGGGGCTGTTCTGCTTCTCATTCGCTGCTGGGCAGGGCTGCAGAGTTGGCCAGGCTGTCGAAATCTCCACCGAGGCTTCAGGGCGAACCACCGGGCATGCGCGGCTTTTGAGGGACATGCGCAGTCGCGCAAAGGAAAAAAAAGCCTCCCCTCTGGAATTCGGGCGGGATTTTCCCGCTCCTCCCATTCCCCCCGCCCGCTCCTCAGAGCGCAGCCCGCTGCTCTCATTGGCTGGAAGGGTGACAGCACCTAACCTCGTCCTGCCCGCGTTAGGCATGCCCGCGTTAGGCATGCACCTAACCTCGTCCTGCCCGCGTTAACATTAAGTGCCGTGCGGCTTTGAGGGGCATGCGCAGTCGCGCGAAAGAAAAAAAAATCCTCTCTGGAATTTGGGCTGGCTTTCCCCGCTCCTCCCATTCCCCCCGCCCGCTCCTCAGAGCGCAGCCCGCTGCTCTCATTGGCTGGAAGGGTGACAGCTGCGGTCGCTGATTGGCTGGGTGTTCGCCAGCTGGATCCGCCTCCCGCAGCTGAGGCGAAGCGCCTAATTTGAGCCGGGAAATCTCCTGAGGCGAGGCTGGGAGGGCAGCAGCGGGAAGGGGGCTCTCAGCCCCACATGCCCCAGCCCCGACCCCCACCGCTGGGGGAGAGCAGCGAAGCCGCAGCCCCAGACAGCCACCGACAGCAGGGAAAGCCCTCAACCTTGCCCTCTATCTCGCGAAAGGAAGGGAAGGAGGAATTCTCTGAGGGAAGGTTTTCCCTCACCAGAAGGAGGAGAATTGAGAATTCATCTCTGAGGGGAGGCTGTCTTCAAGACACTCTTCAAGGAAGGGCTCTATGTTCAGCCCTGGGCTTTACCTCACCAGAAGGAGGAGAATTGAGAATTCATCTCTGAGGGGAGGCTGTCTTCAAGACACACTTCAAGGAAGGGCTCTATGCAGAGCCTTGGGCTTTTTACCTCACCAGAAGGAGGATAATTGAGAATTCATCTCTGAGGGGAGGCTGTCTTCAAGACACTCTTCAAGGAAGGGCTCTATGCAGAGCCTTGGGCTTTTTACCTCACCAGAAGGAGGATAATTGAGAATTCATCTCTGAGGGGAGGCTGTCTTCAAGACACACTGCAAGGAAGGGCTCTATGCTCGGCTTTGGTCTTTACCTCACCAGAATAATAATTGTCAATCTGCCTCAGGAAAAGGAGGAAACCACTTAAGCCATGCTACTCTGCTAGGATATTGCTTTAAAGAAATTCTTTGTGGGAGAATGGCAGGAATATGGTCTTCAAGACCCATTCCAAAAACTAGTTTCTGAGGGGAAGTGGAGTTTCTGAGTGGGGAGTTCATCTCTCTGCTTGGGCTTCATCCTGCCAAAAGAACTCAAACAAACCCCCTCTGAGGATGCTGCAGCCGTGCTGACGTGTACAGAAGCCCGGCCACCTCACTGCCCACATTTATAGCATTTTGTCTGCAGAGGGCAAAACGCGACAGATTCTCCCCGTCCTCAGAACACTGGGGCGCCACAGTCTTCTGCATCACGGTGAAAACCTGTCCACTATTAGAGCGTTCTTTCTCTCTGCATACAAATGCTATAAATGTGGACAGCACAAGGCCGGACTTCTGAGCGCAACGGCACAGGGGCTGCAGCAGAGAATTCCATGAGGCCAGGGGCTGTGTAACTACAGACTGGCCAATTTAGTCTGAGAAAACTGGGTGTGACTGAGTTTTTTTAAATTCTCCTGACAGTTGTGTAAGGCAGCATAATTCCTAACATAGTGGCTGGCTTGTATGGAACACCCTCCATGCGCTTTAGAAGCTTGAGGCTTCTAGATATTTGCAACACCTTTCTGAGGCAACATAGTCTCCAGTTTTCCAGCAGGCATGTATGGAACATGCTTCATGCATGTTAGAAGCTCCAGGCTTCTTAAAATGCTGGCTCTGAGCAGGAAATTAGAAAGACAATAAACACAATGCAGTATAATTGTATATTATACAATTGATGGAACAGAACAACATGCTTCATGCATGTTAGAAGCTTCAGGCTTCTTGATTCTCCAGACAACTCTACATACACTCTAAGATGGTGGCAGCCTTTAATGGAATATGCTAGTGTGGTGTAGTAGTTAGAGTGCTGGACTATGGACCGGGGAGACCTGAGTTCAAATCCCCAATCAGCCATGATACTTTCTGGGTGACTCTGGGCCAGTCATTTCTCCCTCAGCCTAGACACAGGGTTGTTGTGAAAGAGAAACTTAAGTATGTAGTACACTGCTCTGGGCTCCTTGGAGGAAGAGCGGGATATCAATTTAATAATAATGATGATAATGCGTGTTAAATTCTCTCCTCTCGACAACGCTACGTGGCAAATTTGTCAAGAAGAAACAGAGTCGGCCCATGTGTCAATGACCTCCGTGCCTGAGTGGTGCTTTCAGATCATTTTTCCTCCCAGAAGGCCAGTGTGGCAGGTAAGGATCAGAGACACACAGAATGGACCAACAAAAAACTCTAGGGAGAGGAGATAAACCTGTCTTCCTTGGAGGCCTGTAAGCAGAGACTTAAAGACCCTAGTTCTCAGCCTAGCTTTGAAAGATATTTCGTTCTCATGTCCTCTATTTTTAATTGCCATTTTAATCTATTATTGATCAGTTTTTGATTTCAACATTTTTAATTTTTTAAAAAAATGTAAACTGCCCTGAGCCACCTTTGGAAGGGCAGCATATAAATCCAATGAATATATTAATCACCTCTCGGGGGGAGGGGGGATCCCTAGCTGAATCACTGCATTTAGTGATGAGGTTTTTCATGAGAAGACTGAAGAATGTATTCCTAAAATGTCTATTCGATATATATTATACATTAATAGTCACAAGGTCATATAAACATGAGACAAGTATGAAGAATCCACCCCCCCCGAAATCTATTAGGTACTCCTTGTGCAAAATGTCCTATTGCCCTCAGTTCAAAATGAATGACACGGCCTGTTCTCTTCCAACAGCTTCCAAGAAAGAACGCAAGGAGAGCACGTCATACGAGCCAAGAAGAAATTGAAAGTCCCCAACCTCCCGCATGAGAAACCAAACCAGGACCTGTGTCGAAGCTTCAGGTTTCTTTATTGTCCCAAGAATATCAATGAGAATAGTTCTCTAGGCAGCACACAACACAACATTACACAACATGTAATCGAAACACATAGAACACAACAAACATATCACATCACACAACAGCAGCTGTGGCAGGCAGCATCGCCTCTAAGGTGGTGACTGCTGTTCATGGGACATGCTTCATGCATGTTACAAGCTACAGTTGGATTAGGCAAGAAGCGGCAGAATGGGCAGACATTTCCCTAGGACCTTCATGTGCAGTGTTCACGTTCAAATGCCTTTATTACGGGCTTTGACCATCCAACTAGAAAGACAATAGACGCTATGAACAACGCAATAGAATGGCATATTATATCCTCCGTGGAACAGAACAACATGCTTCATGCGTGTTAGAAGCTTCACGCTTCTTGATTCTCCCTCCCAACAGCTCTTTGTTAGGCTACATACACTCTAGGATGGTGGCAGCCTTTAATGGAATACGCTTCATGCATGTTCCATTCTGTCCTCTCGACAACGCTTCGTGGCAAATCTGGCAAGAAGAAACAGAGTCGGCCCATGTGTCTCAATGACCTCCGTGCCCGAGCGGTGCTTTCGGACCATTTTCTCCTCCCACAAGGCCAGCGTGGCAGGTAAGGCTCAGAGTGCAGCAACAAAAAGAACACTCCAGGTATAGGAGATAACCTGTCTTCCTTGGAGGCCTGGCAGCAGAGCCTGAAAGACCCTAGTTCTCAGCCTAGCTTTGAAAGATATTTCGTTCTGGTGTCCTCTACTTTTTAATTGTCATTTTTTGCCTACTATTGATTAGTTTTTCATTTCAACATTTTTAATTATTTTAAAAAATGTAAACCGCCCTGAGCCACCTTTGGAAGGGTGGCATATAAATCCAATGAATATATTAATCACCTCTCGGGGGGAGGGGGGATCCCTAGCTGAATCACTGCATTTAGTGATGAGGTTCTTCATGAGAAGACTGAAGAATGTATTCCTAAAATGTCTATTTGATATATATTATACATTAATAGTCACAAGGTCATATAAACATGAGACAAGCATGAAGAATCCACCCCCCCCCCGAAATCTATTAGGTACTCCTTGTGCAAAATGTCCTATTGCCCTCAGTTCAAAATGAATGACACGGGCTGTTCTCTTCCAACAGCTTCCAAGAAAGAACGCAAGGAGAGCACGTCATACGAGCCAAGAAGAAATTGAAAGTCCCCAACCTCCCGCATGAGAAACCAAACCAGGACCTGTGTCGAAGCTTCAGGCTTCTTTCTTGTCCCAAGAATATCAATGAGAATAGTTCTCTAGGCAGCACACAACACAACATTCCACAACATGTAATCGAAACACATAGAACACAACAAACATATCACATCACACAACAGCAGCTGTGGCAGGCAGCATCGCCTCTAAGGTGGTGACTGCTATTCATGGGACATGCTTCATGCATGTTACAAGCTACAGTTGGATTAGGCAAGAAGCGGCAGAATGGGCAGACATTTCCCTAGGACCCTCATGTGCAGTGTTCACGTTCAAATGCCTTTATTACGGGCTTTGACCATCCAACTAGAAAGACAATAGACGCTATGAAGAAGGCAATAGAATGGCATATTATATCCTCCGTGGAACAGAACAACACGCTTCATGCGTGTTAGAAGCTTCAGGCTTCTTGATTCTCCCTCCCAACAGCTCTTTGTTAGGCTACATACACTCTAGGATGGTGGCAGCCTTTAATGGAATACGCTTCATGCATGTTCCATTCTGTCCTCTCGACAACGCTTCGTGGCAAATCTGGCAAGAAGAAACAGAGTCGGCCCAAGTGTCCCAATGACCTCCGTGCCCGAGTGGTGCTTTCGGACCATTTTCTCCTCCCACAAGGCCAGCGTGGCAGGTAAGGCTCAGACTGCACCAAGAAAAAGAACTCTCCAGGTATAGGAGATAACCTGTCTTCCTTGGAGGCCTGTCAGCAGAGCCTTAAAGGCCCTAGTTCTTAGCCTAGCTTTGAAAGATATTTCATTCTGATGTGTTCTACTTTTTAATTGTAATTTTTATCTACTATTGATTAGTTTTTGATTTCAACATTTTTAATTTTTTAAAAAAATGTAAACCGCCCTGAGCCACCTTTGGAAGGGCGGCATATAAATCCAATGAATATATTAATCACCTGGCGGGGGGAGGGGTGATCCCTAGCTGAATCACTGCATTTAGTGATGAGGTTTTTCATGAGAAGACTGAAGAATGTATTCCTAAAATGTCTATTCGAAATATATTATACATTATTAGTCACAAGGTCATATAAACATGAAACAAGCATGAAGAATTCCCCCCCCCCCGGAAATCTATTAGGTACTCCTTGTGCAAAGTGTCCTATTGCCCTCAGTTCAAAATGAATGACACGGCCTGTTCTCTTCCAACAGCTTCCAAGAAAGAACGCAAGGAGAACACGTCATACGAGCCAAGAAGAAATTGAAAGTCCCCAACCTCCCGCATGAGAAACCAAACCAGGACCTGTGTCGAAGCTTCAGGCTTCTTTCTTGTCCCAAGAATATCAATGAGAATAGTTCTCTAGGCAGCACACAACACAACATTCCACAACATGTAATCGAAACACATAGAACACAACAAACATATCACATCACACAACAGCAGCTGTGGCAGGCAGCATCGCCTCTAAGGTGGTGACTGCTGTTCATGGGACATGCTTCATGCATGTTACAAGCTACAGTTGGATTAGGCAAGAAGCAGCAGAATGGGCAGACATTTCCCTAGGACCCTCATGTGCAGTGTTCACGTTCAAATGCCTTTATTACGGGCTTTGACCATCCAACTAGAAAGACAATAGACGCTATGAAGAAGGCAATAGAATGGCATATTATATCCTCCGTGGAACAGAACAACACGCTTCATGCGTGTTAGAAGCTTCACGCTTCTTGATTCTCCCTCCCAACAGCTCTTTGTTAGGCTACATACACTCTAGGATGGTGGCAGCCTTTAATGGAATACGCTTCATGCATGTTCCATTCTGTCCTCTCGACAACGCTTCGTGGCAAATCTGGCAAGAAGAAACAGAGTCGGCCCAAGTGTCCCAATGACCTCCGTGCCCGAGTGGTGCTTTCGGACCATTTTCTCCTCCCACAAGGCCAGCGTGGCAGGTAAGGCTCAGACTGCACCAAGAAAAAGAACTCTCCAGGTATAGGAGATAACCTGTCTTCCTTGGAGGCCTGTCAGCAGAGCCTTAAAGGCCCTAGTTCTTAGCCTAGCTTTGAAAGATATTTCATTCTGATGTGTTCTACTTTTTAATTGTAATTTTTATCTACTATTGATTAGTTTTTGATTTCAACATTTTTAATTTTTTTAAAAAATGTAAACCGCCCTGAGCCACCTTTGGAAGGGCGGCATATAAATCCAATGAATATATTAATCACCTGGCGGGGGGAGGGGTGATCCCTAGCTGAATCACTGCATTTAGTGATGAGGTTTTTCATGAGAAGACTGAAGAATGTATTCCTAAAATGTCTATTCGAAATATATTATACATTATTAGTCACAAGGTCATATAAACATGAAACAAGCATGAAGAATCCCCCCCCCCCCGGAAATCTATTAGGTACTCCTTGTGCAAAGTGTCCTATTGCCCTCAGTTCAAAATGAATGACACGGCCTGTTCTCTTCCAACAGCTTCCAAGAAAGAACGCAAGGAGAACACGTCATACGAGCCAAGAAGAAATTGAAAGTCCCCAACCTCCCGCATGAGAAACCAAACCAGGACCTGTGTCGAAGCTTCAGGCTTCTTTCTTGTCCCAAGAATATCAATGAGAATAGTTCTCTAGGCAGCACACAACACAACATTCCACAACATGTAATCGAAACACATAGAACACAACAAACATATCACATCACACAACAGCAGCTGTGGCAGGCAGCATCGCCTCTAAGGTGGTGACTGCTGTTCATGGGACATGCTTCATGCATGTTACAAGCTACAGTTGGATTAGGCAAGAAGCAGCAGAATGGGCAGACATTTCCCTAGGACCCTCATGTGCAGTGTTCACGTTCAAATGCCTTTATTACGGGCTTTGACCATCCAACTAGAAAGACAATAGACGCTATGAAGAAGGCAATAGAATGGCATATTATATCCTCCGTGGAACAGAACAACACGCTTCATGCGTGTTAGAAGCTTCACGCTTCTTGATTCTCCCTCCCAACAGCTCTTTGTTAGGCTACATACACTCTAGGATGGTGGCAGCCTTTAATGGAATACGCTTCATGCATGTTCCATTCTGTCCTCTCGACAACGCTTCGTGGCAAATCTGGCAAGAAGAAACAGAGTCGGCCCAAGTGTCCCAATGACCTCCGTGCCCGAGTGGTGCTTTCGGACCATTTTCTCCTCCCACAAGGCCAGCGTGGCAGGTAAGGCTCAGACTGCACCAAGAAAAAGAACTCTCCAGGTATAGGAGATAACCTGTCTTCCTTGGAGGCCTGTCAGCAGAGCCTTAAAGGCCCTAGTTCTTAGCCTAGCTTTGAAAGATATTTCATTCTGATGTGTTCTACTTTTTAATTGTAATTTTTATCTACTATTGATTAGTTTTTGATTTCAACATTTTTAATTTTTTTAAAAAATGTAAACCGCCCTGAGCCACCTTTGGAAGGGCGGCATATAAATCCAATGAATATATTAATCACCTGGCGGGGGGAGGGGTGATCCCTAGCTGAATCACTGCATTTAGTGATGAGGTTTTTCATGAGAAGACTGAAGAATGTATTCCTAAAATGTCTATTCGAAATATATTATACATTATTAGTCACAAGGTCATATAAACATGAAACAAGCATGAAGAATCCCCCCCCCCCCGGAAATCTATTAGGTACTCCTTGTGCAAAGTGTCCTATTGCCCTCAGTTCAAAATGAATGACACGGCCTGTTCTCTTCCAACAGCTTCCAAGAAAGAACGCAAGGAGAACACGTCATACGAGCCAAGAAGAAATTGAAAGTCCCCAACCTCCCGCATGAGAAACCAAACCAGGACCTGTGTCGAAGCTTCAGGCTTCTTTCTTGTCCCAAGAATATCAATGAGAATAGTTCTCTAGGCAGCACACAACACAACATTCCACAACATGTAATCGAAACACATAGAACACAACAAACATATCACATCACACAACAGCAGCTGTGGCAGGCAGCATCGCCTCTAAGGTGGTGACTGCTGTTCATGGGACATGCTTCATGCATGTTACAAGCTACAGTTGGATTAGGCAAGAAGCAGCAGAATGGGCAGACATTTCCCTAGGACCCTCATGTGCAGTGTTCACGTTCAAATGCCTTTATTACGGGCTTTGACCATCCAACTAGAAAGACAATAGACGCTATGAAGAAGGCAATAGAATGGCATATTATATCCTCCGTGGAACAGAACAACACGCTTCATGCGTGTTAGAAGCTTCACGCTTCTTGATTCTCCCTCCCAACAGCTCTTTGTTAGGCTACATACACTCTAGGATGGTGGCAGCCTTTAATGGAATACGCTTCATGCATGTTCCATTCTGTCCTCTCGACAACGCTTCGTGGCAAATCTGGCAAGAAGAAACAGAGTCGGCCCAAGTGTCCCAATGACCTCCGTGCCCGAGTGGTGCTTTCGGACCATTTTCTCCTCCCACAAGGCCAGCGTGGCAGGTAAGGCTCAGACTGCACCAAGAAAAAGAACTCTCCAGGTATAGGAGATAACCTGTCTTCCTTGGAGGCCTGTCAGCAGAGCCTGAAAGACCCTAGTTCTCAGCCTAGCTTTGAAAGATATTTCGTTCTGGTGTCCTCTACTTTTTAATTGTCATTTTTTGCCTACTATTGATTAGTTTTTGATTTCAACATTTTTAATTATTTTAAAAAATGTAAACCGCCCTGAGCCACCTTTGGAAGGGTGGCATATAAATCCAATGAATATATTAATCACCTGGCGGGGTCAGGGGGGATCCCTAGCTGAATCACTGCATTTAGTGATGAGGTTCTTCATGAGAAGACTGAAGAATGTATTCCTAAAATGTCTATTTGATATATATTATACATTAATAGTCACAAGGTCATATAAACATGAGACAAGCATGAAGAATCCCCCCCCCCCCCGAAATCTATTAGGTACTCCTTGTGCAAAATGTCCTATTGCCCTCAGTTCAGAATGAATGACACGGCCTGTTCTCTTCCAACAGCTTCCAAGAAAGAACGCAAGGAGAGCACGTCATACGAGCCAAGAAGAAATTGAAAGTCCCCAACCTCCCGCATGAGAAACCAAACCAGGGCCTGTGTCGAAGCTTCAGGCTTCTTTCTTGTCCCAAGAATATCAATGAGAATAGTTCTCTAGGCAGCACACAACACAACATTCCACAACATGTAATCGAAACACATAGAACACAACAAACATATCACATCACACAACAGCAGCTGTGGCAGGCAGCATCGCCTCTAAGGTGGTGACTGCTGTTCATGGGACATGCTTCATGCATGTTACAAGCTACAGTTGGATTAGGCAAGAAGCGGCAGAATGGGCAGACATTTCCCTAGGACCCTCATGTGCAGTGTTCACGTTCAAATGCCTTTATTACGGGCTTTGACCATCCAACTAGAAAGACAATAGACGCTATGAAGAAGGCAATAGAATGGCATATTATATCCTCCGTGGAACAGAACAACACGCTTCATGCGTGTTAGAAGCTTCAGGCTTCTTGATTCTCCCTCCCAACAGCTCTTTGTTAGGCTACATACACTCTAGGATGGTGGCAGCCTTTAATGGAATACGCTTCATGCATGTTCCATTCTGTCCTCTCGACAACGCTTCGTGGCAAATCTGGCAAGAAGAAACAGAGTCGGCCCAAGTGTCCCAATGACCTCCGTGCCCGAGTGGTGCTTTCGGACCATTTTCTCCTCCCACAAGGCCAGCGTGGCAGGTAAGGCTCAGACTGCACCAAGAAAAAGAACTCTCCAGGTATAGGAGATAACCTGTCTTCCTTGGAGGCCTGTCAGCAGAGCCTTAAAGGCCCTAGTTCTTAGCCTAGCTTTGAAAGATATTTCATTCTGATGTGTTCTACTTTTTAATTGTAATTTTTATCTACTATTGATTAGTTTTTGATTTCAACATTTTTAATTTTTTAAAAAAATGTAAACCGCCCTGAGCCACCTTTGGAAGGGCGGCATATAAATCCAATGAATATATTAATCACCTGGCGGGGGGAGGGGTGATCCCTAGCTGAATCACTGCATTTAGTGATGAGGTTTTTCATGAGAAGACTGAAGAATGTATTCCTAAAATGTCTATTCGAAATATATTATACATTAATAGTCACAAGGTCATATAAACATGAGACAAGTATGAAGAATCCACACCCCCCCCGAAATCTATTAGGTACTCCTTGTGCAAAATGTCCTATTGCCCTCAGTTCAAAATGAATGACACGGCCTGTTCTCTTCCAACAGCTTCCAAGAAAGAACGCAAGGAGAGCACGTCATACGAGCCAAGAAGAAATTGAAAGTCCCCAACCTCCCGCATGAGAAACCAAACCAGGACCTGTGTCGAAGCTTCAGGTTTCTTTATTGTCCCAAGAATATCAATGAGAATAGTTCTCTAGGCAGCACACAACACAACATTACACAACATGTAATCGAAACACATAGAACACAACAAACATATCACATCACACAACAGCAGCTGTGGCAGGCAGCATCGCCTCTAAGGTGGTGACTGCTGTTCATGGGACATGCTTCATGCATGTTACAAGCTACAGTTGGATTAGGCAAGAAGCGGCAGAATGGGCAGACATTTCCCTAGGACCTTCATGTGCAGTGTTCACGTTCAAATGCCTTTATTACGGGCTTTGACCATCCAACTAGAAAGACAATAGACGCTATGAACAACGCAATAGAATGGCATATTATATCCTCCGTGGAACAGAACAACATGCTTCATGCGTGTTAGAAGCTTCACGCTTCTTGATTCTCCCTCCCAACAGCTCTTTGTTAGGCTACATACACTCTAGGATGGTGGCAGCCTTTAATGGAATACGCTTCATGCATGTTCCATTCTGTCCTCTCGACAACGCTTCGTGGCAAATCTGGCAAGAAGAAACAGAGTCGGCCCATGTGTCTCTATGACCTCCGTGCCCGAGCGGTGCTTTCGGACCATTTTCTCCTCCCACAAGGCCAGCGTGGCAGGTAAGGCTCAGAGTGCAGCAACAAAAAGAACACTCCAGGTATAGGAGATAACCTGTCTTCCTTGGAGGCCTGGCAGCAGAGCCTGAAAGACCCTAGTTCTCAGCCTAGCTTTGAAAGATATTTCGTTCTGGTGTCCTCTACTTTTTAATTGTCATTTTTTGCCTACTATTGATTAGTTTTTGATTTCAACATTTTTAATTATTTTAAAAAATGTAAACCGCCCTGAGCCACCTTTGGAAGGGCGGCATATAAATCCAATGAATATATTAATCACCTGGCGGGGTCAGGGGGGATCCCTAGCTGAATCACTGCATTTAGTGATGAGGTTCTTCATGAGAAGACTGAAGAATGTATTCCTAAAATGTCTATTTGATATATATTATACATTAATAGTCACAAGGTCATATAAACATGAGACAAGCATGAAGAATCCCCCCCCCCCGAAATCTATTAGGTACTCATTGTGCAAAATGTCGTATTGCCCTCAGTTCAGAATGAATGACACGGCCTGTTCTCTTCCAACAGCTTCCAAGAAAGAACGCAAGGAGAGCACGTCATACGAGCCAAGAAGAAATTGAAAGTCCCCAACCTCCCGCATGAGAAACCAAACCAGGGCCTGTGTCGAAGCTTCAGGCTTCTTTCTTGTCCCAAGAATATCAATGAGAATAGTTCTCTAGGCAGCACACAACACAACATTACACAACATGTAATCGAAACACATAGAACACAACAAACATATCACATCACACAACAGCAGCTGTGGCAGGCAGCATCGCCTCTAAGGTGGTGACTGCTGTTCATGGGACATGCTTCATGCATGTTACAAGCTACAGTTGGATTAGGCAAGAAGCGGCAGAATGGGCAGACATTTCCCTAGGACCCTCATGTGCAGTGTTCACGTTCAAATGCCTTTATTACGGGCTTTGACCATCCAACTAGAAAGACAATAGACGCTATGAAGAAGGCAATAGAATGGCATATTATATCCTCCGTGGAACAGAACAACACGCTTCATGCGTGTTAGAAGCTTCAGGCTTCTTGATTCTCCCTCCCAACAGCTCTTTGTTAGGCTACATACACTCTAGGATGGTGGCAGCCTTTAATGGAATACGCTTCATGCATGTTCCATTCTGTCCTCTCGACAACGCTTCGTGGCAAATCTGGCAAGAAGAAACAGAGTCGGCCCAAGTGTCCCAATGACCTCCGTGCCCGAGTGGTGCTTTCGGACCATTTTCTCCTCCCACAAGGCCAGCGTGGCAGGTAAGGCTCAGAGTGGACCAAGAAAAAGAACTCTCCAGGTATAGGAGATAACCTGTCTTCCTTGGAGGCCTGTCAGCAGAGCCTTAAAGGCCCTAGTTCTTAGCCTAGCTTTGAAAGATATTTTGTTCTGATGTTCTCTACTTTTTAATTGTAATTTTTATCTACTATTGATTAGTTTTTGATTTCAACATTTTTAATTTTTTAAAAAAAATGTAAACCGCCCTGAGCCACCTTTGGAAGGGCGGCATATAAATCCAATGAATATATTAATCACCTGGCGGGGGGGATCCCTAGCTGAATCACTGCATTTAGTGATGAGGTTCTTCATGAGAGGACTGAAGAAAGTATTCCTAAAATGTCTATTTGATATATATTATACATTAATAGTCACAAGGTCATATAAACATGAGACAAGCATGAAGAATCCCCCCCCCCGAAATCTATTAGGTACTCCTTGTGCAAAATGTCCTATTACCCTCAGTTCAAAATGAATGACACGGCCTGTTCTCTTCCAACAGCTTCCAAGAAAGAACGCAAGGAGAGCACGTCATACGAGCCAAGAAGAAATTGAAAGTCCCCAACCTCCCGCATGAGAAACCAAACCAGGGCCTGTGTCGAAGCTTCAGGCTTCTTTCTTGTCCCAAGAATATCAATGAGAATAGTTCTCTAGGCAGCACATAACACAACATTCCACAACATGTAATCGAAACACATAGAACACAACAAACATATCACATCACACAATAGCAGCTGTGGCAGGCAGCATCGCCTCTAAGGTGGTGACTGCTGTTCATGGGACATGCTTCATGCATGTTACAAGCTACAGTTGGATTAGGCAAGAAGCGGCAGAATGGGCAGACATTTCCCTAGGACCTTCATGTGCAGTGTTCACGTTCAAATGCCTTTATTACGGGCTTTGACCATCCAACTAGAAAGACAATAGACGCTATGAAGAAGGCAATAGAATGGCATATTATATCCTCCGTGGAACAGAACAACACGCTTCATGCGTGTTAGAAGCTTCACGCTTCTTGATTCTCCCTCCCAACAGCTCTTTGTTAGGCTACATACACTCTAGGATGGTGGCAGCCTTTAATGGAATACGCTTCATGCATGTTCCATTCTGTCCTCTCGACAACGCTTCGTGGCAAATCTGGCAAGAAGAAACAGAGTCGGCCCAAGTGTCTCAATGACCTCCATGCCCCAGTGGTGCTTTCGGACCATTTTCTCCTCCCACAAGGCCAGCGTGGCAGGTAAGGCTCAGAGTGCAGCAAGAAAAAGAACTCTCCAGGTATAGGAGATAACCTGTCTTCCTTGGAGGCCTGGCAGCAGAGCCTGAAAGACCCTAGTTCTCAGCCTAGCTTTGAAAGATATTTCGTTCTGGTGTCCTCTACTTTTTAATTGTAATTTTTATCTACTATTGATTAGTTTTTGATTTCAACATTTTTAATTTTTTTGAAAAATGTAAACCGCCCTGAGCCACTTTTGGAAGGGCGGCATATAAATCCAATGAATATATTAATCACCTGGCAGGGGGGATCCCTAGCTGAATCACTGCATTTAGTGATGAGGTTCTTCATGAGAGGACTGAAGAATGTATTCCTAAAATGTCTATTCGATATATATTATACATTAATAGTCACAAGGTCATATAAACATGAGACAAGCATGAAGAATCCCCCCCCCCCGAAATCTATTAGGTACTCCTTGTGCAAAATGTCCTATTACCCTCAGTTCAAAATGAATGACACGGCCTGTTCTCTTCCAACAGCTTCCAAGAAAGAACGCAAGGAGAGCACGTCATACGAGCCAAGAAGAAATTGAAAGTCCCCAACCTCCCGCATGAGAAACCAAACCAGGGCCTGTGTCGAAGCTTCAGGCTTCTTTCTTGTCCCAAGAATATCAATAAGAATAGTTCTCTAGGCAGCACACAACACAACATTACACAACATGTAATCGAAACACATAGAACACAACAAACATATCACATCACACAACAGCAGCTGTGGCAGGCAGCATCGCCTCTAAGGTGGTGACTGCTGTTCATGGGACATGCTTCATGCATGTTACAAGCTACAGTTGGATTAGGCAAGAAGCAGCAGAATGGGCAGACATTTCCCTAGGACCTTCATGTGGAGTGTTCACGTTCAAATGCCTTTACTACGGGCTTTGACCATCCAACTAGAAAGACAATAGACGCTATGAACAACGCAATAGAATGGCATATTATATCCTCCGTGGAACAGAACAACACGCTTCATGCGTGTTAGAAGCTTCAGGCTTCTTGATTCTCCCTCCCAACAGCTCTTTGTTAGGCTACATACACTCTAGGATGGTGGCAGCCTTTAATGGAATACGCTTCATGCATGTTCCATTCTGTCCTCTCGACAACGCTTCGTGGCAAATCTGGCAAGAAGAAACAGAGTCGGCCCAAGTGTCTCAATGACCTCCGTGCCCGAGTGGTGTTTTCGGACCATTTTCTCCTCCCACACGGCCAGCGTGGCAGGTAAGGCTCAGACTGCACCAAGAAAAAGAACTCTCCAGGTATAGGAGATAACCTGTCTTCCTTGGAGGCCTGTCAGCAGAGCCTGAAAGACCCTAGTTCTCAGCCTAGCTTTTAAAGATATTTCGTCCTGATGTCCTCTACTTTTTAATTGTCATTTTTATCTACTATTGATTAGTTTTTGATTTCAACATTTTTAATTATTTTAAAAAATGTAAACCGCCCTGAGCCACCTTTGGAAGGGCGGCATATAAATCCAATGAATATATTAATCACCTGTCGGGGTCAGGGGGGATCCCTAGCTGAACAATGCAATAGAATGGCATATTATACCATTGAGGGAACAGAACAACATGCTTCATGCGTGTTAGAAGCTTCAGGCTTCTTGATTCTCCCAACAACTCTACATACACTCTCAGATGGTAGCAGCCTTTAATGGAACACGCTACATGCATGTTCCATTCTGTACTCTCGACAACGCTTCGTGGCAAATCTGGCAAGAAGAAACAGAGTCGGCCCATGTGTCTCAATGAGCTCCGTGCCCGAGTGGTGCTTTCGGACCATTTTCTCCTCCCAGAAGGCAAGCGTGGCAGGTAAGGCTCAGAGTGGACCAAGAAAAAGAACTCTCCAGGTATATGAGATAACCTTTCTTCCCAGGAGGTCTGTTTGCAGAGCCTTAAAGTCCCTAGTTCTTAGCCTAGCTTTTATAGATATTCAGTTCTGATGTGCTCTAGTTTTCCATTGTAATTTTATTCTGCTTTTCATTGGGTTTTGATTTCTACTGTTTTGCTTTTTCAGCCCCCCCGACCCCCTTCTGGCCAGAGTTCTACGCAGGATACGCCTACTGTGGGCTGACGTCTTGCTCATTACTCTGTTTTTTCCCAGGAGGCCGTGGTTTCCTGAACTGCTTCATCTGTCACCATAACCTCCTTGGGAGTCACCCACAGATTACGATCTTCTCTCCCAAGGCCCAGTGCACCATCCAAACCCTCCTTGGTTACTTCTAACCATCTGGAGGCTGAGCGGCCTCTGGTAGGCCAGCACGGGTACTCTAGGAGCGTACTTAAAAACCATGCTAGCATCCTGCAGAGTGTCTACAGAGAGAATCTACCAGTATTCTTTGAGGACCTTTTTATGTTTGATGGCCCGTCACTCCATTCCCCGGGGCACTGCGACCTTGCGACATCCCCTACAATTCCTACAGGAGGGCCTAGATAAGGGTCTATGACCAAATACCCTTAAGAGGCAAGCGGCTTCTTTGTTTACCCTGGTATCCCGTGGGTCTGCTCAGATCACCCTGTCCCAACCCCAGGTGCCTTTCGGCTGTCTCCACCAACAGCTCATCGGTTCCCCACGTGGGATTTGCATACCGTCCTCCGTGCCCTTCGGTCTCCCCCGTTTGAAAAAGTTAAAAGCGTTCCTATTAGAGTTTTATCGTTCAAGTTGGCTTTCCTTGTGGCGGTGACATCCGCCAGGCACGTTTCTGAGTTAAGGGCTTTGTTGGTCAACAAGGCATTCGGCATCTTCCTAAAAGACTCTGTGAGACCGATCCCTGATCCATTCATACGCCCTAAGTGCCGTCGACTTCTCACCTCTCACAGGACGTTTTCCTTCCTTCGTTTTGTCCCAAACCGTCTCACCCTAGAGAAAGACAGTGGCACAAACTAGATGTCCGGTGCTGCCTTAAGGCTTATATTAAGAGGTCAGCTTCCTTTAGGGTGTTGGGCACCACGTTCGTTTCCTTTCACCCACGAGCTAGGGGGATGGCTGTTTCGTCTGCAACAATCGCTAGATGGTTAAAGGCCTGTATTGTTATGGCTTATGAGGCGCAACATCTTAGGTCACCCGCTCGCATCCTCGCACATTCAACAAGGACAGCAGCAACTTTGGCGGCCTTCTCAACGAATGCAACTGTGGAAGAGAGATGCAGAGCTGCTCCCTGAGCCTCTCTGTCTACTTTTACAAGGCACTAGAAGATAGATGGTGATGCTTCTGCCCGTTCCTCCTTTGGTAGGAGGGTCTTGCAGCAGGTACTTCCTCGACAATAGGCCAGAGCGCTCCCGGCCGAGTTGGGCAGCTGTGGTATGTCCCATGGAGAAGTCCCTGGCAGCTCAGCAACTGAGGATGGAGCATTGGTTCACTTACCATGAAGGCTGCTTCTGGCTGCTGAGATGCCAGGGAGGACATCTCGGCCCACCCTGCTAATTCCGGCGCGCTGGCCTGATACCGACGAGATCTCCGCAGCACTAATCCAGCACCAGTTCGGGGTCCATCCTGTTCTGGGTGCCTTTTTTTTCCTCTGTACTGATCCTGTCGTGTTTCTGATGTCTGTGTTCTTCTGCTATCTCGGGTAGGCGTGTCTTCTTTTCTTAACCATTTAGTTTCTGTCCTGCCTTGGAGCTCCTGAGATGGAGAACCCATAGAGATGTCCCGGGCCTCAGCAACCAGAAGAAGCCTTCACGGTAAGTGAACCAATGCTCCGTTTTTCTTTTTTTATTTTAATGTAAACCGAGTCTGAGCCACCTTTGGAAGGGCGGTATATAAATCAAATAAATAAATAAGCGACCAGTGGGGGAATCCCTAGCTGAATCACTGCATTTAGTGATGAGGTTTTTCATAAGATGACTGAAGGATATATTCCCAAAATGTTTCTTCAATATATATTATACATTAATAGTCACAAGGTCATAAACGCATGAAACAACCATGAAGAATATTCTCAGCTGCTGTGGGAAGACATCTCGTGTGGGTTATCATCTCGAGCTCGCTCCAGAGAGGCAGGACTATGTAAATAAGCTACCAAGCCTATAAAAGACATCTCGACCCACCTGGGACATCCAGGCTTCTGGGACTTGTTTTTTTCCTATTCTGATAACTGTATTAATTACAGCTTGTACTTCTTCCTTTCTAGAAGCTTAGCTTGCCTACTTAAACCAGGAGGGATTAGGGGTTAGCCTCTCCTCCTGAGGCTTTTATAGGCTTGGTAGCTTATTTACATACATAGTCCTGCCTCTCTGGAGCGAGCTTGGGATGATAACCCACACGAGATGTCTTCCACAACAGCAGCTAGAAGAAGTCTTCATGGTGAGTGACCAATGCTCCTCTTCCCCCCCCCCCCAGGAATCTATAATGCACTCCCTGGGCAAAATGTGATATTGCTCTCATTTCAGAATGAATGGCATGACCTGTTCTCTTCCAACAGCTTTCAAGAAACAACGAAAGGAGACGGTGTCATACAAGCCAAGACTATCCAATTAGAAATTAAGGCTCAGAGACAGAGTCTGGACCAAATAAAGAGAAAACAAAGCAAGATTTTAAAAAAACAAACTCTTGGAGTTTAGGAGGTAATTTAACAGACACCATGCCTTGTTGTAGCAATGCTTGTTTTCTTTCATGAGGCTCTTCAGCAGAGGACTGAAGAATACATGCAAAATATGTATAGTTATGGCTGACAACCAGACTAAGTTCCTCAATAGTATGGCGTTCCCCTCAGGAGTTACTTTAAAGAGCTACTCCATTTCAATAGGGCTTCCATTGTGTAACTCTGTGTGGATGTCTGTCAGTATTCATTGTGCTTTGATTTTTGCCATTTAATCAACGTGAAACAGCTTTGAAGAGTGTTTTGATACCACATGAGATGTGGTATTGTGCACACTTAAAAAAAAGACTTCTTCTCTTCCAACAGTTTTCAAGAAAGAGCAGAAGAAGCAAGAACACAGAAGACAAGCCAATCTGTTCCCATCTCTTTTGTGAAGTCGCACTCACCAGAGAACTTTAAAAAATTTGTTTCCTCTAGTTGGGACACAATTGTGGAAAGTGTATTGCCCAGGAAATCTCAGATGTAATCTAGCCCACCTCTCATCTTGTTACAGAAAAATGCAATATTGTTCAAACTTCAGAATAAATTACTTATTCTTTCTCAACAGAGTTCAAGAAAGAGCAAAAGAAGCAGTGACGCAGAAGACAAACGCTATCTTGATCCCTTTTCTGAGGAGGCACTTCATCAGGGAACTAGAGGATATATAGAAAACTGAAATATTGAATATAATAATTTATTACATACTGTTTGTCACAAGAGAATATAAAAATGAAACAACTGTGAAGAGTGTATTACCCAGGAAATCTTTGGTGGAATCCTTAGCAAACTGCTCCTGTCTTAACATAAAAATGCAATGTTGCACAAAGTAAATGATGTAACTTGTTCGTTCTTTCCCAACAGATTTCAAGAAAGAACAAAAAGAGGCAACGAACTGTACACAAGCACTGGAAGCAAAACTGCGCTACTAGTTTCGGTGGTGTTTTCAGATAAGTCTCGAGAGGCTTCAAGTGTGAGTTTCTTTTGCTTTTGGCCCTGCCAGGTAGGTTAGATGGGATTGTTCTGGACTGTCTTGAAGGGTTTATGCCTTAGAGACAGAGAACTTAAGTGAATGTTCTTTCTTTCTTTCTTTCTTTCCTTCCCATCCAACATAGAGCTGCTCGGGGCGATTTGCAAAGACCTCCTCTATTAAATGAAAAACCAAAAACCATCCACTACTAAATTCCAAAACACACACACAAAAACCCCACTATTAAAACAAACACCCTACTAAATGCAACAAAACCCACTACTAAATGAAAACCACAACTAAATGCAACCCCCTCCCCCACTAATAAATGCAGAAAAAACCCACAACTCACTACTAAATGCAATAAAATGAAATAAAACAGCAGGTAAAAAAGACCAAAAAAATAGCTTTCATAACTAAGCACTGATTAAAATGGGAAACCAATTACAACCAGTGTTACATGCTTCTTTAAAAAGGAGAGTTTTCAAATTCTTTTTAAAAATGTATTAAAGCAGGGCGATTGACTTGTATGGAAATCTAGACTGCAGCCTGTATTTAACTGAGCTATGCATTTGTTGATGTTGGTCCAGGCAATGTTTGTTCTGTATTTGACTAACAATTGATTACTCCAAGTCGTTCCTTTAAAAAAAATAAATTTAGAGTGTTCTAAACTTGGATTGGAGAAAAAAATGGGATTTTTCTTTGTGGACATTTCCTGACATGGCTGCTTTGGGTGAGTATTTGTTCAGTGAAAAATCGGTGATGTTTGAAACTAACACAAATATTTAACACTTAACACATGTGCTAAGGATATTAAAAAATGTTCTATTTTTCATTTTGATACATGAATTATTTCAAAAGATGAAAGAGTTAAACATTAGCATGCCCTTAGATTTTCTTTCCCCCCAGCAGGTTGATCTATATTTACTGCTATGTGGATTGTGGGCAAACCTCTAGCTAGGAGGCTATTGGAAGAAATTCCGAGTTACACAACTGGCTAACGTCAAAGAGGTGGGTATTATGATTAGTCCGTGTGTGCGCGTGTTCTTTCTTTCAGATTTTCTTTTTCCCTAGCAGGTTGATTTTTAAGCACTGCCGTATAGATTGTGGTGAATCCCAACCAGGAGGAGATCTCATGAAATCAGTAATGTGTTAAACAAACAAATGAATAAGTATATACTGCATTTCGACAAAAGTTCCCAAAGTGGTTTACAGAGAGAAAACAATGGAAAACTAATAAGATGGATCCCTGTCCCCAAAGGGCTCACAGTCAAAATGGCTAATGTCAAAGAGGTACGTATAAACCCATTTTTTGGTTTTATTTTTGTACAGATCTTTTTCTCCAGCAGGTTGATTTGTCTGTACCGCTCAGTGTTCCGTCTAAGCTGTGTGTGTGTGTGCACGCACTCACACATTTTTTTGATGTCCGGTCAGTTAATTTTAGATCCCGCTCAGGTTGAATCTGGCAGGCCGCATTCTGAATACACGTGTGCACACACTGCCTGGATACTGCCACCCAGAACAAAACTCATTCCACACAAAGAGGAAAAAGATTAGAGAGAACTCTGGTACCGCTTTGTGGAGAAATCTCTCTATCAGTATTCTAAGGAATCAGACTTGTCTAAAAATGGCTAACGTCAAAGAGGTATGTATTAAGTCTTATTTAGACTGAGTTTATTTCTGCATAAGGAGGATGACTCTGTTTAAATGTGTCCCTTTTGCAGCTTTTCCACTCAAGAGACCTGAGCAGACCTGTTGGATGCTGTCGCAACTTGGATGTCGGGACACAGGAGCTGAAGTCCTACTACAGTCCGGGCGAAGTGCTGGTAATCTCTCCCCTGCAGCCTCCAAAGAAAGGGGAGAGCTGGAAGAAAAGGATTCCCTGCCAGGAAGGAGCGGCTGTGATGCTGATGCTCAGTTCCGTCCCTTGTTATAGCCTCTGTATGGTTGTTGGGGGGGGGGGTGTGGGGGGGTGTTTTTTCTTTATGTGAGCAATCCTGTGCATTCAATACCTCTGTCAAACGTTTGTGTGGAACCCGGGTTCTTTTTGGTTTTGTATTGTATTTTAAAGGTCTGGGGAACGAGTGTCCCAGTAAAGAACTCCTCTCACCCCAGCATCTCAGCCTCTTCTGTCCTGACCTTGCTAAGCTGCTGCTGCCTACTGTGGTTTCGGAGAGAGGGCAACTCTCTGACGCGACGCAAGACCAGAGAGGCCGTCTCCTCCTGGCCCGTCGGCTGCTCCAGAGACCGCAATCCATGGCAGGTGTTGGTGCCGCCGGCACAGGGCGGTGGGGAGGAATTGGACTGAAAAACAAAAGCAAAGCGGAGGGCCTACTAGTTAAAGAGCAGCAGCTCCTGTTGGCTGTTTCCTGTCTGAGAGAAGCAGCATTGGCGTGGAGTGCTTGAAATCCCTCTTCAGAACCAACCTGAAAGGGGGCAGAATCCCTCAGAGCCCCCCCCCCCCCCCGCCGTCCTTAAAGTTGCAAAATGGGAGAACAGCCCCCCACCCCCGGACCCCCACCCCCCAACAGAGCTGCCAGCCAGCCTCGCTCTGCCTGGGGAATCCAAGGCATTCTGCTCCCTCTTCCTGGCCAAGTGAGCTCCCTGTCGGCACCTTCTCCTCCAGCCCCCAAGATCCCAGCGCTGCTGCAGTGGGGACACGGTCAGCCTCTCACCCGCAGCCCTCCACCCTGTCACAGGGGGCTCCTTTTCCAGAAAGGCCTTGACTGCCTTGGCGGATCGGTGCCCTCCTCCTTCCTGGCTCCCCGAGTCGTGGCCTGCAGGTGTCTGGATCCTAGGCAAGCGACCAATGCCTCCGAGATCCCCCCTGGTCCCCCTGCCTTGCACGCAG